>NC_086254.1:26722116-27334712 GCF_021018805.1 Prinia subflava
ATGTCCAAGATTTAGTTTTATAAAAACAAGTAAATTTATGTTCCCACTTTACTCTCTTGCATCAAAAGTGACTCCTAACCTTGATAGATTCAGGCAATCAAACACAACTTTTAAGTAGATTTGTGGCATATGAACAGCAAAGACTGGGCAGGTCAGAATAGCACTGTTGGCTTATCCCACCCATTTAAGTGGATATATTGATATGTCTTTAAAAAATGAAGAGTTTAGAGGTCAGACTGGTAATTTGAATCTTCCACATGGAAGTGCTACACAAACAGAAAAATTCTCCAGCATGTTTTTGTAATTTTACTGCTGGATTTGCACAAAAATAAAAGTACAAAAATAAAATATCATTTTGCATTATAGCAAGGAACTGCATTACCTTTTAGAAAGTGCTTGATTTTTCAGGGAAAAGAACAACTGACTACAGTACGAAAAATGGCACTGAATGCATTCATGGAACAAGAAAATAAAAATATATCATTCTAACATGAGTGTATTTACAGTGAAACTAATTAAACTGTAAATTAAGAGTCTGTTAATTCTAGTAAGCAATACAAAATGCTGCTTTTTTATATTTATATGTAATTCCTTATCTCAGATACTGACGCCATACATTATAAACACTGTGTACCTGCACAAAATAAGTTTGTTTTCAACCAAACTCACGTGAGCATTTCTTCCTCTTATGTTTGTATTTCATACAGTTGGAGCATTCAAATAAACAGTGCCCAAAGTGTGGTTTCTCTTTCATGTTCACAAACTCTGTGGGTCTGGATAAGAAGTTTAATCTCGTTGCCATCTCCTCCTCATTGGTAAAATATATTTTGTCTTGACTGTGCAATGCCCTTGGATTGCTGAGAAGTGCAATGGAAAAATGCAGATTTATACCAGTGTCATTGAATACACAGTTGAGTTACCAATTAAGAAAGCCAACCCCCCATAAGCCTAAAATTATGACATTCTATAAAATATTTCATTTTAAACCAGAAGTTAAACTGACTTTAAATTTGATATATGGGGGCGGAATGAAAGATGCCAAAATTAAAATCCCCAAGACACAGACTCAAAACTGAGAAAAAGAGAAAGAAAGAACAGGGAGAGAGGACAGAACAGCATTACAGGTATTACAGTCTCTGTATTTATTTCTGAAATAGAATGAAAACAACACTTACGGTTTTGATGGATTTTTTTTTTTCAGGAAACACCTTTTCCTGAGATGTAAGACAAACTAATGTAATGAAACACTATTTCCTCCATACATCATTTTATCTCTTTTTCTTAGACTGTGAGAAATTGAGAAACTAATTTTACAAAGCCCACATTATCTAAAAATTACCCATTCTTCCATTTTTCTACTTATTAATTAATTTGCAATTTTTGTTATCCTTATTCCGTTATCCACCCCTCACTCTTCCCATCATTTTAGTTTCCTTCAGTTGAATTTACATGCTTTTTTCTTTGTGTGGAATAAAAAACCTTACAAGGGTTCATTTTTTTCTCTTCTCATCTTTCCGGAATCTTTTCTATTTCTCCATCCTGTTCCAGTCCCTCCTTCATTCCTGGTCTCTTTTCTATTGCCCATTTCCCACACCTCTACAGAACTGTGTCCTGTACTTGGTGGCCTTCCCCTGCTTCCCTGCAGCTACCATAATCTTTTGAAACTACTGCTCTAACATCTCTTCCTCTAGGGCTCAAGCATTTCTCTCTTCCTTTGTATCATTTGTTTTGTTTGCCACACCCAAATTCTGATCTCTATTCCATTTATTTCCTTCATTTTCCAAGCTTTTTTCTTTTCTTTTCTCTTTTTTTTCCCCACCAACTGCAAACCCATCCCATTGTCCCCAGGTGCAAGAGGTGATGCTTGAGCAGCCAGTGCCTGGCTCCTTTCCTCCAGCTTGTACAGATGTCCTGCCAGCTGCTGCTCTGTCCTGAACTCTGCCAGAGCTCACCTGAGTCAGTTCAGCTCACGTTTCCATGGATGTGGCCATCACCCACCACACAAGTCCTCTCTCACCGTCACACACCCCACAAATTCTCATCACTGCAGTGAGTCAAAGGTTTCTCTTTTACCTGCTATGAAATGTGCTTAGATACCTGGGTGGTTACCCTCTTAAATGCCTCTCAGCTGCCACAGGAGTCTCCTGAGTTCTGGCAACACAGGTTTTCCTGTAAATAAATGAGCTCTGCAGTAACATGGTGTGACTGTGCCCTACCTCCACTCTCCAAAGACCACGGGTACCTGTAGTCCAAATGGCTGTTGTGTGAATCCTGTGTCTGCTGTGATCACAAGCTGCATCTCTGCCAAATTTCATCCTAGAGCCATGATGAACAGCATCTTCAGTCAGCATCTTCAGACAAAGCCAAATGTTCCCTCTTCATATGAGGGATGCCCAGGATAGCACACTTGTCATGAATTTACACAGAGATGCTCTTTGCTTCCCCCTTTCAACACTTAGTGGATGAGAAACTGTATTTTTTAGCAGAATAAATAATACTAACAGGCCACTTAAAATGTCAGGAGTCATATTTCTTCTTGCTGATCGCTTGTTATCTCTGACTGATGTCAAACACAAGATATTGAGGAAATTCATTACAATAAGAGTATCTTCCAGAAGCAGGCTAATTTATGGCCATGGTGATTATAAATAAAATTCTGTATGTTTGCATATCTCTCCTTGGCAGTGTATAGGTCATGCCATCTTGGTGTAGTTTTCTTTTTCCACACTGCCTCAATTAACCTTCCTGCAGGATCCAAATGTGGAGCCCCATTTACTATTTCTGAAGAATATTTTAAGAGTGGAAATAAGACATATCAATTTAAACATACTGTGGAGTTGGAAGATGTAAACCGAAAGAGGGAGTTCTGTTTCTCTACCTTTGCCTGCACTATTGACATAATTTTTTTATTGTAAATAATTTTTTGTGGCTGCCCCAAACTGAGCAGCCACATTTTTTCTATTTTTTTTTCTATTATTTCTCCATTTGATCTTTTCCACACTACTAAACTAGACACTTCTCATACAGAGGAACTAGAGGAGTTTTTCATCAGGGAAGTTTCTAACCAGCAATTTGCCCACTAAAGGGCACTGTTTACTGCAGTAAAAAAGGAATCTCTGCTTTCCCTCTCTAAGTTATACTTAAGGCTGAGCTAAAAATCTAAAAAGGTTGACTTTAAGGGCTGAGTTTCTTATTCAAAATTACTGCTTTTCCAATTAATATATATATATATTATTTTTTTACTTTGTCTTTTTTTAGGAACCCTATGCTATAACAATTTATCAAGGAAAAGACTGCACACATGCGCCTGTACGAGTGGAAAGGAAGAATCTGCCCTGTTCAGGCAGGGGAGATCTGCTCTTCAGGCTGTATAAACAGCATGAAGAGTAGCACCATAAAATACAGAAGGTCACAGGGCAGACAGCTTGGGGCACTGGGAGAACAGCTCTCCGAGCCGTGGTGTGCAAGGACGCGGGGATAAACCTGCGGGCTGCCTTCTCCCGTGTCGCCGTTGTAGCGCTGATGGAAGACGTGTAAGCAAGGCATGGGCGCCTGCAGAACCCCCCTGCACTCAGACAATGGCTCCCGCTGTATTGTCCCCGGCTCTGGGTTTGAATCGTATTCATTGGAGTCACACAAATTAGCGAGATCTGTGCACTCTGACCCGCTGCCCGAAACGCGACTGCCCTGCGTGATCCCGTGCAGCCTCTCGCTGGTGATTTCACCTCCCGTGGCCATGTCTGCCAGATGCTGCCGGTTGTCTCTCATTGACCCGCAGATGGCCGGGGAGCCGCGGAGCTCCCGGGAGACGCCGCACGGAGCCGCCCCAGCCTCCAGCTGCGGCCTGGCACGGGGTGACCGCGCCGGGGTGACCCGAGCCGGGCCAGCACAACAAAGGCGCGGGGCGACCCGCACAGGGCAGGGTCGGCTCTGCCAGCACCAGCCAGGGCACCGGAGGGAGAAGGGGCTTGGGCAGCGGCAGCCATGGCTGCTCCGTGACGGGAAGGCGATGATCCCCTTCTCCCCGCGCTGCGTGACAGCAGCTCTACCCCAGCAGCGAGGGGCAACGATACACAAATGAAGGGCAGTGACACACAGGCAGTGCCACCCGGGCGGGGAGCAGTGTCACACAAGGGACAGTGGCACAGGCTCGGTGTCACAGAGCCGCCCTCGACCCCCCCCGCTTCCGCGCGCTCCCCTCAGCCGCGGCAGCGCGGGAAGCGAAGTGCGCGCGCTCCCGCCCCGCCCCGCCTGGCTCCGCCCCGCCCCGCGGCGCACGTGGCACCCTCGCCCGCGCTGGTCACGTGACGCGGGGCCCGGGTGTTCCCCCTCCGCCCCTCCCCGTCTGACCCCGTCTCTCCCGTCTGGTCAATAGCGCGCGGCGCATGCGCGGCCTTCTCATCACGCCCCCCTCTGCCTCCCCCCGGCCCGTCTCCCTCCGCCCTATATAAGGCGCGCGCGGCGGGGTCCCGGCTCCGCAGTGCGCGTGGGCGGCGCGGCGGCTCCGCGCGGCTCTGGGACCCCCCCTTTCCTCCCCCGGCTCCGCCGCCGCCATGAGCTCGGGGACCCCCTACATCGGCAGCAAGATCAGCCTGATCTCCAAGGCACAGATCCGCTATGAGGGCATCCTCTACACCATCGACACCGAGAACTCCACCGTGGCGCTGGCCAAGGGTGAGGCGGGGCCCTGTGGGGGGCGCGGGCGGGCCTAGGCCGGCGCTGCCTGAGGGGACGCGGCGGGGGCCGCCGTGCCGTGAACAATGAGCGCGCCCGCGGCCCGCCCGCCCCGCGGGGCTGCGGCGGGGCCGGACCCCGGGTCCGGAGCGCTGCTGCTCTCCGTGAGTCAGCACTGACAGGGGCCGCGCCGGAGGGGCGGGCAGGGCCCGGGATGCTGAGCTGCTCTCGGCTCTCCCGGGGAGAAGCGCTGCCGGCAGCGCTGGCTGCCCCTGCCATTGTCAGAAGCGGGGAGGTGACGCTCGGCATCGCTGTGCGTGGTTCCCCTCGCTCGGCTGTGCCCGGCTGTGTGTCGGTGTGCGGCTCGAGCAGGGCCCCAGGTCGGCGCTGAGGAAAACAGATGCTGTTGTGTCTTTGTTCCTTCCGTGATCGATAACTGGACTCTGCTCAGATGAGGAGGGTGGGAGCTGCTGCGCGGAGCGCTGTGGGGCACCTGCACGTGGGTCTGGCTCGCCGACCTTGATGGCTCCTCAGCGAGGCTTTGCATATTGTTTCCCTGTAGAAATACTGATCATTATCTTTGAAACAGTGTCATTTGGGTTCAGTTGCCACCTGTGCTGGGAACTCCTGTATTTCATCTCAGTAAAACCTGTCCTGTCTTGTTTAGTCCCTCAAACATGAACTTATACTTGTTCTGCTTCTCAAGTCCAGCTTGGCTACTTCAGCTAATGTGCATCGGTGGTTTTTTTCTCCGAGTTTTGCCCTTCCATGTTCTGGGAAGCTCACACGTTCTTCATTGCCTCCAGCCAGCCATCGGGGGTGTCCAGAAAACAAACACCTTTTGTTTTCAAAGGCTGTTTGCTGGCAGGAGGCACTGACTTGCCAGATTCACAACTACCCTCAAGGCAGCCCGTGCCCCGGTGTTTACCTGGTGTAATGATGTTTATATGATGCTGGACATTATTTGACATCCATTAGCGTGTTTTCTGAAGTTAAACATGTGAGTTTTCTCTAGGAATGTAGCCGTTTATTTAAATGCCCAAATGGAGCTGTTTGTGTTAATGTTTGGCTCAAATTCCTTGAGAGGTTGCTGGAAGGATGCAGTTCCTTTCCTGAAGGTGCAGGAAGGTCTTCACTTTGACCCAGCAGCAAGTAGAAATGGTTCCTTACACAGTTCTGCCTTGCACATAGGACTTGCTACTTCAGAGCTGAAGTGGTATGTTTCATAGGCATGTGTAATTAAAATGCTTAATGATGTAAGTACATGCTCTGGATTTATGGCAGTTCTTGTATTTATTGGTTTCACAGTGTTCAGTTTTGATGAACTGGAATGCCTAAGAAGTTGTTGTTACAGTAGGTGGAGAATACATTTCTCCCCACCCAAAGACCTGCTCTATAAACTTTTCATCACAAACTCTGCTTTTCATTGTAGCTCAGAGGGGTTTTTCAAATTTAGAGACTTTATAGCAAAGAAAATTAGTGTCAGAATTACAATGTAGCAACATTGTCGAATTTAGTCACAACGGTATCAACCCCACCTATGGTGTCAGTGGTTTAAAACACTTGTTCTCTGAGGCATTTAAAGGGCCAGGAATTACTGACACGCTGTTGAAGTTGTCCAGACTGCAGGTAAATAGTTCTTAAACCGTGGATGCTGCTGTTTAAATGTTTGCAATGCAATGTAAGTGCCATTCTCTTTAGTTCTATCATTCATAAAGAAAAAATTAAGTTGAAAGAGACCTTGGGAAGAAATCTGGTTCAGCCTCTTACTAGAAGCCAGGCTGACTTCAATTGATTTATATTTGTTAAACCTCGATACGTGCACAGAATTTTAAATGCTGGAGATTCCATAGGCTTAATTAATCACTACAAGAAAGTTGTCTGTCTTGTTAGAGGCTAAACTTTAATTGCAAACAAAGGAAGTTTAAGCCCACTGCTGTCCTGTCAGCAGTGAAGGCCAGGAACTTATTCTCCCTTAAGTAGAAGTCTGAAGAAATTGGAGTTTTTGAACAAGAAATATCCATGTAAGCTCTCCTTTCTAGTCACTCTTGCTGTGCTTTCTGCCCCTTCAGAGCTTAAGCTCAACAGCCCTGCACAAGTAGGAACTGTGTTGTAAACCAGGAGCTGCAGCATTGTAGGATTGATTTCCTGTTCCTCTGTAAGCAATAGTCAGTACCTTCATGGAACACAGCCCTTCCCACCCCCACAGGAACTTTAAGCTGCACTTTGTGCTGTGCCAGAAACAGTTAAACACCTCAGGTGCAGGGACAGGCAAGCTCAACTCCCACAGCCATGTTTTGTCTACAACAAGGACTTGGCTTTCCACTTTTTTTGTTAGAAACCTTGGGACCAGCCAACTGAGAGGCTGCCTGGGCAGCTTTGGGCTTTGCAGGTCATGTGTTTATCCATGTGGAAGTTGATGGGCTGATCATGGTGCTTTCCAAGTTAGCTGTGGGATCCTGCAGGAGCCCCTGGATACCTTTAGTACCTCTTGCCATGAGCTGTAATAATCTCATTTTGAACAGATCAGTGGTACAGTTCATGTCCAAAAGGTTACAAGCATTGCTTTCAGTTTATAATCTGCTTCTGGTTGACTGGGTTACAGCTGTAATATGATCAAACAGCAGTTGGAGATCTAAAATAGCTTGGAGAGGTTATTTACCCTAGGAACTCATGGAAGATGGCCTTTGAAGGGAAGTGACTGACAGCTTCTCTTTGTACCAGTGAAGATCCCTTTCCTGTTAGGTACAAGCTGAGGTGCTGAGCAGTGTGATAGGGACCTTCTGGTATTCACCTGCTCCTTGGGAGCTCACCTGTTTGTTAACAGGGGTGAAGCCCATTTGCAGCACCAAGTGCTGCCTGCTGTGAGGTGAACCACCTACATACAGCTGTTCATCCTGAAACAGGACTCTTGAATATCCCTGGCTACAACTGCCAGCGCTCCTCGTGAGTTAGAAGCAGCATGGTGTGCCAGGGATGCTCAGCACTGGGTTTCAGTGCATCCACTCTAGGTGACCTTTTCCTGGGAGGATGTGGTGTCCCTATCATCTGTGTGACAGGAAAAGTGGCATGTCCTGGTGGAGGTGTTTCAGTGCTTCCATGATAACCTGTTAGAAGCAACTGAGGAGACTCCAATACAGAATTCTTCCACTGACAGAGGATGTACATCAAGCCAGTATGTGCTGGTACTAATCTGAACTGGGAGTGCCTCTCAAAGACAGAAAGCAGCCACATCAGTGATCTTGGGGGTTTCTGTAACCTGTGGCTGAAATTTCAAGCTTTTACCTGTCAGTGTCTGATGTAACTGTGCTGTTTCCGTGTGCCAATAATCCAGACAGATCTCCTCTTCTTTAATGGCTCAAATTAATTTATGCTTCTACCTCGTAGCTGCCACAGTCAGCTGACATCTTTTTTTTTTCCCACTCTAATGTGTGACACTGCTGGTTAGTGTCTGTTCAAGTATTCTGGTAGCTGGCACTCAGTAAAGCCTCCCTAAGCACTGAGATCTTGGATTTATCACTGATGGCTTGCTTTGTAGTCACATTAATCATATAAACAGTGACATTGGAGTAGAGAGGGAATTTTAGTAGAAAATTTTTATCATTGATAAACTACCTCTATCTGCATAATAAATGTATGAAACCAAAGGTGCAGATTTGAGCTCTAAAGCCTTCTAAGATTTCCCCCTGCTGCTCCAGGGGCCTCTCCTGTGGTCTGGTGCAGTTGTCTGGAGCTGAATGCCTTCATGAGACAGCTGCTGGGGAGGGAAGGAGAGTACAGCACTGTGGGGAAGTCCTTGGGTTTGCAGTAGGATTCTTCACTCCAGCTGGTCTATGGTCTTTACCTTCACAGCTTGATGTAAACAAAACTGTTTATACAGGCTGCTGAAAAAGTTGGCATTTGAGGGAACAGATGTGTGTGAGAAGGAGATTGAGGGTTCTGTAAGTAGCCGTTGTTGTTGTTACAGATGGCAAGTGTTGGAGTACTTTTTAATTGCATAAATCTGAACTTGCACAATGCTGCAGTGGCAGTGCTGCACTAATGTCACCTTTCCATGCTCCAGTGCGATCCTTCGGGACCGAGGACAGGCCCACAGACAGACCGGCTCCTCCCAGAGAAGAAATCTATGAGTACATTATTTTTCGAGGGAGTGACATCAAAGACATCACTGTCTGTGAACCTCCAAAAGCTCAGCATACTCTGCCACAGGATCCTGCCATTGTCCAAGTAAGTTAGCCTGAAGTGTTCATAAAAAGCTGAGATAAAACACTGGTGTTGAAGGACTGCATTTTGGTAAAAACTTATAGAAATGAAGGCAAGTCAGTGTCTCTTCAGATTATTTAAAGCATCCTGAATTTTGTTGTAATGTTTGAAGTAGCAGCAGCATTAAAGACTTCAGTCAACAAAGCCAGAGCTAGCTGAGAATGCAGGAAAACCATAAAGAGGTAAACTAACCCTTCTCAGAATTTACTTAAGCTTTAGTAATCCTGTACATGAAGTAAAGAATCACTGCCAAAGCAACTTGACTTCTGGACACTGTAAATGGAAATGTACTTTGTCTTGTTACAGTCTTCACTGGGCTCTGCCTCTACATCATCCTTTCAGCCACATGTGCCTTACAGCCCGTTTAGAGGTATGCCACCTTACAGCCAGCTTGCTGCCAGCTCTTTGCTTAGCCAGCAGTATGCAGCTTCCTTAGGTTTAGGTAAGTACAAACTTTACTTGCTAGAATAAAGGTGTGGTCTTGTATGCAGCTGCTGTGAAAGCAAATAACAGTAACTAATAGCAAACTCCTTGCCAAGTGTCAGGCTGCAAGGAGCAGTGAATAAGCAGCTCACAACTTTGTGCAGTGATTTTACTGTGAGGAGGCCTGTGTTTCACTTGCACGTGCACACAACACATGCACACGAAAGAAACAAACTAAATAGCTGAAGTTTCTTTCTGAAATTAATGGGAATACCTGACAGTTGAGGCCAGTTCATTTCTAACCTGACATACCTCACATCACATGTAAAAAGAGTTTGTATTTCCAGAGAGGACTGTAAATAAGCTGCTGTTCTAGAGAATCTTGTATCTCTTTCCAAGTCCTTCAGGTGTTTCACTACCTTGTATCTTATCCATATATCTCTGCTCTCTCTTCTTCCCTCTATCTCTTTAGAGAAATTGGTAAGCCCTCCAGCATCAGCAGCTGCTTCCAGCCCTAGTTCTTCTCCGTCTCCACAACCTGTTTCAGAGCCTGACATGTCTTCAGAGCCCCATCAGCTCTCTTCCAAGGGTAACAGCAGTTTGAGGACTCCAAATATTTGGAAGAACTGCATGGCACTTGCAAACACTCTGTTCTTGTTAACCCCTCCTAGAATGATAGTGCTCATATGGGTAATGCCAGTAGAACTAGTTTGTTCTCAGCTTTTTTTTTGCCTTTCATTACATGAAGCATGATTCCTCCTGTCCTAGAACTATCATTTAGAGAGACAGGAGAAAGGAAAAGTCCAGGACAGTGGATCCTCTTATGTAAGTATCAGGAGAAGGATGAAGTTTAGAGGTGCTAATGTGCTGCATCCTGTCCAGGGACATGTGTCACCATAGGGTTTGGGTGAGGAACTGGTCAGAAAATGAAGCACAATGATTAAATTATGGGTGGCCTTGTGGTTGGAGAATTAGGCTGATCAAAAATTTGGGAGTATTTTCTGTAATCGAGGAAACATCAGGGTAGATTTCATGCATGATGGGGCATTGTACCTTGTCCAGACTCCCAGTTAGTAAAGCCATGACTAACAGTAAGCAATTCCTGAGTAGCAGAGATAACACAGCTCTGGGTGCTTGCTTCTATGTGTAAAACCTTTAAAGAAGGTTGAGTGGAGATACCAGACTGACCATCCTCAGAGCAGGGTGACCAGGTGCAGCCTGCATTTAAAGATAATTAGTTTCATCTGGTTTTAGCTTAAGCATGTATGCTTGTGTTGGCATGAAGCTTTTTACTTACTCTCTGCTTTTAGCCATCTATCTGTACATAATTTCTCAATAGTCTGGCTAAACTTTGAAACTTTCTCATGTTAAACTTGCACATCAGCTTTGTCCTACTCAATAATCCTTAGGATATGTCTGTCTTCCTTGCAAGTTTTCCAGGTGTACATTAACTGGGAACCTGCATGATGTAACCTACTGGGTATATCTCATGTGGACTTGGGTGACCCAGAAGTGTCAGTGGCTTGGTTTGTGTGAACTCTTCAGCTTTTCACTTTTCTTGCTCTTTTAATATATTCAGTTAAAGTTTGCTTCCAAGCAGTTCTTATGCATAACTACATGAACCTGTAGCACTCCAAACCTTCTAATTAAACCTAGAATGCAGTGTTTCTTCTGAGTACTGAAGACTGTCACTTTTTAATATAATTGGTGTAAGGTATACCAAACCATGAAAAGTATTTACATGTTTTGTAGTGTGAATAAATAAGCCTGGATGGAAGAGCAACAGAAGTCTTGGTAACACTTTGGCCTTGACCAAGAAGGAATTTAAAAGGGTAACTTTGAGATCCTGGTCTGGTTTCAGGTTTTCTTTGTCTGAAAGCTCTAACAATAAGCAATGAAGTTGAAGGACTTCTAAAAGCGGCTTACAAAAGGGGATATAGCTGAGGTGCTTAAGTTTTTGCTGCAAAACCTTTTTGACAAAGTGGGGAAATTTTCTTGAACATTTTCAAAATGATGAATTTTTGTTTCAGATTTAAAGTTATCACATAAATTGAAATCCTGCATAACTTAGAAATTAGATTTTGGTATAAACTGTCTGAGAGATTGACTTGGCTTGGTTGTTTAATGTTTGTCTAACTTGATTTAAGAAATAAATGGGTATATTTCCTGAAACTGAGGCTCTGGATGTGAGAGCCATGACTTGTATGGCAGTGGTGCCTTACCTGGTGCCACTTAGCCTGTAATGATGCACTCTCAAGGCTTTGAGTCATTCTTGACCAAACGGTTTCTCCCTAGAAGTGGGCAGGGTTTGAGTGGCGTTGGCGCGCTTTCCAAGGGGCACTCAGTCATTGGGATCTTTTCCAGGTGCTGGCTTTCCTTCTGTTCACCCAGTCCGCAAAAGCCCCATGGTGGAGCAGGCTGTCCAGACTGGCCCCGTTGACAGCATGAACTCCCAAAAGCTGCCCCCAGTGAAGGTGACCCCGGGGATCCCGCGCAGCGCACGGCAGGTCCCGCCGGCCAACAGCAAAGCCAGCGGTACGTACACACCCCTCCAGCCTGGAGCAGCCTTCCAACGTGCCCTGCAGCACTGAGCTGCCTGGGGATGGTTCTTGTGCTCTTTTAAAGTTTATCCTTCTTGTTCAGTAGATACAGTTCAGGCAGCACCTGTGCAAACCCAAGGACAGGTGAATGATGAAAACAGAAGACCTCAAAGGAGAAGATCGGGTAGGTTAAGCTGATGCTAAACAGTCACAACAGCCTGTGAAGGCAAGTGGTGTTAACTTCAGTGAAGGATTAACTGACAGAAGATGGAGAGAGAGCTTTGGGCATCCAGAGATGCTCCCTAACACAACAGCTTCTGGAGTTGCAGAAGTTCAGAACATTCCAGGGACAGAGTTCTAGCGCCTTTTCTAGGAAGCTGAAGGTATGTCATAAAAATCAATGCTGTGACTTGGCAGCAGCAACTGGATTTCTCTGAAACCTCAAGTATTTTTACTGGGAGAGGCAACCTGTTTGAGACTTCCCAGAGCTTTTATAACAGAGAGGAACTGTGGAACACTCACCTCCATAGAACAGAATTCTTATTTTAAAGTGGCAGTACAAACATGGGTCAGAAGAAAGTGAAATTCAAAGATGTTTCTGCCCAAGTAAAATGAGAAAAGACAGAAAACAATACTTCAGACTCTCAGGTCTTCAAATTAATGAGTGTGTAGAATGGGTTATAACTTTTCCAAAAAGGAGTGGATAGCATCTCAGTTGGAAACCAGGAACTAGGCAGCAGTACAAGCTCCCTTTGTGGGTAGATGAGTATTTTGCTGGATTTTCTGAGATCTCCTCTTTGCCATCACGACAGGTTTTAGGCTAATTACAGTGCTGTGTTTGCAGGTGAAGAGCAGACAGGAAAGATCATTTTCCCCACCTCCCTCAGCTTTTCTTGCTGTAGTGCTTGTTCTGACTTCCTCTCTGCACACTGGAAGGAAAGTTGGGTGCACTCTTAGTGGTAAGATTGACATCCAGGAATGCTGCTCAGAAAGTTAAAGTGTTGCTGTAATGTGTCTTCTACAGAAGTTGCTTTCAAAGAGGTGTGGCCTAACCACAGGACTGGAAGCCAGAAACTCCTGAGTTCTATCCCTGGTTTCCTCTGGTCTTGAGCAAGTCATGTAACCTCCCTGTGCGTTACCAAGTGTTTAAACTCTCCTGCTTTCAGGAAACAGGAGAACCAGAAACCGTTCTAGAGGACAAAACAGACCAACTACTGTGAAGGAAAATACAATAAAGTTTGAAGGTGACTTTGACTTTGAAAGTGCAAACGCACAGTTCAACAGAGAGGAACTTGATAAAGAATTCAAGAAGAAACTAAACTTTAAAGGTTTGTGCCTTCATTAATTATGAATTGCTGAGCTAGTGGTAAACACTGCATAGACAAACTGGTTCTGAAAAACTGTATGATTACATCTCAAATCTTGTTTGAGAGAGCAAGAGAACAGATGGCTCTGCAGTGTGTGCCTCAAGGAAGTGTAATACATTTCATTATCTTCAGATGACAAAGCAGAGACGGGGGAAGAAAAAGGAGACCCTGGAGTGGCAACCCAAAACAATGATGGTAATGCAGAGGAGGACCTGCTGGGGCCCAACTGCTATTATGATAAATCCAAGTCTTTCTTTGACAACATTTCTTCAGAACTGAAATCTAGGTGAGTGTTTTCTAAAAGCTTGGTTTTTAAATGGAATTTTAGGCATAAAATTTCAGACATAATCTATGTGACATGGTTTAATTATTTAAAAATTTTAGAGTAGACTTTAGACAGGGAATATTGCCATGCATTTGGTATCTCACAAGTGATGTGAACCAAGCTTCATGCAGTGGGCTCAAACAAAAAGCATTTCAGCTGATATGATACACTTGCCTAAACTATGATAGAGGAGTTTCCATTTCTGTTTCCCAGGACTGACTTTGAACCCATTGATTTTTAAACAAATTCCTTATCTGGCTTGTGGGAGAGGAGGCGTCAGGGTCATGCTGTCCTGAAGGTGCAGCTGGCAGACAGGAGTGAGCTAAGCCTGGAGCTGGGGCAGAGAGGTCAGCTCTGGCTGTGGAAGTGCTTTAGGTTAAATGTTGGGAATGAGAAGGGAAAGCTTCAACTTTCACTGCCACCACTGATGCTATCAATGCCTGGAGAAATGAGACATCCCTTTAGTGTCAGCATGAGGGATTCCCTGAGCTCTGTGGCTGCAGAGGGATGGGGTTAGAGTGTGTACACTGCAGTGCAGCTCAACAAAATCAGGGGTTTGAGGCTTCCTCTCTAAGGGAGCTGGTGGCTCTTTAATGTTTGTGTTCCACCTGAAGTCAGCCTTGTTCAGTTCCAGGCGCACCACGTGGGCTGAGGAAAGGAAGCTCAATACAGAGACGTTTGGAGTGTCTGGACGGTTCCTGCGTGGCCGCAGCTTTCGAGGTGGATTTCGAGGTGGAAGAGGGAGTGGAGCAGCGAGGAGAAACCAAACCACTCACAGAGCTGGTACTGGCAGAGTGTAACTTCAGAGGCAAGTGCTCTAACAGGAGTAAATACTCTCTCTGAGCCAGGTTGTCTCTTACTCCTTGCCTGAACTGTCTGTGCAGCCTGTTTCACCCTCCAGTCTCATGGCTATGTAAGAGTTGTTCCTTGTTGGATCTGATTGATATTTCTAAAGGGTAGGAGATAGGAGTGGTTTAACATGCTGATTGTTCTATTGATTTCTTGGTCTCACCTGTCTGAGAAAAGGCTCAGCTCAAGCAAACAGCTTTTGGTTTCTAACTAAGCATTTCAGCTGATAGAGGGGTGTGA
This sequence comes from Prinia subflava, assembly GCF_021018805.1. NCBI lineage: Eukaryota > Metazoa > Chordata > Aves > Passeriformes > Cisticolidae > Prinia > Prinia subflava. The sequence continues at coordinate 26,736,798 of NC_086254.1, forward strand.
GCTTTGCTATTTTTGTTCCTGGGAGAAGAACCCCATAATATCAAATCTGATTCTACCTTTTTTCTGAATAGGTTCAAACTTCTCACCTGAGAGGATGAAACTGTATATAGAAAGAAAACAACCAACTGCTGCACTAACGTGGGAAAATGGTTCATATTGTTTACTGTCTCAGCTCAAGTGACAGAATTTCATGTACTACTGCTTATATTTTGGACTTACTTTGGACCAGCCACTGTCCGCTGGAATATTTTTTGGAAGAGGGAATGTGTTCAGGGGTACCTTCTTCAGGGTGTCTTTTCTTTTTGTTTGTGTTTTTCAAGTGCAGACTAACTTACATGGTTCTTCTTTCTGGGTCTCTCAAGGCTGCTATAGTCTAAGCTTAAAGTCAGACTCCTTTTCTGAACCCTGGAGAAGAGAAATCATGCTGTTTTAACACGGAACCAAAGCTCACTTGAAACAAACCAGCTATAATTTGTTTGTTCTGAGTTAACCAAATGGATCCTTTGGTGCTGCTGGTCTCACGGATCTCGGCAGCAGGTGTGAAGTAGCACTTGGTATCTGGAGAAATGGATTCCTGGTGCTGAGGAGTTGTGTATATTGTCACTTGGGAATACTGGAGTGTTGATCATGTAGTAGTGTTTGACTGTACAGCTGTTTGTGCGCTGGTGCTGGGCTGGAGGTACCGCAGGACCGTGGCTCTGCCTTGAGCTGAAGGCTGGGAGTGCCTGGGGCTTGGAGCTCCTGGCTGGAGCGTGGGGACGCCACGTGGGATGGGAGCAGTGACTGTCCCCACTCGTGTGCAGAGCTTTTGGCAGTAGTGACTGTCTGGGAAGGACACCTGAAGCTCTGACTTGTTTGCCTCGGTTTGTACCTCGCTGGAGGCAGCACCAAATGCAAACAGTTCTCTGTACTCTGTAGACTGTGGTGGAACTCGTTGGAATGTTTTCATTCAATTAGGGATGGGAGACCATATAATGAAGCTTAACAGATGGGCATGTTTAATTTCTTTCCTCTATACCCCCATACTGTAAATAGTTTAGTTGTTTTCTTTTGTTTTTAAAAATCTGTATGTGGGGAGAGGGCTGGGAGGGAGGGGTTACCTTTGTTTGCATGAATAAGTGGGTTAAATTGCTATAGGCATGTGTCCCGTTTTTGGTTGGTAGGGAATTTTGTTAAAAAAAAGCACCTTGACGACTGAACCCCTTACATAGCTCAAGTTTTTTTAGTTATGCATTGACCTAGGTTACTGTAAAAGCTTGGATTTATTTTTGTAGGACTTTATTGCTGAGAATTAGAACATAGCAGTGGGGCTGCTCTTTGGAGTAATGTAAATTGTAATTATAATAAACATGTAAATGTTTAATGTGTCCCTCCACCTCTGTTCTATACATATCCCAGAGCTCCATACCATCACTCCTACAACTCCTCTGGTGCCTGTCCTTGCAGGGCTCCCATCCAAGCTGGAGAAAACCTGGAAGTGTTACACTTTCCACTGTGTTGGAAAAAAGAGCTGAAACACCCTAATCCAGGCACTGCACGTTGTACTGTTGCTCTGGTTCCTGTGCTGGGACTCAGCCTGATGCGGGTTTTGTTACTCCAGCCTTGCAGAGGGAGGGCCTGGGCTGGTGGGGTTCCCCTGGAGCCTGTCAGGAGCCTGTGCTGCTGTTGTAGGGCCTGGCTCACCCCTCTGAGCTGGAGTGCGCTGAAACGGCTCACTCAGAGCTGCTCCACCTCTAATTTCTCTGCTGGCAAAGCAGTTGCTGTAGCTCGAAGTGTGGAGATGGAATTGCACTGCCCTGGCAGAGGATGGGATGAGAAACCCTCATTGCTCCTATGTAATCACCATTACTGACATGTAACTGTGCCTTTCTATTTGAGTGGGATCAATTCCCTTGTTCTACAGTAAAGCTTCAGCTCCCAGGCATAAGCACATCCTTGTCACTGCTGAAGTTTGTGCCCCAGCCTCTGAGCCAAGCGCTGATGTCCAGGAGCAGAGGGGCCTGGGGGCTGTGGCTCAGAAGCCCCTCTGCCCCAGGAGCACTGCGGGCTCAGCTGCAGCCCTGGCACCTTCCCCATGGAAAACTCCCAGTGTGGGGAACAATTGGAGTGACTTGAGCAGGGAACTAAGTACAGCTCTTTTGACTTCAACCTTCCAGCCCAGGGGCTGATAAATTAAACAATCTGGTGTTCCAGGACCACACTTCCTCTGGCTCATGCGGTCTAATGTGTCCCTGAGCAGCAGCAGCAGCACTGCTGCTTCCCTGTCCTTGACTCCCGTGGGATCCTCTGCCCACACTCCGCTGGGCAGCGTTTCCCTGTAAACAGCTCCAGGTGTGAGAGTGATACAAGTGAGGAAACTTTTGCAATAAAGGGGCAGCTGTTCCTATTGCTTCAAATACTGAGACTTGAGAGTATGAGCTCAGGTGGGGAGAGGCCTGAGGCTCCTCTGAAATGAGGAAACAGCTCAAACCAACTCCTGGGGTAAGAGGCAGAGAGGAAGCATGAGGGCAAATACCAATGGAGAAACTGGAGAAGAGCTTCAACTCTGTTGTACATAACACTTGCTAGTTGTTGTTTAGCTCCTGGTGTATGAATCCCCCCCCAGAGAATCTGCAACCCCAACTCTGTATTAGTTACGTTGAGCCCATAACACAACCCCCAAAACAGCTGCTTAAGGTAAAAGAAAAGGGACATGCTGAGAACTGAGTGCAGAAAAGAACCATTAAACAAAGTGAGGTGTCCAGGGGAAAAAAAAATGCAAGCCAAGTCTCTGTCCTTTAATGGGTCACTGCTGCTGCTCTGTAGCAAACCAAATCATCCTGGGTAATTAAAATCCAAGGAACAGACAGGTTTTTTTTTAAATAACAGCTTTAAAAAAAAATCAGTAGGTTTATTGTAGGTCTCAAGAGAGCACAGTATGAGTAACTGGAATGCCTACATGTCTATACAGAATAACCCATCACTTGAATTAAAAAGAAACAGCTAAGCAGGTGCATTTCATTCATCATGATGTTTTCTTCTGTTTTTTCTTTTCATTTTCTTCCTTTTCCTTTTCAATTTCAGCCACATACTTCTCAATTTCTTCAGGGTTCAGGATCTAAAACAGAAACACGGGTGACCCTCAGGATACCAATAAACTTAGGAGACATTCATGGAGGTGATTCTAGTTTTGTCATGGGATGAACGTTAACTGCTGTTTATCTGGAAGCAGGTACCTGCTGCAGACACAACAACATTCCTTGGCCAGGAAGAATAAACTGAAGTATTTGTCAGTGCAAAATGTGAGATAAAGGGCTGGAAGTTAAGGCAGATCAGCAAGGACAGTATCAGAGATGGGCTCAAGGGGAGAGAAGCAAACAACAGCCTCACCTTCAGCGGCTGCTCCCGTCTCATGACCGCCAGCTCGATGTTCTTCCCACCAGACTGCACCACCTGCGTGAGGCAGAGGGAAACTTTAGGAGCCTGGCCAGGAATTCACTCCAACAAACCCCTCTCAGGTCTCCTTAGACGGAGGATAGATATAGGTGTATTGCTCTCCTTAGCTCTTAAGCTCTCAACACCAGCAGCACTAACTCTCAAAAGGGTCTTCACACTGGTGCCAGTGCCCTGGGCACATGGAGAACAGCTCAGCCCCACCACCTGACTTGTGCTATTTTCTGAATCTTAAATTTCAATTAACAAATAAAATATTCAGCATGTGCTTTAGCACATCTTTGGTGAATTTCTGTTAACGCCCAGAACTGGTCTGTTTTCCTCCCCAGAACTGCTGGTAAGATCTGTGTAAACTATGAAAATTGTTACCCCAAATATTCTGAACCTTGAATTCAATCCAACACCCACAGCCCACAGTACAACAGCTCTCACAGATTGTCTGCAGTACTTCCTTGGGACATCCACAAATATTTTCCCATATTCACATCTAAGAAGTCAACCTGGACACAGTGAAAAGCCACAGAAGAGATGTGAAACAGCCTCACCTCGAGAAGAGCCTTGATGACAAGTTTAATAGTCAGATCATCTGTTTCAATGGCCTCATCAGTGTAGTTTTTCTCCAGGAACTCACGCACAGATTTGGCTCCTCTGCCAATGGCATTAGCCTGGAAACATTATGGGGAAAAAGAAAAATCAATGGGAGTTTAGAAAAGATTTCATCTGCAGAGGAAGAAAGAAACACAAAGTTGTATAATTGCATAATCTGTCATGCACAATGACAGTTGTCTGGCACAGGTGGGTTGGTTTTGGGGTTTTTTCTGAAAGCAGGACAAGACTTCCCAAGGAAAGCTGAACTGCAGACAGCCACTCTCAGTACATCTGATCATTAAGGATTTTTGCAGCTGTGAGACAGCACCATCTGGCCAGCAAGATCTCCTCTACCCCAATCCCACTGTAAAGGAGACATTAACTCAAATATTCCATTTGCACCAGGGACTGAATCCACTCACCTTCCAAGCATGGTAGGTGCCAGAGGGGTCGGTCTGGTACAGCCGTGGGGTCCCATCGAAGTCAAAGCCCACGATGAGGGCGGAGATCCCGAAGGGTCTGCGGCCGTTGCTCTGCGTGTACCTCTGAGCACAAAGGACACACTCACAGGCAGCCCTGAAAACATTTCTAGGGTGCAAAGCAGACTCTGCAGCAGTTACAACCACAAAAGCCACCAGAAATGGTTTTAGCTGACTCTCTCCATTAGTCAGGACTGCATCTCAGAGCCCCTAAGGCAGGCAAGGGAGAGGTGGTTCCTGTCCAGCCCCTGTTCCTACACCTGGGTCCAGCTTCCAGAAGCTCCTGAGTGGTGCTGAGGAGCCAGAGCCACGTCTGCAAGGCCCAGTGTGGCCCCAGTGTACCAAAAAATACCATGAGGACACCATGAACACAGTTTTCACCAACAATTTGCACTGATTGCACAGGAAACCATGGCAGCTCCGTGGCTGTGGGCAGCTGACACTGGAGCCATGTCACAGCCCTCCTGGGACACTGCTAGCAAAGTCACTGCCATGTCACACACCAGGAGCAGAGGGCTGACACCCACAGCACCACGAGCTGGGCCAGGTGTGTTTGCACGGTTTGAGGGAAATGGTGAAAGTGCCAGAAAGACATAAATGCAAGAAGGGATAAAGGAACAAAGTGAAACTTCGGGAAGTGGTGCCTTGCTCTGACAGACTATTGATTATTACAAGAATCACACTGTTACCATCACCACTGTTCTGACACATCTGTGCATCAGTAAATTAGATTTTCTCTAATTCTCACTAGTGGCTGGAAATCAGTTTAATACACTGGCAAATGAGTAATTTTCTCACAGAATGCAGGTGGGCACATTTTGATGCCACAATTCATTCTAAATTCATGACTATCAAACTTAAAACATATTAAGTACTGCACTAATTTGCTCCCCTCTTACCCATCCCTGCAATGGCTTTGCAGGAGGAAAAACTACCACGAACCATGAAGAAAAGACAGTAACCTAGCCCCACTGTTCTGGGAGTGAGATGAGCAGGGTTCCTGGTGACATAACACACGGAACTGTGCAGTCCTTACAAGCACTGGTTGCTTTATCTTGGGGAAAAAATCCTCAAATCAAACAGCACTCAATCATTCTTTTCCATTGCTACCTCCCCATTCCCAATAAACAGCAACAGTGTGTTTTTTACCAGGTAAGTGGAGCGAGGCCAGAGGACAGACATTTACATAGCTTGAGGATGTGTCAGATATTCCACGCTACACACGTGTTCCATGCCACACGTGTGACACTCCAGTCCCACACGGTACACACCCAAGCTGTACATTATGCATAACACAGGCTAACATAACAGCACACAGAACATCTGCAGCAGGCCAGGACACATCTTCAGCAGCTCTGTGCAGCCCCCAGTACCTGTTTGAGGCTGGCAATGTAGCGTGTGATGTACTCCACGGTGACAGGATCCTCCACGGTGAGCCTGTGGCTCTGACACTCCACCCGAGCTCTGTTTATGACTATCCTGGCATCAGCTGTCAGCCCTGAAATGACAGAGTGGCCTCAGAGTCATGAAAAAACCTCACAACACCAATCTGGCCCTAAAAGGCCCACAGGCTCATTGTCAACAGCAAGGGAAAATCAAAGCAGAGCTCAAACTCTCAGGTTTGCTGAGAAAGAGCATTTGTAAGGCAGCAGAAAGTGGTTAATGCACAAAAATAACTAGAGGATTTGGTTTAACATCTTCCATGTTTGTGAGTTAGGTGACACACATAATTCTAAAGCAGGTAATGGGAATATTACTGACAGCATTCCATATCCCAGCAAATCTGAAATGCTTATCCTCACACACGTTATTCTCCATGCAGTCCAGTTTCATCTGCCCAGCAAATCTCATCTAGTTAATAAGGCTACAGCAGCATGATGTTAACTGGCAAAAATGTGTGACCCTTTAAGAAAAGGACTGTGAAGAAATTAAATTCTTACTTTACCTTTTAGCCAATGCTGCCATATTTCATTTACAGCCTTGTTTTTGCTAGAGAAATTTCCCTCAAGTTTGTGAATACCCCTGCACATATCCCAGACCCTGGCTAAGGGAGCAAGGCAGGAGAAAGAACTGAGCCTCTCATTCCTGCAGACTGAACCTAAACCCTGCTGTTTTGGTCAGTTAAATCAGATCTCCCCCTTAAAAATATTATTGACACTGACACTCTATTTCTCCATATTTAAAATAAGCATAAGCTACTGTGGAAATACCATGCTTCCCACAGTTCTCAGCCAGCTACAGCCTGTATTTTGTATTCTCAGATTCCATAAAGATGCCCAAAGGTGCCCAATAAGTGCCAAAACCACTGAAGGGACCTTTACCTGCAAAAGCCATGCAGACATTGTCATCCAGAGCACAGATCTTCCGGACAGTCCTCTCATCCTGGAGCTTTGCCACTGACTTCTTCTCCACACCAAGGACAACAATATCCTTCCCTCTAACTCCAACCTTCCATGCATGAAAAGAAGAAGTAAAAAAGTTAACCTAGGTCCAAAAATCCTCACAGCTGCAGACTTTGCTCAAATGAGCAGTAACCAAGCACAAACCCCCACACTGTACCCATCACCTCGGCTTGAAGTCGAGATTTTATTTCCCACTCAACCCGGAGGCAGGACTGATGTAACAAAAATTGCAATGCATTTCAGGGTGCAGTTTCATCATCAGTTTATACCAAACTAAATCCCTGTGGCTCCCAAGAGACAGATTCCAGCTCCTCTTACAAACTGTCTCCTCTCCAACAGCACCATCAGTGTTTCCACAGCCACGGAACCAGGATGGGCATGGAAAACCCCACTAGTCCAGTGGCCCTGCTCAACTCAAGAGCCCAAAGCACTGAAGATCAGGCCAAGTAACACCTACAGCTGCCAAAATGTTCTGTCAGTAGCTGCCTTAATGTCCTGATTCATACCTTGAATACACCTTTTCCAACATCACAGAGGAACAAAACCCCTTGACCCTTGCCCTTAATTCCCACTGTTTCTCACAGGGAGATAGGAATACTTTTTTCTTATGGGGTGGCCTTGCTGTCAGCATGTCCCCAATGTTTCCAAAAACATTAAACTCAACAAGAGACAAGACGGGTGGTTGTATTGCACGCTGCCTCCGCTTTTACAGGATTTTTAATTTCTTAAAAAACCGAAGAATCTCTTTGGCACTAAATCTTTTTACACTCATTCCCATCCCAAACATGGTACATTTCTTTTTGGTAATGGCAATCAAAACATACTACAACTATTAATAAAGTTACGACTTTTTAAAATTAAAACTTATTATTGCTAGAACTTATTACAATGACTAATTCAATGTTATTTGCGAATTAATACTTTTCTTCTCCTCCTCCAAATGAGATAAAACTTTCATTGAGCAAAAGCTTGGGACAACAGGGAGCCAGCAATGTACTTCCAAGTGCTTTTACCGGCGTGTTTCCCAATGCACTGGGAATGTGCCTCGTGCACAAACACAAACCAGCACGATCTGCAGCCCGCCCAGAGAGAGGAGCGGGTCCCCGCAGGCCTGACACACCGCCGGAGCCCCGCAGAACGCGATGTGCCCTGGGCAGCCCCGCCGGCGGCAGATGCGCCCCGAGGAGCCTCCCCGGAGCGGACCCGGCCGCTCCCGGGGCCTCCCGGGCCCGCCAGGCCGGGCGCGCAGCGCGGCGCAGGCCCCGCCGCGGGCCCCGCTCCGCCGCCGCCGCCCCGCCACCCCCGCGGCCCCGACTCACCGCGGTGGAGCCCTTCTTGACCGCCTCCTGCGCGTACTCCACCTGGAAGAGGTGCCCGTCCGGGGAGAAGACGGTGATGGCGCGGTCGTAGCTCATGGCTCCGGCAGAACCCGCACCGTCATGCGGGCGGGCCGGGGGCGGGGCGCTGCGCTCTGCCTGCGCTCTTGGCGTACGCGGCCTGCGCAGCGCCCGGCCCGCCCCGCGCCCGGCCCCGCTGCCGCAGGGAGCGCACCGGGTCTGGGTGGGAGTGACCTCAAAAATCAGGGGCACGGACACCTTCCACCAGCCCGGCTTGCTCCCAGCCCCGTCCAACCCGGCCTGGGATGTTTCTAGACGTGGGGCAACCACAGCTTCTCTGGGCAACCTGTGCCAGGGCCTCGCCGCCCTCGCAGGGAAGATTTTTTTAATATCTAACCTAAACCTACTCTTGTTCAAATCGAACCCGTTCTCCTTGCCCTGTCACTCCGCTCTCTTGTAAATGGCCTCGCTCCATCCTCGCTGTGAGTCCCCTAGAGGTACCGGAGAGCCACAACTAGGTCACCCCGACGCCAGGCTGCACAGCCCCGATTCTCCCCGCCTTTCCCGGCCGCACAGGCGCTCCATCCCCGCGGCCCCGCAGTCTCCGGGCTGCCCTGGCCGCTTCCCGTGCCCCGGCCCCGCTGTCCCCTCTCTACGCCCTTAGCGCAGCGGCCCGGCCGCTCCCCGCTCCTGGCGTACGCACTTGGCGCAGCGGGCGGCGCGGCCGGGGCCGCGGGAGCCCGGCGGCCGGGACCGCACCATGTGCGGGCGGCGGGGAGGCGGCGGCGCCGCGGCCCCCGTGCCCTGCCCCGAATCTCCGCCGCCGCCCCGGCCCCGCCGCCGCGGGGGCTCGGGAGGGCGCGGCGGGGGCGGTGCCCGGCGGAGCGGGGCGCGGCGCCCGCGGGTGTTCGCGGGGCGCAGATCGTACCATCTGCGGCCGCCCCCCTGCCCGTGCACTGCGGAGAATCCTCGCACGGCAATAGCGGCCAGATAATAACAATATTATTAGAGCCTGGAACCGATATATTATAGACACATAAAACACCCCCACCATGTCGGTTGCCTTTGCTTCTGCTCGCCCAAGAGGCAAAGGGGAGGTCACCCAGCAAACTATCCAGAAGGTAAAAGAGCATGCTTTTATACAGACAATTTTAGACATTTATTCCGTCCATGCTCCTGCAGCTGGAGGCTGATTTCTAGGGCGATCAGGAAAACTCGTGAATTTGCGAGGGCTGCAGAGATGGACAGCTGGAGAGAGAGAGGTGGGGGAAGGAGGAGGAGGAGGAGGAGGTGGAACAAAGCAAAGGTGTTCAGATCGCTGCAAAGAGAGCGAGAGAAGGACGTAGGGAATAAAATCGGGATGGTACATTATCCCTGCTGCTCGCCAAGGGGAAACGCTGCCAAGCATACATTGGGAAACGGCAATAAAATTTGCAAATATGCTATTAATTTATGATGGTATGTCAGCTTCTGGCCCCCAAAGAAGCCAACCTAAAAAAATGAATTGACATAAAATACTGAATTTGCAAGGGTTTTCTTTTGTATCTGGATGCAGAATTTTAATCTCTCAGAAGATAGAGGGAGCAGCAGCCACTGGTATTTTTCCTAAACTATTATTATTGTTTTTGTGATGTGTTTATTGATGTTTAATGACAAACAAAGGTTTTGAAAGATTTTCTCTGGAGAGGAGATCCCCACATGGGTCTTCGTGTGGAAGCCGAATCAGAGGGTGCCGAGTTGGGAAGTTATTGTTTCCTATTTCCCAGGGCTGGCAGCAGGGACAAGCAGAGCCTGGCACCCTTCCTCCTGCAGAAGGTGACGGTCAGGAACGAGCCTGGAAATGCCAATAAAGAACGTGCATGCTTTTACTGTCAGTGCTGTCTGTCAATTGTACTTTTTCCTGTAATTCTGCTGTTCCACACAGCTCAGGTGTTGTCCCCGCGGTGTGGTGGCAGCCAGGTGTGAGCTCTGTGCGGTCCCTTCGCTGAGAGTGACCAGTGCAGAAGTGCCACTGCCGACACAGCAATTACCCTGTCACCAGGGGTTGTGCAGCCAAGCCGTGATCTGGTGCCAATTTATGACTTCTAGGGCGAAAAAATCCCCTCGGTGGCAGCGTGTGACCGAGCAGGGATGAAGGCAGAACAAACTGCCACGAGGGAGGCTGGAGAGATGACTTGCATCTCAGGAGACTCTTTGGAAACATCCCATTTTGTGGAGCTCTTGCAGCACGTGGTGTTGTGAACCAATTCATTTTAAAGACTGAAATATTTCAGACTCGATGAATAAGTTTTCCTTGAACCTCCAAATAGTTGGAATTATTTCGTAATTCAGATAGTTTGTAACCAAAATTACCCACAGACAAAGGGCAGATAAAGTGTCTTCTGTTCGATTTTCAAGCCCTTTTCTTTTTGCACGTTCATAAACTTCATGGAAGCTTCAAAATGTTCTTTCTTTGAAAATAATGAGTGCAACCATTTCCCATCTCAGGTGCATTTGCTGGGAGGTTACTTTGGGACTGTTCATCAGTGCTGGGCTGTTGGGAGTGATTTTATTTTTGACAAACAGCAATGCTGAGGAAGAGACTTGCAGGCACAGGAACTGGATGGGATTTATGGTCAAAGATGGAAATGGAGCAGAGAGAGCAGGAGAAAGAAAACACCTCCAAAAATCCTCATTGAAGTGAGCTTTTGAGAACATATACAAATTTCAAAGAAAATAATTTCTTCTTTGCATTAGTAGTATAGAAGCAGCTTATTTTTATTTATTAACCCAATTGTAATAGTCTTTCAAAGCTGTTCTTATCCCAGTATCAAATATTTCTAAAATACATTTCACATGGAGGAAGTTAGAGCTTTTGGCAATGGAGTAGTGGTGGTGCTCCTCTAAAATAGTTCACCAAACAGCATTTCCAGGGCAGTAAAATTCAGTTCTGAACCAGAAATGGTTCTTTCCTCAAGAGCTCTCCTGCCCTGATGACACAGTGGTTCAAGGGCCCAGTCTTGCAAGCACTTGATAGCACTGGTATCTACAAGCTCTATTATGCCAGAGGCAAATCTAATTTTCTACATGCTGGTTTTTTTTTTTTATTTTATTCATTCACCTGGAGAAAGTGAGCTGCATTCACAAGAAATCTGGGGGAAAGAGACAAACCAATGTATCTGAAATTTCAAAACAAATCAAAGGATATTTAAAGCTTTTAATCATATCATGAGTGAATTGAATAAAAGTAAGGACATATTGGGATGTAATTATCTTAAACTTGGTTTCAGTAGCTGCAGTGATGCAAAATTTACACTTCATCAGCTGTCAGCACACTCTAGTCCTGGGAAAATGAGTAGATTTAATTGTTAGAAAGTTTTGTTTCTTACTTAAAAGTAGGCATATTAACAATATGTGATGTTTTGGAAAGGGTTGGGTAGTATTTTAGGATGAGGCAGAGATAACTCATAGTGAAAGTGTTTTCCTTCTTCAGCATCAGAATTTATCTGCAATTTAAGGAACAAAGTAAGTCCATTCATTCTTCTGTATGGGTGTTTCAAGGAACTACTTTAAAGATAACTGTGCATAAATGAATCAACCTTGTGGCTCAATAAAGTCACATGTAAATAATTTACAATAGCCAAGGGAACAAAACTGCACAGAACACCATCCAGTGCCAAGGAGGGTGGAGGATCACAAAAATACAGGATTTCTATATAATTCTCATAGTAACATGTTTTGGTCCTATTTCTTTTATGCAGATGCTAGATGAAAATCACCACCTAATACAATGTATTATGGATTATCAGAGCAAGGGGAAAACTGCAGAATGTACTCAGTGAGTATTACAAATTCAGAGTTTGTTAGAAATGTTTCCCCAAGTCTGACTCTTCCCTTTACTCAGTGGCACAGCTGTTGGTTTGCTCTTGGAAACACTCCTGTTTCTTTTTAGGAGCTTTCCCAGTTCATGGAGAACTGTGAAGAAGCATAAATTGTTCTGGTGGTGCTTACTTGAGTAAACACTCTAGTTAGAGTACTCTTGAAAAAAAATCATGTTCTTCTCAGCTTGCTGGCAGGGAAAACAGGTTTTGGGCTTTGGAGTTCTGGAATTTCATTCCTATCAGGGCCCTTGTTAGACAGAGAAAGGAAAAGTGTCTGATTGTTGGAGCAGCTGACTGAGGGTCAGCTCTCAAAGATTGAGGTCCCATCTCCACAGTTCAAAGTGCTGTCAAAGGAGGGTGTATTTTACCTCTCCCTTCCCCCAAGTTTATCCTTTTGTAAAAGAGGTGTTGAGCACACTGATCCTTGATGGGAAACAGCACAGACACTGTCATTGCTACTGCTGTTTATCAGGACAGATTAAAAATGGGCTAAGGTAATTTAACTAACCATTTGTAAATAGGGGGGGCATGGAAAAGAGAAAGACTTGGCATTTTGTGTATTGTTAACCCTTTCCAAATAAGCCCTACTTCTTATTCTGTAGATACCAACAAATCTTGCACAGAAACCTGGTTTACTTGGCAACAATAGCAGACTCTAACCAGAATATGCAGTCCCTGCTTCCTGCTGTAAGTACCAGTATGATTACTGTAACTAATAATAATTATTATAACTAATACCACAGTTATTTCCCTCAGATACTTTAGCTAAGCCAGAGGGAAATGTTCTTTGATTCTGTCACTGATCACTATAAATGAAATGTTTTTTAGTATTTTTCCAGCTAAAAGTTTTGAAGTGGTCAGGTAGCCCACCAAACAAATTAGAAGTTACTTTTACTGTGTTTAAATTATGTTCTTTGGGACATTGGTGTTAATCTCTGCCCCACAGCTCAATGTGGGGTGTGATGCAGTGGCACAGATCTGAACAGCTCCATTTGTTCCAGATTCACTATTCTTACCTGTTCTTCCTGTGTTCTTTACTTGGGGAAAAAAAATGCTGCTGTTTTATGCCAAAAACCTAATTCAACGCTCAGGCATTGGTTTGTCTTTACACACGTTGTTATTCTTGCTCAGTGGATTGATTTGGGAACTCCCACACATAACACAAACTGCAGCATAGCTTGGCAAAGGTCAATCTGTCACCACACTCCTGTGTTGTCTTTGCTAATGCATTCCCCGCAGTGGTTGTGTTTGGAAATCCATGTGAGTGTGGAGGAACGAGCCACACTCTGTGACAAACACAATTTCAAACCCTTCACTGTGCTGCTGCCTGTCAGCTGCTCTGTCATGCTCAGTGTCATTCACACTGAGGAGTCAAACCAAGAAAGGTTTACCCGAAAAGCAAAGGAAACGCATTCAGCCCAGGCAGTTTTTACTCGTAGTCAGGCTAATTTGGGGGCTGCTATTTTTCTAATTTAAAACCTAACCAAAAATTTTGCTTCTCCTCCTTGTTGTTTCGCAGCCACCAACGCAAAATATAAACTTGGGCCCGGGAGGGATGAGTCAGAGCGCATCCAACCAATCCCTCCACTCCCAGAGCAATCTCAGCGATGCCATCGGGACCGGCCTTCCTCCTTCCTCCCTCATGCAGAGTCAGATTAGCAATGGTGAGCTCTGGTCCCCTTTGTGCTGCTTTGCTGTTGCCTGGCAACAAGATCATTAATGCAGAATATACTTAGAGAGCTGGAAAAGACCTCTCCTAACTCACCTTTCAGGCATATGGGGATTTCAGGCACATGCTGAAATCACCACAAAATGGCTACAGGCAGGGATGATGCTGAGTGCTTTGTGTTTCTGCAGGGGAAATTTAAAAAAAAATTAAAAAATGCGTGATGAAAATCACTGAATAGAGATGCATCCAAGTTTTTAGTAAAAATTATATGATGCAGTATTTCTCTCAAGGAATTGGTGAGGCTGGCTGGGGTAAAATGGAATTGCTTGCATGACTAACCACACAACCAAGCCTTCAGACTGCAAACACCTTCCAGGATACATTTCTCCTTACAAATCATTTGGTGTTGCATCAGTCTTTGTCCTCTACAGAAGCTTGCAGAGATTGTACTACAGTCAAAGAATTTGCACAGACATTTAATATTAATAAGATAATATAATCTATTTGGTTTTGTTCATGCAACTAAATAACTGAATAACAATTTTTAATATGTGCATTTTATATTATGAATAATCTGTTTATTTTGTAGATCATAGTTATTCAGTCAGTTCTTGTTTCTGTGGGTGTCTCCCAGAGTGACAGAGAGCAAAACCAGTTTCTATAAATAAAAATATCTGATTGTAAAATCACAGATCTTAGCAAGGGGGCTCAAGAGCAGACACAAGCCATGAAATTATTTCTGAGTATTTAAAAATCCCTTTGTGGTCAAGCCTATAGTGCCTTTTAAATGAATGGATAAGGGACCTGTTTTAAACAGCTACAACTTGTAAAGTAAACTTACTAAATTTTTCAGGGCCTTTGTTTTGAAAGATTTAATGCTGAGTATGAATAATATAGAAAGTCAGTCAAAACATTGTTTTGTGTTATTCAGAACAGACATTTTCAGTGCTACTGTTGTTGGTTTTCTGATTTGCTCCCCAGCCTCCTCCAGATCTTTTTAGTAATTTGCTGCTGATTGAAAGAACCACACTGGAAGTCTTGAGGACCGGACTCATCCACGTATTTTCCCTTACAATCACAAATTAGCCAACCTTTTTTTTTTTTCTTCTTTTAAACAAGGCCGAGAATCTCTAATTTTTCCCATGCAAATAAGGCAAGGTTTACCAACACTGGTTGCACTCCATCCCTCACTCAAGGCAGCTGCTATCTCCATTCACACACTGTGTGACCTTGTGTTGCACAAGGATCAGTTTTACAACTTAAACAAACTAGAGCAAAACACAGAGATAATTTTCTGTAGCAGCATTTTGACCCAGCTTCACTGATTTCAGGAGAGCTGGCTCTGTTTGTCTCTTCTTGAAACTGCTGCTTGCATCTCTTCATCAGAGGAAAATACAATTTACAGCAAATGTTTTCATGTTGATATCTGTGAAAACAATTAAGGGTAATTAATGAGGTTTGTACTAAATGAGTTAGACGTTTTTCAGAGGCTGCAGATAAACTTAATAACCCTGAATTAAAATATTGTTATTTAAACATTACAACATAATTCTGCCTCTTCTAAGGATTCTGCATTCTACCTAAATTAATTGAGATTGACAACAATATGGCTGAATTTAGATAGACAACAATATGCACCATCACAGCTTGGACAGTAACAATACACAGTGAAAACAACTTTCCAAACTAATTCATAAAAATATTTACAGCAATAAACAACAGATAAGAACCCAGTTTCCTCCAGTATCAGCTACCCAATTGCAACAGAATTCTAAAAAACAAGCACACTGCCAGATAAGCAGGAAACAAACCCGGGATGTATCTGGAGCAGTCTGATGATCACATTCTGATGTTGGAAAGGGAGTAACAACTGGGATTGATATGGTGACTTGGAAGATTTATCTTCCTCTGAGATACTCTTAGTCAAACTTCAGTTTAGGGAGAGATTGGCTTGTTCTCTGAGTAGAGGCTCTGTTGGTACTTCAGAAGCCCCAGCTGGTGACAGAGGAACCCAGTGGATGCAGCAATGTGCAAAGTGTCTCAGCCACTGCTGTGCCTTCCCACTGTCAGCAGCTGTGTGACGGGGGAAAAGGAATCAACTGCAGGACAAGAGGAAGGAAAGGAAAAATTTCAAAAAGCTGGGATGTTTCCAGAGTCCCTGTATTTTCTGAAGTACCTGAAATTACTGGCATTTTTTAATTCTGCTGCCTGCAAGGAAGTGGTTGTAGGGCATTGCTGCTGGGTTTGTTCTTCCCATCTGCAGTCCTGTACAGCCTGGATTTGGCTGCCAGGAAGAGAAGGATCTCTCTGACTGTGCAGCTGGCAGTTTTCATTTGTCTGTAGATAACAGGGAGTTTTAATAAATGAGGATTTTGGGTGGTTTTTTTTTGTTCTGCCTTATATCATAAGGTATTTCTGAGAGACCGTGAGGCCTCATTCTCACTGTGCATTGCCAATACTATCTCAGGTTTTCTTGTGGCTCTCTCTGATTCCTGTAGGTCCTAACCACGTGTCTATGCAGCAGTCAGGCCAGAACACCATGCCCACCACCTCTCTGAGTATGACTGTGAGCAGCCACGGGACTGGCCCTGGTTACAGCCACACGGTGCCTGCGTCTCAGAACGTGCCCATGCAGGGCCAGGGGTCAATAGGCAATTACGTGTCTCGAACAAACATCAACATGCAGTCCAACCCAGGTAAACTCCCTCCTCCTCCTCCTCCTCCTCCTGGGCCACCTTGACTTTCCAGTGACCTCAGAGGTTTACCACACATGACTTTGTTCTGTAAATATTTTCTGTAGACAGTGACAAACGTACCAGAAATAAAGACAGCTTTAAGACAGCTCTGAATTTCCAGGTGTCAGGCACCAGTGTAAGTCAGAACAGTTTCAGACTTGTTTTAACTTAGGCTGGCTCACCATGGTTAGGGCTGAGCTGGAAAAAAGAGGGTTAGTAGTTGGTAAGAGGTGCAGCAGCACTGTCTGGAGCCCTGGCAGCAAATCCCACAGCCATGGGAGGGATCTGAGCAGCTCCTTTACCCAAGCACAAAGAACCAGCCAGGGTAGAACACACTTACTCTTTGTACGTTACTACCCCATTTTGTTGTTTTATTGGTGCTTCACATTGTTTGCAGGGCATTAAGAGACTAGCAGACAACTCAATTAATTTCTTAATTTTAAAAAAAGTTTGCTAGTTGAATCGCATTGAATGGGATGTCTGATGCTTTAGAATTCTTTACAGCAGCACGAAATTTGGGAATCAAATAAATTCTAGAATATCAGTTTACTTAAAATCTATAATCATCAGGTGTATGAGAAGATGGAAGCAGAAGAAAGAATATATTAGAAAAGAAATGCAGCAATGAAATAGTCAGGAGGTAGACAGGAACAAGCACAACTTCTTGTTTCTTTCTTTAACCCTACTCCAATAAGGTTTACATTCTTTTAAGTAAGCTAATAATAATCAAGGCTGGGTGTATTTTTAAATAACTGCTGAAGCAAATGACAAGAACTGACCATGTAATAAGATCCTTTCTGGATTCCAGTGCAGAAGAGTAAATAAATCCAGTAGGAAAACATCTCCCCCTGTGGAAAATTCACAGAATTATCAGGATGCATGTTAGCTAAAGGTTTTAACTTACTTCCAAAGAGACTAGGAGAGAAGTGGCCCATCTTTGGAAAACAGTCTTTTCCATGTCCATTGCAGTCTCCATGATGCACCAGCAAGCAGCAACGTCACATTACAACTCTGCCCAGGGAGGGAGCCAGCACTACCAGGGACAATCCTCCATTGCCATGATGAGCCAGAGCAACCAAGGCAACAGCATGATGGGGCAGCGACCCATGGGCCCCTACAGAGCCTCACAGCAAGGTAAAAGTGCCATCAGATTATTGATAGAACTCCCGTTAGATTGATGATACTCAGTCTGCCCTGTGAGGTACATAAGTCACTGAAATTTCCAAGTCACATTTACAAACAGAGAATCCCATCCAGGAGCACAGGAAATTCTGAAGGTTGCAAGTATAATGATAGTGAGATGAACCTGAATCTCTTTTCAAGATTTATCTATTAATTATTTCAGGCGTTTAGAACAATAATTCTGTCTAAAAAGGATCATAAATCTCTAAAGAAAAGATGAACAATTTTATATACAGCTCATTCAAGCCACTGGGAATGTATTCAATTCTTTCCCATGGTGTTGGATCAACCCTAACATGGCACAGGTACCAAAGAACACATTTCTGGAAAAAAGATACAGTTTGCCAGCAATTAGAATGAAAAATTAGGCCAAGGAAAGGAAAACACCAGAGGATAACTACCATGTTCTAAGACCTCTCTGGACAAAGTTCTAATAAAGCTGTTAGACTGATTCTAAAATAACCTGAATTTTTCTAAGAAAAATTAATGAATTAATAAAAATAATTCTGACTGTGCTCTTGAGTATGGAATACATTCCCGTGCTTTCTAATAACTCAGGTTAGTAGATAGAGTGTAGCCCTTACTTTCGGTGTTGCTGCAGAAGTGAGTGATTCTAGGATGTGTTACTGACTGTTGTGTGATTTCAATTTCAACCATCTTTTCCTGAGAATACAAATTTATTTCCTTTTTTTTAGTGAGCAAAACGTCTTTATAACTGCTCTCAACTGTTTGCTTATCCAGACATAAACTTTGTTTTCTTAAAAAAAATATTATATAAGAGAAACCCATCTCTTAGGAATCCACAGGCTCAGTTTGCCTTGTCTTGTGCTTGCAGGTTCCTCGCAGCAGTACATGGGTCAGGAGGAATATTACAGTGAGCAGTACAGTCATGGCCAAGGCTCATCAGAACCTATGAATCAGCAATACTATCCAGATGGTAATTCCTCTGAGCTGGGCTCTCTGGGACACTGATAAAGGGCAGAGCACCACGACTGCCACATCCAAGGACATGGCAACCCGATTATGCTTCATTTCCAATTTAAATGCTGGAAAATTAGAATCCCAGGGGATGGGAGCCTGGTACAAAACATGCACATCAGTGCACCCTGCTGTAGAAACTGCTCCAAAGAGAGCACAAAGCCCAGGTTAGATTAGTAAGCACAAGTTTTATCCATTGGTGTGACTTTCCATGCCATGTGTTCAATGTTCTCCCTAAGGGGTCTGTACTTTCTCTTAGCCTCATCTTGGTGCATAAGCAGTTCCATGATATATATTAAATATATATTCAACACTGTGTCTATGGTCCCATGAAGAATGTACCTGACAAATCTTTGTGACTCCTTGCAGGACATGGTGATTATGCCTACCAGCAGTCATCCTATACTGAACAGAGCTATGACCGGTCGTTTGATGACTCTACACAACACTACTATGAGGGAGGTAGGAAAATACAGCCAAATCTTAACAGTAAATTCAATATATTATTAAGATATCTGAACTCTAAATTAACTGGGAATATTAACTGAATTATGATGCAGCAAGGTGGCATTTAGGAGAAGCGATGTCATCTATAGAGCCTCTGTTCATTTTGTTGTTTCAGGGTACAGCAAATGGAATTTTCATTGTAGGTATTTGAAAAAAAATACCAGTAATGACTAGATAAGTGGTCTTTCTGGGATATATGAATAAACATCATTATCTAGAAGAAAATACAATGAGAGGACTTCTTGAGAAAGCAGCTATTTACCCTGGCAGACTTGTCTTTGTGACTTTTTTTCTGAAGCCCTTCTGGGGTAAAAAAAATCCTTTGGGGAACAGGTTGTTTGTTTGTTTGTTTGTTTAGTGATGTGAATAAATAAGTAACTCTCCTATTCCAAAGAACTAAAAATCACTGGAGAAATAAACATTTTGCTTGACAAAATCCAATCATCTGTTTCTAAGAAAAGTATTTGTGTACGAGTTCCAGACCAAGGCTCCTTTATGCCTTTATTTTCCTTATGATCCACACATATGTGAAATACCTGCCTCACCTATGACCAAACAATTCCAATATTTCCCTCTCCAGGAAATTCTCAGTACAGCCAGCAGCAGGCAGGATACCAACAGGGAGCTGCACAACAGCAAACATATTCCCAGCAGCAATACCCAAATCAACAGAGTTACCCAGGACAGCAGCAAGGATATGGTAAGAAAACTCTCAGTGGCTGGTCAAGAGTTTGCAGTGTTTCACCCTGAAGCCTCCACTCCTAGGCTAAAATAGGCTGTAAACTATTTCCTTGATTAACCTTGGATTAACAATGTACCAAAATTAGCTGAAGATCTAGTAAAGGGATTCTGGGCAGTAACATACATTAGTCTAGCAGTGTGTTCTATCCTGAAAACCTCTCTCTTTTGATAGAAGTTAGAAAATAGAAAATTTTCTTCATGTTGACTTTGTGTTAAACATCATCAGGAGGTCACTGCCTGGGTTCCCAGGCCTCCTACACACCTAATCCTTCTGAACTGACATGAAAAAGAACATCAACAGTCTAAAGAATCACTCCTCTGTTGCTTATGGTGGCACAGCCAGATTAGATAGGAATTTAAACGTGCAGTTGTTCCTAAAATAAAGGCCAGGTAGTTTGCACAGAGGTCATAACTGAGCTGTGCCAATACAGATTTCAGAGAGGCTTCACTTAGAAGTATTATGACATTTTTTGAGCCAAGTTTAAAACCTGGAGTTTACACTGCTGCAACTCCATCATTATTATTATTAACACCTCCTAATGTAAACCTAGAGGGGAGGTCTGAGCAGAATTTACTCACAGTTCTTACTCACAGAGCTTACTTTGTTAGCATCATGTTGCTAACAAACAATTTACTCTAAGAACTCCCCCAGAAAATCAGGCCTGTAATGGATTTTACTGCTTGTAATGGATTTTAGTGCCTGTAATGGATTTTACTGTCTCCTCAGGTCCTGCACAAGGAGCCTCTTCACAGTATTCCAGCTACCAACAGGGACAGGGGCAGCAATATGGAAGTTACAGAGCTTCCCAGACAGGCCCATCCGCTCAGCAACAGAGGCCTTATGGCTATGAGCAGGTAAATTGTCTAAATCTCTGCTCTGAAAGAGCAAATCTGGCTGTTAGCTCTGTCTATAAATCTGATCATTCGGTGCAGGTATATGGGTGATACTTCAGTAGATCTTGTAAAATTCACAGACCAAAAGAAATTGCCTAATGCACAGTAAGCCTACAATATATCATCCTTCAACGTTCCTATTTCTTTTTTTTTTTTTTAACAGGGACAATATGGAAATTACCAGCAATAAAAGAATACAGTGCTGTGTCAGATTCCTTTCAATAATATCTCGATCTTTTGAACTGGATGTACAGGCAGTTTTGATTAATTGTAATATGTTGGTTACCCCTTAGCACAAAGCAGCGTCTGTATGTGAACAGTGTTCATTTCATGCTGGATATGAAGCAGTGCACTACTGGTAACAAGACAATGCTTTAATGGTTTGATATTTGGTGCTGTGTATAGTACTGTATGTTGATACAATGCAGAAGTTTTCCATTTACCCCCTCTTGTACCATTCTTGATGTTTCTGAATAGCTTTAGGATCATTAGATCACAGTTGTGCCCCGTTCTGGAAAGCAGCCAGGTTGTTCTGCAGTCTGGCTCAATGCAAAGCCCATCAGTCACATCTCAGTCCAGGGGAGTTCCCTGTGGTAAGTTATTGATCTTTTTTTGACTGGATGCATTGAAGATTACCTGCCAGCCTCCAAAATCCACGGCTCTTCAGTTTACTTCTACAGAACAAGGGGATGGATACATTCCTTATAAAAAGACAGTTCTATGCTATATGACAAAAAAATAACTGCAACTTCTGTAAGACCTACCTACCCAAATCCTATAATTCAGCAATCTGCATAAGTCCACATTTCTGTTGTGAGAGGTACAGAAAGAGGATCCAAACCTATGATCATAGAAATGTTAATAAATAGAGGCACCTTTTATATGTCCGTGTAAACAAAGGTATTTCTGTTGTGGAAAGAAAAACAGAAGGGAGCTCTGAGACCTGCAGTGTCAGCCTGCTCGATGTCAATATTGCTTCATATTGTGCTTAGCTGAGAAAAACATCTGGCAGAAGTCCCATCTTGAATATCCTACTCCACATTTTATAACTTGCATATACATTTTTGTGCCAAATTTTGCAAGCAGGTGGCTGGCATCCTTCTTTATTCTGATTCTTGCGCTGCCCTTGCTCAGATTCCCCAGCAAGCATTATAACCATAAATGTTGTCAAATTTGTTGGTCTGTTGTTCTTACAGCTCATCATCACTTTTATTTTCCTACTGTAGCTTGACAGAAAAAGTAGTTCAGAGGTAAAAGAAAAAAAAAAGCATCTTTATTGCAGACAAGCAATTAAATTCACTTTTAATTGCGGGACACTATTATGCATATAAAGAGGGGAGCTATTAATGGGGTCAACCAGTGAGAGAATACCTACAGAGGGAGAATTTAGAGAGAAAAACTAGTGGTATGTAAAAATCAGTACGAACAATGTAAGTCAATTCTATTCAGTTTTATATGTTCTTATAAAGTCTTGGGGAGGGGGCGAAAAAAAGGCACTTTGAAAGTGCTTATATAAGTGTTGAACAAAATATTGTGTCCAAATTTCCCTGAAGCAAAAAGCTGGGGTAGCTGTAACTCACAAACATTTTTTGATATGAGATTAACTGCAAATTTACAATCTAAGGTAAATACACTGTGTAGGATTTTCTCCTTTTCTTTGTCTGACTGGTGTTGTTTATGGGATTTTGAGTACTTTATATTTTGAAAAACGAAGACCGTAAAGGAAACACAACATCTCTCAATTCATTACCTTTTTTCCTTTAGAAGAAAATCTTTAACTGGACAACTAGGGAATTTACTATTGCTGTCCAAGCACTGTCCTTCCTATGTTAATAATTTCAACTACTGGTAAAATAGAAGACATTTTTTTAGTCAGTCAGTCATCTTTCCTGCTGGTATTTTCATACAAATAAATACTCTCAAATAGCAAGGAACAGAATGGAAGTAAGATTGTTTTCTTTATAATATTTACTATAACAGGTAGCCAGAAGAATGCAATATTGCTCTTTGCCAGTTTGGGAATATGCCTTTTATGTGGTTTTTGAAAGTGCTGAAATGCTTTTGAGAGAATATGAACAACACTTAAACCGAAACAGCAACATTACATCAATCTGAAATGTCTTACATTAAGAACTTCGTGAATGTTGTGTATATAATGTATTTGAAAGAGCACTTTGGAAATAGTTTGTACATTTATTTCCTAATTTATACATGATTTTTGGTGTTAATATTTCTAATTGTTAATAACAAAACGTTTATTTAATGTGTCGTCCATTTTTATGTATTAATGTGGAAACAAAGTGATGCCAGCATTTCGACTTCTTCCATGAATTGTATCATTTTCTGTTTTGTAATACAGAATGCTTGAAAATGGTTTAGTTTAAATATTATCTGAAAGTGGATTTGGTGGTACTTTTCTTGTGGCAGATGGAATGGGTAGCACAGGTCGCCCTTTCCTTGGGGAGCTGGTGGGTGAGAGCGGGACATGCCGTGTGCTGGGCTGATCCCCCGGCGTGGGCAGCAGGGGAGGGAGAATTCTGCCCCTCGGGGAATGCACCTGTTGGAGGGAGCTCAGAATTCAGCAGAGGGATGGAACAGCTCTGCTGTGAGAAAAGGATGAGAGAATCGGGATTGTTCAGCCTGCTCAGGGGAACTTTGCGGTGCTTTAACTGCAGCCTTCCAGTGCGTGAAGGGAGCTGTAAGAAAGACGGAAAGAGACTTTTTACAGAGGCCTGGAGTGAGAAGACAAAGGGGAATGGCTTTAAACTGGCAGAGGGCAGGGTTAGATGGGGCATTATGAGGATGCTCGGTACTGTGAGGGTGGGGAGGCCCCGGCACAGGTTGCCCCGAGAAGCTGTGGCTGCTCCACGCATGGAATTGCTCAGCGCCAGGCTGGACGGGGCTTGGGGCAAGCTGGGATAGTGGAAGTGGAACAGGATGATCTTTAATGTCCCTTCCAACGCAAGCCATCCTGGATTCTCCCACCCGCGGGCTACCCCAGCCCTCAGGGGCGCCGTTCCGGGCACCCACGGGCCGGGGCCGGGCTGAGGCGGGGCTGAGGCGGGACCGGGGCGGGACCGGGGCTGGGCTGAGGCGGGGCTGGGCTGGGGCAGGGCCGGGGCTGGGCTGAGGCGGGGCTGGGCTGGGGCGGGACCGGGGCGGGGCTGAGGCGGGGCTGAGGCGGGGCTGGGCTGGGGCGGGACCGGGGCCAGGGCTCAGAGGAGGCGGGGCTGAGGCGGGGCTGGGCTGGGGCCGGGCCGGGGCGGGGACGGGGCGAGGCCGAGGCGTGGCTGAGGCGGTGCCGGGGCTCAGGGGAGGCGGGCGGCGGCTGCCGGGGCGCGGCTGGGCCGCGGCGCGGCTGGGCCGCGGCGGCTGCGCCCGGGAGGCCGAGGCGGGGCCGTGCCCTCCATGGCGGTGCTGTGTGGGGCCGCGCTGGGCGGTTCGGCTCTCCCGGCCGCTGCCGGGGCCGCTCTGAGGCGCTGCGGGGCCGGGGGAAGCGGCCGCAGCCCCTGGAAGCCGGTGCTGCTCCTGCTCAGCCCCCCGGCTTTCTCCACGACCTGCTCCCGGTGCGCCAAGGACAGGCGGCTGCGGGCTAAAAGAGCCATTTCGGAGCGGCAGCTGGTAAGTGCTGGGCTCTCTGCGGGTTCCTGGTGCCTCAGACACAGCTCCCGCCGCTGGAGCTTCTGGAGTGAGGAAATACTGGGTAAAATATAACTCACTTCCAGAACAGTGAGGAAATGAGTCCGCCCCGCGATATTCTTGATGTTCACAGTGATCGTAGTAGCATCCCCTTCCCTTTGGCCTCTTCAAGCTGGAAGCATCATAAGTCTAGAAAGCAAAAAGTCTTTTTAAAGCTAAAGCTGTAAAATGATATTTTAGCTTTAAATCTTAAATACTGTTTTGTTTCTCACTGGTTTTTTTTTTAGTCTTGCGGTGTAGTCAGCTGCCAAACAAGCATCACTTTATGTCAGAGAAACTTCAGGGTCATAGAATTTATTCTTCATCTTATTTTTATATTTACACGTCTCTGGAAAATCTTGTTTTCTACTGATCCATAAACCACTTCCCATTAGAAGCTATAGTTTGCTTTCTCACCATGTGGTGGTGCCAAATACTTTCTAAAAGAGGCTTTTTAGTAGTAGTATAAATTTAGTTATCAAAAGTTCAGCTGAGAGGGTTTTTTTTTCAGTTGCTTATCTTTGGTATCATAACACTAATAAGACTTTTTCTCCCTCATGTACTATTTGTGCCCTTTATTTAAAGTGACCCTTAAAGCCCATTCTCAATAAGAAGTCATCTAGTAACTGACAGAATTTGGAAGTTACCGTGATCACGCTCATGCTTGCTCTTTTTTCATCCCTCTGTGTAAACAATTCCACCTGTCAGTGAATGTACTTCTCTAATATTTTCCCTTGGGAATTTCAGCCCCTTTTCTGGAGACAGATAAAGTTATATCAACATAGCCTTAGGCATTTGCTTTAAAAAAAGTTGTTAAAAGTACTTGAAAGACGAGACCTGTTTTTCTTTATTACTACATCAGTGCACTGCATTTAGTTGATCCATGAATGGCAGCAGAGTTCTGATTCAGAGTTCTTTTTTTTTTTTTCCTGTTGAATGGGATTCATCATGGCTAAAAATAACAGGTCTGCCTATTAACTAAAACTTCTTGGAAGATGAGTCTGATAAATTGTACTTAAAGGGAACAACCCTCACCCTTGTTGCAGACACGTTATTTCGTGGATCAGCGGAAGGTGCACGTGGTTGGAGGACAAGGAGGAGGAGGGGGCCAGTCCTTCTACAGTGAACCCAGAAAAATATTTGGAGGTCCTGATGGTGGAAATGGAGGTGATGGGGGTCATGTCATTTTTAAAGGTAAACCTCACTGAATGTGTTCTGTTGCGTGTTGTTGTCTTATTGCTTAACACCCCACCCCAGCAAAAACAGCCCTACAAAGATAGTAAGAAATGGTAAATGGCAAAAAGGTTAAAGTGGTTATTTCTGTATGAGATGTCTTTGCTTTTGAAGTTTTGTCCTGCGCTGTACTAAGGAGGACATAACCGACATTGACAGGCTTAGAAAGAATTTTGAAAATCGAAGTATTTTGCAGATCCTGGTGCCTGTCAGTGTTTTGTTAAGGCTGGGATCTGATTAAATTTTCCTCTTAAAATGAATAAGGCTGCTTCTACCACCACCCTGCTGTAAAATCTAATCTAGCAAATTAATTTTGGTTTGGAGTGACCACATTAATAAACCTAAGCAGCTAAGCACAGACAGTTAAACTTCATCACAAATTAGATTAATGTTAGTCTTCCCTGATATGTTATTGTTGAGACAGTAAATAGGACATGCACTCATGCAATATTCAAAAATGAATAGAACAGCCAAGACGTGGCTTTTCTGTGCCTGTTTTACTAAAACAATGTGTTCAAAATGTGTGTCTTTTGCTTTACAGCTGACCAGCAAATGAAATCACTTTCTTCAGTGTTCCCCTTCTATCAGGGTTCTCGTGGAGAGAGAGGAGGAAGCAAAAACTGTTATGGAGCTAATGGTGCACACGTGTATGTTAAAGTAAGTCAGTGGATGCTGCCTGCTGTGAGGTAGCTTGGTACATGGCTCATTTTCAACCTGGAGAACCTTATTGTGGGCAAATCTCCTGTGTAATGATGAGTTCAGAAAGTGAGTTTCATGAAATACAATTCACTTTTTGGGTTCCTCACCTTGAAAATATACAGGAGTGATTTTCAGCAAGTCTGAAATCGGCTCATGGAGGATCTGCCGCAGGCTTTGAGCTTCAGTGTAACACTTGCATCTGTTCCCTTTGAGGTTCCTCTGGGTACTCTGGTGAAGGAGGATGGCAGAGTTGTGGCTGACCTCACTCAGCATGGAGAGGAGTACGTTGCAGCTTATGGAGGGGCTGGAGGCAAAGGGAATCGCTTCTTCCTCTCCAATGAAAACCGCGCTCCGACGTTCTTCACTCCAGGAGAGCCGGGTCAGGAGAGGGTCCTTCACCTGGAGCTCAAGACAACAGCTCATGCAGGATTGGTGAGTGTCTGTTGGTTCAGCTTCCCTTTGGTTGTAGGATGACACTTGACTGACTGAAGAAATAATGTGATAACATTTTCTTAGCCCCTGGCTTGCTTGCTTGGAGATGCAGCTCGAAGCTTTCTTGCTGTTACTTGGTAGAAAGGTGTCCAAAATGATTCACAGAGCTGTCACTCTGGCTGCTTGGTGTTGTCCTACTTCTGCAAAAATCCATACCATACACAGAGAAACAAGATTCATCAGTGATTGCTGATGACATATAGCAGCTTTGTCTGCTGGTTCTGCAGAGGAGCAGTACAGTATAGAGAATTCTTGTAAATTAGTTTTTTTTCTTGTTTTGGGGGTTTTTCTTCCTAAATGATGAAGTTCAAATCATCTATTTCATCCCTGTATTTCTCTTTTTATAGATATTAAATATTTGACTTTTTTAGAGCCAGGTTTATCAGACTCTGAAATGAAAAATGTGGAGTCAACTTTGACCTTAAACTATTTTTGTGTTTGAGTATGGAAATATTCTAACACCAACTGCCAAAGCTGTGAAAGTTATGCTTTGCTGCAAAATGTTCTTGATGTAGTCCAGCAACTGCAGAATAATTGTCTGGTCTAGCAGAATTTTGCAGATTTGTTTAAAGTTGAGAAATTTGGGTGTTTGTATTCCAGGTGGGCTTTCCCAATGCTGGCAAATCCTCACTTTTGAGAGCCATCTCCCGGGCAAAGCCAGCTGTGGCTGCCTACCCATTCACAACCCTAAATCCCCACGTTGGCATTGTCCACTATCAAGACTATGAACAAGTGGCAGGTAAGAATTTGAAGTTTGTTGATAGCAATTTGTGTCACCTTTGTAAATGCTTTAAAATGCTGCAGAAATAGGTTCAGGAGTTCTGTAGACTTTTTGCTAATTCTAAAGAACTTCAAACAAAACTTTACTGAAAGCCCATTTCACCTTCACTTGTAGGTACCCTTAGTGCCAAACTGTCAGTCTGTATTCTGTCTGCACTGGAGTAATCTAAATTTAAGTGTTTTAAAAGATAACAGCAACAAACTTAGCGTGAGTTGTGCTTTAGTACTGAGACATAATTTGAAAAGTACTGACCCCGACCAGTAAAAGACTGGGGGGATTTTTCTGGGGGCGTTTTATTGGATCTGCTGGGTTCACTGTGAAATTTCTGTTGCAGTTGCTGACATTCCTGGCCTCATCAAAGGAGCTCACCAGAACCGTGGGCTGGGGGTGGCCTTCCTGAAGCACATCGAGCGCTGCCGCTTCCTCTTGTACGTGGTGGATCTGTCTGTGCCTCAGCCCTGGATGCAGCTGCAAGACTTGAAACATGAACTGGAAGCATATGAAAAAGGCTTGTCTGAGAGGCCTGGTGTTGTGATTGGGAATAAGATTGACCTTGCTCAGTCCAGGATCAATCTGCCACTGCTGAGGGAGCGGGTGGCCGAGAGGGTCATTGCGTTGTCTGCGCTGACAGGAGACAACTTGGAGGAGCTGCTGTCGCATCTGAGAGAGCTCTATGACACTTATGTGAAGACAGAACAGGCACGAGGACAAAGCCCAGTCAAGTGGTAGAAGCCACAGCTGCTGTGAACTGTGCTGGAAGGAGAACAAAGTTAAAATTGCAGTTTGATTTGATTGCATTTCCGTGATTTGGGCTTTTTGTGGGTTGTTTTTGTTGTTAAAATGGAAAGGCACAGCACGGGGATTTGTTCTGGACTGCTGCTTTGGAAAGATTGTTTCGTTTGCTTTTCACCTTTGAGGTATCTGGAGTTTTACAACGAAGCCTGAAAATTGTAATCATGGTGGGTGTTGAACTGGAAACCTGGCTCTTTGGCAAGCTATGGAATGAAGAGACTGCTGTCTGATAGAAATGACTGAAATTCAGGATCTGCAGGAGATGTTGGCTTATTTTATGAAGTGTAATGAAGTGGCTTTCTCAATTTTCATTAATCAAAAGTTTTAAAAAAAAATGAGGTGTCCCATGTTTATCTCTTTATATGATGGGAATTTCAGTTGTATCTTAAAACTTTTCTCCTGTTGTGGGTTGGGGTAGGTTTTTCTCCTCAGAGGAGGCACAGCTCGGTAATTTTGGGGAGGAGGAGCATGAAAGAACTGCAGTTAATGACTGAAATTATTTTCTCATTAATATAAGTAATTAACTATCTTTAAATGCTGCCAGCAGCTAAGTAGCTGAATAAACTGGCCAGGAACCAGCCATTTGAGATTGACATCTGAGTTCTCCTGCTTAGGAATCTCAGGCAGTGTTCTGAGAAACCCTAGGCTTAGATACATCAAATAAAAGAAAAATACAGTTCTTTGTGTGTGTGTGTCCTTTTTTTTTTTTTAAACTATGTAATTTTATGGACTGTGTTCTTAAACTTCAGGAATTCAGGAATCATAATTTAGAACAGTGGCCTTTGCCCTCTCTTCATACTGAAAGAAGAGCTGCTTCTCTATACTCTGGTTATATTTTCTGTAAAAGATTATTATCTTAATAATGGAAAGTCAAAATTCATCAAAACACATTATTAAGCTTTTTCATAAGGGATCTGAACAGGCTTGTGGGGTGCTGAGACACAAACGCTGTAAAATAGAGGAAATTACTGAGTGGATATGAAAAAACACTCTAACCACTTTTTCTAATACACCACAGTGAAGGTGATAATTCTCTCTGCTTCTTTCTATGCACATTTTTGATTTCATCCCTCTAGTCTAATGCCTCTGCATGGAACATTCTTAAAAGCAGGGGTTTAATTCTGAAAAAGTACAGGTCAAATTGAAAGCCTGAATCGATTAATAAATTACGGCAAATCAAGTAATTTCCTCTCCTAAATTCACATTCTGAGTATTTCTATTTGTGGTCAGGTGTGGGAAGTAATCTGCATTATAAGCAGTGATGTTGGTATAAATAGGATCAGGAAAAAATCAAAACTAATATTAAATCCTAAAGTCTCTCTCATGTTTTGCTTCATCCCTGGGATTTACTGAGTTGAATTAAATACAAGTTAATATTCAGTTCTGTTTTTCTGTTTGGATTTGTGCAGCATTTTTAGGCTTCACTGCTGTTCTTTGTGCTATTGCTACAAGCTTTTCAGCCACTTTTAATAAAACCAGGAGAAGGTTGTCTGAACACCAAAGCTGCTACAGCTTCTTAGCAGATTATTGAATACCCCCAGATGCTTTGCTCTGTCTCTGGTTGTGTTTGAGAGGCTGTTCCAGGAGCCTCAGTACTCTCAGGAGCTCCCACCCTTCCTTCAGTGCTCAGGCACCCGCAGTCCTTGCAGGGAGAGCAGCATTATTTACGCTATTTATGTTATTTACATTATTTACCAGGGTGTGAAAGGCACTGCAGGTGTCCTGCCACCTCCCGGGAATGTGCCATTGATCCTGGAGCTGCCACCTGCTCTGAGGTGACAGCACCACCTCCCCAAAGCCTTGTTCTTAGCAGCCTTCAAAGAGGCTTTGCAGGCAGTGAAAAGTGCCAAGGAGCTCCAGCTTTACTCTTGGAACAGCTCTTTGTAGAAGCTTGGATTTCTCCTAGTCTTTAATCACTTGGGTCACGTTTCTCCAGGATGCTCCTTCAGAGTTCTGAAGATCTCTTAGATCCCGTTCCAGTAGAGGCACAGGACTGAGGAGGAACCTCTGGGTCTGCTGAAAATAAAGGAAAATATGCAAAGGAAATGCATTTTGCCTCTAGAAACAGAGAGGGAAAAACCCATCAGTTTAATGGTGAATTGTTTTGGGGAAGAGTAGTGTGCTATAGGATTTCTTTCCAATATTTTTTTGGCAGGGGCTGGGGTGGCTGGGCTTGTTTTGACTTAGGTTTTGGTGAATTTCTGCTCTATGATTGCTTATCTCCCTTTTGCTTTCCTCTGCTGAACCCTTTGGTGGTGACTTTGCTTCCTAAGCTGTCAAGAGGAGAGAGATATGGTAGATTTTATTTCTCATTCTGACAATAAGTCATGGGAATTCTGTGTGAAGTCCAGTCAATTCTCTATTTCCTGGAGAAGCCTGAGCCATAATTTTGTTTAGCACTTTACAGTTTGAGTACTCTTTTGCATTTTTAGTACATGATTACAACATTATTTCAGTGCTAATTGTAGGGGGTTTATATTCCAGTCCTTTCTCCCTTTGTAAGTCCTTGGAAAATGTAAATGGTATCAATTGCCCAGAAAAAGAAAATCAAATGTTAATGTAAAAAGAAGCATTAGAAAGGACTGCTGAAGATTCATTGCAGTACATTAACTAAAGCATTGAATCTGTGTGTTTAAGCATGAGACATTTTGCAATCTACTTTACTTACAGTTTCCTAAAGCACTTTTTAAAATTACCTTTTTGTTTTGTTTTGTTTTTTTTACATTAGGGAAAGATCTTCCCTTATTGTCTGTGTCCTTACTAAGAGTCATCATAATAGATTTGTGCTAAGTGAATAAGTACTCTTGAGTTGAACATGCTTGTTCCCTGTTCATTAATTCAAATTAAAGAATGACAGGAGTGGCTGTGAGCCAGAGCTGCTCGTGCACATGGAGTGGGATCTCATTGTAGTTTGTACAAGCTGCTGGATACACATCCACCATCCAGCTGCTTTTCTCTCCTCCCTGGGATCACTGTCCATCTCCTGCCCTGTCAGTGCACATTGTGGAAAAGGCTTTGGTGTGATGAAAACTCCACCCTGGCACTGCTAAAATTCATCCCAATGTTCGTGAGTGCCCGGCCTTTGAAGAACAGCTCTGTCCTCTGCTTGTCTTCCATGCTGCAGTTCCTAGTGCCATTCCCCAGCAACTGATTTTTCTATTTTTTAAATAGGGATTAAATGTGCCTGCACTGTAGAGGTCTGGAAAGGTTGCAATTATTACTTGGAGGGGAGTATTATTATTTGGAGGAGAGGTTATATTGGTGTGCCAATAATGATAAAAGATGAATTTGCAACTCTTGATAACAGAACAAAGCTCCCTTCAGGCTGTACTCTTGAATTTTCTCTAAGCAGTTCTGAAATTTATCATGTGGATGTGTCCATTTTTCTGAGTCATAAAACCTATTTGGTAGAAGGACAAAGGCAGAGAGATTTTCATCAACCTTGTTTTAATGTTGAGATTGTGTTTGTCCTTCGTTTCCCCACTGAGAGTAATTTTTCATCTACTCTTTTCTGACTGAAATAGAATTGTCCAAGGAGGCCTTAACAGCATCTGATTTGTCATCCATAGGGTTTGGGGTTTTTTTCTCTGCCCTTGTATATATAAAATATAGCTTTCACTACTTGAAGTGTGCATTCCTTGCTCAGCTCTCTTATTTGCCTGTTGCTATATTGTTATGTCACCAAGGTGAGGATGTGTATTTGTGTATTTTATAACATTTCCTGACTGATGAGTGAGAACAGAAGACCAATCATATTACAAATCCATATAATTATGGTTTAATAACTCACTGGTGTCTGCATGTTCCATTTCAGTAATAAGGTTGTGGTTGGTTACTTTGTTACAATCCATTTCATTCTGGTAACATTCAATTAACTTAATTGGAATGAGTGGCATAATGCAGTGGTGGCCTGGGCTCAGTTTGGTGGGCTTTTAATCTGACTGTAGCACTGCAGCAAACTCAAATGCTGTTATTTTATGTCATGATGAGTGAGTACAAGACACAAAGCATGAAGAGCCTTGTGCTTATTCACAAACGCTGAAGATGTTTTATACAGACACAACCACCTTTTAAAATGCAGCTTTAGAAATGCACTTTAGATCCAGATGTATTAAGACTGATTGAAAAGCTGAAAATGAACTGCTGAACAAATTATCTTTTGTTATTCAAATCCTACGTGGGGCCTTTTTTGTCTTTATAACTGGAGAAATCGATAGGCAATTAATGTGCTGGTAACAGTCAATATTTTAGAAAGCATCTGATGGTTTGGAATCAATTTTTGCATATGGCAAAGCTTCGTCATGGTTTAAAGATTTCTCATTTGAATCTTGGCATTTGGGTTCTTGGTGCTTAATTACCTTTGAGACTGGAACATCGTTGTTTCCCACAGACCTGGGAATCCTCACCCCACTCTTCCTTTGCACACACTCTAATCAGCCATTGACAGAAGTTACTCTTCGCTCTCTAAATCCAGATAAATTAATCTTCCACTAAAAGTGGAAAATGCTTATGACAAGAAATATTTGCATGAGGCAATGCAATTGCTAAAACACTGGTTTGTCAAGAAGACATCTGTGATATTAAGGATGAAGTATCCCTGTTTTGATTATCTTATTCATTAAATCATACTGGTTTGTGGCTCTTCATTTCCTGTTGTTTTCCTCTCTTGTAATGCAGGAAGATGAATTTGGGCAGCTAGAGTGCTTTGTCCAGACACGACTTACATTTATCACATTTAAAAAGTAACCTGGTAAAATGTCACTGTATTAAATCAATATTTTCTTACTGCATGGCTTCAGAAAATGTTTCTTCTCTTCACTTATCCAACCCCACAGCAGCCATGTAATGGAATTTTAAAGCAGTGGTGCAAAGAAGCAATTACTGGGATGCTGAGCTCTGTCTAAGAAAACTAAAATCTGATAACATTCAATAATTCCAGAACCAGGAGTTGTGGGTTTAAAGCTTGCCCCACTGTACGATGGGTTTGGTCCCACATCAGCTGTGCTTGAGCCCCTTGTATCTATAGATGGAAAAAATGTATTTTATTTTGGCAAGCTAACACGTCTCTGTTTCTAATCAGCCAAAGTTTTCCAGCTGCATTAACTAATTTACGGCCATTAGGAAAATAGTTTTGATGGATGAAAATTTCATGGGTTTAAATATAAACTTTTTTCTCAGTTATGGTACCTTATGTTTCTGAGTGATTTTTTAATCTTCATTCAGTGGTAGAAACTGAATCATGGAAGGCTAAAGTCCAAACTTACCTGGGTTTGGAAAAGTCTACATCCCACTGAATTTTAAACATTTTGAATTAAAATATATTGATTTGGACCCTAGCAACTTGCAGAGTCACAGAGAAATTCTGTAGCAAGATAGATGACCTGGAATTTGGGAAATAATGCTCCAGTATCTACTTTCCCCTCTTTGTGGAACTGCAGTCCATGGCAGTGTTTAGGAGCTTTAGGAGAGCTCACTCACACATCTCCTAGTTGTTTTTTAAAGCATTCAGAAATTCTTTCACAGTAGATAAAACTTAATCTGGAGATGGATAACAACAATTGCTATGTGAAACATGTACAATTTACTATCTGGTGCTACTAATTGATATAATTATCACTAATTAAATGTTCTAAAGATAGTGATTTTTGTAATTGTTATTCAATGGCTTGAAGTGGCTTATGAAGCTGATCAACAGAATGGTTCTAGAATTGTATGTTAAGACTAAATTAAATTAGTGCTACAGAAGTTATTTTCCTAATGTATTTAGCCTGAAATAAAATTGATATCACATTTAGCTAACCAGGGCACTTGATGAATGGATGCACAGTAGAAGATTTGCTTTTAGTTAATATTCAAGCTCAAAAATAGCTATATTCCCTCTTTCATGCCAGGAAAGCCTGAGTGCTCATACATTAATGGAGAAAATAATTACAGAAGGCCACAAATGTGATTGAATAAAGGAGGAACTTGTTCAGATTTTCTCAGAAAATGCTATGCCCATTCTGGTCTTTCAGTTAATATCTCTGCCTTTTCAAAGGTAATTTGGTAGATTCTGTCAGCACACAAAATACCTCTTTGGAGTCTGCTGTAAAAGTGGCATTTAGGCCAAATAAAATTTATGTCCTGTGTTCTTTTGTTGTGAAGGAGGCAATTGTGATTTGATAACTTCTTATGCCACAGTTGGGAGTGATTAATATTGATTACAGATATTTAATATTTACAAATGGTGACTGGAAGGCACTTTTCTGAAGTGGTGCATAGTGTTGGTTCTCAGTGAAATAACTGCTGAAGTGCAAACATGGTTATTAAGATCAGTCAATCATAATGACCTTAAATTTCTGATTTTCCCAGCTTTTAGTCATTTGTTCAGTACTGCTGGAGCATCTCTCAAGAAGTGAGTGAAGGAAGGTTGAATTCCTGGGTTTTTTTCAAGGGAAACCAGTATAATCCCTGTGTTCTCTGGGATTATCTCATTTTTGAGATTGTCACTTTGTAGTAGAGTGCAGGAGCATGTGGGACTTGTGAGAGGGAATTTTAAAGGTATTTCAGCTCTTTATCTCTCTGCAATAAAGATGAATTATTCTGCAGGCTTCTGTCTGCTTGAGCCCTTTGCAGTGAGAAATTCAGGAAGGATGCATTGGGCATTTTGGTCCTCTGCTGAGGTTTTATATTGCCCTGGTGCTGTATTCTTCCAATTACAGTCATCTTATTTGACTTCAGTCTTTTCCTTACTCTGGAATTAGCTCTATCTTAGCAATCTTCTGCCTATACAGTTCCATCAAGTCTTTCACAACCTTTATTTTGATTAAAGTTTTAATGGCAGCAACAAAAGATCTTGTTCCTTTCATGAAAGCTCTTGGATAACAGCTTAATTCCCAAAGCCCTGGCCATAGGAGTCATAAAAGTATTACCTATATTATTTTATCCCTGTATATTTTGAATACAAGCTGTATCAGAGATACTAAATGGTGTTTTCACCATAGTGGTCTATTAAATTTGTGCATTTAGAGTATAAAATATACATTATTTTCGTAATGGAGGGTGATTGCTCTGTTTTGTCAATCTGTCTTCATGGGCACTTCAGGGTGCACTTGCAGCCTCGTGTTCAAGGGTTTATATGCAACCCTCATTATTGTTTGTTCTTCAATAAACAGCTTTTAAAGGCTAAAGCTGTGTGTGAGCTGTTAGTTAACAGCTAAAAATTTTGCCAGAACTGTTGGTGCCCTCCTAGCAGAGAGCTTGTTGTTTGTGAATGCTCAGAGAGATCTTGAATGAGATTATTAACTACTTTCCAATCAGTTTTCCTTCAGTGTTAATTGTGCTGCTAAATCCTAGGATATTGTGTTAAAAATAATTCCAAAGTCAGTGTCACATCACAGACACATTTTTGTGCTTAGAAGAACAGATGTTTAAGTTGTGGGTCCAGTCTGCATATAAAAAACTCCAGTTTTGTCATGAAGCCTTCCCAATCCAACCAAAGGTCCTGCTTAGTGCCTCTAAGTCTTTAAGAAAAGAAAAACAATCAGATTGTAGCATTTTAAAAATGCAAAAATAATCTTGTTATTCCCCCACACATAGCTCTACCTATGGTGTTTGGTACTTTGATTAAGTATTAGCTCCATTTTGCACCCAGACTGTGCAAGCAGCTTTCAAATTATGGAGTAAAAGTGTTTGGCTTGTAAATAAGTAATGCTTATGCATCTTTAGCAATAAAAATGGTGCTGATTGAGTCATTGACATTCCTGAGCTTGCAACAAGAGCTGCAGGGACAGAGCTGGGTTATTTTACCTTTGAATTGCTCACGAGTGTTCCTCCCTCAGGTAGTGGTGGGTTTGTTGAAGTAAATGCCAATGATAGTTTTAATTCTCAATAAAATGGTGGTACTGGGTTACAGGTAAGATCTTTCACCCTGCAGAATTCCTGATTGCTTTTCTAAACCCCCATAATTCCTTAATCCTGCAAATGCAACTATACTGACAAAAAAGTGTTGTAAGGAGGAAAGGAGGAGACGTAAAGGTTGAGGGAATAGAGAAGTGCTGTGAGTTCCCTACTGTCCACAGGAACATCTGTGCAATCTTGCATGAAAGTCTGGCTTTGTGGTGTCAGAAATTGAGAGAGCTTTTCTCTTTTGTGGCACTCATCCAGGGCAGCTCGCAGAGTTTTTATTCTTGTCTGCAATTCTCACATCAGAATTTCTTTCCTTCCTCAGAAGGAAAGGAAGGAAAGATAACTCTCCTTATTTTGCCTCATCTATTTGCAGAACAAGTTCTGCAGAGTGCAGGAGGTCTCTTTTAGGACCAGGTCTGTACTGCAAAGTTGTGCTGGTGTCACTGCTCTGCAGCTGGAGTTGTGAAAAAATTAATCCTCATAGAAATCATATTGGTAAAGTTCTTTCTGGCAAGGATGTTAGCCTCTGGTCTTTCCATCCTAGTTCTGCTGTGAAAATAAATGTTGATTTACAAACCATTAGCATCCTTTCAAATCAAAATATAATCACATCTTACTAATTTCAAAGCCTTTTCCTCCCAGCAAATCTCATTAATTATCACAGACAGGTGTTTTCAACAAAAGCTGCTTCTTTCATTCCCTCTTCTTCTCCAGCCTCCTCCTTGAGCTAATGAAGCTTCAGTGATGTCCATGGAACAATGGAGCAATTTCTGTAACTGCAGGTTCGAGAGAACAAATCAGGGATGGTAATTGAGGAGGGGCCAGAGGAGAGGCTGCGGGAGCAAAGTTCCCCTGTCTGTGTAAAGAGATCTCTCATTACTGGTGATTAGAGAGGAAGCATTTAGAGAGACAAAAAGAAAGTAGCTGTGCTAAAAAAAAAATGTTTTTTGATAGTTTATTGATATGCAGATGCTGCTGTAGGAAAAGACCACAGAGCTTGTTAGGGCAGCCTTTATGTCCTCGAGTTAATGGAGTGTAGGTTTGTGTCAAGAGAGGGGAACTGGCATCACCTCCACTCTGCTCCTGTGGGAGGTCACATCTCCAAAAAGCTCCCTGGCATGACTTGCAGGTGTGTGAATTTACCAACACTCCCTGCATGAACTGAATGCTCCTCCCTGGAATTAGCCAGGCTTCTTTTCTCTGTGGAGATATGCTGTGGTAATGAAGCCAATGTGCTTCCCCAAATATTTGAATTATATTCATAATTACAGCAAGTCTTCCTTCGTGGTTGTTGAAAACAGGTCCTGCCTGCTTAGCTCATGCCTAGACAATAGGAAAGAGGCATTTTTTTAGCAGGTATGGCAAATAAAATGATACACAGGAGTTTTGCTGGGCTGGTTGACAAGCAGTCTGGTGGTTATGCATTTTCACAATTCCTATTGGATTATGCCTAGAAACTCCCTAGTCCCCGCCTCTTCCAAATACATACAGACATTTACGTCCTGAACACTGAAAATCAGCACAATTCAAATACTCTTTTAGCATATTTGAATTAGTCATCAGCTACTCTGAAACTTCAGAGCATCTCCCAAGGTTTTCAGTATGAAAACCAGGCTCAGGTGTGACCTCATGTCCATGCAAAAGTAGTTATTTTTCCTTTTTATTTGGCAAAACAAGAGCTCTTATTTCAGGAAGGAATATAGGAATAGGATATAGGAATTAGGAATATAGGAATATCTTATATTAGGAATATCTTATATAGGAATATCTTCCCAGCAAAGTCCAACAATGAATAAAATTACTTTCAGCCAAGTGTAGATAATTCTGCCCACATGGAGGTCAAAGACCACGAAAACACTGTGCAAAAGGCTCACAAGGAAATATATCCTTTTCTTCCCTCTGGGAAAGGAAGTTGTCACAACAGGCACCTTTTTTAATCAGAATGAATGATCTAGTTTTTAATCAGAATGAATGATCTAGTAGTTCCACCTCTCCTGAGGAACAACTGAAGAGAACCACAGCTGGAAATTGGTGCCTTGGTCACATTATGGCTTTGTCATTTTTAGGTGGACCAGTGGGGTTTGTGAGTTACAGGAAGAGTTATTGCTGTGTAACCTCTCCAGATCCCAGCTGTGTGTAACATGCTCTGGAAAAGACCAGAAGCTGGAGAGAAGTGAGTGATGTGCACTCAGCACACCCTCAGGGGGGTCAGGATCCTGCTCACCAGAGGTGAGAGGAACTCAGAGGTTTCAGGAGCTGGTTTTTCTGTGACATGTCTATCTGCCTCCTCAGGCAAATCCATAGATGTTTTGCTTCCAGTTGGATTTTATCATTTCCGACAACACCTTGTTCACCATAAAATATTCAGCAAGCTTCTCATAAAAATTTTTTGCTTCTCATAAAAAACTTTATTGAAGTTTTCAGAAGGGAGCAGACACAGGGAAAGGTATGAGCAGGCTCAACTTTTATCCTGTCAGTTCATAGCACACATAATTCCAGGGCTGTATTTTAACCCATATATAACAGACTGACAGAACATGTCACAAGTCTGAAATATCACATACACAAGACAAGACATCATTTAATACTTGGCTTCACAAGACAACACTGATCTATTTGACAAATATCACTGAGATACATTTTCTTTTACTCATAGCAGCAGCCAAAAAGCAGTTTGCTTGCAACAGCAAAATGTAATTGGCAATCACAACATCATGAGCTTTTGGGTACTACTTTACAACATTTAGGTTTTCATTTGTAAATGCAGTTTTCGGACTTATTGCACATTCCCTGTGCAGTACTGTTAAATACGAGCACTTGCCATGGCAACTAATTACTTATTTGTTTTACTACATCACTGAGCAGTGCCAGCAGTGGAATTAATCTGCTTTTTGGTCATACTGCCTCTGTGCCCAAAAAGGTTGCAGAACAAATGGACAACTGCGATGAAGCATGAGATGGGAAGCAGAGATAAAATGCCCGGGATTTTATGGTAAGAGCAAGGCTAGAGCCCTGGTCTCCTGAATCTGGACTCTTATCTGTGTAATTAGATAACAGCACTAAAAAAAATAAAATGAAACAATAAAAGAATTGATGCTTGTGTTGACTGAATCAGCTCAACCCAGGTCTCCAATGAAGTGAGGTATTTTAAAAGAAAGAATGCAAGAGTTCTGAAACTTGAAATATTTAAGAGGTCTGAAAGGAACATTAGAAAAAAGGAACATAAAAAATGACACCACAAGACTTGCTTCTCTCTGAGCTTGTCATTCCCCAACACAGTGCCAGCAGAGCGTTTTTAAGATCCTGCAGAAGAGATTTGAAAATATCTTTGCGTTGCCAGGATGGAGCCTGAGGAGGGGCTGGTGCTGTGCTGGCACCTTTCACACAGGCACAGGAACCCTTTCCTAGGAGCCTCCAGGGCTCGTTCCTGCTGCGGGGCTCTGGGCAGGAGGGAAACACTCCCGTGGGAACCCCGGGCAGTGTGTGGCAGCACCCAGAGGAAATCAGAGCAGTTTTGAAGCAGGGAGGGATCAGGCAATGCCAACAGCATGCCTCAAGATGCTCAGCGCCTCAGAGCCTGTAAACTCCTCAGGGCAGAGTTCTGTCCTCTCTTAGGGAAGAGATCTGTCCCTTTTTGGGGTGTGGAAGGGACATGTATTGCACCCCATGAAACAGGAATCCAGATTATGGCTGCAGCTGCTGGAGCAAAAATGATAAATGAGATGTCTTCCTTCTGAGGTTTGTTCTTTTCTTTCTGTATCATCATCTATGTGTAATAGGTGTGAGGAAAAAACACTCCCATTTATGAGAAAGATCAGGTCTTGCAACAGCTAAGCTGTAGTTTAGTGCAATAGTTTAAGCCTGATATTTACTTTTATTAGCTTTTTTTGTTTTGTTTTCATTTTATTGGAGAAAAATGCTGATGCTGCTCAGGCTGACTAGGTGGCAGCAGAGCTCTTTTGTGGCACCTGCAAGTGGTGGACAGATTTCACTACCTGTTCTTAATGTCAATAAACCTCTTTATCTTTGCGGTGGGATTTTGTTGTTGATGAACTAAAAAAGGTTAATATTGAGCACTCTTCTGCCTTCCTCACCTGCCCCACACCACTGCTCCGGGGTTCTTCAGATGAAACAAGCTCCAGTCCCACACCAGTACAGGAGAAGTAAACCAAAGCTTTTCTCACCCTCACATTGGGCTGGCTTCACTTTCAGTCGCTCTGAAAGGCATCTTGGGGCTGAATCTTCAGCTTCTTGGGACAAAGGATTTTAATAAAAGCCCTTTTGAAGCTGGAGTGGCAGAGAGGGTATAGGACAGGGTTGATAGCTGAGTTCATCCACAGCAGCCAAAAAGAAATCTCATACCAGGACTCCGAGATGCACTCCCTGGATTTGCAGCTGGCACGGATCATCATCAGCAGAGTGTACGGTGCCCAGCAGATCCCAAAAATGCTCACAATGACTGCCAGTGATTTGGCCACTTTCTTGTCTCTAGAGAGCCTGAAGTGTTGAGTAGTGCTCTGGGACACGATCTTCACCTGTTTCTCTGAGGACACAGTGGAAGCTGAATTTTTACAATTTTTTCTGTTGCAGCACTTGGGTTTCCTGGAGCTCTCTGAGCTTGTTGCCAGCAGGTCCTTGGCATCC
This sequence comes from Prinia subflava, assembly GCF_021018805.1. NCBI lineage: Eukaryota > Metazoa > Chordata > Aves > Passeriformes > Cisticolidae > Prinia > Prinia subflava. The sequence continues at coordinate 26,777,808 of NC_086254.1, forward strand.
AGGCTGGAAGAGGAGGCTGCTGCTTGAGCTTTGCACTTAGAGAGGTCGAGGATTTCAGCTGACTCCTTCTGCTCCCACTTACAGCATTTCAAAGAAGGCTTTGTTTCTGGGCTCCTTTCCACCTCTTCAGTGAAGGACTGGTCGTGCACTTCATGCAAAACATCCAGGCGCATTTTGGTGCGCTTCTGTATGTTCAGGTAAATGCTTAGGTTGAAAAACATCACGCTGATAAAAGGGGTGAAAAACTCCAGAATGGAGGCTGTAAAGATGAAATAGGAGTTGTTGAAGAACTCAGCGTAGCATTCGTCGTTGGGGACCATGGTCTTGCCTGCTATGTACTCCCAGCTGATAATGGCAGGTCCGTACAGCAGGAATGCCAACACCCACACCAGCACCATCTTCAGCACTGCTTGCCTGGTCTTGCCTTGCTGGGCTCTGTAGGCGACCTGCAAGAGAAAAACCTTTCCTTACACACAGTCCCACACCCCAGCTGGCTGAGTCTCCTCACAAATGGACCATTAGCATTCCCGGTAAAGTTGCTAGGCAATATCCCAGCAGTCCAACAAATTGATGTGCCATAGGCAACAGGAGCAATTGCTAGATAAACCACACTCTTACGGGGAAGATTTAGAACACTCATTTTACAGCTCCAAAACACAGCGTCTGCTACATGGAAATGCACTGACTTGGTTACAGCCTGGCAGCTGCCAACACCCACCACTTACCTGAGCTGTCCCCAGCTACTCCCTGTAAGTCCCAAGGAGAGGGACTTGACAAACTCGTGGGCTAAATCCGTGTTGTATTGGTAGCCAGGGAACGAGCAAACAGCAGCGGGTCAGATCTGCCTGTGAACAGCTCATTACCTCCTGCAAAAGGCCGAGCATTTTGGTCTCCCACACACTCAGAGACCTCTCCACGCTCCCTGCCAAAGCCGGCAGTGCAATCTGCTAGCCAGGGAGAAGCTGCGAGTCTGACTGCAAGCCACTTGTTTGTCCTGGGCATAATAAGCTCTTGCAAGTTAGTTAAAAGTCTGCTTACCTGGCTGGCTCGCTTGTACACTACTGTCCTGTCACCTGGGAAGGGAACACCTGCACAACGGGGACTGAGCCTTAAGTGATTTAATTATGCCGGGAACACTAATCTGAAACCACAGCTGAGTTATGCATTTGTGGATGATCATTGCCTTCCAGGCTGAGTCATCACTTCTGGAGAATTCAAACAACTTTTAATTATTGCAGAGAATCGGGATAATAAAGCAAGAGGAGAGTTATGTCCCTCTCAGCTGCCATGACAGGACTCACCGCTCTTGTCACCGAGAGGAATCTGTCGTAGCTAATTAGTACGATGTTGAAGACCGAAGAAGAGCACGACAAGTAATCGAGCACCAGCCAGAGTTTGCAGAGGCTTCTCCCGAAGATCCATTTCTTAGTCAGCCCATAGGGCACGTACAGGGGGATGCAGCAGGCACCTGCAAGCGGAGGGGTCCGTTCCCGGTGAGACTCGGGGGACCCGCGGGGGCCGGGCGGCTCCTTCCCTCTGCTCGCCCGGGCGGAGGGAGCGGCCTGGGACAGCGGGAGGGAGCCGGGGACCACGGGAGGGTACCGGGGGCAGGAGCAGGGCCGGAGTGAAGGCACGGCCCGCGGGGAGCAGCCGGAGCCCCGGGCGCGCCGCCCGCCCCGCCGCAGAGTTGCTGCCGGGCCGGGAGCCCCGCGGGCGGCACTTTACCTACGAGGAAATCCGAGATGGCCAGGTTGAGGAGGAAGAAATTGTTGTGGGTGCGCAGGCTGGAGTCCGCCACGAATGCCCACATCACCAGCGCGTTGCCCGCCACGATGAGGACGCTGAGCAGGGCCATCAGCGCGCCCAGCGCCGCCGTGCCCGCGGCCGTGAAGCTGCCGGCGGCGGCGGAGCCGTTCAGCGCCCCGCCGCTCTCCATGGCCCGCAGCGCTCCCGCAGCAACGCCGCCGCGGGGCTGCTGCCCCTCCCCGCCCCGCCCGCTCCCGCCTCCCGCCCCGGCTGCCAGCACCCCCTCGTACACCCCCGAGCAGCCCCGAAACTCCCAGGGCATCCCTAAATCCGCCCAAGCGTCTCTGCATCCCACGAGAGCATCCCTGAGCATCTGCACATTCCCACGTACACTCTCAGCCCGGGAACGTCTTTGTACTAGCTCAGAACATGCCTTCATTCCTTCGGAGCATCCCTGAGAATCCACACATTCCCCTCTCAACCTGGTAGCATCCTTGCATTACCTCAGAGCATCCCTGAATCCCCCTAGAGCATCTTCTCCCATTTCCCTTCTCTGGAGCATCACTGCATTACCTCAAAGTGTCCCTGCCACCTCCCAGAACATCTCTACATTCCTCTTTCCCCTCTCAACCCAGAAGCATCCTTGTATTCTCCCAGAGCATCCTTGCAGGCTGCACAGCAACATCCCTACATCTCTCCAAAGCGTCCACCACGAGTTTATTGCTCCTGCCGTGGGGTCTGTGCCTTAATGAACAGAAGTGAAGTCAGAACTTCATTTGCCTTTTAATCAGCCAGGAGAGCTCCCTGGGCAGGTGGAACATAGAGGGTGGTGATCTTGCCTCTGCTCGTCATGGGCAGCAGGAGGAAGAGGCAAAGCTGCTGAGGTGCAGGCAATTCTTGGTCTGCAAACCAAGGCGTCCTTGGGGCCCCCAGCCCCAGCTCCAGGGAGGGGATTTACTCTTCCTTCTTCCACCATTTGTTCACTCTTCACAGCTGAAGAGATTAATTTTTGTCTGAGGACTTGTTTCAGCTGGTGATTCTGCAGGAGGAGGTTACCTACCACTGCACAACCCCTGTGCACGGTGCCTGCTCCAGTGGCAGGAGAGGAAACATCCTCACAGGCATTGTCACAGGGGCTGGTCCCTTCTGCTGTCACCACCTCTGCAGAACAGCACAGGGGTGTGCAGGGCAGCAGCTGCAAAACAGAGGAGCGTCCTGTCTGGAGACCCTGACCTTCTGGGGAATTCGGATAAGGTGTGAGGAACAGAGAGAACATCAGCAAAGCAAGAACACCACAAACCCAGAAACAAGCCTTTAGTTAATACCCAGGGGGTTTGCCACCTTCTGATTGCTCCAAAAGCTATTTTCACCTCAGGAATTACTACAGCCTCGCAGAAATTCCTCCTCAAACACGCTGCCACAGCCACTGTCCTGATCCCGCTGGAGGGGCCGAGGGGGCTCTCAGGAATCGCGGTGAACCATTTGCAGCAGTGCCAACACTTCTCAGCCCTCCCGCAGGGGTGGCCTTTGTGGCACCCACCCAAGGGTGGCCTGAGCAAGAACCAGCCCCATGCTGTCCCTTAAGGTGCCAGCCCTGGGACAGCGCGCTGGCTCCGCGCTCAGCGCCGGGCTCGCTGTTCCCAGCTGTGCTCACAACGAGCCGGGCAGGTCTGGCAGCTGCCTGGCACTTGTGTCCCCTTCCTCGGGGAGACAAATGTCCCCAGGCCGGTCCGCTCGGGGGGGCTCGGGCTGCGCTGCTGCCGCATCCCGACAGAGGATGTCACTGTGCGCCCGCGGAGCGCTGCGGGTGCGGCGGGCGGGGGAGAACGGCCCGAGGGGCTCCGTGCGGGGCATCAGCCCCGCTGCGAGGATGATCCGACTTAACCTGGGCCGGGATTCCACCACAACCCAGCTGGGCACCCGCGGCACGGCCGCAGCAGAGAGGACATGAATTTTATGCCAGTCACCATAGACGTGATAAACAGGGGTAGTTTTCATTTTTTTTGTTTGTTTGTTTTGTTTTTTGAAGCTTGTGATGTTTAATGAACCCACGAATCACTTTCACTGTGTGGCTGTTTGTGATCTGGTGTTATTTGTAATCCTCATCTACTCAGTCAAGCGTTAGTGTTCATTGAAATGTTTACAAATTCCAAACCATGGGGTGTGTGCTGTGCAGCTCCTATCCCTGGGAGCAGTTTGCTGCTTGTTAGCTGTCATCCATTATTCAGAAATTTCACCATCCAGATAGAAAGCAAACCCCCTACTTTGTACCTAAGATAATTTATAAAGTGCTATAATATAATGTGGACAAATCACAGTTACTGTTTATCCAGAGTAAATTGCCAGGATTGTTGGATAAATAAGAGGTGATAGAGCTCAGATTACAGGTTTCCTGATCCTGATGTTTGTCTCTTGCTACAGCAGACAAGTGTATTTCTAATATATTTAAGGAAACATGGCATCTTGGTAATAAAGGAAATCACACAACCTGTAGTTAAAGCAGATCACACTCAGACATGCAAGCAGATGGTCTGACAGCTCACATTTGGACCTGACTTACAGGGTACATATGCCATGTGTAGATATTCCATATACTCATAAGTTATATGAGGTTATATAAGTAAATATAGGGTGTTCTGATCACCCTGCATCAGGCCATGGGGTCCTCTCCTGGGCAGGGAAATCTCCTGACCACTGCTCAGCCCTTGTGGATCTGTACAGTGGAACCTTTCCAGATGGTCAGGGCTCAGCTCCAAGCTCTCCTGAGGCTGCTTTCTGTTTGTTCTGAGGTTGTGCCTGAGAAGCAGGAGCTGGGGGTGGCAGGTCACAGGATGGTTCAGTCTGGAAGGGACCTCTTGAGATTCTCTAGGCCAACTCCTCTGCTGAAGCAGGCTCAGATACAGCAGGCTGCCCAAGGCTTTGTCTGGTTGGGGTTTGAATATCTCCAGGAATGAAGTCTCCATAACCCCTCCAGACTGCCCTCACAGTCAAAAAGTTTTCTCCTGTCTGCACCACCTTGCCCACAGATAGCTCTCTATAGACCTACAACTAGGAGGATATGAACAAGTTGTAGTTTTTCTGTTGCTTACTTCTGTCCCATGGAGCCAGTTTGTCTCTGAAACAAACTTTAAAGAAAGAGATCATTAAAAAACCTCTTTGTGTCCATGTCTTTACTGATGAAGCTTGAAAGTCCTCTGGCATTCACACAAGTAGCTGTCACTGTGAAACCCATCCCTTTGTTTTATTTCCTTTTCTTCTGCCTTTCATCGTGGGACATGTTTATTCTGTTTGGAAAACTCCCTTCTTTTAAATCCCCTCACACGTTACCAGCACACAAAGGTAAAGAGAAGGGCGTGTGGCAGAGAAAAGAGATCCCAGAGTAGCTGAGGGCAAAATCTTCAAGAGCCCTTGAGCTCCTGCTTTGCCAGACCCCCAAGATACAGCACAAACCCACAACATGAATATTTTACATGTAGCATCAACAAGTAGGATACAGAAAACACCAAGGGACCATTTCTCATGCTGGAGATGCCTTTGCAATGAAATACTACTCTTTGATATATATTCTCTTAAAAACAAACCCAACAACAACTTGTCTGTCAAAACTTGGGGAGCTATTAGGACTGAAAACCAGCACGACAATCCAAACCTGGCTGGGACATGATGAAATTGGTGTCTTGATGTGCTTCATCCAGCTCAGCCACATGTCAAAACAGCTTCTGCTGGTGGTGTTCTCTTCCTTAACACATTGCAAGGGACATAACTGAGTGAGTTTGATGTTGAACAAAGATAATGATGACTGAAATAATCCTTGAAAATGCTAAGAAATAATCTGTGAGCCAGTTTTCAGAAAGGTGGGAGGAGCTGACATCTCCACTCCCAAAGCAACACGTGCTAAGAGCTGCACATGGCCACAAAGTCACCATGTCCCTGAGAAGGATCACAAATTCTAGAGGGGAAATGTCCCCATGGGCACAGTGTGTGCCCACCTGCATTCAAAACCTGTCCTGTGCCTTTTCATTTCTTTCTTTTCCTTCCATCATTCCTCTCCTTCCTTTCTTCTTTCTCTCCATTCCTGGCTGTAACCTGCAAATCCAAACTCCCAAAGTGTTAAAAAATGCATCCTTTAGTACAAGGAGACTTTTCATAGTTGGACCTGTCTCAAATTGCCATGGCTGCTTTTGGCTCCTAGGGAACGAGCTCCTTACAATTACAAATCACCTTGTCACCACAAAAAGTCACATTTCCACCCTTGTTCAATCCAACAGCACTTTTGTGAGCAGGGGAATGTTGAGTTTAACGACTCTGGAGGAGGAAAACTCCGAAGAGCAGGATGAGTAATGCCATTAGTAATGAAGTAACTGTCTGATCAGCGTTAACACCTGATTCTTGTCAAGGCCAATTCAGTATTGTATTTTGAAATGAACGTTTCAGAGCACAGTGGGGAATGAGAGCAGAAGTCATCCTACATCTGTCAGCTTGGACTGAGCTGGCAGCTGCTGCTCTGACCGATAGATGTTTTCAGAGAGAGACAGCAGGGTCTGAATATGAAGATGTGAAATCTGTGTGCAGCTGCTACCAACCATGCTGGAAGAATTTTGCCACATGGAGGAGTGAATGTTAAAGCTCTGTTGAAGAAGTATCCATTAAATTTGGTACTCCGTCAGGGGATGGTTTAAGAGGCAAGGCTGGCTTTTGTTTCTAATACTCTTAATGGCAGTGAGCGGTGTGGGTTACGAGTGACAAAAGGAGATTTGGGAAGGACTAAAACATTTCTAATCAAAGCCAGTCCTGTTCCCAGGCAGACAGAAAACAGAGCAGCTGTAGAGAAATGAGCTGGGTTTCTCTGGGCCATGGTGCAAGCTGTGGCACAGTGGGCTCCTTTGCATTCCATCAGACTTCATAAAACCTCGGGTCACTGAGCAATTAGAGGGGGACAGTTTGAGCCCATTTGTGGAGTCCGTGGATATCTCCAGAGCTACCACCAGGTTCTCATGTGAGCAGACCTACAAATGTCAGCTAGCTCGCTTCCTGCAGGAGCTCATTGCTAACCTTATGTAATATTTAACAGTCTTCCTGGGCTAATTAAGTATATTACTTTATATAGTAACTAACATATCTCTAACATGTATCAAAATTTAATTCAGTTTAATTCATTATCGCTGCTCAACATGGGCCCAATTTTCTTCCCCTTTACAAAGTTGCAAATGCATTAATTCTTTGTGTGCATCAGGAAGGGTGATGGAGCCCTGGGTTTGCCAGATCCCTTCCAAACACAAACATAGACAACTTTGCTCTTGTCTCTGCCCAACTTAACTGACCCAAAAGAGTTTCTTCTGAGTCATGCCAGGGCAGCTGAGGGCAGCAGCTGTCCCCAGAGGCTCCCTTCAGGTGTCCTACAAGCTGCAGGGTCCTTCAGGCACAGAACTTGAGGGACTTTTCTGTAAGCCAAAGCTTTTATCTCCTGTATGACACCTCCTCTCCAAGCATATGTGGTTGTATAAGCAACATGGAATAGAGGGGAACACATCTCTCTGGAGCGTAGTGGGCAAATAAATCTTTGTGTCTGAGATCAGGAGAATCTGCACTTTAGCTAACTTTATCTTGTTTATTTGGCTTCTGTGATAATGAATACTGGTGCCCCCAGGTGCTGGGCACTGTCTAGCCAAGAGGGTCTGAAGCTTGTTGTTATTCTCTCCCTCTCCTGTGGCACCTGTGAAATGATGCAGCAGCCTCTGCCCAGGGCAGCACTCCTCCACCAAGACACCATCTCTGTGATCTCTCTGGAGATGCTGCTATTTCAGGCAGGCATTTCAAGTGTTTGTGTCTCTAAAAGCCCTCGTAAGGTTTAAGGTCCAGTTATCAAGTGCATTTTCTCCAGAGAAAAGTGCCCTAGGGAGAGGGTAACACATCCCTCTATCCTTCCAGCCTTTGTCAGCTCTGCCACGTTCCCTGTCTCATCCCTGTCAGCCACTGTGGCCACTTCTCCATTTTTGAAGGGGCTGGATTCTGTTCAGCTCCCTGGTTATGAATTTGCTGCCAGAGGGATGCTGCTCTCTCTGACTGCCATTTGCCTTCCAAAGCCTGACTCACAGGCTCCAGATCACCCTAATTTAGAAAGACCTTCATCTTACATGGATTTTCCCTGACTCCTGGCTTTTCTCATAAAAAATCTTGTCTCAACCCCATCTCTGTCTGCTTGAGACAATGCCAAGCCTGCCCTTAGATCTGTGTAACAAAGGTAGATGGAGAATATATCTCCTATTGAGCTGTGCTGTGTCTAATGTATTCCCTTCTATAAATGATTTCTCTGGGTCCTGATCTCCAATTCATCATCTTTTCATTCTTTTGATGTCCATTATAAGGCAGCAGAGACTAACACAGAGTATGTCAGGCATCCAGCTACAAAGGCATGGGGAAGAGGAGTGAAAAGGGACACAGTGGCAGGAGGAAGATGAAGCTTTTAGGAAGCATCAGCTCACTGCAGGCAAAGCTGCAATGATGCTCAGGATATTTCTGCCTATGCTGTTATCTAGTGTCTTCCCCTTCCAAGCCCAAATCCATGTTGCTGAAGCTAGTTTGACCTCTAGAAAAATCATTTGGAATCAGATTTGTGCAAAGATAGTACAGGGCAAAGGAAACAGAGCCCTCCTGGGTCTGGAGAGCTGAGACTTCCAGCAGGTCTCTTTATTGGTCTGGCTTGCAGCAAGCAGGGTTTTAGCAAATAAATCCATCTCATCAGCCACCCTGGGCTTTGCTGAGGCTTCTGGCCTGAAGAGGGGGAGTTTACTGTGGCTGTAAGTAACAGGAATCTCCTTTTCCTGACCATAATGATGAGAGGGCTCTTCTTGTGAAAGCTGTCTTGGTGAACTGTCTTGGGGGACTCCAAACGCTACAGAGCTGCCACTGGATGTCACAGCTGCTGTGATCTGAGTTCAGACCATCCTGGAACAATACAAAGGAAAAAGAAGAACTGAAAGTCCTTCTCTTTCCAATGAGTAATCATGTCCTGCTGGTTCTGACCTCTGCCTAACCAGAGTTCAGCCGTGCTGGAGGGAGGAGTTGAGGACAAGAACATTAACCACTTTCAGTGTAATTTAAGGGACTGAAAAACACAGGAGCAAAACAAGATGTGCAGGAGCTGGGTCATCCCCCTGAATGGTGTCTGCTGCCACCCCCCTGGCTGTTCTCTGCCTCAGCACAGCAGGATCACTGGTCAAATCCAACATCTCCAGGAGATGATGGTCAGCCAGTGAGTTTCCTTCATGGTACAGGCCCAGAGAGTACAGAAGAAAGAATTTGGGGGATGCAGAAGCAAGATCTCCTTTTAGGCTGCATGACAGACTGTACCTGCTTATCCCAAAAGCAGTGACCACAGAAACTCCTCTTACCCTCTTGCTTCACACACATCTCCTCCCTGTGGAGGCTGAGAAACATCGCCCTGGCAGGGCAGGGAAAGCATGAAATCATTCCCACCTGTCTCTTTCCTTTCTTTCACAAGGCCTACAAGACAATGTGAAGTTTGAAAATGAATGTCAACAACACAAAAATCCCTGCCTTAAAGTTTTTGCAGGCAGTATTCTGATGAAGGTTGGGTTGGTGCTCGGTGGGTGGAGGATTCCTCAGTAATTTGCTTGGAAAAAGAGAAGAGCAGCAAAAATAGGAATGAGATGCAGACCTGAGCATGGAGTGAGGATGCCAAGGGTTCCAGTGGTTATAGAGCTCCCCTGGAGCCCAGGGGTATCTCTGGTCACTGCAAGGAGGGAGTTTTCCTACTTCCCAACCAGATGTTGAAGGAGACAAAAAGCAGCAATGCCTTGTGAGCAGAGAGGTTCTCCTTGGAGCTGCTGCTGGAGCTGTGGCTGGAAAAGCAGAGCCAGGGAACAGAGGAGGGGACAAATCTGGAGCCAGGTGCCATCAGCATCTTCCTAGTGGCAAAAAGCTCTGGCAGTAGGTGAGGAACTGGGATATTCACCTCCCCCACAGGGACCCAGGTCCCACCACACTGCCACCCCCTCCCACAGTGCAATTTCCCTTTTAATCTCCCCTTGTTCTGCTCTGCTTTAACTCTCTGAGGGAGGTACTTTGTGGGAAAGGCTCTGCCTGTCATTTCAGGAGCTATTTCCCTTTCTCCTTGCTCTTTGCTGTCCATCAGCATTGTCTGACAGCACGACATACTTCATTAAAAAAGGGGGGGATCAGGTGCAAGATGAATTTTCCAAATAATTTTGCAAACGACTGTGTGTACAGGCACAGAAAAGCTTTCTGAAACAGAGTTAATAATTCCAGTTGTTAATAATGCATCACTCACAGCTGATGCTGTTCCCAGCACCCACGGCCGGGCTGTGCAAATCCCACTTGTTTGCAGGCAGGTTGGGAAGGGGAGAGAAGTGATTCTGAATAATATTTCATGTGACATCTGGCATTTCAGAATATTATGGCATTGTTTTAAAACTCTTCACGATTTCTAAGCAATCCTGCCAGAGATTGCGTGTATTAAAATGTGCTTATTTGTTTCTATAGGTTAACTTTATACATGTGATCTCCTCAGATTGTCACAGCACTTTTTTGAGCATTGGGACACACCACAGACTTCCCCAAATTAGTTGTGTAAAGTGCACAGTGTTTTGAAAACCAGTTCCTAAATAGATACTTGGTATTGAGCAAGAAAGGTAAATGATTGGGAAAGCACACGAGCTGCTATTTACAGCAGCTGGATTTCAAAAAGTTTTAGCAAGTTACAAGCCCTCTTGAAAACAAGCAGGAAATATTCCACAATATTCCTTTAATTCAATTATCATGATTAAGTTGGGGTTTCTTAATGACACCCCTTTTAACAGCTCAGAACACCTGAAGTGGATCTCCTGCTCGCTGCCCTGGCCAGCAGGGCTGCAGAAAAGTGGCATGAAGGGATGATCAGGGCTCATGGAGCTTCGGGGGTGTGCTTCAAAGAGCTTTTTTATTACTCTGCTCATCATCTTCAGAGCTCTGGCCGCTGTGTCAGGCACCCTGCAAGCGTGGAACAGCGGAAAAAACAGTGCAAGGACAAGGAAGAGGCAAGATTGTGTCCGTAATTGCTCACCTGTAATTATCTGCCACTGTGCATTCTGTTCCCGCTGCTCATTAGCATAGAACAGGGAGAGTGTTTAATTGCAGCACGGCTCAGTCCGTGGCATTCTCTGCAAGCAGAGCAGAGCAGCTCAGCCTCGTGGGGCTGAGGAGAGAGGATCAGGGGCACAGGACAGATCTCAGAGTGCCGGGCACAGCTCTGAGGATACACAGTGCTGCCATGAGCAGGCTGTTCTCTCCTCTTTCCACTCATCACTTGGTGGTGGCAGAGTCCCGCATCCCAGTGGCATCCCAACGTGTTTGCAATGCGAGGCTGATGCTCCAAAGCATCCCCGGCTGGCAGTGGGGACAGGGAGCCGCAGGGACCGGGATTTGGGATTGCACACTCCTGGTTGTGCCCTGTCACCCTGTCCTGGGATAGGGCACTGCACAGTGGCATTGAAATTCAGTCCTGGGCTGCACAGGGAGAGGAGAGGGAGAGGGAGAGGGAGAGGGAGAGGGAGAGGGAGAGGGAGAGGGAGAGGGAGAGGAGAGAGGAACAGAGTTGTGCTCTCGGGAGGAGTGAGGCTGAAGAATGCTCTGAAATCAAGCCATGACTTGCAGCAGAGAGGCTCTGTAGCAGTGAAATGTCCCTGGGCACAGCTCACTTTGTTGATGCACATGATGGGGGACCACATCAATGTGAGCTGCTTTATGTGGAGCAGCCAGAAGCGGAGGGAAAACTACCCAGACTTTGCCTGCAGTCTGGCCTCCAGCACGGTGAGAGATGCTGAAGCTGTCCCTTCCTCAGTCCCTGCTCCTGTCACCAGGGCTGGAAGCTCAGCTCAAGCTCTGTTCAGCCAGGTGCAGGTTGCCCCTGTGCCCAGGTGTGAGTGGAGGGTCGAGCCTGCTGAGCTGGCTCCTTGCTGTGGGCACACACCTGGGCACCAGGGAATTTCAGAGAGCTCTCTGGCAGCACTTTTGGACCACGAAATGAGGGTGTGGTTTCAAACCAATGCTCTCTGCTCTCAGTCGCCCTCTTCCCTGCAGGAAAAGGAGTTTTTCTATGGTCTGGCTGGATCTGTGCTCACGAGCTGATCTGACCACTGAGGGGGATAAAATCAACACTCTCAGTTTGGCATGTCAGCCTGAACATCCAAGTCACACACAGCTCTGCAGCCACCTCATCTCCTGCTCCCACTCTCCCAGCCTCTGTGCTGGTGCCCTGAAACACTGCCACCAGCATTAGACATAACAGCAGGCTTAATTAAAGGGTGGCAGCCTGCCAGCATCCAAGAGGCAGAGCTGAGCTGGCTGCACTGCTTTCAAAGCAGTATTAAAAAAAATACTGGGAAATAGCAGGGCAAGCCTTGTCACACTGATGTTGCAGTGGGTCAAACATCTGTTTTGCCTCAGGCCCATCCCCTGGGAAGAAGAGTCGAGCAGGGGGTCTGTGGTCCCTGACCCCGTGGATGACCCCACCCCAGGGTGCTCACAGGGCCCCTCCCCTGTGGGGTGCCCAATGTGGAGTCACATCTCCATCCTGCCCTGCTGGAGAGGGAGATGGAAAAGTGGGATCTTCCTCCCCCTCCATTTCTGCAGGCTGGGGTGGAGCTCAGGAATTTGTTCCCTTCTGTGACAAAATGAGATGACACAATATATTTCCATGGTTATCAGAGATCTAAATATCTCCCCAGGGACCCCAGCAGGAGCGAGGGACAGCGACCCCCTGAGCTGTGTCCCAGTCCTGCTATGGAGCTGTCATGGCATCTGCCCCTCCATCTGATGGTCTCAGTACAATCTTGATGCTGGAGGATCCCCACAGATGGGTACTGACAATCCCTCCTCGGAGGAAAAAAGCACTTTTGCATCTGGAACCAAGTGCCAGCAGCTGCACAAAAGCAGAACCAGGACAGACCCACTGTGGGAGGAGAAAGGCGAAGTCCTCGGGCACCACTCTGCAGCAGGCAGATCCCTGTGGCACATGTGCTTCCCAGATAACAGACAATGCCCTGATTATTGGAATGCATTTAGCACTGTGCAATGCCTGGTTAAAGAATAGCTCTTCCAACAAAACAAGAAAAGACCAGAGAAAAAGAGATCAGCCTTTAGCTTCTGAGTCCTCGCTTTGCTTCACCCTCAGGATTTGGTCTGCCGTGTGTCCAGCATAATTATTAAGCAAGTTCTGATGGAAGAATTTTATTTACCCAGCCTCAAAAAGGAAGAAAGGAATCCTTAATAGTGGATTAGATCAAAAAATTCATAATTTATTTTTCAATAAGTGCTTTAGATGTAAGATCAATGCCTCAAGGCTGATTGATAGGAGCTGTTTACAAAGACCTCAGATCTAATTGTACTCAGGCAATCACACAGACTTTTTCTTTGACCAGTACTAGACACCATCCCTCTTGTGCAGATGGGGGAAGGGATCAGAAAATAGCAATACATTTCATTGGAGAGTTGCTCAGCAACTGCCCTGTATTATTTTTGAGTTATCCTTGAGCACAGCCTCTCTTCTCTTTGATCTTCACATATTTTTTGTTGCTGTTACCTCTCAAAAATACAATGTTTTAAAAGAATTGCATCTCCATTTGCCACAATATTTTTTTATTTTTTAATATTTTTTCTCTCAAGCACAACCAAAGCCTAATCACATCAGGGAAGGCAGTGCATTACTTCGCAGAGGAAAGGAAATTAATGTCCATCTACTCTGCTAGAGCCTTTCATAGGGCACTGGGAGCAGAGATTTAGCATCTTTTTCTGTACATACAGAAGCAAAATAACTCTGTTTAACTCTTGCCACCAAGCAGTCACTCAGCTGGGTTTGGGCAGGCAAGGTGGTGTCAGAGCTCCCATTTTGGCAGCCTCTGATCAAGAAATGGCAGTGGGGCAGTTTGTCAAGGGAGGAGAGTGCCAGGGCTGGGATTTCTCACCAGGCTGTGACTCCAGATGGAGCTTGGCATGGAGAGCATTACTCCACAGACCTGATTTGGAAGGAGCACCACATCTCATCCACCAGTTATTACGAGCCCTGCTGATAAATGCTTTTATGTGTCACAAAAAGTGATGCAAGCCTGAGCTGCTCAGCCTGAACCAGAGCTGCCTCCTTGCTCTGGATGACACAGATCCCTCGTGGGGCCCAGCAGAAAGGAGCTTCTGATTATTGGGGTGCATCTGATCCTGTTCTCTCTCTCTCATTCATTTTCTGCTGTTGCCATACACAGAGGAAAGGAAGAGCTTTGCACTGCTTTGGTCTCTCCTTGGTACCACGTAGAGAAGAAAATGAACAAGTAAAACACCAAGTCCATGAAACAGATTAAAAAAACCCAAAAACAACAAAACCCAAATCTTAAGAAATATAGTGAAGAAAATAACCCAAGATTTTAAATGGCACTTCCAAATATAAGTCAGGAGCATCTTCTTGAGAAACTGCTGCCAGCTACATGGACTGAAGATGGAATGATTCCAGCACAGCCGCTGCTTAGGGAGAACACACACCACTCCTGAGCCAGGTTACAGCTCAGCCAGAGGATGTTCTCAGAGGAACAACCAATTTCATCACTTCTCTGCCTCACAGTAACCCTGTTAGGCAATCCCTCACCCCGGCAGAGCACGGGGATTTCTTCTTGCATTCCTTCCCCTGAAAGCAGCTTGTTTGTTTTGCTGGTTTCAGGTTTGACCCCCTAAAGGACGGAAAACCAAAACCCTGAAACTTTGCACACAAATTAACCCCCGAGGCAACAGAAGGGAGCAAATTCCTACATCTAGTAAAAATCTCAGCTGCAAAGGTCTAAAAATAGATTTTTTTCTTGCCTCGGGAATTCTAGCCTTGCCTTGTGAGTCGCGGTGCTGCAGATTATTGCATTCATAATTTAAATGTTGGATGGGTGTGAAATTACTGGTGTGGGAGTTATTCAATTTCTGGTAAGTACATTTACATTAAATAGGGGTTGCACACACAAAAGATAGGAAAAAGTCCTTCCACTTGTGTTTGCCCGAAGCAGTGAGAGCATGTGCAGCCTCACAAGGCTGCTCCTGGGAACAGATAATGTTTTGTTCCTACTAAAAACCTGGTAAAGTTCACTCTGGCTGAAAGGGCACTTGTGTCTCCTCTCTTGGCATAGGGCTGCTCCAGACCCATCCCTCTCCAGGTTAGAAGAAGTCCCAGGGCTGATCTGAGCACTGCCAAGGATGGGTGATGCTTTGAAACTAAAAAAGGTTCAGTGTAGATATTAGGGAAAGAAATTACAACGAGCGTGGTAAAATACCAGAACAAATTGTCCAGAGGAGTGATGGATGTCCCGTCCCTGGAAGTGTTCAAGGGGAGGTTGGACAGGGCTCTGAGCAACCTGGTCTACTTGAAGGTGCCCCTGCTTATTGCAGGGGGAATGGACCAACACTTCTAACCAAAACTGTCCTGTAATTCTATGACTAATTTGAGGAAATGCTATGATTCTATGACTAGTCTGAGGAAATGTGATGCTCACTGGTTCCCTCCTCACCCTACTCCTTCCTGCCTGAGTCTTCACTCCTTCTGCCTCCATGCTCCCACAGAAGGGATGTTTTTCCTGGCCTGTGCAAAGCCACTTCCAAAAATCAAGTGCTGCATCTGGAGAGCCATTGCTGGACCCTGCTTGAGCTGCAGGTGAGGGGCTGCAGCAGCCCAAGCTGCACCTGCAGCAAACAGCCCTGGCCATCCCACAGCAGTACTTCAAGGCTCCTGGGGCACCTGATTGCCAGACAGCGGGGGGTTTCAGTGATTTCTTTTTTTTAGTGATGCTGTTTTAACTCAGAGAGTGTGAGCCTCCCAATGAATCACATCATGGTCAATTAGAAGTTTCACATCAGTCGTGCCTCCTTGAATATTACTCCCAGCAGTGTAAATGTCATGCGTGGAGCCAAAATTGAACTCTATCAGCCAAGGAGAAACCCTCACTCAGTGCAAACGAGGAGAGAGGAGCTGCAAAATCCCCTTCAGAATGGCAGAGCTGGAAAAACACAATTGTGCTTTGCGTCCGGAGCACTGTGCACAGGTACAGCGGCTTCTCCTCCTTCCAGGTTCCCATCCCTGGTGGCAGGAATCCATGGAAATGTGAAGGGGCCCTGGGCAGAGCTGCAGGCAGAATGGTCCCTGGCTGCTGGGAAGCCTCAGTGGGCAGCCAGCTGGCAGAGCTCCTTCCTGCTGCCGCGGGGCCGGATGGCCGCGAGCGCTGGCACGGCCAGCCCGGGCAGGCAGAGCCCGGGCAGGAGCTCTCCTGCCAAAGCAGGGCCTGGGTTTGCACCCGTGGCAGGAGCAGGGCTCTGCTTTGGCTTCAGGACATTGTTTGTTTTGCATGGAAATGGGGACGAGTGGGGATTTTTGCCATCAGGGTGAGCTGCAATCTCCACCAACCCGCCTTCATGGTTAGTGATGTCTAATTTGTCTAGCTTAGTTATGGTAAAAAAGTCAACTTTTTCAGACTGAATCCACCTCACTCTTCTGATACCCAATATACAAACAGAAACTGAAATGATTCATGGTACTTTCATACAAAATGAAACAAACTCCTTCCTCCACAACAGGGTCCTTTCTTTCCCTCTGACGGCCATTCTTCCACCTCATCACTTGTTTTCTCCCGTTTTCTGAAAGAGCTTCCTTGGACAAAAATAATGCTGATCATGTAAGACAGCATTGTGAATATCAATGAAGGTTTCTCTTCTTTTCCTTCTGCTCCCAGTTCCTTCTCTGGGCTAAAAGTAAATAGAGTCAGCTGTAGCTGACACAGAAGCTGATGAGGGAGGCACATTAGTTTGTCTGCCTGTCGGGGATTTCTTGTGTAGCAGCCTTCAGATCCAGAGCCAAACTTCCCAACTCCATCTGGGACAGGATCTGGGACAGGATCTGATTTTTTCTTTTTGTCCATGCTCAAATATCTTATTAACTGCATTAACTTTTTTTTTTTTTTGGTAGAATTTCACCATGCGACCTTTTTAAAACCAGTCTATCGATTAGTATAATTTATTTTGGGAAAGTTGAGATGTTAATTTTTAAGCATAGAAAATACAGAGGCACCACAAAATTAACCTGGATCTTGTTTTGATGCATATGTGTGAATTTGTAATTACTAATTAGTTTGTTCTAGTGGTTGCCTAGGGACAAGTGGACACGACTTGGTTACAAAGTACAGCAGATGATTCCAGCAAGTAATATGTGCATATAAATATTTGCTGGAATCAAAGGTGCTAATTTTACTGAGCTAGAGAAAATTACATGCTAAACCAATCTATAGTCTATCAGTAAACACAGCTGATAGTCTGCTTTACACAATGTGGATCTTTTTCTTTTTTCCCTCTTTTCATTTTTTTTCTTTTTGCAGGTGTTGCTGGTTGTCACAAGTCGCAGGGTTAAAATCCAGGGATTTTTTGCAAAATTTCAGGGCTGAACTGTTCTGAGCTCACTCCTGGTAAAGTGCCTGAGCTCTCTGCTGCATTGTGAGGATGTGGCACCCTGGGTGTCAGGGCAGCTGTCTTTGTGCTGTGAACTCTGCCAGAGGGGCACAGTGCAGATGTGTCACCAGGAACACCTGGAAAATACATGTCATGCCACAGAGATAATTTCGCTGCTGTCCTTTCATCCACAAAGGCAGCAAAATGGAGAGGGAACTGCTGCTGCCTCAGGGGAAGGCTGTGCTACTGAAACAACAGTATTGAATTTAGTGAATAACGGAATTAAATTAGCCAACACCAGTAACATCTAACCTGGGTGGTAGAAATCTGTCTGACCTGGCCCAGGGAATATCTAAAAGGAAATATCCCTTCCACTGTTGTCTGTGAGGAGCTTTTCTTCACTCTGCTCATGCACAGCTCAGCTGCTCCTCTGAGTGAGACCCTGGTGACAGAGGGAAGTTACCAAGGAAGAACTCAGGTTAAATCTTACTCCATCTCAATTCTGATCTTGCATCAATAAGTATGATTAACTTCTATTGACTTGAGTTTCCAGAAAGAAACCTCACATGAGCTGCTGAATCTGAACTGATCTACTGCCATCATAAGGGAAATGTGGTCCCAAGGGTGCAGGGGTCACTCACCTCGCTGTTGTACACGCAGCTAAACCCAGGTATGGGAATTAATTCTAAATGAGATGCTTCTGTGGCTAGGTTTGACAAATAAACCCCTATTAGTATATAAATTAATATATAAAGCATCACTGAAGACAGATCAACTGGCAGCAGTGGTGCATAGGCATTGGTAAAATAAAGTTTATTCAGATTTGCTCCTGGAACTCAGGCTGAAGCTCATGTGTACCAGCCCTTATTGTGAGGGGTTCCTAAAGGTCAGGTTCCACAATATTCCCCTAAGGAGCTTCCCAAATCCTATACAGGTGTGTGAAGGATCAAAGTTTTGAGTTAAATCTGATTTATCCCCATTGTCCCTGCCATGAATATGCAAAAAACCCCATGTACTTCCATGCCAGGGAAGATGATGTATGAAAGTGAGCTACTTTGGCCCAAATATTTTTATCCTGAGCACATGCTCCTGCTCATCTCTACTCAGCTCCAGGATTTTCCAGCACCAGAAGTCATACCTGGAACTAGAAGAATTCAGGGTTCAGCAGAGGGGTACATCACATGTTCCAAAAACCTGTGGATATGGCACTTGAGAACATGTTTTAATGCTGAACATGGTGGTGTCAGTTGGGTTTGATGATCTTAAAGGTCCTTTCTAACCTTAACAATCCTGTGATTCTGTGATGGTGTCTAAACTTTGTGAGAAAACATGTTTTTAATAAACTTTCTGGCTTCCTGCAGAAAGTCTCCAGCACTCTCAGGTTTTTAAGCTTTCACAACTTTGACCACAGAGATTCTTCAAACTTTATTTTATATTGAATGGAAGTGGCTCAGTCCCTGAATTGCCCTCAGCTGAATGGGTGCAGCTCCCAGGGAAATTATCACTGAAGCGGAGGATACAGGCTGTTGTGTCTTTTCTTTTCCATGCCATTACAAAGAACATGCTTATTCAGCCTTTTAACAGACTGGCTATTTCTACTTATTCAGCTTTTGCCATGTTCCTCATTATTTACAGATTCCTTTTTCTCTTGAATTGCTTTTCTTCAAGGTACTGGTTAAAATTCATGTGGTTTCAGCATTACCACGTTTTTCATTACAGCCTTATCAGTATTACCAATGTCTGCTTTTAAATATTTTCTTATATTAAGTAAATTTCTGTGATTGTAGCTCTTTCACACTGTCTTCCCTTTTTCAGTGCCAGCAGCTCAAAACACTCTATTATTGCCAATAGAACTCAAAATTCCTGTCTTTTAGAATGAGGCAGACTGCAGGAGAAAATCTTTATTTTTCAGATTGTGGAAGATTTGGGTGTTTCCATTTTGCAGAGCAGTGTCTGGCTCACTCATATGGGGTTGCAGGAAGAGAGAGACCTTGAAAACTCTTCCATCAACTGCTTTGATAACTTGGGGCTTTTTTGCCCACAGATATTTTGGGATTCCCATTCCACTTTCAATTCACACTGTCCCTTCATACAAATAATCTTTCAAGTTTGGACAAGCCCCTGACTCCTCTAAGGTGAAGCTGTTGGTGAACAGGAGCACTGGGAACGTTTCCAAGGACATTTGGCACAGGACTGTCAGGACACTGCTGTGGCTCTGAAAAGCTGTGCAGGCACAGGGGGCTGGGAATTCCGGCCTGGAGCAGGGACATGCAGCACCAAGCTGGAGATGCTGGAGCCTTCACTAAAAAAATAGGGTTTGGTTTTGAAACTCCTTGGCAAGGAGTCACGGGCTAAAAAGAGCTTCCCATGGCAGAGCTGGACAACCTGCCCGAACATGTTGGGACTGAGTGAGTGCTCTGGCCACTGGATGATTTGCAGGAGGAGGGAAAAGGCCTTGGCTCCACCTACATACAAAGGATGATGGATTCACTGCTGACAATCAGTATTTCTGCTGCAGCGTGCCACATTTCCTTGCAATATCTCTACATCAACACCTCTAGACTTTTTTTTGGTCCATTTTGTCCTTGTATCATCTTTTACATTTCCCAGATCTGCTGCAGTGACAAGGTTTGCTGGGATCAGTTTTCTAAATGGATGGTGTTTCTCCACAGGAGGGAAGCAGTTGGGTTTATTATAGGTGGAGCTGATGGTTACACCTATGCCTGAGACAGTTGCCCAATACTTCCCTCTGTAAACCCCCTGTTTAATTACTGTGACATTGCAAAACTTTGCCAACAAGGCAAAATTTCCGTGCTATCTCCTTTAGAAGGTAACTGCTCTCTTCTCTCATTGCCAGTGCAGAGGAGAGACAAATACAGAGTTAAATTCTTCTTGGGGTTTATGGTGTTAGATTTCTAGAGACTAGCCCCTGATAACAAAGGAAGAAATTGTCAATTATGCTAATTTTTGCTAGACATGGAAATCTAGCTGAAATGCTTACAAAGTGGCCTGGAGAAGATATCCATACCTTCAATTAAGACCAGAAAAAGCTACAAAAATTCAATATATTTTGGTCATCTAATCAGTGGATTTGTCTTGCCATGGTCCTTTTGGAGAACTCTTCCAGATCAGCTGCTTAGTCATGACAAAGGCCTGCACTGTCAGAAAATAGTAATTTAAATTCCTGATTACTTTATCTTTGTGGGGCTTTGCTTAAAAGCTGCAGCAGAAACATTTCTGTGCTTCATGTTGAAACTATAATGTTCAGCAATCCAAGAGGGCTGGCTGAATTGGGGTTTATGGGGAAAAACAAGTTCTGGGCAAGTCAGGAACACCTTATAAACATATTCAGAGTGATAGAAATTATCCTTTAGACCCAGAGATTTGTACTCCTTAAAGATTAGTGCAACAGCTTTGGGTAAATGTAGGGGTGAAACAACATGACTGGATTGAGAAGGACCAACAGAGGCAGCTGTGCCCACCCCAAAACACTCCTCAATCCCAACGCGTGTGAGAAATTCCCCGTGGAGATTTCATTAAATGTTTACACTTGTGCCAGAGCAAGGAGCATTATCTCTGGTAATTCGTGTCTCATACATTGTCAGCATGTGGCTGATGGCCAAGAGCTGTCAGCCCATTTAGGGGTGAGTAATACTCCAGAACCAACAGCATGCCAGCAAAAGTAGTTGGGGATGGAAGGAGGGAACTCTGCAGCAAAGGAGTGGTTCAGATTTTGTGATGGTTTTTCCCACTGCCCATGCAGCCATTCCTGGTTAAAGAACATCTGTATCCACCTCTGATGAGTTTGTTTTTGCTGCAGAATTAATCCGCTCATCCCTATATTTGCTTTCCACTGTGAGCTGAATCAATGGTAAGAGAAGATAATGTTGAGGATAAATATTTGTGTCTCATCTCCCTTCTTCACTTCCAACAATTTCAAACTCATACATGGCTTTGTGGACCATTTCTCTGAGGTTTTCAGGTGTTCGTTGAGCTGCTCCAAGTGACAGTGCATGAAGGATGTCAGTGGGATGAAGGAAGTCATGATCAAAGGGATGCTGGCCTGCAAGTTATGTAACACCACTAATCTGCTTGATTTCATATTAGTTCTCATCAAATCACAGCATCCATAAATATATACCCAGCTGAAGACCCCCACCCTGATAAGCCATCAGGAAACTGATAAAGCAGAGAGTTGTTAATCTTCCCCCCATCTTAAGAGTGACGCATTGTCCTACTGCTCTTCCAGGGAGCCAAGTTCCGCTCTAAAATCAGCTGCTAGCTCAAGTCACACAGGTAAGAGCAGCCACAAGGGAGTCATTCTTGCCGGGGGGACCCCAAAAACCTTGGGAATACTCTCGGGGAGACATCCCCACGCCCCGAGGGCTGCCGGTACCGCCTCATCTGCATAGCCACGCCCTCATCTGCATATCCCCTGCGCCATTGGCCAGCGGTCTCCCCAGCGGTGGCGCGGCCCGGGGCGGTCAGGCTCCGCGCTCATTAGCATTCGCCCCGCCTCCCAGCGGGGCGACGGGGGAGCTGATTCGTCGTCTTGGCAACGGCGGGGCGCGGCCGCGCTCTGCGATTGGCGGAGGTGCCTGTCAATCCACCGAGGCCAGGGCCGCACTTCCGCCTCGGTGTCCGCGGTGCCGTCGCTGGAGCCGGTGCAGGTAACGCCGCGGGCCGGGCCCGGGGCCGCCGCGCTGCGCTCCCCACTCCGCTCCCCCGGGGCCCCCGCTCCCCTCGCCGGCCCCAGCGCCCCCAGAGCCGCGTTCAGGCCCGGCTCGAGTGTCCCGTCCTCAGCGGGCCGCGCTGTCAGTGCGGCGGGGGCGGACGAGGGAGCGGCTGCCCCAGCGCTTCTCCCGTCCCGGCGGCTGAGGGGGCTTTGACCTGCCCGGGTGTCTCGGGGCGCTGCGGGCCGCAGGCCGGTTCTGCAGCGTCGGCAGCGGTGGGGTGAGGTGCTGAGCCCGTGCCCGGTGCTGTGAATCCTGCCCGGTGCTGTGAATCCTGCCCGGTGCTGTGAATCCTGCCCGGTGCTGTGAATCCTGCCCGGTGCTGTGAATCCTGCCCGGTGCTGTGATCCTGCCCGGTGCTGTGAATCCTGCCCGGTGCTGTGAATCCTGCCCGGTGCTGTGAATCCTGCCCGGTGCTGTGAATCCTGCCCGGTGCTGTGATCCTGCCCGGTGCTGTGATCCTGCCCGGTGCTGTGAATCCTGCCCGGTGCTGTGATCCTGCCCGGTGCTGTGAATCCTGCCCGGTGCTGTGAATCCTGCCCGGTGCTGTGAATCCTGCCCGGTGCTGTGAATCCTGCCCGGTGCTGTGAATCCTGCCCGGTGCTGTGATCCTGCCCGGTTGTTGGCGGTGCTGAGCCGTGCCCGGTGCTGTGATCCCAGCCGGGGCTGAGCCCTGCCCGTTCCTCCCCATCCCTGGGGCTGAAGGACGTTGCTGTGCAGAGGGTGCGGGTCAGTGCAGCTCCGTCAGCGCCAGCGTTGGAATTTTTCTGGTTTTGCCGGGTTTTTCCTATTGCTTTTGCAGCTGGGTCGTTCAGCAGAGGAGTCCGTAGACACCCGGCTCCCCAGAGGAACGTGCTGGGCTCAGTTTCAGCACAGTGCAGGAGCCTCAAGGGGCCTTTTAGGTCACAGCTGAAGCACAGCGAGCGGTTGGGGTTTATTTGGGGTTGGCTTTTTAAAATTCTGTTTCTCAGTTACCTACTCCATGTTTCTCTTACAGAGAAGGAGACAAGCAAGATGGGAAAAATAGCAGGAAAAAAGGGGTTTTTTTGAATAACATGCCACCAGAACTGCTGCATGGTAATAAAGGTAGAAGATGCCATTTATTTAATTTGGTTATTGATCATGTTTGTACTGTCTCTATGTTTGGATTCAGGACTCCTTTTGGAAGCAGTTTGTTACTGTGCAGCTCTTGCAGGCCAGAATTTCAAATGTAGGTTCAAAATCACCTCCTGGCTTTTATGTGTGCCATAACCTTGTGTTTCCTTTCAGAAGTATCTGCCAAAGCACGTTGAGTGTAAGCAGATGCTTCTTCCATTTACTGTGAATTTTCTCAGCTAAATTGCATAGCCTTCTTTGAGATTCCAAGAAAAGTAAAAAGGAAACATGTATCTGCATTGCTGATTTGCCCCAGTCTTCCCATAGTGTTTCCTTTTCTAAATCTTTGCATACAAGAGAAAATAAATTTGATCATTCCAATTTAACCTTCAGAAGTTCTATAAATCCACATTCACGAATCTGGGGGCAACCACACGTGTTCCCATCTGAACAAACTTTACACCAGCATGCTGAGGGACTTGCAAAACCTCAGGGCAATTTCTGGAGGCAGTGACTTGGGTCACTTCCAAACATGAAGCGCTGTGCCGTGGGATGGGAGTAGGAGAACTGGCTAAACTAGCATGGAAGCAAGAAATTCCGAGTGCTGATTTTCCCCCTAAGTAATCCCTTGGGTTTTCAGTTACAGTAAACACAACTTTTTCTTAAAATAGTTGTTGAGCCATACACATGTTGTGACCACGTGGCAGAAGGCTAAGGACAGTCTGGGACAGAATCAGGAGGGATTCTTATTGTTGCTTTCCTGAACCAACAGCATCTCGTGATGAGCTTGTAACTTCAGGAAGTCCTCGAAAGGAAACTGAGATGTCTGCTGTCCAGGAAAAAATACAGCATTTTTCTTCCAGAACTGGCTCTTCAGCCATGCCAAAATAATCTTAGAAACAGCAGGCAAAAGTTTGAGATAGAAAATGGTGATTAGACAACAAACCCTGTGCCTACAGGTAGTTAGAGACTAGATGGGATAAAGGTTTCAGTTGATGCAATATTGAAAAGCAGTGTGGTTATTAGCTATTTGTTTGCTGGCATCTTTTGGTAACTGAACACAGAAGATAATTTCTGCTTTTGGACGGTTTCTTTAAGTCACTTTTAATACCAATACTGCTTTCCATGATATCTACTTGCTGGCAGATCTTACGACTGAAACTGGTATTTCTTTCACTCTTTCTTCTTGTGAATTCTACTGTGTGAACTTCACATGTGCTGACCTAGAACAAAGGTGGAAAGCTTTGCTTTCTGTTATCTCAGTGCTGGCTGGAAAACGTCCCAATCAGGCTTTTTTGGCTTTGATAAGGCTATATTTTTAAATCACTGTTTGTAGTGCCAGTCAGATGATTTTTTTTTTTTTTGCTGTTGTTTGAAAGCAAGATTAGCCTGGAAGTACGCTGAATTTTTAAGCAGATAATTTATTAGCTTTGGTATTTGAAGTAGCTTGTCCTTGAACGAATGCAGTGTTACATCATGCTGTTCATATCTAGGCCTTCTATTTACAAGGTGCCATTTTTCTAGTCCTTCACTCAGCATCAGTTTTGTCACCTGCTTCATGGAGACACAAGAAATATCTGTATTTGACACTGGTATGATGTTGTAAAATGCTTAGTATTTAGTCTCTTCTTTATGAAGTAACTAAAATGTTTGGTCCTTACAATTCATGGAGGAAATGCACAAAATGAAGCAAGCAAAGAATATGTATTAAATATGGAGTGCTCAAGAGCTTGAATGTTGTTGCTGAGCTTGTAAATATATAGCTGATCACATGGGTATCTTCTCCAAGCTGAATAAATCAGAAAGTGCAAGCATGGAATAAGTTGGTCACCCTGTGTCTGTCACTTTGGAGAAAGGGGACTTTGATGTTTTTCCTGTTGCAAAAAAATAGAGGTTGTGCTTTACAGCAGATCTTTAATGGGTTTTATTGTTTTATGGAATAGACCACTACAGAACTTGGAATTCAAGAATTCATTATCTTAATCCTTGCATCGTAATAATTACTGTGCAGACTAATGTATGATGATGTAATTATTTACTTTGTATCCTTAAAGGCTTGTAAAAGCAAGTTGCAGGAGAGCAACCAGCAATTAGAATGTGTCAAATGTGGCTTACCATAACTTTCAGTTATACTCTTTAAAAATGTATTGTTGATCCAGTGCACAAAGATAATGTCTTAATTTTCAGGATCAATAAGTTACAAGAATAGACTAAGCTTACTTAAACTTGTTTTTTTTTTTCTTTCCATAAATAGAGTTACAATTGGAAATTCATTTGTGGTCTAGACAGATCATTCAGATTAATTCAGTATATTATATTATGCACATAATTTAATGAGACAGGTTTGTAGTAGATTGCAGCAGCTCTCCATTCAGAAAATGCAGAGGCTGCAGAGTGTTGTCTTCCTGGGCTTGTTTATCCATCTGGTGGGAGAGAGGGTGCACAAAAGGTGAATTGTCCCTGCAGCTGCAGAGCTGGACCTTTTAGTCTCGTCCCTCTTGGTTTTGTAGTCCCAAACTTGAGCTGTGTTTGCTCTGTTGGACACGTAATGGCTGTGCTTGCTGTTAGACCAAATTGGTCTGTGGTGTTCCTGCTGCAGTCCAGTTCCTTTGCTGTGCTGCTCAGTTTTGGATGAGATAAAGGCTCTTGGGATGCTATGAACCTCTGGGGTATTGCAAAGTTTGCATGCTTAGGGTATTTGTCAAGAAATGTGTTTTCATGATTGGATAAATAACTTCATTTTATTTTTACTGGTGTTATTTTTACACTTCTGAGTAAACTTTTTTTAGGGCTCCCAATAGAATTTTAGTAGATCTCACTGTTTTGATTCTAGTGGTAGTGGAGGTTGAAGGTGGTGAAGTGTTTGAATTCTGAGGTGTGTGTGGTTCACATCACTCCTGTTCAGCTCACTCCCTCACTAACCAGCTCCTACAACGTGTCAGGGCAATCAGGCGAGGATGAGAATCCCTTTAAAAGCTCTCAGTGATGAAACTTATGCATGTTAAGGCTGCAGAGAAATTCCCTCACCAGCCTGGTCATAAGGGGCTCTTCAGCACCATGTGCTGACTGAAAGGAGAAAGAACTTTTTCAGGAGAGCAGAACTGGCCCATGCATTGGTTCTTTCTAGGTTTTGCACTAGAACAATGAAACTGTTGAGTGGTTGTTTAATAGTGGAACAAAAACGCTGCCCATCTTCAGAGGTATAAATAACTTTGTTTTAAACAAAGTACTGTGCATGTTTTGGTACCCAAGCAGGTTGATGTTACTGAGCAGATAGCTGGGTGGATTCTTTATTAAAACTGGGCTCTATATGGAGATATTTATCCTGTCTTGAGCAGTCAAAGTTAATTTTGTTTTATTTTTTTGATGTCTTGACAACGGCAAATGGAATAGCGACCTTATACTGGAATCCAGTAGGTATTTACTATAAATGCAGTTTCAAAGGAAATACAATCATAGCATAATCTCTGACTTCCTAAAGCTTTTGCAGATTTGTGGTATCATCTTAAACCCCCCCTCACAAATATTAGTTGTATGCAGGAGCTCATGCTGTGGAATCTGTGTCTGTGAGGAGTTTGTGGTAGGCATAAAAATATGGTTTCTTGTACTGTAGGGCTTTGCAGTGGGTTAATCACTGTCATCCTCCTGCTTTATTTGCAATATAATTGCTACTATAATTGTCTAAGAGTCTCTGTGAAAATTATTTGCAAAATACCTTGTGCAGAGTAAATATAAACCTGCATCTGTCTGGAGAGAATGTGTCCACAGAGACAAAGCTGCCTTTGAAGAGGAAGATCTATGAACATAGAACTATTTTTACTGTTCCAGGGATTTTCTCCAGTGATGTTTTATGCTGTAGCTGTCTTCATAAGCTTCAGTGATCAATTCGCTGGAGTGGTTGCATTATGATGAGAAATACCCAAGCATCTTTAATTTTACCTTCAGAGAAGTGTTCCTGAATGATTAATTATGTATCTACTGACACTTGCGTCCAAAGCCACTGTGCTTGGAGTTATTGATTACTTCCCACCTTCTCTCTTACAAGTAAGATAAACAGATCCCCAGCAAACAACTAAGAATAACTAGTTTTACAATGCAGTATTGAATGATTTGGTTTTTTTAACAGTGTGGCTAGAAATGAGCTGATTTATCACTCGTGATCAGACCTAATATTATGCATCATGCATGGAGAGGTGTGCAGAACAGAATTTTGTCATTTTTCACAGTCATGGGCCATGAAATAATTTCTAAGGGAAGGTTACAGAGTCTGAAAAATGCTGTACCAGATGCTCTCAGGTGGAAAAATGCCTCAGATACTGAGGTAGTGTTAAGAAAGGAGAACATTTACAGAATTCTGTATGAATTTCAATGAAGTGTTTTGCACCAAAAAGTATTAACCTGCTGGAATCAAGTTTCCTTGGTCTATTTGTTTGTTAGATTTGAATGAAGTTCTGCAAGCCAGTATCCTTGGCTGTAGAACAGAATTTTTGGCTGAAATGAAAGTGAGGAATAGCCCTTGATTCCACAGAGAATTGGGCACTATTCTGGGAGGATATTTTCTGTCCAGATTCATCTTTACAATTTTTATGTTAAATAAATACTGCTTCTGGTAGCAGCACTGGAGCTTTGGGCTGGGGCAATGATTAGTGAGTGGGATAATTCCTGTCATTTGTTCTGATTGCAGAAACAAGTTTTGTGGCATTTCCTCCTTTGAAAGCCAGACTTGTAGTGTTTCAGTTGTCTCTTAATTCCTGTGAAGCATCACCAAAAATTGGTATTTCTGAGAGAACAGAACATGGTGCTGCCTGCCATAATTGCTCAGCTCATTTGTTCAGATTGTCAGGGTTTTGTCATCATTGTTTCAAGTGCTGGCACTGAACTGTCCCCAGGCCATTTAATAACTCCCAACTACATAAAAGCCTGTGGTAGGGACAGCTGCAATCTCCAAAGAAATGGAAAAGTGACAGTGGCTGAGCTGATCCTCTTCACTCAGCCTCTCTGCACTTTATTTAACAGATTTGAGAAGGAAGTTGCCTTTCTCTTGCTGTGGTTGTAGAGAGAGCTTTGTCTTGCCAAGACATCTGGCAGATGGTATTACATTCAAACTTTGGAGTAAGAAACAAATCTCACTTGGTAAAGAAAATCCTCTCCTGGATTCTGCCATCTGTGTGGCTGTTCTCTGGCTGAAGAGATTTTGAGTGTTTAACAGTTAATCTAAATTGCCAATTAAATTTGCTTCTTGGCTAATTTTTGTAGATGTTTTAGATCCAGTGTTGCTGGTAACCTAATTTCATGAGTCAATTAGGATTCATCCATGCTGAAGCTTTATTTCAGAGATGAAACACGGCAGTTTGATGTTTTCAGGAGATGTGTATGAATTAAAGACACATGAATATTTATCTTCTAGTTCAAGTTATTTATTTCCATCCCTTGAAGTACTACAGCTATGTTTTATTTCAGCTGGCAACTCAAGAGACGATGGGGTTGGCTCTTATTCCACCAGTTATGTTCTAGACTGGGGGATTTTGCATTCTTTTTTCCCCCATTTCTTATTTTTGGTGTTATTATGGAGGATGTGGATGTTTGATCTTCTGTTGGCTCTTTGGGAATCTCTTTCTGGACAGAAGATACATCCTGAACACAGGATGTCACAGAATCACAGAATGGTTTGGGTAGGAAGAGGCCTTGAAGGGACACCTTCCACCATCCCAGTAAGGGCAGGGACACCTTCCACCGTCCCAGTAAGGGCAGGGACACCTTCCACTGTCCCAGTAAGGGCAGGGACACCTTCCACCGTCCCAGTAAGGGCAGGGACACCTTCCACCGTCCCAGTAAGGGCAGGGACACCTTCCACTGTCCCAGTAAGGGCAGGGACACCTTCCACTGTCCCAGTAAGGGCAGGGACACCTTCCACTGTCCCAGTAAGGGCAGGGACACCTTCCACTATCCCAGTAAGGGCAGGGACACCTTCCACTGTCCCAGTAAGGGCAGGGACACCTTCCACTATCCCAGTAAGGGCAGGGACACCTTCCACTGTCCCAGTAAGGGCAGGGACACCTTCCACTATCCCAGTAAGGGCAGGGACACCTTCCACTGTCCCAGTAAGGGCAGGGACACCTTCCACTGTCCCAGTAAGGGCAGGGACACCTTCCACTATCCCAGGAAGGGCAGGGACACCTTCCACTATCCCAGGAAGGGCAGGGACACCTTCCACTGTCCCAGGTTGCTCCAAGCCCCCTCCAGCCTGGCCTTGGACACTTCCAGGGATGGGGCAGCCACAGCTGCTCTGGGCACCCTGTGCCAGAGCCTCCCCACCCTCACAGGGAAGAATTTCATTCTAACATATAATGTAAACCTGCCCTCTGTCAGTTTGAAAATTCACATTCTCCCCCTTGTCCTTGTCATATCAAAGTAATGAAAATGTTTTTCGTGAAGAAGGTCCCAAGTGACTTTTTTTTCTTCTTCATTTTTTTGTAATTGCTTGCAATTTTTCTCTTTTTACGTTAAAAAAACTTAAATGATTTTAAAATTTACTGTGGAAGTGCACACCCAACCAAACCTTTTTAGGCATGTGAAAAAGCTGGTGAATGTGCTAGTTCATGAATTCTTTGGTGGCACTCTTAATTCCAGGATACTGAACTCCTATCACCCTACCTGCTCGTGCTGGTGAACCTCTGTGGTTATTTTAATGACTGCTTATTGATTCTGTACTTGGTTTTTCTTAAATGCTCCTGAATTTCACAAATAGATTCAATATCTATGTAATGAATAGGACCAAGTGTTTTATATGTCATGTAGAGCTAGAACATGTGTTTTCAAAGAAAAAAAAAAAGAAAAGATTTTTAATTTAGCAGAGTGATGTCAGCAAAGCTTTCCAGAATTGCTGCATGATGAGAAATTTCAGCTTGAGGTCTGGAGGAAAAAGGCACTGCAGCTGTCCTCAGCCAGCTTCAAACCTGAGCTTGCTAAGCCACATTCCAGCCCAGTGAGCCGCTCATTGTAAATGCTGCTCTTTCTATAGAAATGTAAATGTTTCTTTAAGGAGGAGTAACTTTTGGTTATCCAGCTGGGTCTTTGTTGAGCATTAACCTGGAAGAACAAGTTAGGATGGAGGAACTAGCCGAATTAATTTAGGGACAGGTTTAAACTCTTACAGGGTTTCAAGTTTTTGAGGTTCTTTAATTGGTGTATAAGTTCCTAGGATCCAGGATCGTGGTTGAAATAAGCTGGTTGTTTTTGTTATTTTTCTCCTGAAAAATGAAATATGAAAAGAAGCAAGCCTACGAAGTGACAAATTTGAGGGATTACTAATTTACCAAGATAAAAGCAGTGGATTCCCACACACTGGTTTTGGAGAGCAGCCCTGAAGGTGGAATGTGCATCTCCTCTCAGAGAGATGCTCACATGCACGTCACAGAATGCGTGGAGCAAATTAGGCAGTTTATAAAGTGATTTGCAAAGTCTTGTGCTTTTGTTGTCCTGGTTTTAAAAATAAGTTGAAGTGGGAGGAATTGGTTTAAAATAGGAATTGTGCAGAGTCTGGTGTATTTCTGGAAGAGAATTCGTGTACCTTCTACTGCTGGGGACTGTGACCTTGTAGGGGACACGGTGACCTGCAGAGCTTTGGAAAGCAGAGCGTGCTAGTGGCAGCCACATCACCTGGGACGTGTCACTGCCAAGTGACAGCTTCAGCTCTGTGCCTGGCAGACACTTTGTGTGACATTATTCACATCCAGCTGACTGACAGATCCACTGCCACGTTGTTCTTCCTTGGTCCTGGGCCCTGCCTGGGACTGTGGGTGGTGTGGATAGTTTGTTACACACTGCATCACTGCTGGGGAGGTCACTGGGAGGAGATTTTACTCCTGAGCTCCTCCTGGGACCTGGCTCATCTTTAGGAGCAGCCCTTTCTGTTTGTTTCCTCTCCTGTAGTTCTGGAAGGCAGGAATTCTGGAATTCAGAGTATTTCCCTCCCCTCTGTAGAACCTATTTCAAGGTATACTGTGGATGTGTTTCTGCAGTTTTTGCTTCAGCTGCATGCTTTGTTTTGTCCTTTGCCTTTGCAAAATCCTCACATCCTTTAAGAAAGGGACTATCCATGGTCATCAATCCGGAATGTGTGATCCTCTCTGAAAAACTATGAGAATTCAAAAGAGTTTTAATGATTATCACAGAGTCATAGGATGGTTTGGGTTGGAAGGGGCCTTATTCATCATCTCATTCCACCCCCTGCCATGGGCAGGGACAGCTCCCACTATCCCAGGGTTCTCCAAGCCCTGTCCAGCCTGGCCTTGGGCACTGCCAGGGATGGGGCAGCCACAGCTTCAATGGGCAGCCTGTGCTAGGGCCTCACCACTCTCCCAGGAAAGAAATTTTTTCCAATATTTAATCTGAACTTGCTTTCTGTCAGTTTGAGGCCATTCCTCCATGTCCTGTCACTACATGCTGTGCCCATGTGATTTGTAGTTAGTTATATTTTTATCCCTTACCCTGTTCTGCTTTTGGGGCTTCTTCCTTGGGACAAAAGTGGCTTTTTTATTTCAGAACTGGTACCTGCATTTCTAAATTGTGTTATTGGACTACATAATATCTTGTTTAACCTGTTTGTGAAAGGCTTTAGAGCATCACCAAGGTGTAAAGCTTATTTCAGAGGAACCAAATAGGTTGTTCTCTGATTAGAAGATGCCAGAAACTCTTACAAGTTTTTGACTTCACATCCTGTGCGTAGCTAGTTTGGGTTTGCATATTTTGGGCGTTGGCCTGCAAATAAGCAAAATAACTAGAAAATCTGAGTTCTGCCCAAATAACTTGTTCAAGACTTGCTTCAGTGAGTTATGTTAGGCTTAGCTGTTTTCTATAAATTGCTTTAACACTCAACTTTAAAGGTAATTTCAAAGAGTAAAATCTTACTGTGAATATTCTGGACAATGTATCAGAGAATATATCAGAGTGAAATCTAAGATATTACAGCTGCAGTACAGATTTCCCAATCAAAGTTGTGCTCTTTGGATGGGTATTATGCTTTTTTTGGATGTTTTTATCCGTTGTCATTCAGTGTGAGCTTCAAAAATAGCATCTCCCCTGTAGGGAAATTATTTTGATGCAAAAATAAAAATAATTGTAGTCTTTTGTACTCATGCACACAAATTTGATAATAAATCAAATTAGTTTGTACCAATCCAAAGCCCTAAAATATGAGGAAGTAGATAAGCTTTGTTGCTTATCCTGTAAACCACAAAATCTGTACTGGTTGTGGTCAGGGGTGTGTTGTCATCATTAAATGAGGAATTTCCAGTTCTCTTAAGGTGCCTCTGCTTGCAGCTTTTCCCTGTTATTGATAAGATGGTTTGGTGAGTGCAGCTGGGCTGAGATCCCCAGGAAAAGCACATTTCTGGGTATCTCTGTCTTGGGCAGCCAGGCTCAGCCCCTTGGCCCTCCCTGGAAAGTGAAGCCCACTAAGATAATTCTAACCTGTAAACCAGCAAACCTCAACTGCTGAAACTGTTCTCTCAACAAGTGAAATCTGTTTGAAAACATGTTTGTTACATTCCTGTTGATTACTGTGTATGCAAGAAAATGTCCAAATAGACTTTGTGTTTCTTCTACGCTGTAGAAGAGACTGAAAAGTGAGACTATAACAGGATGTTTGTGCTTTATGAAAGATTTTCCAGGACAGCAGCTCGTCCTGAGCTCTTGAAGGTCTGTATGATACAGCAGTGTTGCACCCTTCTTTTAATTGCAATTTTGATAAAAGCTGCTAATAACCACACTTGCTGGTGTGCAGGTGAATTCTGGAAATCAGGGAATGGAGGAGAAAATACAGATTACAGATTTTGAACATGAAGCCACCAGGATGTTTTTGTCTTATGGTATTTCAGCCTAGTTGAAAGTAACTTTTGCTGTTGCTCTTAGTAAGAGAACAGGATTTAATCCCAGCTTTTTGGCTCATGGAAGCTGAATGCTGTTATCACTGTGTGTTCAGCTACATGCAAATTCATGTTAATCTCTGCTGTATGAAAGAACTGAATGTAAAAGAATAATACAAGTGGGAAGTTATTCCTAGTGTAACTCAGCAAAAGATATTATTTTTTTCCTTTTTTAAATGTTCCTAACACCTTAGGACGATTTGCAATTGTAATTATTTAAAGTAATTTCAATGAATATTTTGTATATAATTTACGGGCATATGATTGAATTTTCATATAGCAGTGAGTTTCAGGTGGGGTGTGAGGTAGATGTCAGCAGAACACAATATAACTCTGCTTTTCATTTATCTCTGGTTCTGGTCACTTCATTTATACTTGCAGAGTGTTTTTATAGGAAAGCTTCATTGTCTCTGCAGCAAAACTGCACATTGTGGGTTGTAGTTCCACTTCACAAGGCCTTTTGTGCAATTATTATTGTGCAGGAGAGGGGAGAGGAGAAACTGGCATTCATCTGTATGACCTTATTTATTCTAAGGCTCCTAATGACATTTGACAGTTTTGTAAGCCATAATTTTTATTTTTTAGTGCCCTGTATACCAGACTAAACAGAAAAAGGAATGATGCAAGAACACATAGAGAAAATAATTTAGTTATAGTCCTGATCATGAGAGGGCTTCCTTCTGGAAATACTGGCAGCCGTTTTGCTAGAAGGGTGCAATGCTTGCAGGCAGTTGAAAGCATAAATGTGTTGCATCTTCAAAGATACTTGGAGGGTGAGGACTTGTAAATCTGATATTGCTGCTGCAGAGATTGTTATAAAATCCTGTAGTAGCAAGGAAATGGGAGGTTCCTAAGGGAAAAGTGACAAACTAAAATACCTATCCTTGAAACACATAAAACACTTCAAGGCAAGCATTAAATTAATTAACTTAGGTGAGTCCCATAATGGGCTGGTTTAGCTCCCCCCTCTGAATGGACAGTTAGAAGAACTGAATGTATGTGAGACATTCAAACAGCTTTTGTTCTGGGCAGTGAGGGGGAAAAGACTTGAAAAAAGTTCGATTTCTTGCAGAGAAAAAGAAGAAATTGGCTTCAAACATGGTAAACTCTTCTCCTAGGAGCAGAGTGCACTTCTGGCTTTGTGTCCCTTAATTGGAATGGAATTGTGCAAGTTATAATTACTCTGGAGAAACTAGTGTCACAAAAGCAGTGGAATCTTCAGGATCAGAAAAAATTGAGACTGACAGATTGAGGTTGTTTTGGAGGAGATATCGATAGCATTACCATGCTGTCATTTATTGCTGTGTACTTGGCTTGTTGTTGGAACCTGGTGAACATTTGTAAGAGTGAAAACGAAATTTTCTCATTCTCCTTAAACTAAAATTGGGTGAGGTAAAAATATTTGCGTTACACCATTGCTAACCATCTGGAAAAAAATCTAATTTAGTCTATCCATAAAGTAGAGCTGGAATGCTACAAAAATCTGTAAATTATTTGGAGAGTGTGTGGTTCTAGTGAGGAAAACTTCATTGGTTCTTTACATTCCTTCTAGAGGGAAAAATTTCCAGTTGTCTCTTCAAGAATGCATAGCAGTAGCCTGACAAAACTTCTCTCAGGATCACTACATATTGATTGCATGATGTAGAGTCAGACCCAGCATTTTCATGCAGTGGTCAGACTTGGAGATAGTAAGGTTCTTTCTTGTTCCCAGCTTTCTTGGTTAAGGATGCAGTAAGGCTTACCCTCTTGCTAAAGCAGAATTTTTGGTTTGCCAGCTGGCTTTTTCTTCTGTCAGTTCTCTGCTCCTTCTAGCTGTACTTGCCTGAAATTTAACTTGCTGTAAATAAGATACATTTTACAGTAACGTATGTGAAGTGTTTATACAGAGAGAAGAGTGGCACAGTAAATCAGCTGTTCTTGTGGCAGGTAGTACTTGTCTTCAAAATTACTGTGGTATCAAAGACAGCTGTTTACTTACAAATGCAAAATTCCATGTTTTGCCAGGGGAAGAAACGGGAAAATTAGTGTTTGTCAAGTGTGAGTGTTTGTACACAGGAGAAATGTGGAAGCTGCTAATTCTCTTTCCCTGTCTTGTCAAATAGATCATCTAAAGCAGCTGGGTATTTGCAAAAGAAGACCCTGACAGCACACAGATACTTAATCTCTAAATCAAGTTCAACGATGCATTAGAGAGAGCTGCAGTGGCTGCACAGAGATTTCACACTGAAGGATGAACAGTGAAGAGGAGTTTTATGATGCCGTTACGGGTGAGTGATGGGCACGGTGCCAAGGGGAAGAAAACCCCTATAAATTGCATTGTGTGTGTGGTAAGGGGCTGGTAATATATAGCAGTTAATAATAAATCAAAAGTAAACTTGTGGTGGTAAAACTTGTAATGATGTCTTCTGAAACGTAGAAGAGGAAAATTGTAGTTCCTGTTCAGGCTTGGAAATGAGGGGTTTTTTGTTAAAGCTTAATGCCAGTTATTATTTCATCGCTAGAACAGTCCTTTAGTGGCCAGGTCATGCTTTCATTTTCTGTGAAAATCAATTTAATAGGAGCTTGAGAAGCAGACCCTTTGAAAGGTGTAATATTTCCTGTGGGTTGTTTCTATTGTTACTGTATTCATTTTTTTATTTTAATGGAAAACTTATCCTAAAGAATTGCAGTAGAAAATGTTTTTCTAGTCAGAAACAAATTGCTGTAAAAATATGTTTTCAAGATAGAGAGCCAATAGTCTATGCAATCCTATTTTTTTCTAAAAAAGCAAACATGAATCACTTCACACTTGAGCAGTGTATCAAATAGTACTTTGCTTTCAACTAATAAGGATGAATAGTTATTTATAAGAGCTTTAGATGGCTTTAGTGGTGAAATAAAATGCTTGAAGTATTTTAATACAAAGAAAGGAAATCCTCTTAAAGATCTCAAACAATTTTAAAGATTTCCACTGAAATGTCTCCTGAGAAATCCTGTAGCAGAGGTGAAATGAGAAATACCAAGTGTATAGTGATTAATGTAAAATCACAGGAATGAAAAGAGAATAATGGGAAGTGTGAAAGCTGAAGGAATGGAAGTAGCATGGTAGATACAAGTGGGTAAGGTAGACTCAGACATGGTTGGTTGGAAATTTCATGTGAGGAGTAAACAGAGGGGGCTGGGTGAAGCTGTGTGACTGACAGCAGACTGTACAGGACTTGTCACAACTATGTCACAGAGGAGAGAAGGAAATTTGGTTTGCATTCATGCCAGCTGGGAGTGATGGGGACTAGTACTCTAAATTCATCTGTAAAATCAAACCATTGTACCATTAAAACCTTGAAAACACAATGGGTTGTATCTGTATGTCGTTAGTAATCCTTCAGTTTCAAGAGCTCAGGGTCGCTGCCGTAAATGAACTAGATTTTTTTTTTCCACTGAAAAAGGTGTGAAAAGAAATGTACCTCTAAACATGAGGTCTGTGTTGTACAGCTTCGATGGTGATGCATTCCTTTGTCCCTTGCTGCAGAACTGCACAGCCCTTGGTGTTTGACTCACCTGCATTTAGACACTCTGGTTTTGTCCTCTTTCCTCTTCTTTTTCCCCTCTACCTCAAAAGGTTGATTCCTCCTGCAAGTGCTCCAGGTGGTGGTGACTGAGCTGTTGTGCAGGAGCTGTTCCTGTACCTGGAGCCGTGGCTGCTCAGAACTGGGGTGTTGTGTGTCAGTTCTGTGAGCACTCCTTGTTCCATCCTCATCTTATGCCTCCACAGGGGGAAATGTGCTGGCAGGAGATAAGTTTATACATATACATATATATATAATTTATATGTTATATGTGTTTCTTGGAGCCTGGTACTTAGTTTAAGAGTAGTGCTAAGTTTGGGATACTTTGCTTCAGATTTGTTCTCCCTCGGGACTGTCTGTCTTTAAGGACTGGTGCTCAATCCCTTTCCCCAGCTGGGTGCTTTAGGAGATGCTGACAGCTTGATGAGTTATTTGCACAAACCTAGTGAAGTCAGACCGAGTGCTTTGTGGCTGTGTCTTGTCCAGGTCATTCAAAAATGTGAAGAACAGCTATAAATGGCATTCATGTTCCCTGGCTGCTGATGTCTGTAGTAACTCTCTGCTCCTGTGGGTCTTTCACATGGTGCTTTAGTGAATCTTTAGGTGTTAATGGGTCCTGGTAGTGCCTGCCTGTCTCTTGGTTTTTGAATGGTCTGGACATGGTAGATGCAGTATTCCTAGGAGATCAAGTCTACAATCAAATTCCTTTCTGAGCCAAGGTGAGTTTCCAGGTTTCCCAGTGAGAACTCCAGGATCTGAGGTTCCAAATTTTGATTTAAAAAAACCTGGAATTCCCTTGGCAGGCTCCTCAGTGTGCTCTTTCCAGGGATGCTGTCCTTGTTTTTGGGTCAGATCAGTAGAAGGGCAGAAGCTCCTTCAGATGTGCTTAATCTGCTCAAAGTCTAGGATTGGGATGTGGCTGCCAGGAACGAGCACGTTTTCCAGTTGTTTTTTAGTGTTGAGATGAAAAGTGTGTGCACCATACATTTATTTTTTGCTGCTGCTGAGTCTTGGGCCCTGGTTTCCCCTGAAGGAGCTGCAATGTGTTCCCAGTTCACTGATTTTAGGAATTGGGTTCTGGGGTTGGTGTCCTGTAGGGAGTAAACCAGGCTTAGAGCACTTGGACTCTGTGGGAGTTGCTCCAGAATTCTGCAGCACACTCAGCAATCACCCAGGTAGTTTCCTGCCTGCTTTAAGGTGGTATGGACTCACTCCTTGAGGAAGTCACAGCTTTCCCATAGTTATTAATTAATGACATCCACTTGTAGAGTACAAATCTCTCCTAAGGAGACCCCTGATTTTTGTAGTGCTGGATTTAACTCCTTGGCTGAGAAGTTTCCTCCTTCTGACACTGTCCCCATCTCATCCAAAAGACATGCTCATGGGAGGGAATTGTGTGTCTTGTGGTTGGGAATCATCTTCCTGGCACATGGTTTGTCCCTGACTGGGTGATGATGGCACTTGCAGAGGTGCAGCATGGACTGGATATCGATGAATCAAGGGGATGAATCGAGTTGGTGACAGAGGTTCCATGGGGAGAAGTTTCTGTGCAGTCAGAGGTTATTAGCATTGCTGACACTTGACAGCCTTACCTCATGAATGAGTACTGCCCTAGGGAATCCCTTGGGAATGTTACCTATGATCTCACTTAATTCCAGACATCACAGCTGTAAAGAATCTGCTTTTTCTCAAATTCCAGTGGCTGCCTTCTCTGAGGCTGGATCAGGATAAAGATGGTCAATCCTTAGATGAATTTCAGATTCTTCAATTTTTCTTTGAGACAAGGAGCATATAGCTTTGATCTGTGTCACCTTGTGTGTGTTAATGTCATCACAGACTTTGTAAAGACAGTGTGCCATCAGGGACCTGTTTTAGAGCTGTATCCTTCATTGATATTGTCAGGTATCTTTCTGCCAAAGCATTTTGTGAACGTGCTGCCACAAAGCAGGAAAATGCTTGGCTCTTTACCAGGATAATTTATTTTTGAGAACATGAATAGTTTAATTTTGCTTTTTTTAAATATTAGCCTGCAGTTTCATGGAAATGCGTTCTGTGCCCATGAGGCTTGGCTGGTTCATCCAGCCAGGTGTAGTTGTGAGGATGTTGTTGTCTGTTGCTTTCGCATGGGGAGGAGGAGGTGAG
This sequence comes from Prinia subflava, assembly GCF_021018805.1. Lineage (NCBI taxonomy): Eukaryota > Metazoa > Chordata > Aves > Passeriformes > Cisticolidae > Prinia > Prinia subflava. The sequence goes on from NC_086254.1 coordinate 26,816,469, forward strand.
GTTATCTGCCAAACTGATGTATTTTCATTCTGTCTGGATCACACTGAATCAATGGCTCTGTGAGTATTGCAGGTGTTGTGAAAGGCCAGCCTGCCTCCATCAGCTACAGCCTGTGGCAATGGACTTATTTAGGAAGGTGGAAGATGGTTAATTTTTGGCAAAGAACAACAATACCTCTGGCTTCACTTGCTGTCTGCACTTCCAGCATGTTTATCCTATTCCTAATGCCTTTTTTAGGTCTGAAGGCTCTCAGTACCCAGGTATTTTGATTCCCTTTTTGCCCTGGCTGACAAGGTTTAATTAGTACTCAGGGAAGTTGCTGCCTGTCCAAAGGGGAGGTCTGGTGTCTGTCCATGACTCAGGGCTCTGCTGCCTTGGCTCATGGGCACACACTCTGAGTGCACTTGTTTCATTGCAGGATGTGGAAGAGGAAGGCTAAGAGAACTAAAGTTACTGGCAAGTCACTTTTCTTTAAGCTCTTGAAATAGGTTTATGTTTGCACGCAACTTGAGTATTTTACTTTGAAAGTTTGAGGCTTTTTAAAAGCTTTTGTTTCACTCTTAACACATGTAAGTGGAACTTCTGATTAATCTAATGCTGACATTGTATTTCTGTCTCTGGTCCCCTATCCTCCTTTTAAATCTCCATTTTGATCCTGACTCCCAGTGGCTTTTCAGTATGAAAACTGTCCTGTAAGTAACTCTTGCCTACTCAGTTTCTCAAGTTCAAACCTTTATTGGCAGCTGGTGTAATGCTCTTTTTGGAACTTGGAAAAACTACAACAAATCATTTCTGTAAGTTGTTTTTCTTCCAGGTCTACTTCCTCTGCATAAAACAGTGTCTGGATAGTTCTTAATAGAACCATAATACCTAGAACTTCATTGAGAAGCATCTTGTGAACCTTTCTCAATGGGCTTGTAGTGGATAAGTCATGTGATGCTAAGGTGGAAAGTGTAGTTGAGAGTCTGTGATTATCTGGCTGTACCACAGTGGTTTTGGTTTGTTTTTTAAGTAATTAGATGGAAATGCAGTCAAAGAAAAGCAAACTTACCCTTCTGATGTACTTCCTTTTCTGGAGCAGGGATTTAATTTTTGTTGTTTGTCTGCAAGACACTCATTTGAATTAGCATTTATTTACTTATTTACTTACCACTGACATATTGTCGTCCATAAATAATATATATACTTGAATGTAGATTCCTGTTGTGCTTTACAAGAACAGGACAAAACAATTTTTAACCATAGGAGACAGAAATCCTAATGTGGATAACACAATGAGCGTTTGATAGGATTTGCAGGGTTTCAGTGTAAAGACTGAAATTACAGTAAGTTTTCAGAACTATTCCCCTATAAGTCAGTGGACTGTTCCTGTGTGAAGCTTTACTTTCACATGTAGGTGTTAATCTCATTGAAGTGATGCTGTTCCTTGTGTCACGTGAGCTTGATCAGTTTTTTGGGTGAGGGTATTGTACCAAAAAGCTCTTTTTTTTGTTGTTGTTTCTCAACTTACAAGTTAAGCTAATGAGTTGTTTTGCTGCTTGTACTGTAACAGGTTCCAAAACTACTAATATATGGTTAAAATACTATTTTAAAATCATAAATATTTTGTTGTGAGTTGACTGAAGGTTTCTTTAAGACAGGTGTTTCAGGGTAGTCCTCATTTTAATGACCTGAATCTATATATGACTGTCATGCTTTCCAATTGAGTACTAAGAGTGCCAAGGTGTGGTTATTGCTGTATAATTACATTCTTGTGACATCAAAATGTAGGAGACAGGACAAGACATGGCATCACCCATTACACCTGCTGTTTACCAACTAAGATCATATCACTGGGACTTCCTGGTGCAGTTCTGAATGTTACTGCCATGGTCTTGAGGTTTTTATTTCTGGAATGTGTGCCTTGCATGAATTGCTCTAATACAGCAAAAGCAGTCATTGGAGAGGTTAAAATGAAGTACTACTTTGTAAAAAAGTTAATGGCAGAGGATCACAGTGTTTTAGTCTATTTAAAATTGAAATAATCTTTGTCACAACTGATTTCTTTACTCCATTAGAGTGTTTACAGGCTTTGTAATATTTCATAATCTTTGTGTACCCACAACTGGACTTTAGGACAGGCCATAGCTGAGTGTGATGTGAGTACAAAGACAAGGGGCTGCCCAGGTTGTGACAGCTGGAATGAAAGGAATGCTAAAATTATGTTATGTATTCCTTAAAACCATAGCAAAAAAATTGTGTGCCAGCAAATACCCATGTTTAATGTTGCTTTTTTATTCTGACTCCTAAATTGGAAGCTGGAAACCAAAGTCTTTCTTGGGGAAGAATTGGCACTCAGAAAGGACTTAATGATCTTAGAATTAATTTCAGCGAAAATGTTCCTTTATTACACTGATTGATCAGCAGTGTTTTCTGCTGTAGTGCTGTGACAGTTGTGAAAGATTGTATTAATTGATCATTTTAGGTGCTCTGTGGTGATGCTGTTGTGGTTTACAAGTGGTTTATTTCTGCAGTCTGGGTAGCAGCACTGAGGGGAGGCCTCTTGCTGTTGATTGAGACCAAGGGTGTGTATAGAGGTGCACAGAATGCTTTTAAAATCTTATTCAAAGCTGTATGCAAAAATTATCATTATTTATATTACTATGTGTGTAATTTATGTGACTAAAAATCATTAGACTGGAACCTGGGATTGTTGGTTTAGTCCAGCTTTTACTTAGGGCTGCTTGATATCACAAGTTTGTGTTCTACAGATTCCTGCTGGTTTAACATTTTTAGGAATAAAGCTGTTCCAGACACATTGCTGCAAGCTGGGGTTTGGTTGCAGTGGTGTTTCCAGTAGCTCCTGACCAAGGGGATGGATTTGGGACATAGGAAATGCAGCCAGCTCCTGCAGGTCAGGCTGTGGGTCACTTGTAGAGCTCAGGGAATGATTGATCCTGGTGTCCACATGTTCCTGCTGCAACCATTAGGGGAGTGTTAGATGGTTTGCACATATGGGTGGCAAAAAGAAGTTCAATATCCTCCAGTTCTGTGGTTCCTGTTGTCTGGTGTTTGCCCCTGCATTGTGAAATGGCTGTTTTCTCTTTTCTTCTTTTCTTTTCCTCTTTGGCTATTAGCAGTGTAAGTTTAATTTATTTAAGGTCTTTGAGGAAAACTACATAACTGAAACAAATTATTGCAATTACATTGCAGCTCTGAAAAAGAGACAATGCAGCTAATCCGATTAGGAGCTACTCGAGAGCTTTTAAGATTCTAAATGAGTTTTATATTCAGCAGTGTGAAAAATGATAATTCTTGATTCTAATGCAATAGTTGGCTCATAATACTCCTGGAAATTAGGTCACTTAATAAGGGTTTTCACTCTGATACTCTGAAATATAAACTAACCTAGTCTAAGTGTAGGTCTCAGACACTTCAAGTGTGAGACTTGCAAAATGTGAGTGGCACTCTGTGGTAAGATCCCTAAGAAAACTGTTGCCTTTTGGTTTTTCTACAGGCTTTGATTCTGACAATTCTTCAGGAGACTTCTCAGAAGCAAATCATAAAGTCCCAGAAATGCTTGATCTAGATCCACACCAAAGCAATAGGACTGGAAAGCATAATGGAGAGACAGAGATACAAGAAAATGGGATTAAGAGACACAGGTAAACACATAGAGCTGCATAGGAGGTGAGAGGTGAGCATGTGCTGGCTCATACCTTTTGGGGCATTGCTGTTCATGCAGAGGGGAATTCTCTGGGACTGGAGAGTCATTTCACCTGTCTGCTCCTCTGCCAAGTCTGGGGTGATGCTTTGCTTCCTCTGTAAGTTGCTTCAATAGAAAAGAAAATGGCTTATTGTTTAATGGGCTGATAAAGACAGTTGGATTTTTTTTTTCTATTACAGGACATCATTACCTGCCCCAATGTTTTCTAGAAGTGATTTTAGTGTGTGGAGCATATTAAAAAAATGCATTGGACTGGTAAGTTAGCTTGGATGAAGCATCTGTGTTAGGTCTCCTAATGTCAGCTGATTAATTTTATTACTTAAATATCAAGACAGAATCTAAAACCTGGTGGATTTTCCTTTTTTATTTCACTAGGAAAAAATTTTAAACTGTAACTCCCAGAATCTCAACATTTATTTATTAACAGTACTATTTCCATATCTTCTTTAGCTGTTGGAGCATGTGGATTGGCATATCTGAAGCTGTCCTTTAAGAACTGGACTAAAGCCATTAAAATATAGCCAAATATGTTTGATTGACACAATGCTCTCTTATCTGCTTTTTTTCTTTATTCTTTACTTAGCAAAATGTGATTCAGGAATTTATTTTGTTATTTCATGTCATCTAGAAGATGCAGTTGTTCTCTCAGAACTCCTTTTGGTGGGATGAGTGACCTGTCTACTCAAAACTTTTCTTGGACCAAATCAGTTTAAGTTAGTTAAAGTTAACATTTTTCTTCCCTTGCCTGTGCCAAGGTGAGGAAAATGTTGCATTAACTTCACCTGGTGGCATTCTGCTACGTTTTAAGCACTTACATAAATGTTTAATGCTCAGTCATGAATGCAACTTTGTAATTAAACAGCCAAATTTGCTTGGGTAAAGTAAAAGACCTGAGGTGCTGGAAATCTGTGTGAACTTCCTGTCTGTCTTGTACCCACATGGGAACCCAGAAACGGTCTGACACAGATAACAGGTTGCTTAAATAAAGCCACTAAAATCTGCTAGAGCAATTCAAATACTATTCTTTATGTAACTGTTCCTTTCAAAAAATAATTTGTGGTTGCTGCAGTACAATAGATAGATTTTATGCAAATAAGCATGTGAGGGTTTCCAAGGAGTGTGTGGCACTTCAGTATCAGCACGGAGCTGGTTGGCCCATTATTGCTGCTTCCTAGGGAAATTTTAACCTCTTCTGCTTTACACAGACCACAGCAGAGGAGGTAACATTCTCTCTAATTTTATTAGGTTAGCTGGATCAATGTTTTATGTTGTTATTTCAGATTTCAAGTAGGGTTCTGCAGTGCTTCCAGCCCCTTTCAGCTGTAGCACTTGGAGGCTGTCAAATACCCTTTGGGAATACTATAAATAAGCTCACCCACAATCAAAATTCTTGTTGTTGCCAGTTGTTAACTTAGTGCTGAGTCTAAAAAGTCAATTTGCCCTGTGGTTATGTAGGAGCTGTCCAAGATTACGATGCCCATCGTCTTCAACGAGCCCTTGAGTTTCCTTCAAAGGATAACAGAATATATGGAGCATATATACCTCATCAATAAGGCTTGTAGTCATGCAGATCCCCTGGAAAGAATGCAGGTAAGAACCCCCACCAGCTTCTGGGTAATGCACAAGAAGTTTTTTTCCTCCCAGTCTTTGATTTTAAGACAGTTTCTTATTTCTTTCTCAGGGGCTACTGTAAAAATGCCCAATTTATCTGTCTAGATGAGTTTCTGCTTTCATAGTGGTTGTGTCAAATATTTGTGACACTTTGACCCTCCATGCTGTGCACAGAGTTTGGAAGTGCCACAACTGACCATGCCCAAGGATCTCAGCTAATTTCTTTAATTAGACACCGTGACTCTTTTTGTGGTTTTATGTGTTGTGAGGATGAAATCTTGGCTTTATGTCATTCTAAATTGGTTTGTTGAGTGGCCTCATGATTTTGAAGTTCCTGAATGAAAAATTGTTGTGACAGAGACAAATTTACCACTCTTTTCTTCTCCAAAACTGGTCATTATTGGAGTAGGATACAGTACCTGGCTGGTCTCATACCAAGGAAGTGAATATGGTGACACCTTTGTGCATCAGCTTGTGCTGGTGTTGCTGGAGCTGTGGTTTTAGTAGAACTGCAGTGTTTATCTTGGATCCTGTGTTTGTGTGGTCCATACCTTCATTTCCCAGCCTGCAGGAGCTCCTCGGTGTCACCTGAACCTGCTGGCCTGGTTCAGGATGTCTCATTTGTGCTGGAAATAGTTTACCTGGCACCAGGAGAGTGAGGCTCTATTCCAGTGTGCTGAGGGTGGGGAGCAGTCAAAGTTGGGGGGAAAGTAGATTTTAAAAACCAGGCTGATCTTCTAGAAGTAGGTGAGGCAGAGTGTAATCTGGCAGAATTTACCACAGACAATAATTCCTGTTGGAAATGATATTCTTAATAAGTGCTTATATTTCCCGACTTCTCTGTCATTTATTCTATGGCTTACAGATGTTTTTGCTTTAAGCAATATAAAGCAATTCCTTTTTGGAATAATGAATACTGTAATGTGCAACAAATAAATTACATTAAACTTAGAGTTTTAATGCACTATTCTTATAACAATGTGTTCTTAATTTGCTTACAGGCTGTAGCTGCTTTTGCAGTTTCTGCTGTAGCTTCTCAGTGGGAGAGAACTGGCAAACCATTTAACCCACTGTTAGGAGAAACCTATGAATTAACCAGGTAGTAATTATTTTAAATTGGGGCTGTTTGTGTTCTTGAGTTAGCAGACTCTCACACTGGTTTGGTTATAGTAAAATACCACTCAAGTGTATTTCTGAGTATAGCTAAAATCTTTTCCTCAAACTATCTTGAACTTTGTGAGAAGCTGTTACAAAAGCTTGTAATTTTATTTCTAAGTTTAGGCAGAGTATTCTTTGAATTATTTAGAGAAAAATTGGCTCATGTTCTTCTGCCAAAGACACTTCCTGAACAGACACTATTCATTAATTTAAATATTGTTTTGTTGATCATGTCGGATAGAGAAATTAGTCAGAAGGACTTTGAGCTTTCTCAAATAAATGAGTGATATGTCTGCAGTAGAGAAAAGAATTTTCAGTCACACCTTTTCATGTTGCCCAAAGGTTTCTGTATTCTTATGAGTTATTTCAGTGAAACTTCTTCAGATGCCTTTCTGGGTAGAAATCTGGTTTGTGGTATAAAAAGAAAGTGTGCAGAGTAATTAATTTCTTTAACTGTAAATGTGTCATGGAACTAGAAAAGGAAAAGTCTCACCTTCAGTTTAATCTAAAAATACTTCACTTTTTTGTTAAGTATCAACTCTTTTCTCCTGCCATATTAAAAATATACTTACTGTTTAATGCTTTTTTGTTGTTGTTGCCAGGGAGGACCTAGGATTTAGGTTTATATCTGAACAAGTCAGCCACCACCCACCTATTAGTGCATTTTATTCTGAAGGCCTCAATAAGGACTTCGTATTTCATGGATCAATCTATCCCAAACTAAAATTCTGGGGGAAGAGTATAGAAGCAGAACCTCGGGGAACAATTACTTTGGAGCTTCTGAAGTGAGTATGAGAAATAAATAACTTTTTTTACTTATTACAATAACCCTGTTGGCTTTTCAGGGGTGATTACCTAAAAAACCCTTGCTGAAGAGGTTGTAAAAATTGATTTACAAGTTAATTTTCAATGCTTGATTTCAGAGCTGTTTATTTTAAAATTTATGTTATGCTTCCATAGCTGTAGCAATTTGACCCAGTTTTTCCACCATGGAAATTAGCATTTCTTACAAATTGGTTGCTACTGAAAGCTAGTTCTGGGAAGGCATGTAAAATTTAAATATAGAGATAAAATTCTCTTACTGGGCTCTTCATGCTCATCTCAGTTTTCAGTATTGCTGTTGATTTTAGTGGTTTGTGTGGAAAGAGCTGCATCTCACAAGAACTGTTCTTGTGGTAAGGGAACAGGAGAAACTTGTCAGGATTGCCACTTCCAGAGAAGGATCAGCTTCCTCCTAAAATCAAGAATGGCTCTCTGGATTGCTCCCAGGCTTGTCTCTCATAAATGACGTGATGTCCCACGAGTTGCTTTGTGTCCTGGTGGCACAAAGACTGGAGCTTTCCTAAGTGGGACATGAGGATGCACTAGAACAGTTGCAAATAAAGTATTCTGCATTTGGTGCTTTTATAAAAGCCTTTCTGAGGCCTAACTCTGAGGTGGTTTTGAAATGTTGATTTAAGAAAGTTCTAAACATTTGGTTTCAATAATGAACCAACTTGCCTCCCATAGCAAACATTGACTTTTCCTGTACTTTCTTTTGGAAGTAGTTTAATTTTTCAGCTGTTGGCATTTAATATTCCAAAGTTCATAAAAGTATAAACTGGTCTTGGAGATAAATGGTGATGGAAATAAAGGAAATTTCTTCTGAATGTAGAAGGAGCTGTGAACGTTAGCGCAGAATGCAGCTGTTATCAAAATAATGTTTGTTCCTCAAGAGCCTTTCTTTAGAAAACTATTAAAATTCCTGCTGAGCCTAATCAAGGCTGAGTTTTAAACTGGAATATAAACCGTTAAAGCATTTATTTTAAATAATTGCTTCCAGTTAGCAGCAGAAGTTGAAATCAACTTTTGAGCCTCTCAGTGTTGTGATTCAGACCATTCTGTTGCTTTGAGGAGTCTGAGAACTGCTCAAGGCTTGAGTGAACAAGGAGCTGTTTGGGAAGCAAAGCTGTGAGTCAGTATTAAATTGTGCCTTTATGTTAACCCATGACTATTTTTCAGAGCATCAGAAGACACTTTTCCCTCACTTCTCCAGCACAAAATGTGCTTCAATTAATCAGCCCTAACCATAAGTGCTTTATGTTGTGTTTTGGTTTATGCTGTAAAGCTTCTGGAGTCAGAATAGTTCAGGAATAAAACTGTGTTTAAAGGCTGGGGGAGGAATTTGAGGGATTCTGGTTTTTTTTTCCTCCCAGTTGAAGAGTAGTCATTGTTCTAAAGACTTCTTGAAGAAAAGGAGCTGTGAGAATTCAATGATTTGTTATTTCTCTGTACTGGACAAATGAGTTGGAAACACTACACTGGAGTGTTCTCTGAAGTACAAGGCACTTTTTACAGAGGACACTGCTTTTTCTGTATTTTCTGTTAAAAGAGTTCATAAACTTTTCTAAGATGGATTGATTGCCTACCAGGTAACGTCAAAATTTTCCTTACCACCGTGGAAAGATGAGTGTGAATAGATGGCTTTGACTCTGCTAGTGACAATAGGAATCCTGTTGTTTAACTTTTTGATCATTTATGGACTAATGTCTTTTAAGGATTTAGGATCTGTTAACTCACCTTGAAAGCTTTTCACAAAATAATAAACCAAAAATAAAACCAAGTGGAAAATCAATTCTAGGATTTTTCCTTCTTCTCAGTAAATCTTTGGGGAGAGGATTGAGTAGTTTAAACAGAATTCAAATGTCATGTTTGTGGAGCTTGCAATAGTGCTGTTGTGCCCCACTGGTGTTAAACAACCAACTAAAAAAGCAAAAACCACTCACACCTCCAAAATTGCCCTCAATGGCACTGGAACAGGCCTCAAATACTGATGAGAAAACTTGTGGCATCTTTGTGGAAACCACTTGCACATTACTGCTGCAATTTACTGCTGCAGCAGCAGTTGAATAGAAGACACTGTTAGGCATTAGTTTGTTAGTCTGGTTCTCCTGCAAATACTATGTTTTATCACTTAAAACTTTGAAAATGCAAATAAAAAAGATGAATTCCTGAACTTCTCTTTATATTGGGCTGAAATTTGTACTCCAAAGCACAACAACTGTAAAACTTATGTGAGAAGGGAGAAGAATAAGAGTAATATCACTTTATTAATTTGCACAAATGCTTGGATGCACCACATTGGTTTGTAGAGAAAAGTCTGTTTCTGTTCTGTTTTGAAGCTGAGTGCTGGCTGTTCAGAGGAGTGCTAAATATTTTGCCCTGCCATGAGCAGAATTGAAAACAGGTTTCCATCTCAAGCTCAAGAAAATGATTTCTTTCTCTTATTTCCTTAACAGGCACAACGAAGCTTACACATGGACAAATCCAACCTGTTGTGTACATAATGTAATTATTGGGAAACTGTGGCTAGAACAGTATGGAGTGGTAGAAATTGTAAATCACAGGTAATGCTGGTAATGATCCCAGGGGCTGGAGGGATTGTTGTGGTCATTTGTGTTACAGAGCAGATTTTATACTTGCACAAAATTTGTTAGTTCTGTGGAATTCTGAAATTTTTAACCATTTTTAATGCCCTGGTCAGATAATAAACCATAGTTAAATAAAAATAATTTATATATATATATATATATAAAAAACTAACCACCAGCTAACTGTAACTATATTTAAAAAGCTAAATAAGGTGAAATAAATTTTCTGATGTATTTAGGGGCTTGCTTCTCTAAGCATGCACTTATTTCCTCCACAGTACTGGAGATAAATGTGTCCTTAATTTTAAACCGTGTGGACTGTTTGGGAAAGAGCTTCACAGAGTGGAGGGATACATCCAGGACAAGCAGTAAGTGATAAAAGCCTCTTGGCCTCTCTGTTTTTGAACACTGGGGCATTTCTTTTGATGGCATGGTGATTACAACGATGGGACTTTAGAATTGCTAATAATGTAGTTTATAACCCAGTTTTGTTCTCTGTGTCAGTATTAAAGCCCCTGGTTCCAGGATAATAATTTGTAAGCATTATTAGAAAAACTCTCCAGTCCAGTTTTGGAAATAAAGGGAAAATGCAGAGTAGGTGGGAAGCATTTACTGTTGTACAGTCATAATTCCAGTCTTCAGTTTAAAATAATGAGAATGTGGTTGTTAGAAGTTTTTAATTAACCCAAACCTGTTTTGTGACTCTGAGTATCTGTATTATAATTTGCTTTGATGTGCCCACATTCATTTAACAGTGGCAAAAGCATGTGACTGTCATGAGGAGCTGTTCTGGAGGGCTGGAAGGAGCTGAAACTTTTACTTTGCCTATCAAACATCTGTGTTTTCTAAGAATCACCCATTCTGTGATTCTGTGAAATCTGCAAATAGAAACATAAAATGCAGTGAAGTAGGAAGCTGAGCATTTAATATAGATCAGAATCTGCAAGGCTGGGCTTAGCAGGCTCAATCTGAAGGAAGAGCTCAGTGTTCTTTGCTTTCTCTGCAGCAAGAAGAAGCTGTGTGTGATCTATGGCAAGTGGACAGAATGTTTGTGGTGCACTGATCCCACCACCTACGAGACCTACAAGAAGAGTGAGAAGAGAGGCAGTGAGCAGAAGAAGAAGTCGGTAAGGTGAAGGATTCTTTAGGGAGAAAAGATTCTGGAATGTCAGGAATGAAATCTAAACATCTGATTTAGGTGAATGCAGGGTTAAATCATCAATGCAGAGAAATCATCAAATATCAACCTCCAAGCTAATGTCCAGTCCTTGAATAAGGAAAGTGGCTCTACTGCCAACTCCAGCAGTGAAAATTACCAGGATTTGGGCAGTAAAAACAAGTAATAATTTTGTTTAAGTCAGATATGCTTTTTGGTGATGCAGATGTTCAGAACTTATGATGTAGAAAATCTTTACAACAAAGAGGCCTGGAAACATGCAGGGTTTTTACTTCGTGTGTAATCAGTGTCAGATAAGTTGCTGCCAAAACCTCAGTGTCACATGGAAAATGGGAAATATTGTGTGCTGCAGCAGAGGACTTTGGGTTTCCTTATATCAACAGTTACTCACTGAAAATGAGAAGTTAAACAGAAGCTAATCACTCTTGATGTTAAGAGGCTCAAACTTTAAAAGTATTCACATCAGAAGAATCCAGAGCAACAACAGGCCTTGCTTTTGGCTCTGGATTCCATCATGGTACAGGGTTATATTTTGACTCTTTAAAAAAAAATAATAAGGTTCTGTTCATCTTAAGAAAATCAACTCTTTCTTTCCTTCCTTCCTTCCTGTTGAGACTATATTTAGATGGGGAACTGTGTAACAGTAAACCAGATGTTGACATGGAAAGTAGCCTAGAAGTGTCTTTTTAAATAATGAATACTCAAACCAAATGATTGAAATTAGATTTTTAACCATATGGAGCTGTTTTCTAGTGTATAAAACAGGCCCTGTTTAACCTAGTAGGGTATTTTTGATTGAAACAAATGAGCCATGTCAGAGAGGGTAGAAAGAAAATAGAAAGGGGTGGGAGTGAGAAAAACTGTTACTGTCACTCCAGGATGTTATTGCCTCAAACTTCCCTTCTGGTTGTTGTGGTTTTAAATGGGTTTTCATGGTGAAATCTTCTAAAATTCCACAATGCTGCTGTTTGTGTCCTGGAGCAGTCAGATTCTCTCAGATTCTGGGAGCAGCCTCCTGAACCATTGGAGTTTTAGATGTGTAGCACAGCAGTGCAGCTGGTAACAGAGGAACTTTGAAGGAAAGTCACTGTATTCATAAACTTAAGGACACAGTCTTCACAGTGAGCAAAGTGGCAGTGATAATTGTGATTGGAGTCCGCATCAGACTGAAACAAGGGCCTGTCTTTTTTTAGCCACACATCCAAATGTTTTGCAAATGATGAAGCAATATCCAAAAACAGGTGTGCCCTATTTATGACTTAAGAACTAACTTGGGAACTGGTTTAAATTCCAGTCTCGTCTCATTTGCACCTGAAGAAATAATGGTCATGTGAGGTGAAACTGAGCTATGGCATAGGATAGAAGGGAAGCTGGAGAAAACAGTCCTGAAAGTCATTAATTTACTATGATTACTATTATTGATTTCTTTAAACAGATATTCAAGTTTTATTTTATTTAAGTGTTGGGAGTTTATTCAGGGATATCAGGAGGAAGACTTGATAAAAATGAGAGGGTCTGTTTCCAGAGTGAGGAAAAGCAAACAAGACAAATGAGGCAGAAGTACAGGAGTGTTCAGTATCTTAAATGTGAACAAATTCTTCAGAATCCTATATGAAACCATCCAATGTTCCTTTGTTCCTGTTTGTTTCAGAGTGAAGAAGATACTAAATCTGAAAATGATGAGGCTGATGATATGCCGGAGGTTCAAGACACGGTGCAGTTCATACCAGGCAGTAAATTGCTGTGGAGAATAAACTGCAGGCCACCAAACTCCTCACAGGTAACTGTGATAACAGGGAACAGGAGCAATGGTCCAGGGAACCTTGTTGCAGTGTCACTCCTTGGCACAGGACCAGGCTCTGGCAGTTCTTGCTACACTAAAATGACACTCCAGCAAGCTCTGCTTCAGTCCTGTGCTGAAAGCAGCCTTGCTGTGTCTGAGCTGGCACAAGGAATGCAGGCTCTGAGTGCAGCTGGGAATCTGGGGACTTAGGCTAACCTGTCTGGGAGATCTTTGCTCTGAGTAGCTAAATGAAGGATACACATTCCCTTCTGCTGGTCCTGGTGTTCCAAGACAAGCTGCCACAGGGTGCAGTAACTGGACAGCTGGATATTAATTTCCATAGTTTCAGCAAGACTTTTTGGTCTTTTAGGTGTGGGTGGTTTTGTTTTGTTTTGGTTTTTCCTAAAAATCATGATGTTAAATATCAATATCATGGAAAATCTGTCTTAATCCTCACAAGCTGAGACTGCTTAAAAAATGAAAGCTGTGATTTCTATCCCCAGCTGCCCTTTCTTGTTCCTTCCCTCCAAAAAAAAATCCAGCTGGTGGTGTATGAACCTCACCTTGCCTTCAGGGCAGCCAGCAGGGGTTTGACCCAGCAATTTCTCTTGGAAGTTTTGTTGTATCCACTGATTGTAGGAAAGCCAGCACTGCTTTGCTGCAATAACTTGTGTGTGTTCCCTTTAACTTGCTTTTCAGATGTACAATTTCACCAGTTTTGCTGTGAGCCTCAATGAGCTGGAAAAGGGCATGGAAGCGATACTGGCTCCCACAGACTGCCGGCTGCGTCCGGATATCAGGAACATGGAGAACGGGAACATGGGTACGTGTGTGCTGCAGGGAATACTTGCACATGGGTGAGCTTTGGGAGGGATGGCTGAAGGGATATCGATGCAGGAAACAATCTTCAGTTTCTCATTCCCAGAGCAGCCCTAACTCTTTCTCATCCTGAGCACTGAACATGCATTTGAGCAGTGTATGATGTCTGTTTTCTCCCAGATCAGCCTGAGAGAGCAGATGCATCCCAGGTGGATCCCAGGGCTGCTCTCCTGTGTTATGATATGTTTGTAGCTTGGGAGGAGCTGTGCTCCACTTGCTCTGGAGTTTGTCTGTGGTGAGCAGATGTGCTGTGCTGCTCTGGTGTTTGTCACAGGAAACACACGGCCAAACAGTGAAAAAATCACTCTCTCTGTTATGCCTAATTTGAGTTCTTCCCTGCTGTCTCTGTGCAGTGCTTCTGAGAGATAAAACACCAACATTTCAGTTCCACCTCTGTGTTTGTAGCAGCAACTTTTCTGAAATGAGTTTTAGGTTTTTGTTGCTAAAGACTGTGTACAGCAAATGCTTCCTTGTGCTTAAATGAATTCTATTTAATTTCTCTGGTCTTTCCTGCGTTTTCTGCATTTTTGTTTCTTTTTTGCTAAATTACCAATTTCTCTTGAAATGTTGGCTAGATGTGGCAAGCAAAGAGAAGGAGAGATTAGAAGAGAAACAAAGAGCTGCTCGCAAGGAGCGTGCAAAAGACGAGGTGGAGTGGCACACACGGTAAGGGTCAAGGAAGGAGGGATTTGCTTAAGCTTGGAATAGTTGGGTACACTGCTTGAATTACTTTTATTCAGGACAGCACATGTCTGATTTCTTCCATGACAGCACAATTTGTAGAGTTACTTAAAGCATTGCTGAGTCAACAATTAAGTATGTAGCTGAAAGCCAAAATTACTGATAAGTCTGTCCTGGACAAATTATCTAATAATAAATGCTGAAACCTGTCATAATTAATTAATGTGGTAATGCTGGATTATTTTTTTTTTAACCTACAGAGGTCATGTTTTTGTTAGAATGAATGTTAAAATGTTAAGTGTTATCTCTTCTTTAACCAATTCCTGTCCAGCTTTTGGTAGTTGAGCAAGACACTGTGGCCCTCTAGGGCCTTTTGTTATCACACTCTTTGGATTTCTTGGCTTGGATGCTTCAGAAATTGCTTTTTTGATTGCATATTCAAGTGATTTCTGAGTCACAGAGTGCATCAGGGAGCGATGTGTGATTTGGCTGCTGCTCCCACAGGGTGCTTTTCACAGCTGCCAGTGCTGTGCAGTCAAGTGTGTGCTCGTGGCCAGTCACAACAGTTGTTTCCTTCAAAGGCAAGAACGTTGGGATGCTCCATGATTTTATGAAATTCAAAAGAGAAAGCATTCTTTTCCCAAAGCCTGGAGGAGTAGCTACAGATTAATTCCATTTAATGCCTTGAAAAATCTCTTCCAGAGAATATACAATTGGTTTTGGTTTGTGGCTAAAAAGTGAGCAGCTGTTGATGTTCTGTGCAGGCACAGCTCCACAGAACAGAAACTGTTTCCTCTTGGGACAGATTTCCTACAATGATTGTGTAACTGATTTGGCATTCTTTTAAAGTAAAAATTAATATATATAATCTAGAGTAACAATGTTATTTTTACTTGGAATAGGGCAGCAATTTGAAAATCTGTTTCATACTTGACTTTATGCTAAAATAAAAGATGCTTTACAAGGTGGTGATAATTGTGTAGGAAGTTCAATGATTTTCATGTTCAGAATATTTCCTGAGAATTATTTTTATAAGAAATACCAGTGTATTTTTAGAACGTTTTGTGAAAGAAGCAATACTGTTTTGTTTTTTTTTCCCTGTTAATAACTGTTCATTCTCTTGGCTTTTTTCTTTCATTGTTTCTCTCTCCTTTTTCTTTTTTGTGTTACAGATGGTTTCATCAAGGCACTAACCCATACACTGGGACTCCAGATTGGCTGTACTCAGGTGGCTATTTTGATAGAAATTTCTCAGACTGTCCAGACATATACTGAAATTCCAGAACCAATTGCTCATCTCATCGGACATCTAGTTACTAGATTTCATTCCAAGCCAGTTACTCTGGTTTTGTTGATAGCAAAAACCAGCTTTTCTAAGTAAATTTTAACAGAAATTCTATCAGTCAACAATCAATGATTTAATTATCACTAATGTTGGATTGCCAAATATTTAAATACTGTTGCGCTCATTCCATAAATGCACCTGAAATCATCAAGTTTTCACTAATTTTCAGAGGGACCTTTGGTTCTCCATTTCCTCCCCTAGTTTCTCTGGCAGGAGGATACGCTGTATCCGTAGAGCACATAACATCCTCGAAAACTACTTAACTTAAATAAAATAGAGTTAATATCCTTGTTACTTAGTACAGTAGTGAAGAAGCTGAAGTTTTTGGCACTCGGAGCAGGGATGAAAAGCCAACGTGGCACCAACAGGATCAGCCCCAGTGCTGTCACACTCCCCATACTGTATGTAGCATTCCCTGGGGCCGGGAGCTCCTGGGCCCCTCTCAACAATTCCATAACGGAGAGACTCAGGACACAAACCCAGCCCGAGCCTCTCGCACTCTAGTTGTCTGTTACAGAGTCTTCACAACTTTGGGACACTGTGAGCATTAAACTGTATACCTGTGATAAACCCCATAGAGCATACGTTAGGAGAAGGGAAGGGCACACCCAATCCAAAATGTGCTTTTCCTGAGGTCAAATGCTGTTCTTATCATAGGAGAAGCTTTGGAAGCAATAGAAGGAATGTCGAGGTGGTTCCAATGTACAATATATTGCTTGCTACCACTTGGAGGCTTAACTCTTGTGCACTACCTTTGGCAGCTTTGGCACTGTGTATGCTTCTAGACTAAACTTTCCTTTGGAAGCACTTCCGTGTGTGTATCTGCACAGGTTCATGTTTTGGGGAAGTTTTGGTTTGCATGTTTTTCTCATTATTAGGTCATGTCTGTTTTGTATGTTGTGAAAAAGCAGAATCAATTTAAAGCTTTGGCAGAGTTATACCTATTACAAGTTTCCTGTGAGCACATGATGTCAAAAAGTGGGATTTTTTTTTGTTCCATATCAAACCATCAAAGCCATATAATAATGGAAATAACCAATTACTGAACTGATGCATTCATTTTCTTTCAAGTGGTACACTTCAGGGGCCAGGGTGGTGAGAGAGGCTTGAAAAATTAGGTTTAGTAATTAAAACTAATCCTAATGTGCTGCTTTTATGAAAGTTTTATTTGAGTAACCAGGCGAAAATGGAGAGTGGCTGTGCTGCTGTGAAGTTTACAGTAATTTAGAAATTGTTTGTGTTAAGTGCCAGCAACATGAAGAGTTCAAGAAAGAACTGGTCTGATTTGTGTCCAAAACATCTGTGATTTCATCCAAAAAGGAGATTTTTGAAGTGTTTCTCTCTCAGCCACAGGATTAAAAAGCAAAAGAAAATTAACATATTCATAGAGAAATTCCTCTGTCAAATCATGTGTAAAATAATTAGATGAAATTTGGGGGTAATTTAGTTGTCTTCATTGTCAAAATAGGAGAAGCTGTAAAACTTCAAGGCAGTAAGAAAGGTCACAATCTGAATCTTGTTCATGACAACTTGATTCTGTTGCCAAAATTTGTACCTTGTGTTGATGAAAGTCCTCACGACTTGAGCTGGACTTAGTGGCACAGTGGGGTTGTGTTTGTTCCTAGTACAGGCACTGCCACTTGTGAAAAGACACTGCTGATCCACATGGAACAGCATAAAAATAGTTTTGATAAAAATCTGAGCTTTATTGGCAGTGTGAAGTGCTGTTAACCCCTTTCCAAACTCGCTGCATGTGCCATAGGGAATTCTTTGTTAGGTGAGGATTGAAAGGAGTCACATATTAGACCAGTGGGAGTTTAAAACTCACTTTAACTGCATAGTATGTTCAGTGCTGGATGATGTTTTTAAAACAATGCATATAAATAGAAATTGCCTGAATGGAAAAAAACTGTACAGATGTTCTGTTTCTAAGAGGAGGTGTACAGGTTAGCATCCCTTTGTCTAAGCCAGGATTTAAAATTCAAAGACCTAAAGCCTTGTCATTATGTGAAAGCATGAAACAATTGTACCAACGTGTTTAATCCAAACTTCAGTATAGAATCTTCATGGGATATAAAAAGAAACTGGGAGCATTTCCAATGTAAGAGCACTTCATCAGTTACATCTTCACCCCCGTCTTCCTTTAGTCTGAAGTTTCAGTAAAATTTCAGATTAGTTCCAAATCCATTCTTCTAATTTATTGTTCTTCATCACCAACTCTTTCAGAACCCTTTCCCCATGCTGCCAACACAGCTCTGCTTGGCCAGCCCTGGCATTCCTAATGCTCTCAAAGTCCAAAAGTTTTTATTTTCGATGCAGATCTCGCCTCAGTAGTTTACGTGTCAAAACATTAATAACTTTGCACCTTTTGAAAGAATGTCACTTTTATAACTTGATTAAACACTGTATATAAGATAACTGTGTTAGTATATGTTAATACAGCTACATAGAAAAACCAGCTAGAAAGAAATTATAATAAATACTTAATAAATACCCTTTGGGCCTCTGGATGGTGACAGAGATTTTTGTGAGACCCGTACAGAGCGGCTGGTGGAGGGGGCAGGAGGACTGTGGCTCAGCCAACTCGGGGGCTGTACCTTGATTTAATGTGATGTTCACTGGAAAAAGATGATTTAAAGTGGAGCTTTGGACACCTGCAGTCCTGGGTGGAGGTGGTGGACTCTGTTCCTCAGCACCTTTGCCCTGCAATCCGTGGGGCGATGGTGCAGGACAGCAAGGGCTGTGTGGTGCTGGATCCCAAACCTGCAGGGGCCAGGAATCAGCAGTGGGAAAAACCTTGGGAACACACCCAGCACTGAGACCTCACCTTGGCGTGGTGAGGGAGAGGCCAGGTGTGAGCTGGAGCTGGGCAGAGAGTGGACTTCTGGTGAAAAACTTCACAAATGTGAAAGGTAACTTGGTAGTTGCTGTACAGCGTTTGTATCTTCAGGGTTATGTCCTGCTGTAAACGAGGAGCAGCTTTTCACACGTCCAGCATTTATGGAACTCTTGTCACCTGGATTAATGGGGGCAGGAACCATCTATCACTCATCTATCAGAAGATAACTAATGAGAACTATTTATTCTTGTTTAATTATTAAAAACAATTTCCCAGTAAACTTTTTGCCCCAAACCGCTTTTAAAAAACAAACCCAAGACTCTTCACACACCGGTGCTGTTGGGAACACACCTTTATTGGCCAGGCCCCACACCGCACACCGGCGGCTCTTTGAAAATACCTCCGATTTGGGTCAGGGATGCAATACTGAAATATTGCGAGGCAACCGGGGCTTTGGCCACGGGCCCGGCGTGCCTTCCGTGGAAGGATTTATTTCTTGTAGCCAACCAAAGGTGCTGGAGACGCGCTGGCCCTGGGCTGTGCGTGGCTGAGGGATGGAGGGGGGCGAAGGGGTCATGAAGGCTGGGGGGGTGAGGGGGGAGCGCCGCCATGTTCCGTGACACAGCAGGGACGCCGCGCCCCGCCCCCTTTGATTGACAGCCGCGCCAGCCAATAGCGCGGCGGCGTGGCGGCGCGCGCCCCGCGCGGGGCGGGGTTCCGGCGCGTGGGGCAGGAAGAGCTGAGGCGGCGGCGGCGGAGGAGGAGGAGGAGGAGGAGGAGGCTGAAGGTACCGGCCGGGACCGCCGCGGCACCCCCGGGGCTGCGCGCCCAGCGGCGGCCGGACTGCGAGTCTCCTGTCGGGGGAAGCCGGGGGAGAGGCGGCACGGCAGCCTCGGGGGGCCCGGCAGAAGATCGCGGCCTCTGGGCGGGCGGCGGGGGGGTGCCCGAGCGGGCCGCGAGCCCCCCCTGTCCCGGCTGGGCTCCGGCTGTTGTCCGGCGGCGGGGCCGGGCTGGGAGCGCAGCGCGACCCCGGGAACGGCCGCACAGTCCCGCAGGGCCGGCCGGGCCCGGCACCGCCGCCAGGCCCGCGGCTCGGTCAGTGCGGGAGGAGGGGTCGCCGTGAGGGGTCACCATGAGGGGCAGTGGAGCACGGGACAGGCTGTGGGGCTCCGCGGGGCTGCTGGAGCCGCGGTCTGAAGATTCAGCAGGGCTTCCTGCTTTGAACCGTTGTTGGAAATGAAGAAGGAAGCGCCAGGGGACAGTGGCTTCATTTTCAAGTGCCTCAGCACACAGGCTGTCCTTTATTAGTGGAGAGCTTTAGAGCCTCCTATCTTCATCCAGGGTTTCGCTTTAGCTTGATTAAATTGCCCTGGAATTCTGCAGGCAGTGGGACAGATTGCTTTTGTGAAGCCACCTGGTAATGCTTGAAATTTGATATTGGGAAGAGAGGATATGGGAACACTCCTCGTCACACCTGCTGCTCTCTCTTTCCAGGATGTCTTCAGGTGCATTATTTCCAAGCCTGGTGCCAGGCTCTCGAGGCTCCTCGAGCAAATACCTGGTGGAATTTCGGGCAGGGAAGATGTCCCTAAAAGGCAGCACTGTAACTCCAGACAAGAGAAAAGGCCTTGTGTACATCCAGCAAACCGATGATTCCCTCATTCACTTCTGCTGGAAGGACAGGACTTCTGGCAACGTGGAGGATGTGAGTATGAGCTTATGTTTCAGTGCTGAGGTGTTATGTCATGTTCTGCTCTGTTTGCTCTGCGGAAAGAGCTCCTCCAGGACAAATTAGGGTGAGAATGTCACTGACAGACCTGCACTCCCACATCCTCTCTGCTCTGAGGAGCAGATGGAAGAAAGTTTGTGGAGGAGGGCAGAAGGATTCGGGAGGTGAAAAGGAATATAGATGTATTTTCTCAAACATTTGTTTCTCCTGACACACTTTCCAGGATTTGATTATTTTTCCTGATGACTGTGAGTTCAAGAGAGTCCCACAGTGCACCACAGGCCGTGTGTATGTATTGAAGTTCAAGGCAGGATCCAAACGACTCTTCTTCTGGATGCAGGTTTGTGGGAAGCCAAGGACAAAGGTCTTGGATCAAAATACCCCCAGTGTGACACATACCAAGAGCAATTCTCTTGCAGGAGCCGAAGACAGACAAGGATGAGGAGCACTGCCGTAAGGTGAATGAATATCTCAACAATCCCCCCATGCCAGGGGCATTGGGCGGGAATGCCAGCGGAGGCCACGAGCTCTCAGCACTGGGAGGTACAGTCCATTCTCTGCTCCTTCATGTCAGAGGCTCTTTTTTTTTTTTTTCTCCATTTATGTCTAGACTAAGCCCCTAGAGTTCCCTAGGAAGAAATCCCTGATGGCTGTGGAGGGTGAGCTGGGGACAATGTTAATACCAGAAGCGTAAACATGCTTTTAGCAGAATAAACTGTGCTGTTAAAATAGGTGTAGGCTGAAAGTTAAGACTGCCAGGAGAAATCTCTTTGTTTCCAGTAGATTCTCTGGAGTCTTACCTCTTTATGAAACCAAGTTACATTTATCTTTTATGAAGATCATGAATCAGTAAACACTTGAAACTGTTTTTCCATACACAATGTGATACCAATTAATCTCCTGCTGTTTGAGCCGGAGTGCTGTGAAAAAAACTATGTGAATATGTTGTGTTTCAGAATGTTTTTGTTTTTAGGTGAGGGTGGCTTGCAAAGCCTTCTTGGAAACATGAGCCATAACCAGCTCATGCAGCTGATCGGACCAACGGGCTTAGGAGGACTTGGTAAAATGCTTTAATATCTTTATGCCAAAATGGTATTTTCTCCTGCCAGGTTACATCTTACCTGACAATATTTTCAAGTAGTGCTATTGATCTCAATAGCACTTCTTTCTCGTGAGAAGGCAAGGCCCTGCCTCAGAGATGAGCTCAGGGACAGAAAAAGGGTATCAGATTCTACACAGCACTCATCTCAGGGCTTGATCTGCAAGGAACCATGGTTCTGCTCCTTGCTGCACTGAATCTTCTGCTTTTTTTTCCCTTGTTTTTTTCTTCTCCTTCTTCTTCTTCCTAAATATTCACTGGAGCAAGGGCTGAAAACCAGTGATTTGTTCCTGGTGAATGTACTGATTACCAAGCTGTAGAATTGCTTGTGTTGTCTCTGATTCAGTGAATATTTGTGTGCAAAGCAGAAAGAGTTCAAGAGGAAGGTCAGAGTGGTCCCACCCCACAGCACTCCCCAGTCAGAGGGGCAAGGCTCAGGGCAGGACTCCTCTCCCCTGGGCAGCCCTGGGGAGAGCTGGAATCTCTGCTTTCTGAAGGGGCTGAGGGCTGTGTTGGAATCCCTGCTGTGCTCTGTTCTCAATACTATCCATGCTCCAGGAGCATTTTCTGCACGTCCGACCCTCGAGTGCCAATAGGCAAAGGAACACAGATGGCAGTGACAAAGGTTTTGTGCTTAAGCTCGGAAGTCCATTTTTGTGGATCTGGCTGATGCCTTTTTAGCTTCAGATGCAAGTCTCATATTGGTGGGATGTTCAGATGCAAATCTCAGTGGTGGAAAAATGTGGCCTTTTAGGATGTGTGTGGAAAAGATCTTCCTCTTGAAGCTTCAGATAATCCTGAGACTGTCCTCCTTTTCTCAGCACTTTTCCTCAGTTATTCTTTCCTTACCTTTACATCCAGCCATAAGCCAGATTGACATGTAACAGAAAGAGAACCCTCTGCTTGCTGCTGCAAACAGTGGTTGTGGTGAATCCCTGGGGATCATTTCCCTTGGGAGTGTCATCTTCCTCACATCTGGTTTGCATCTCCTGGGGCTCTGCAGAGCTCCAAAGGAGCTCTCTTGCTCCTGGGTCACTTTTACCATGGAATGGAACAGAGCATTGTGTGGTGCAGCCGGGTGAGCTTCACCCGCTGTGCCTGCTGCTGGGCGAGCTCTGGGATGAGTGACAGGAAGTGTTGGTCCCTTGGGATTGTTCTGTACAAGGAGGGACTGGCAGGGGCTCACTCTGACCCGCAGGGTCTGAAGTGCAGTTGGCCACGGGTTTGCTCCCTGGGCTCTGTTCTGTCCTCTGTTCCCAGAGGTGGGTGAGAAATGCAGGTGCTTTGTGTGCATGATCAGGTGTGGGAAATGGAGTCTCTGGCTGATGTGGCTCAAAGGAGTTGTAGGGGAACAGTCGAGTCCCTGACAACTCCAGGGGTCCAGCAGCCAGGCCTTTTCCCAGCTGAGGTTCTTGACCCTGCGATAAGTCCTTGGTAGCTGGGATGTGTGGGGAAGGAGGCTGATCCTGGTTTCTTTGGCATAGGGGTGTTGGTTTTCTGCTGGCTGCTCCCCTGAGAGCACTTGGTGTGTGGAGCTGTTCTTCCTTTGCCTGTGAAGTGTTTAAGAGCTTGGCTGATTCTATTGCTGCATTCTCTGCGTTAGGTTTGAATCAGCAAACCCCTGGTCTGTGAGGATAGAGTGGTGGCGACTTAAAGACGCCTCTGGGATCTTCTGCTGAGATTTTAAAGCTCATAGAAAAGTTGGATTTTTGGTGTAGCAGATAAGAGGAGAGGGCTGTGTTACGATGGTGTACGTACAGCACAAACTGGAGTAACTTCATCCTTGTGTACACCTAGAAATTGAGGCCTTTCTGAGATGTTCAGCTCTCTAATGGGGATGCAAGATCAGAAAAGAAGATTCTGTTAATTTACAGAAGGGGATGGGAGGGTGGGTTGGGTTCTTTCACCCCCTCCTCTGTTTTAGCAAATAAAACCTTTCAGGTACAAGAGCAGCCTCTCGAGAGAAGAGAGGTGCAGAAAACCTGAAGAAAGAAATGTCTAAGCCTGTTGTTGTTTTATGTTTACGGAAGGTGGGCTGGGCGCACTGACGGGACCTGGGCTGGCCAGTCTGCTCGGCAGTGGGGGACCCCCAACCAGCAGTTCATCATCCAGGTAGGAGGCTTTGTCTGCCCTAGGCCTGCAGGGATGTTCTAGTGTGAACTTGCCACTGCTGTGGGAGGAATCATGGCTTACTGAATGGGGAATATGGTGGGAATCAAGGCTGCTTATTACCTCTCTAAAATGAGGTAGGAGTTTTTCATACTGTAAGGGTTTGAAAAGAATACAAGAGGCTTTTGCAGGGAATTAATGATTCTAATTATCCTGCCCAGCTCTCGCAGCCAGTCGGCTGCAGTGACTCCATCTTCCACGACTTCTTCCACCCGTGTAACGCCTGCCCCGTCCGTTCCTGCGGCCGCCTCCGTGACCAGTCCCAGCCCCGTTCCCAGCTCGGGTAATGGAACCAGCTCAGCCACAAGCCCAACCCAGCCCATTCAATTGAGTGACCTTCAGAACATTTTAGCTACTATGAATGTGCCATCTGGAGCAGGAGGACAGCAAGGTAACAGTGCTCTGACCAGGCAGCTGCTGGATCAGGAGTCCTTTGGAGCTGTTTTACTGTCCTGTCCTGTTCCACATTGGTTTGAAAGGTCTCTTTTTTGTCCTTGTTTTTTCTTGGGTTTTTTTGTTGTGGGTTTTGTTGTTTTTTTTTTTAATTTCAGTGCTGTTTTTGACTGTTTCAGGAAGCTTATTCTCACTCCAAAACTGAGAGGAAGAAAAGATGGTGGCAGTGTACTAATAAGTTTTAATACTCAGACCCTAACTAGGTCATTTGATTTACATAACAAAAACATGGGGGTTTGGGTGTAGTCTAATGGCCAACCCTTTGTTTTCTCCTAGTGGACCTGGCAGCTGTTCTGACTCCTGAGATCATGGCTCCCATCCTGGCCAACGCTGAAGTTCAGGAGCGATTGATGCCTTACCTTCCCTCAGGGGAATCCCTGCCGCAGACTGCGGAAGAGATCCAGAACACCCTGACGTCTCCTCAGTTCCAGCAGGTAGATGCTGGCTCTGGGGGGAAGTGCACTTCTCCTTCCTCCTTTCCCATCCTCCTGAGCCAACTTGCCCTGCTTTTCCACGTTCCTGGCACTGTTCAGAGTTGCTCAGCAGAAGTGGAAAGGAAGAGGGACATGGTTTAATGGAGCACTAGTTCTTCCTGCAGTCACTCAAGGGCAGATGGGAATGGCTTTTTTACTTTTTCTTTTACAGTTGGGCTTTAGTTTTCTCTTTACTGTAAGTGCTCCCTGGCAAATGACAGGAGTAGCAGCAAATTCATTATTCCCTTTCACCAAATGGCTCCTTAAAGGTACTTTCAGGTGACTGAAGGGAGGAGATGCTCATGGTTAATGCACTACATCCCTTGAAACACCAATCCTTAATTGCAGGCCACTGTGTGTGGTAAAAGGTGGTGTCTTACAGACCAATCTGAAATAGTAATTTACACCAATCGATTGAAATTTGCAAAATTTGAGAAGCCTAAATGTCTGTTACAAATTAAACTGTAACAACTTCCATGCAGACAAAAGGAAGTGAGGGACATGCAATTATTTTATTGCATATCTGTTCCCAAGCCCTGCCTGGACAGGACTGCTCTCCTCCTGGGGTTACTGCTGCAGGAATGTGATGCAAACTTTATTTTGATGCTGTTGACTCCAATCCACAGGCTTTGAGCATGTTCAGTGCTGCTTTAGCTTCAGGACAGCTGGGCCCACTCATGAGCCAGTTTGGGCTACCTGCAGAGGCAGTAGATGCAGCAAATAAAGGCGGTGAGTGCTGGTGCTGGTGGGAGCAGCAGAGAGGGGGTTGTTGGGGGTGTTGGCACTGAATGTGGGGTGTAAGGATCAGCTTCTCTCCAGCTCTCCCTCCCTGAGAGTCTTGAGGCTGCAAGGTGATTCTTGCACGATGTTTATTTACAAGGAAAAGGCAGGTGGGACAGGTGTTCCCAGCAGACAGAGTGAGGTGTGATGTGCAGTGAGAGAAGTTGGGGTTCTGCAGAGATGTGTTGGCTTTTTGTTTTCTCGCTAGAAATGCAAAAGACTCTGGAGGTGTCACAGTCACCTTGAAAGGAATGCCTTTCTTGTGGGAGTCGTTAATGATTCATCTGAAATTAGTGAACACAGGGCCAGCTCTGGTGGTGGGGTATCCCTTTTCCCTAATAAGCTTTCAGCATCCCTCCCATTACTGCAAGAACTCTGGTCTTAGGATGCTCATGCACAATTAAAGTGCATAAAATGCTGTGTCAGAGAGATCTGGATGTGTCTATTTAAAATTTTCCTCCCTGCTAATTCATACTAAAGCAACTATTTGCTTTCTAAGTAATAAAAATTTAACCTTGTGTGGACAACGAGTTCCAGCCCAGGAAATGGAGTAATTTGTGTGTTTAACTTCTAGATGTAGAAGCCTTTGCCAAAGCCATGCAGAACAGTGTCAAGTCAGACCAAAAGGAAGGAGACTCTAAGGACAAGAAAGATGAAGAGGAAGATATGAGTTTAGATTAAGTTATTTGCTCTTCCTTACAGATATTCCTAGATACTAACTTAAGCAACTGCAGTAGGATTACTAACTTCATATTATGCTTATATAAATCTACAAATAAAGGAATTTTCTTTATCTGCCATACTGTTCCTTCCAATCTGTACAGTATCCCTACAGTGCTGATTATCCCTCTTCCAGCTCATCAGCCTGATCCTTTACTCTCCCCAGGTAAAGAGAATAACACAAAACTTTATTTGACTCCCAAGTATGTACCAGTGATTTACAAAGACCATCTTTAATACTACAACTTTAAAAACAGGTCATAATTACATTTAAGATGGACATGTTAAAAACCCATTTTACAATATTTACCCCTCATAAAAAAAACCCCCACAATATAATGATATAAGTTACAAGTCCATTTCAGAAGCAAGATTTTGTCCCCAAGTGGCCAGAGATATATATACACACACAAATATATATATGACGTGTAAGTGCACGAGTGAACTGGGTGTCTTGGGAGAAAAAAGCTGCTTCAAGTGGAGACTGCACTACCCCAGGGCTGAGGGAGGCTGAGCAGGAGCTGGGGTGAGGGCCAGGTGCCACCCTGCACACCTGGCCAGATGTGGAGATAACCTTTCTGTTTCTTCCCTTTCAAGCAGTGGTTTCTTGCTTCACACAACAGGACTTTTGTCAGTGTACTACCAGTGCTGAGTGCAAGTGCAGAGCCAGTGGCGGTGGTGCCTTTCTGCTTTTCCTCAGCAGTTCTCCCAGCCTATTCTGTTCTTTTTCTGATTCTTATAAATTACTCTGATGAGAAGATGCTAATTCTGCAAACAGAATTTTGTCCAAGTTCCCCCTTGCATAGCAGTAGTAGATGAGCTGAGACTGCCCTTAGGGGAGGTTAAATGTACCCTTGCTTATAAAACCCCCAAACTGACGGAATTAATCCAGTTTGTCCTAATTACATTTATTACAAAACAGAAACTGCCTGCAGCCTTTATCAGCAGACAGTCTGTGACATTATTAACAGCCTCAAGTGTCGGGTGAACTAAATCTATGTGCGTTGTACGTGTGGGGTGAAGGCAACAGGATTCAGGGCTGCTCTGTGCTCCAGCCCTGTTGCAGATCCTTGACCCCCCAGGAAGGACTCGCCTGTCGCCACATCCCGCTCCAACTTTTTGGTTCTGTTTGTGAAACACCCCCGAAGTGCCCCCTTCTCCCCAACCGTCCTCCCCTGCCCTCCTTCCCCTGGGATTTGTGGCCCCTCTTTGGCCCAGACTTGTGCCTGCAGTCACTGGAGATCCGTGTGAGCACGGGCGGTGCTCTGAGGCGGCGCCGGGCCGGAGCAGCGCTCTGTCGCTCAGGCTGTGCGTGGAGGCGGCACTCAGAGCACGGGGCAGCCCTGCAGGCCCACAGAGCCCCGGGCAGGCCCGGCTCGAGGCAGGTCCACCAGCCTGTGGTTAATCAGCAGGTTCCTGACACAGCCCACGTAGTGAGGGAGGGGGGATAACAGCAGCCCTGTGCTGGCCTTGTCTGTCTCTGCACAACGAACAAGGAAAAGCAGGCATTAGTCTGGCAAAGGCTTAAATACCTCTTCCTTGCACCAAGAATAGCATCTCCTTTGTCCTTGGGGTATTTCATTCTGGAGCACATCCCCACTCACCTGGCAGCCCTCCCAGGGAGAAGGTTGCCCTTGTGCTGGGTGCGGGAGGCTGGCTGGGTCCCACTGTGTGGTTGCTTTCTGTGTCCACATCCACCTGGATTATGTTTTTCCGTTTGGTAACTTCA
The DNA here is from genome assembly GCF_021018805.1 of Prinia subflava. NCBI lineage: Eukaryota > Metazoa > Chordata > Aves > Passeriformes > Cisticolidae > Prinia > Prinia subflava. The sequence continues at coordinate 26,844,210 of NC_086254.1, forward strand.
AAAGAAAACAACAGTCAGTGCTTCTTCCTTACCCATGGAGCAAGCCCACCTCTGCTCTCCAGCCTAGACCGTGTTGGAGCAAGAGCAAAACTACTGGGAAGGTCAAAAGGCCTGGCCTGGCTCCTGGGAAATGCCCAAAGTCTGGAAAATCTCCCCCAAAACCTCACTCAGTGCTGGTTGAACAAAACAAAGGTTTAAAATAGAGCTGTGCTGAGATGGGGCTGCAGCTGTGCCCCCAACCCCAAAAAGGGCTTGATGCAAAACAGCACTTGCTCAATGGCAGCTCCATTAAAGGTTGAGTTTCCTGTGTGGGTATGAATCCTGCAATCCCTGCTCCCAGCTGTGGGCTTGGAGCCCTTTGGATACACTCAACACCAAAGCAAATTGGGCTTTCACTTTAAGCTGGACACAGTCCGGAATGGATCCAGTCCTGTGGCACATCCTTGGCCCTGCCAGCAGCTCCATGAAGTAGAAAAATAACTTGTCTCTCCTACCAGAGCAGACAGTGCTAAGATCAGGCAAGAATTCTTGTTAATTAGGAAATTGACTGCATGGCACCAACAAACTTCCAAATGAAGTGTGTACAGCAGAGGAAAGGGTTTAAATTGCAGAGCCTGGGCTTGTCCTGAGCTCCCCTAGGAGGTGTGGGCTGAGCAGGGCTGGAGCAGAGGCACAGAGGCAGCTGTCACCTCACCTGCAATGGTGTGCCACTGCCCATCGCAGAGAGCCGGGCACGTCACCGACACTGAGAACTCATCAGCCCCAGCGCTTGCTCTCACAGTGACCTGGAGTGAGACAAACCCATCGGAGCTGGAGGGCTGAGAGGAACAGGCAGGAGACACCCAATCCCTCTGGAAAGCTGTGGGGAAACCACCCTCCCCCAGGTACCTTGGTCTCGTCCATGTAGAGCAGGAGGTGGTGGCTCCTCCTCATGCTGATGTGAAAGATGAGGCCAGAGGCACTGCGAGGACGGACCTCCAGTGTCACCTCCAAGTCCTGCTCAGTCATCACTGCATCAGCTGCAAGAGAAATGCCACTGGTGAGGACAGGGCCAAGGGGATTCCCATGGAATGTGATCCTCCCAGGCCGCAGTGGGGTACCTAAGGCGATGGAGCCGCCCTCCGCAGCGAAGAAGACGCCGCTCTCCAGTGCACCCTCGTAGCACGGTGCCACCCCAAAAGTGCGGGAGGGGGGACCCAGGGGCCTCCCGTCCAGCTGGGGGTTCCTCAGGCAGCCGTCAAAGCTGGAGGCTGCCGCAGCCTGTGGAGAGAGGCCACTGAGCACAGAGGGGGCAGAGGGTGGGAGAGGCGGTGATGCCAGGGGTTGGGGAATAGCTGAGAGAGGGTGATGCCATGGGGCTGCCAAGCCCTTACCGGTATGTGAGCCTTGGCTTTTCCAGCTGGAGCCCCCCCCACATACAAGGGGGTCTGGGCCACAAAGAGCCCTGTGGTGGCCACTGCAGCACCCTGGGCTCGCAGCCCATCGATGACCAGCTGGGCCCGGCTCTGGTCTCTGCTGAAGAAGACCTGAAAGAACCAAAAATCAGTGTCAAGACTGGGAGCTTCCCAACTAGGGAGGAGCCTCAGGGCTGTGCCCAGGCAAGGGAGGCCTCAGCTCAGAGAGGTTCAGCCAGCCCCAGCTGTGATTTTACTGTCCCTTTGCTCCCCTGGGACCGCAGTGTCCCGTGTGCAATGCCCAGAGCAGGGCTGCGCTGAGCCAACCCCCACAGGGGCGCTGATGTGGTTCAGGGGTGCCCTGCTGAGCCCCCTCACCGTGTGCCACCGCCGGTCGCGGTACTTGTCCCTGCTGCGGATGCGCAGCCGGCGCCCGCCGACGCCCACCAGGAAGACAAAGCGCCCGTTGGAGACAAAGAGCGCCAGGGAGGAGCCCCGCTCGCCCGCCACGTAGAAGAGCAGCCCGCTGGAGGAGTTCAGCTTCACCTCCAGGGAGAAATGGGACCTGCGGGGACAGGGAGCGATGGGAGCACCCGGCTCTCCTGACACTGCTTCCATCTGCTTCCAGGCGTGATCCCAGCGCCAGGTTTGCACGGGGTGAGGCTCACCTCCACCCGAAGGAGGCTGGGATCTCATCAAACTCCCAGCGGCTGCTCGGGGTCCCCCCGAAGCGGAAGGTGCCCCTGGCTGCGCGGGGCTGGGGCTGCAGCTGGCACAGCCCGTCCTGGTCGTGGCGCCGGCCCTTCGGTGCAGGCTTGCCCGGCACCTACACGATGTGCACCAGGAATGGAGTGAGGGGAGCATCCCTGCAGGTGCCAGCAGAGCTGAGCAGTGGCATCTGAGGAGGATGAGGAGGAGGACATGGGGAGTTGTGGCAGCAGCTGGTACCTTGGGTTTCCGCCTGTCCTTCTTCGGAGTGACTCTGAGCTGCTGTGACTGCTCGCCCAAGGGACAGCTCATGGTGACATTGACGCTCTCCACATTCTGCTGCAGGTCCACCACCATCTGTGGCTCTGACATCCTACACGCAGGCAGAAAAGGTCCTTGTCACACCAGCTGGGAGGTGGGAAGGGGCTGAGCCCTGCTGTGTGGAAGGGGCAGGGAGCTGCTCACCTCTTGACAAAGACATTCCCAATGCAGCCGCTGAGGTTGCTGAGGGCACCCGGACCCGGTGACCCCCCGAGCTGGAAGAGCCGACGCCCGTCCTGGCGCCGCTGCCGCCGCCTGGGCCCGGGGCCTGTGCTGGTGTCCTGCAGCTCATCATCCACGTACAGCCGGACCCTGGGGGGCAGCAGGGGCTCAGCAGGACCCTGTGGCTGCGGGCAGCCCCTGTCCCCCAGCAGCACCCACAGCAGGACACGTACCCACGGGCATCGCTGTAGAAGGCCACGTAGTGAGCGCTGCCATCTGCATAGACACTCTCAGTGGTGACCTCGCTTCCCAGCACGTTCAAGGCCAGCTGACCCCTCTGGAGGGACACCTGGCACGTCCCCTCCTGCAGAAAGCATCACCCTGCAACTCAGCAGCTGAACCCCAAGGAAGAGCGTCCTTCCCCACTGCCCTCCAGGAGCTCAGGGTGCAGATCTCACTGCAGATTCACATCCTGGCCCCACCAAAATCCCCTCTTCCCAAGGGGAAGCAGCAGGCTCCCCAGCAGCCCCACTGCTGGGATATTTGGGGGCCTGCAGGTGCCCACCTGGGTGGAGTGGTGGTAGAGCAGCCCCTCTTGCTGGCTTGTCTGGAAGCTGAAGCCACTGTAGAAGTCCCTCAGCCCAGGGACATCTGTCAGAGCCAGGGTCAGGTAGCCGTGGCCATGGACGCTGACAGAGCGGGCAACCTGTGGGAGACAGCACAGTGGCAAGGTGGGAGCCTGGCCCTAGCCTTGCTGGGGTGCTGGAGACGAGTGAGGAGCTCTGGTTCCTTGCTGGGTCTGGCTGTTGCTATGGCCAACCGTGTGGAGCAAGCACCTCACCCCGACCCCTCTGCACTGAGGACTAGGGAGGTTCATGCTTGTTTCTGTGCAAATGAGGGGAGATGGGGCCTGTCCTGGGGGTCCTGTGCTCCCTTTCCCTGACAGACCCTTCCCCCAGCTCGCTGGCCAGGCTGCCAGGGCTGGGTGCTCACCAGGAGGTCCGAGGTGCACCCATAGCTGACGCCCACGGTGCTCATGCGCTTCAGGTCCACGTATTTGCCAAGAGCCTTCAAGCCCTTCATGCAGCCCCGGATGGGCCCTCCCGTGGGGAAGAGAGCTTTCAAACTGCAGGAGAAGCAGGCAGGGTTAAAAAGGACAGTCCCAGGCAGGACAAAGCCCTGGGCAGGATTTGGCCCTGCAGCTCTTCAGGCAAAGTGCCTGGGAATGAATCGTGATGGTCATGGATATTTCTGGTGTCAAGGCTGCCCCAAAGCACGGAGCATGGCAAAGGAGGATTTGGTGACACCCACCAGCACCTCCTCCCTCACCAGAGGTGGAAAAGTTCCCATCCTTAAAAGCTCAGGATAATGGACAGGGAGAGGAAACCTTCCCCCACAGTTTCAGCAGGGTTCCAACAGCCCTGGATGCGACTGAGAAAGGGCCAGGGCCACCACCAGGGACTCGAGGGGAACACGCTGACTGTCCCACCCCACTGCAGGCTGGACACACCTGGGGGGCAGCACAGCTGGGGGAACACCCCCCAGGTAGTAGGAGACAGCGTTCTCCAGGGAGTTCTCCTGCTCCACCACAAAGATGGTGAGGCGCTCCACCCGCACCAGGATGCGCTTCTTGTTATTCATTTTGAGGAGGAAAATCTGGATCTGGAGACAGAACAGAGAAATGATTCGTCAGCCTGGGGCAGTTAGGTCCATCACAGAGGGCAGGACAAAGTGTCTAGTTAATGGCTCAAGTCAAAAAACTCCTTGCAGCTCTTACCCCCTCAAAAACAAGTGTCCTGGATGAGGAGCCCTCCCTCCACGAGAGCCCCGTTCCCTCTTACCGCTTTGTTTGTGGTGCTGCTGATGGTGAGGGAGGAGGAGTTGCTTGGTTTTGCCATCTCCAGGCCAGAGCTGAAATCATAGTAAAGAGCCAGCTTCCCATCCCGGATGGCCAGACACAGGAATTGACCCTGGGGGAGGCAGGGTGGACACTCAGCAGCTGTCCAGGATGCAGTTGTGGCACTGAGCCCACCTGCCCTTTAGCACTGGTGGGAGCAGGTCCCACTTCCAGTGCCCTGGTCACAGTTATTGGGATTTATCTTCAAACAGCAGCCCTGTGCAGGGGCACAGGATAACACTGCAGCTGGAAATGCTCCTTGCAGCACTGTCTGTCCCAGTGAACCCTAGCCCAGCTTGGAGGGTCTCCAAGTTCTGGGGAACCCCTCCAGCACCAGCCAAGTGACTGCTGTGAGGTTTGGGTCCAGTGCTCTCATGGCTTTTAAAAATAGTGCTGAAATCCTGCTCCAAGATCTCCAAAGCTCTCCTCTCCCCACTGTCCTGAACTGGGAATGCCTGCAAGCAGGCCTGGGATTGTCCCAGCCCACCCACTGAGGGATGAAGGCTCCCTGGGGGAGCAAGCACCTGCCTGGTTCTCCAGGAAGAAGATGATGCCGTTGTAGGAGACCACGCGGATCTCCTGCTCGAAGCGTTTGGTTGTGCCGAACTGGCTCTCGAACTTGATCTCCGCGTAGCCGCTGCCATCAAAGTAGGAGCCGTCGGTCAGCCAGGGGTCTCCCGTGGACTTGGACCTGAGACACACGACAGGCATCAATCCCAAGAGAAACATCAATCCCAGGCTGTTTGCTGTGCCCTGGAGCGGGCAGAGCCGAGGTGAGCGCCTCGGGGCAGTGCCCACCTGGCGCAGGGTTTCTCGGCAGCCGTGTCCAGCTCGAAGGTGTGCTGGAAGTTGTACAGGCTCACCACCTCCTCATTCAGCGTGTCCAGCTCCAGGCACCCGCGGTAGTTGGGGTAGCGCAAAGCAGGAGGAGGCTGGGAATGAAAACAAACAGTTAAACAGGGTTTTCCCTCCTGTAAGAGCCTCCAAAGGCATCGCTGACACCTCCCACAACCCACTCCCCCTCCCTGCTGCCTGCCTCACCGTGAAGCTGGAGGGGTAGCCCCCCACGTAGAAGACCACGTTGCGTGGGTCCAGGTTGAGCAGCCCCTGCTCTCCCTTGGCCACGCTGTCCCCCTTGATCTCGTGCACCCTCTGCCTCTCCACGATCACCGACATGTGCCCATACTGCAGGATCCTGCAGCAGGGAGGGATGGTCACGACCAGGGGAGACCCCAAAGGAGCAAACCCTGCCCTCCCCGAGCAAAGGCCTGACCTGTTGATGCTGATGGTGACAAACTGCTCTCCAATATCCTCGTCCACACTCAGGGAGGTTGGTTCCTCGTCTCCCAGTTTGTAGATCCAATGCACTCTGTGGTCCTTGAGCACAATGCCCAGGTAGTCTCCAGTGGCCTGAACTCAGAGAGAGACAGGGACACATGTTGACACTTAGGACAGACAGGAGTCCTCCCTGATGCTCCCAGGGCTGCACTGGACAAACAACCCCCAGTCCACTCCCCACCCAGGCTGAGAGCTGCATCCAGGGGCTTTGTGTTCCCCACAGAGATATTCAGGGATCAGGTGAGGGGCTGATGTCCAGGCATGGACATCACTGGTGCAACAAGGGCTCACTCCACCCTCTGGCCCCATCTCACCTCTTGGCTGCCCAAGTACAACACGAACCGCCCCTGCTCTGCCGCGTCCTGCTGGCTCCTGGGCTCGGGGTTTTGGATGTAGAATTTGAGGGATGTGTAGGCTGCTAAATCCTGCAGATTGCTGGGCATCCGGACCTGCACCCCTGAGCTGCCATTGAACTTCATGGGCACCTTCACCTGTGGTGAGAGAAATCCAGCCCTGTGGCACTGAACCCGCTGCCACCTCTCTGGTCACTGCCAGTTCTACCAAATCCCACGAGAAAGGGACCCTGCCTGGTGGTCCCAAACACCCTCAGGTAAGGCCTCCTCCACCCCAGCCCCCAGCACACCGTGCCCTGCCCTCACCCTGCCCTGGGCTCACCTTGCTGGCAGCGTTCCTTGCCTGCGTGATGAGCTGCCGGATCCTCATGATGTTCTCGGACACGGTGGCATTTTTGTTCCTCCTGTTCTCCAGGCTGCTCAGCTTCTCCAGCAGCAGGGGAATGGTGCTTTCCAGGCTGGTCACTGGGGTTGAAGAGCAGCCAGGGGTTTTGGAGGTTAATGAGGAAGGGAAAGGCAAAGCTCAGGGGCCAGGCCTTAAAGCATCCAGTTTTAGCTACCTCCCTCTGCTTTTGACCTGGGGCTGCAAAGCATCCTTTTCAAAAATACTCTGGGGTTATCTGTGCATGCAGTGGCTCATGTCAGACTCACCCTGGCAGCACATCAGGCTCAGCACTCACCGGATTTCCTGGCATCCTGGACTGCCTGGTTCAGGTCTTCATTTCGGAGGCCTCCATACTTGTCTTTCCACTCATCCAGGTTCTTCTTCATGGTGCTCAGGGTATCCTCCACCCTTGCAGCTGTTTCATTGGCCTCAGCAGCAGCTGCTTTGGCATTCTGGATTGCGTCCTTCGTGTCCTCTGCAATGAAAAAAGTATCTCTGAGATGTCCAGGAGCAGGGAGGAAGCACCCTTGGGTCACAGTGCACAAAGAAGGGAGAGAACCAGTCCAGCTACCCCAGAACAAACCTTGCTCCCTGCCCAGCATGTCCTGCACAGACTGGAGCTGGGTCAGGAGCTGCTCCTTCCTCACATGGAGGTCAGCCAGCTTGTCCTTTGCTGTCTGCAGAGTGCCTTTAATAGCTGCAATTAAAGAAATGCACATGCTGTTTGCTGGAGCTCAGTCCAGCCCAAAGGACACCAGATCCTGCGAGGAGCCTCTCTCACCCCCATTGAGTTTGCTCTGCTGCCTCCTGGCAGCCTCCTCCAGGGTGCTGCTGTTCCTCTTCAGGATTCTAGAGGTGGCCCCGAGGTTTTCTGATATGACATTCTGTGAAAAAACATGGGACTCTGAAGAGGAATTCAAGTCTCTGGCTCTGACTGCACACAAAAATGCTCCTTCAGACAAGGTGGGGTGTGACAGGGAGACCCAAACACTGAGCCTGGCCCCAGCTGTGGCAGACTCTGCTCTCCAGCACAGTGCCCACGTGTCAGAGGGAAGGGAGTTTGTTTTTTGCCCATCTTCACAGGGCTCCCCACAGCACATACCTTCAGGGCCTCGCTGGCTGCCTTGTCAGCATCCTGGGCTGCTTGCTCTGCTTTCCTCACAGCCTCAATGATGCTGGCATAGGCATTGGAGGCATCGACCGCCCGCTGGATAAAGCCATCCTGGTTTGTGTCCTGGATAATGCTGTGTTGGAAGATAAAGCCATCAAATCCATGGAGAACACTCAGGCTCCTGCCCATGCCCTCACATACAAACCCCTTTGGGCTCCTCAACACAACGTGTGCTCCAGTATGAAACCCTGGAGGTGATACCCTGCTGTTCCACTGCCATGGTGGGGCTGCAGTTTCCCATCCCCAGCTCTGGCAGGAGACAGCCTGACCAGTGAGGGTCAGGACAGGTGCCTCACCCAGACAGGTTCCTTGCGAGCTCATCCAGGAGCCGGGCGTGCTCCTCTGCCTGCTCCACGATGGGGATCTTGCTGCTGGCCGGGGAGAACTTCTTGACCCGCTCGGTCAGGGGCAGCTTCGCCCCATCCAGCAGCGCTGCCAGCTTCTCGTACGCCTGCAGGGACACTGTCACTGCTCAGGGCTGCCACACCTCCCCCTCTGCCCCGCCAAAACGCCTCTGCCACTCACCTCCTTCGCACGCTCCATCATCTGCAGGAAGTCAGAGACCTGGGCAAGGGCGTCCCTGGCCATCTGCAGGCTCTCCTGCACCAGCGCGTGCTGCTTTTGGAGTTCCTGGCTCTTTTGCTGGACACAAAGACCCAGGGTTAGGGACCAGCAGGGACAGCCACCCCTCACTGCACACCCAGGACCGTGGTGAAGGTCTACCTGACTCTCCTCCAGGTTGTTTCTGTTCAGGCTGTTGAGGTCCTCTGTCTGCCTGGTTTTGTTGACGGCCTCGTTGAGGGCGTCACGCAGATCCATGAGCTGGGAGCTGTGCTGGGCCAGCCGCTCCTGCAGGCTGCTCAGCAGCTCCTGGTTGGACTGCCAGCGGGCGTGCAGCTCGCTCCTCACCCGATGCAGCACTGCGGACAGGATGGGAACTCTGCTAATTCCTCCTCCTGTGTTAAACAGACTCTTTCTGTGCCTGGCTGCCTTAAAGACTGGTTCTGGTCTTGGCAGATATCATGGCCAGAAGTGACCATCTTCCACTGCTCCCCCCTTTTCAGCCTAGATAGCACAGGATCTTGTCCATGATTATCTCCAAACCCTCAGAGCTGAGGGATCTCTTTCAAAGACATGCAGCCATGCTTGAAAAGCTCCAGATGATAGAGAAATGCCCCCTGAGGCCTTGATTACTTCCACTGTGAAAAATTACTTATTTCCAACAACAGCCAGTTTACAATTCCAGCTTTCAGCTGCTGAGCTACGTTTTGCCAGGGCCTGTTAATCAGAAGTGCTCTTTTCCTGCAGTGCCAGCATCCCTGTTCTCTGCTTTCTGCCCTGTTCTCTGTCTCTTTGCCAGCATCACTGCTCTCACTCCTGCAAGGATGCCCTCAGGACAGCAGAGCTACTGTGGGTGCTGGCTGCTGGTTGTCACTCTATGGGGACAGCAAATGGGAAGAAACATGGTGTAACTTATTCACATCCATGTGTGATGTGAATACATCACATAATAATGGTGATTCCTGGTTCTAAGTGTTGTCATTTTTGTTTATCAAACAGAACTACCCAGTCAGTTCTGCCCTGAAATTTGCCTTAGTGGAAAAGGAACCACAGATTATCCCACTGGAGTGTCACAGAGGATTCTGAAAGTCCTATAAAAATTGCTGGGGGTGCCTGGTTCTTAGCAACACTCTAAACATGACCACGATGTGCAGTGTCTGTGTGGGCTCCAAGCCAGACCCAGCAGGATCTGGGCAGCCCTGTGCCACCGAGCTGGACTCACACTTCTGAGCCTCCTCGTGCTCACGCCTGGCCAGCTCCTCCTGGGCTCCCAGGCTCCTGTCCATCATCTCCCTCAGCATCCTCTCCACCTCAGCCACCTTCTGCCGGAACTCCTCGCCGGTCGCGGTGCTGGCGTTCGCCGCCCCAAACCTGGCCATCTGCCACACCAGGTCTGCAAGAAACCCACACCCCTGTTAGACTGACCAGAGCAAGTCCTCCATCATTCCCCAGGAGGTTTTTCCCCTCACAAACCCACTGAAAGCTTTCAGGCAGCACTCAGACAACAAATTGCTTGAGATCACTCAGAGGCACTGCGCCATGTTTCTGCCTCCTTGGCCACTACCAGTAACACACTCTACATCCTGAGCATCTTTCTGTGGCTTTGCCTCCTGTCCAGGATCCAGCCACTCTTGTTTTACTCAATCTCTCCTGAAGCTGCAGTGCAGATCGCCCCTGTTTTATGCATTTCAGTAACATTTGTGGAAGTTTAATGTGTTTTTTCCCCAGACTTGTGCTTAGCCAAGCAGCTGAGACTCACAATAAGTCTGGTCAGAATAAAAGCTGAGATTCTGCAGGGATCTTCATTTGTATTCTCCCTTGTTCTCTCCATGGCTTTTTCTAAGCATTGCAGTACTTGGCAGTGATTGAAACCAAGAGCATGGCATACCACAAGGGAAAATCCCCAAAGTAAAGACCCTTCGTGCCATACCTGCAATGCCCCTCTGGATGCTCTGGATGTGCAGCAGGAGCTGTTCCCCCCTCTGGTGCATGTCCCTCGTGTGCTGGTCAACGCGAGTTGCTTCTCTGTGAGTCATGGTCATCTGCCACAAAAACACTGCTTTAGTTCAAGTAGGAGATGATATTTGATGGGATTTGTCAGTGGGACTGTTGCTCCCAAAAAGGCACACAAGCCTGGGAATGTGTAGCTTGTGAGGTCCTTGAATGAGCCTGTCCCATGCTGTTCTACACTGAACTGAAGGATGATCTTATTTAGCACCTTCAGAGAAGCACAAGCAATAAATACAGCTCCAGTGAAGCAGGCTCTGGATGCTGCAACAACCCAACACCACAGAGTTCAGCACTCTTCTGTGCTCTGAATACAGGAAAAGGCCCAAAGCCTGGAGCTAGGCACACCTGGGTCCTGAGCAAGAGACAGGGGACTGCAGTCTGGCTGTTTGGTACACACAGGGGCAGTCTGTCTCTGCAGCTCTCTGGGGAAGTATTTAATCATGTAGAGATTTTTCCCTCTCCCTCAGATTAGGAGCATTCAGACAGTTTATAAATCAAATCAAATTAAATCAAATCTTGCTCAGTTTGTAAGTTCTCTGTAGACACAACTTCTGGGTTTTAGACTGGATATAGATTGCATCCATGATGGACTCAGATGTTTTATGTTCCTTAGTTGTATGACCCTTCTATAAATGATACTTGATTGAATTTTACTGCTTAAAGTTGGAGCCACCTCAAAAGCAAGCAGTACATCAAAAACTATCAATATCAAGAGATGTTTAAGAGCTTCCAAGGAAGGAAAGCAGGTAATCTACCTTGAGCACCTAACACTGACACTTAGTTCTGATCAAGCAGAAGACCCAACCTGCCTGAACTAGGCTCCTCACAGCCTTCAGAGCCCTCATTTTGGTAAAAGGGCGATTTGTGCTCTGGCAAAGAAAGATGGAGAAATGCCCTACTTTGTGCTGCAGCGCATTCAGGTCCTGTGTGAGATCCATGTTCTCGTCCTCCAGCTCATCAGCCCTTTGCCTGACCCTGCTCATGGCTCTGTGGTACTCACGGAGCTGGTTCTAGGGGAAAAAAAAGAAAAAAAGAGGCTAAATCAGGCCAACAGGTCAGGAACCACGGGCAGAAGGTGATGTGAAACCTTCCACATACAGCAATGGCCAGTATGGTGCCGTTGAGGCCGTGGAGGCGAGCCCAGGCGATGGAGCTGGCGTTGAGGGTGACCAGCTGGCCACGGATGGACGGGAAGGACATCTCGATGCTCTGCAGGTCCTCCAGCAGGAGCAGGACACAGCTGTCACACACTGCAGGGGAGCACAGCACTCAGCACAGCCCTCTCCCGAGCCTCCCTGCCCTCCTTCCCCAGGACAGTGGGACACAGACCTTCACACCTCATGCTGCCGGGGCCGTTGGCCACCAGGATCTCGTGCTCGCGCAGGCAGACGTCACACTGCTTCCCCGTGAGCCCGCTGGGGCACGTGCACTCCCCGGTGCGAGGGTCACAGGAGCCCCCTCTGCACTCACACTCTGCAGGGACGAGTAACACAGAATCACTTAGTGCTTTTACCACTCCAGAGAGAGGGGAAGGAGTGGTTTTATTCCAGCCGTGCTCATCCACGCGCCACTGCCAGGGGTGCACAAGCCCTCGGACAGCTGCCAGCTGCTTTCCACCTTCAACAGCTGGAGCAGCAGTGCCAGTGCCCCTGGCTGGGACCCCACACTCACTTCTGCAGCCGCCCTGGCCGAAGCCCCAGTAGCCGGGGGCGCACTGGTGGCAGCGGGAGCCGCTGACGCTGGGCAGGCAGTGGCACTGCCCGCTCTGCTCGTGGCAGCTGCTCCCCACGGCGCCCACATCGCAGTCACACCTCCGGCAGCCCGAGCAGCCCTCAAAGCCGTAGTATCCTTCCTAGGGAAAAGCAGGACACGGATGCTCTGGTCAGCAAGTGTCCCTCTCTCCTGGATCAGTGATGTGGGACTCCAGCTTTCCTTTCTAGGTGTGTTTTGAGCACCACAAAACTCAAAGCAACATGGTAAAGATGTGGAGCTGCAGTGAGAACACCACAGCACTGCCCTGTGAACCTGCCCTTGCCCAGGAAAATGGGGTTTACTGCAGTTTCCCAAACGATGCCACTTTACTGGAATGCTGCCTCCACTGCTTGCTGCCAGATCTTTAATAGGCTTTTGCCATGTACAGTGCAGCTCGTGCAAATGCAGCCTTCCCAGCTGGCAGCCAGCCCTGCTCTGCCCACAGGCCTGGGGGATGGCACACCAGGGCTGCCCCTCATGCCCACGACAAGGACAGGCAGCACCCCAGGGCCCAGGTGACCCTCACCTCGCAGCGGTCACAGTGCTGGCCTGTCACTCCAGTCTTGCAGAAGCACTGGCCAGTTTGTGGATGGCAGGAGTCAGTCCCACAAGGCGAACAGTTGCACTCTGCCAGGGAAAAATACACCCAGTATTACACCAAAGAGCCTGTCAGCCACTCCCAACTCTACTGCTAACAGGGGAGCCTCTTTCCCCCTTATCTATCAAAGCTGAGACAGAGCCTCTCTCCACTTGGATTTGCTTCTCACAACAACTTATTCCCACGACCCCTTACGCAAGCTGCATTTGGGCTGCTGTTCCCCAGAGGGGAGAGGAGCAGGGCTGGGAATGGGCACGCTCCCCTGGCCCCTGGGCTGGCTGCCTGCCCCACTCACGTGTGCAGTTCTTGGCCACCACGGCGTCCCCGTAGTAGCCGGGCGCGCAGAGCTCGCAGCGCGCGCCGGCCGTGTGGTGCATGCAGCCCGAGCAGGCGCCCGTCAGGGGGTCACAGCTGCTGAACAGCATGTTGGGATCCGTGTTCCCGCTGCAGTCACAGGGCTGGCACCAGCTGCCGATCACCAAGGGGTTGCCGTAGTATCCCGGGGCACACCTGGAGAAACACGGGTTGGCAGCAGGGTGAGGATACTGCAGCTCACTGCAGGATCCGTGCACTGGAGCTGCACAACTGGAACGGCGTGGGCACCCAACACCTGTAACTGCTGCAACCCCTCAGGCATCTCAGAGCACTTTGTGTTTTGCCTTGTGATACCTCGGAAAGGTGCCTTTATCACAGGCTGCAAGTCAAGGCAAAGCACAGGCAAGTCATACACCCACAGTAACAGAATTTCAGTGGATTTTGCAGGCTGAGAAAGACTGAAGGAAATGCTGCCAGAATAAAGCATATAGGGGCAGAGCCAGCTGTTTCTGCTGCAATCCTTACAGGGACAACCTCTCTGCCACAGGGTTAGTGTCTGAGGCCCCCCCAAAGACCCCTGCCACCCCCTTACCGCTCACAGTTTGGTCCAGCGTAGCCTGGCTTGCAGAGGCACTGCATGTTGGAACCCTTGTGGACACAGCCAACAGCAAAACTGAAATGAGAATGGGGACAGAGGGAGGAGCAGTTACTCGTGATGTGATGCCAGGGGAGCTGATCATTCATTGTGGGCTGTTGGGGCCTTGGGTAAGGGGCTGTGAAGATGGTTTGGGGACAAGGACAAGGCTGGCACAGAGTGGTTCCCGTGGTTAAACAGTGAGGCCAAACAGGCAATCCCATCCTGGGGTGCTTACTTGTTGGAGGCAACTGAAAGAGGGCACGGGCACCCAACACACTGCAGGGGTTCCTGGGCAGAGGGGCTGCCCGTGTAACCATCCTTGCATCGCTCACAGTGGTCTCCTTCTGTGTTGTGCTGGCAGTTCTGCATGGAAAAGGCAAGCCCTGGGCTCAGCACTGACAACAAGAAATGGTGGATGCACCAAAACCTCCCCAGCAGGATGCCTCAGCCCTTCCTCTCTCCCAGAACTGCCTTGCACCCTAAGCTGACCCTGAGCAGGGTCACCACTGAAACAGAGGAGCCAATGCTCCGACTCAGGCATGGCTCTGCCAGCACAATTAGTATGTAAAGAGCTTTTCAATCACATGCTACAGACTTCATAACTCCAAAATATCACACTGCTCCTCTGTTTACTTACAAGGCATATCCCAGAGCCTGGCAGGCACTGATCTGAGTGGCCATTGCAATGGCAGGGGATGCATTTTCCCAGAAAGAGCCCCTTGGTGTCCCTGTAGTAACCTGGAGCACATTCCTGAGGAGACAGAAAAGGGCAGAGCTCTGAAAACCAGCCTGATACTTTTGGGAAAAGCAAAGAAACTAAATTAGTTTCCATGACAGAATTCCCACTGGGTTGTACTGATGGAGAAAAGATTAAATGCAATTATGAAGACTTTTCAGTGCAGTTCTTTCCTGCTCCTTTTAACTAGGAGAGCACTGGCAAGAGAGAAAGACCCATTCCAAGGTACTGCAACACCTGAATGATTTCTCCATCATGTCCCTTCCAAAAAGGCAGATGAAACTTTTGTACCTCTCCCAAGTGCACGGTGCTGTGGTGGGGAAATGTTCCTTCCTTTGGAACAAGCTGAGCTGTCACTTCAACTGAAGCCCTCAGGAGCCAGCCTGGAGGCAGCTGGTACCCCAAACATGACTATCTGACCCTCTGACTGCAACAGCACGCCCACATCCCCCTCACCTGGCAGGAGTCTCCCTGGTAGTTGGCTGGGCAGAAGCACAGCTCCACATTGCTAGCACGGATGCCCGTGGCTGTGTCTGTTGCCATCTCCAGCACCACACGGCGCAGGGACACGGAGGAAGAGAGCTGGGAGAAGAGTGCCCGGATCTGCAGCTGCTCCAGGTTTGCCAGCACCATCATGAGCTCCTCTCTGGACACTGGGTTGTGAGTCTCTGTGTGCCTGAAGTTACCCTGGTGGGAGAAAACCTGGCATTACTGGCAGGAAGCACAGGCATGTGAACATCCAGCCCAGCCTCAACATCTCTGCTGCTGGAATCTTTCCCCTTTGCATGGGTGAAAGAGCCCTGCAGCTCCTAAAATGCTGAGCTCAAAGCAACTGTCCCTCTGTCTGCATGAGGTCTTGTCCTTTCCTGCATTATCTGAGCACTTCACTTGTGTGTGCAAACTCACCTCCACCAGCTGCAGCCGGCCTTCATGTGCCTCCCCTGGGGACGGGTAGGCACCTTCCAGAAACATGATGCTCATCTGATTTCCCTGGGAAAAGCAAGGAAGGCGTCAGTCATCACCTCATCCTTCCCCTGTGTTAGCAGGGGGGCACCAGGGAATTTCCTGGGCTGCACCTTCAAGATCACGTCCGGCCGGGACTCCATGGGAATGAACACGTCCCCCCTGCGAGGGTTGGAGTGCAGCTCGTAGCGAAGGTGCCCTCCATAGGAGGAAACCTGAGGAGAGACAAATCCCACATGTTGCTGCAAGTCCACACCACTGAGACACGACAGAGATGGCCATGTGCAACTGGAGTGTGAGCAGCGCCTGCGTGTCAGGCTGCTGGTGAGGGAAAGGAGGTTCCCAATTCTCTTACCTGGTCCCCAAGGTAGGAGCTGGGTGCAACCCAGTAGAGCTCCTGGAAGGCATCTGGGAGGTTTTTGAGGTCAGCAGTGACCAGCTGCTCCTGTGGGCTCAGAGCTGTCGGCACCTCGTGGCGGTCGCTGCTCAGCAAGAGCCACCCGTTCATGTCGACAAACTGGAGGGGAAGACAACTGTGGGTCTTCTAGTGGAGTTACAGAACAGATTTGGGTGCTGATTGTCCACAAAAACAGGTCCCAGAGCAGCAGAAAGGGGGATAACAGGCTCACACCTCACATGCATCCTGATGAAGCCACAGGAAAGCTGGTCATCACCCCCGCCCAGCACATGAGACCCCAGAAAGACCAGGAAAAGGGGCTGAAAGCAGGAGATGGGCACAGGGAGTCAAAGATAACCCTCCTCTTCAGCAGGATTCATGCAGGACAGAGACCCAAGGGCAGCAGGGAGCCAGGTGGATGAGAACACACCTGACCTGCAGGCTGTGGTGGCCCCCAGCCCCTCTCACCTCCACTCGGTGCTTCTCGGCGCTGCGGCAGCGATCGGTCGCACCGAAGCAGAAGCACTTGGTGCAGCCCTTGGGGTTGGTGGCATCCAAAGAAAATGTCCCCAGGCGGCACTGGTCACACCTCAGGCCCTCCACGTTCTCCTGCAAGACAAGCAAAGCTCAACGGTGTCAGCAGCTTCTCACAAGGCCTCAGGGGAGGACAGGGATGGCTGGCTCACTGATCAAAGCACAATGCTGGAAGATGTTAAAGCAGTCCCCCAAACAGGTTTGTTTGTACAGCACCCACCAAACATTAAATTCACCTAGAAAAAGCACTTGAAAGCCCCGGAGAGGCTGGAGCAGGCAGCTCAGAAGCTGTTTGAGTTACTCTGCTGCCATGGAGCCAGGAGCCAATAGGGCTGACAGCTCCACCTGCAACAAGCTCTGACACAGGGCTGGACTCAGGCTGGCCATCTCCCCCAGTGACTGCCCAAGGAGTGAACCTTCACGGCCAGGAAGGATGAGGAGACAAGAGCTTTCCAGGGTGCCCCACCACAGGGCAGGCTGGCTGCAGCTCAGGCACTCTCCTTGTCCAGCCCTGCTCTCTCCGGCAAACTGCCACACACTGCCCCTGCCACAGCAGGAAAGTCGAGCCAAGCAGAAAGGCACCACATGGAGGCATGGGGGGACTGACCTTGCAGTGACACTGCCCCGTGACCGGGTCACACACGCTGGCTTCGGTGCCAGCCTGGTGGCAGTCACAGCGCCGGCACTCGGGGTAGCGGTAGTAGCCAGGGGCACACAGGTCACAGCGCCGCCCGATGATGTTGGGCTTGCACCTGGGTGGACACAAGAGCCAGGAGAGCTTTCAGAGCTTTCCTCTCCTCCATTCTGCACACTCCCTCCCTTCAGCTTGTCACGGTGTCCCATCACTCCAGCAGGGATGCTGCCAGATGTCCCCAGCAGCAGGACAAGGCTCCCTCACCTGCACTGCCCACTGTCCACGTCACAGCCCGGCTCTGCCAGCTCCTGCACGCCGGGCCGGGAGCAGTTGCAGTCCTCACACCCAATGAGGGGGTGGCAGCCGAAGGTTTGGGGCTCACAGACAACACACTCAGGCTTCAGCGTGTGGGGAGGGCAGATGCACTGCCCTGTCACCTCATCGCAGAGACGCGTCCCACAGTCACAGGCTGCAAGGGGCACAGAAAGGCCGGGTTTGGGCGAGCCAGACCCAGGGACCCAAGGCCAGCGTGGGGAATGAACACAGAGCAAGTGCTGGGAAGGCAGAGCAGGGGCCAGACCCAGGGACCCAAGGCCAGCGTGGGGAATGGACACAGAGCAAGCACTGGGAAGGCAGAGTGAGAACCAGACCCAGGAATCCAAGGCCAGCGTGGGGAATGGACACAAAGCAAGCACTGGGAAGGCAGAGCAGGGGACAGACCCAGGGACCCAAAGCCAGAGTGGTGAATGGACACAGAGCAAGTGCTGGGAAGGCAGAGCGGGGACAGACCCAGGAATCCAAGGCCAGTGTGGGGAATGGACACAGAGCAGGGACAGGAGCACTCACGCCTGCAGTTGGGGAAGCCCCAGTAGCCGGTGGCGCAGCGGGAGCACTGGCGGCCGATGACGTTGGGCTTGCAGGGGCACTGTCCCCCGAAGGGCTGGCACTGGCTGCCCCGCGCCCCGGCCTCGTGGCAGCGGCACGGCTGCGCCCCGTTGTTGTAGAAGAGGGACAGCGAGGTGGCAGAGTCACGGCAGAACCTCGAGGATGTGCTGGGGCTGCGGGGGAAGGCGGGAGGAGTCAGTGCTGCCCATCCCCACAGCGTCCCCGCCACCCCAAATCCGGTATCTCCTGCAGTGAGGGGCAGCTAGTGGGAGGGAGAGCCCTGTGACACTGAGAGCTCCCAAATACCCACGTCTGGTGAACAGCAGGAAAACCTCAGCCAGCCCCCTCACTGCCACACATGAAGGGAAGGGGGTTTCTCCCTGAGGAGCAGGCACCCAAAGCCAAGCATCTCACTTGATGTAGAAGCTGTTGATGCCACAGCTGCTGATGAAATCATAGGACTTGTCCAGGGGTTCCTCCTGCAGGTACTGGGAGGTGTAGCTGTCCTCAGGCACCACAAGGATGTAATCCTGCAAAGCAAGGGTGAGCTGGGTGAGCCAGGCTCTCAGTCAGAGAAATAACATCCAAAATGACTCCAAAGTCCAAATGCACCTTTAACCTTCCATGCCTTGCTGGGACAGAACATAACACACCAAGAACTGCAAAGAGCAGGAGCCACCTCTCTACTGAGGTCTGTCCATCAGGGTCTATCTCTGAGGAATAGCACAAATTCACTGGACTAAAACCAGCGGAATACCCCCAGAGCACAGCACTGGCTGGTCTCAGTAGGAAGCAGTCTTTATCATCTGAAATTTCTACACATGAAGGCACCTGGGTTCCAATTCTGTCTTTCAGCCATTTATCCAAATTTTGGTCAATCTTCTAGTCGTGTTGCCTGAGAATAACAAAGGCTACCTACTCTCATGATGAGGCCTGAACAAACCATATTATGCAGGTTTAAAATATTGCTAGAGCAGGAATAAAGCTTATTCTGGATTATCACAGATTATGTATGCAAAGTAACAGCTTCAATTTCTGCCTGGTTTTGAAATCAAAACCAGACAAGGAAGGACACTGTCATCTACAGAAGCTGCCCCTGTAAATTCTGCCCTCAATTCCACACCACTAAGGTTGGAAACTGCAACTTTCTGGGGTAGTTCAGAGACTGAGTGATGGTGGCAAACATTCCTGTGGCCACACAGTGACAAAAATCCAATGGGAATTCCTCTGCTGAGGCCTGCCCAGCGTGCTCTGGGAGCTTCCTGGAGAGAGGCTCACCAGCCACAGCTGCTTGCCCTCTGGCACTCGAACAACCACAGTCAGATCATTATCAGTAACATCCAGGATGATCTGGTCCTCAGAAACCACCAGGCTCCGGCACCCGTAGCCATGTGGGCAGAAATTCGCATTGGTCTGACCTGAAAAGACAACAAACATTGGTCTCACACGTCCCTCCAGTCCCCATCACATCCTCCCAGTTTGGAAGGGGTAAGTCTGTCTTGCTTCATTTTTGCAATGCCTAAAGAACCCACAGTCACCCCCTGGCATGGAAAACTTCCAGCCAGCAGCTTGCCCAGGTCCCTGCTCTTCTCACCTTGCCAGATGCGCCCACCATTGATGAGCACTTCCACGGGGAAGGTGGGGTGGTTGGGCTGGTAGAAGTGCAGGATGAAGGCATAGCGTCCCAGGGTCTGGACCCGGCTGTTGAACACCACTGCAGCCTGCCCCAAAACGGGAGAACACAGACAAAAATCCAGCTCTGACACCTGCACCCACAGCTGGCATGTTTTTTAATCATTGCACAGATCTGTGCTCTTATTGCACAACTGCCAGGTCTGGTGAATTCAGTGAATCAAGCCCTCCATGCCTCCACACTCTCTTCCCTCTAATGCTGCCACCTGAAAAGATTTTCCTGGAATTCCACAGAACCAAACAAGGTTGGATAAAGCCAAGACAGGTGAGTCCACAAGAATTACAGGTTCAGGGAGAAGCTTAAAGCACAGATTAAATTCTGAAAATGCTAGCTGATAAAGCATTTATCAACAGGTATGGAAAATTTCTCCCTGCCCCAGCGGTCCAGTGTGACAGCACCAGCAAACCAGCCCAAGCCGTGCCTGTGCCCCTACCTGTGGGGACTGCAGGAGGATGAGCTCTGCAGCGGGGTCCATCGCTGTGGGAGGACGAGGAGCAGGCTCCACGGGCACCCCAGCTGGAGCCACATGGACAGCCTGGGCCAGGGGCACCTCTGGGGCAATGGGCAGAACCTGGGCACCCTCCAAAATGACTGACTGAGAAAGCTTCAGGAACCTTGAGGGGACACAGGAGCTGCTGGAAAACAAGGAGTAAACAGGACGTGAGTATCTCCAGATAGAAAGAGAGGCTCTGGGGTCCTGGCAGGGAAGCACGCCCTGTAACTCCTGGTGGATTACAACCTGTGCCTGCTGAGGGAGAGCTCACTACCAGCACCCCTGGGGCTCTGGGATATGGGCTCAGCAGGAAGAACAGGAGCCTGGCACAGGCTAATTCCTCTGCAAATACTTATTTGAAGCAGTGTTGAAAATTTGGACACAGCAAGTGTCTTGCTGTACGTGAGCAAGCACAGGAATGCCTATTTGGGAGGACACCTGAGGGTCTGCCCCAGGAGGCAGAGTGGGGCTCAGGCACAGGACCATCAGTCTGACTCCCAGTCTGAAGCAAGGAGCTTCACCTCAGCCAGAGATTTCCTCTTCAAGGACTTAAAAAGTCTCTGAGCCTGTGGGAAGCGAGACAAGCAGATATTTTTGGAAATAGTCCCATTCATGCTAAAGCAAAGGGGAACCTGAGAGCCTCACCTGTTGGATGAGAAGGTGCCATGGACACTGATGCAGTGCACCTTCGGCTCGATGAGCTCCATGGTGAACTGTGCAGCAGGGATCAGGTACACTTTGTGCTGCCACACGGGAGAGAGACACCTGGTTATGTGACAGCCTCTGGAGCCACAGCAGTCCCTGTGCCCACCAGACATCAGGAACTTCAGCTGCTGCATGGCAGTCACACCTCTGCTTACTGCCCCTTACTCCCTGGCACAAGCCTTATGGCATTTAGAAGCTCCACATACCGAGGGGTTTCTTCTATCCTTGGCTAAACAAGGAATGTCTTCAAGACAAAAAAGGCACTGCCCCACTGCTACAGAGCTCCCCCTGCAAGAGCAACTGCTTCTCCTCATCTCCTCCCCACTCCCAGTCCCATGATCTACTTCAAAACACCCCACTGATCACCTTCTCCACTTGGACTGGCCATGACACAGACTAACACCCAGTATTCAATCCAAACAGGACTAGAAAACCCTTCTACAGACTGGGTCCCAGTCCAGCCTTTCCTCCCTGTGACCTGTTGACAGAGCTGCCCTCTGAGGGAGCCTTACCAGGAAGAAATCAGCCAGATCAGAGGTGAAACGAACAGTGGCCTCTGAGGTGAGGTCAAAAGTTGCCATTCGACTCTGGGAATCCACAGCAATCCCTCGACAAAGGAAACTGTAAGAGAAACACACACTCTGAGGCCAGCCTTGCACAGGGTCATGACCCAGTTCTTGTCCTGACAGCTCTATGTCCTGAGGGGATTTACACAAAGTCCCTGGAAATCTTTTGATGTTTTTTCTGGCTGCTGGCAAGAGCAAAGTTTTCCAAGGACACCCCAAACATTTGTTTCCTACTGCAAAGGTTGCAGTCTGAAGTCAGACAAGGTTTGACCTGTCTCCAATAAAACAATAAAGCTGCCCATAGGTCATTCCCTAAGTCAAGGTCCCTACCAACACACCCAGCTGTAAGCAGAGGCAAAAACATCATCTCCTGGCAGAGAGAGGGACGTACCTCCCTGAGATGGGATGGCCAGCCACTAAAATCTGTGTCCAGCTAGAATGAGTCTGGACACACAGAGCTTAGATGGACAACACTAAAGCTTGCTTTGTTCACATGAAAAAGTTCAGCTGCAGGGGAGGCTGTCCTTGCCACGGCAGAGAACTGGACCCTTTCTCCCTCGAGGTGCCCATACCTGTAGGCACAGGGGTAGAAGGTGAAGGTGCCCGGCTGCGTGGGCGAGTGTGGCGAGCTCACGGCGATGCCCACGGTCTGCAGGGCATTGGTGTTGGCATATTCCACCAGCAGCATGAACTTCCCAGGCTGGGCCACGGGCAGGGACAGCTGCACTTCCACCTGGAGGACACAGGGATGACTGAGGGAGTGTGTGCAGGGTGCCCGTGCTACAAACCAGCCTCCTCCTCTGCAGCTCAGGGGACAACGCAACAAATCCCATCAAATCCCTTTAATGTGAGACTCTGGGTTTGGGTGCCTCAACAGGGCACACAGCTGCAGGGGTGTAAAGCCTTTCTGGTCACCTGCCAGGTGTAGGTAAAGCCCCAGACAGGGTGGGGCAGGGTGGCGAGTGCTGCAGCGGCTGGGAGAGGGACAAACAGAAGTGTCACTCACATCACTGCCACTGCAGGTGGCCATCCAGGGGTGGGAGGGGGTGAGCTGCTCCGTGGGACACAGCCTGGGCAGCCGGTTGTCCAGCCTGCACACTGCATCCACCCCTGGCACGGCAGGGAAGCCCTCCACGGACAGGTACTTGTACAAGAGGCAGCTGGAAACACACAGAAAAAACAGTGAAGTTCAAAAGTGACATCATGATTATAGAAGAGCACCCACAGAGCCTGGGCTCAGCTAGGTTTGCAAAGGGTTTTGGTCCATCAGGAGGGCCAAGGAGCAGCTCTGGTCAGTGGGGAGCAGGAGACTGGGCACTACAGCACCAGGAGAGCAACAAAAAGTAACAAAGAATAACAACAAAAAGCTTGTCCCCTTGCAATGGGTTTTATCCTGGGGACCACTACTATGGTGGATGGGACAATCAGTGTCCAGAGCCCAGCCAGCCTTCTTGCCAACATGGACACAGAGGTTCTGGGCAAGCAGATGTGTTGAGATGCTCCAAACACCACCAGACTCTGTTCATTTTAAACAGACCAGCAAAACCTACTCATGGCACCCATTCCTGAGGACACACACAACCACACACAGCCTGGCACTGGAACCCAGCCTAGCAGAGAGGTGGGCTGTGGTGTGAGCTGGCCCTCCAGGCTCCATGAGAAAACACAGACTGGCTGTATCATGCATGAGGAGATCTATGGGTTGGCTTTCTGGGCCACTGCAGGTTCCACAAGCCTCAGCAGCCACAGCCGAGTGCTCTGTGAAGCAGTTTTACTGCCTCACAGTATATTATAATATATATAATATATAATATACATATTATATATTATAATATACAGACTGTGTATATTCCTTATCCCCAGGCCAAGAGGAGCTGAGCAAGCCCCACACAGCACAAAGACAGGTCCTTACTTCTGGGTGGCTTGTTCAGGGGCTGGCTGGTAGACACAAGGCTCCGTGACCTTCAGCTGCAGGATTGGAGCTTCGTAGTATGAGCTGGGCAGCAAAACCAGATAGTCCTGGGAGGAGAGATGGGAGAGGTGTTGTGTGTGGGACACTTGTCCCTTTGAGGGAGCTGCTGAAGCCCCCAGAGTGGGTGCAGCACAGGGCCTTACCAGCAGCACACCCTCTGCCTCAACAACCAGGGACCAGGTGTTGGGGTTGAGCACGAAGGGCTCCCCGAAGCTGTTCTGGGGGACAGTCACAAAGGCTGGCTCCGTGCTGGGAGCAAAGACAATCTGCTTGGTCTGCTCTGTACCTGGAATGGGAGGGATGAGAGGCTGTGAGGGGACTGGAATGGAAAACCTGGGGCTGGACATGGGAGGCTATGCTCAGGGAGGCAGCTCTGTGGTGCAGTGGGGAGTGACAGGTTCCCACTCTCTCGGTGCACCACAATCCACACTGTCCTGGAACAGAGACATCCACTCTCAATCTGCTCAACAGCCTAATGGGAGAAATAAATATAAATCCTTAATGCAAATCCAGAGCTCTCACAATGTGCTCTCCATCCTCAGACTGCAAAGCACAGAGCGTTGCAAGCCAAGGAGCATTTTGCCAGCTAGAAAAGGAAAGAACTCATCTGTGAAGAGTTAATTGTGAGACAGACAAAAAGAATTGCCCAGATATATTTTTCTTCAGGGAAATTCTGACCCCAGCTCCACAGCAAGATACCTGTCTTCTGGCAAACTTTCAGGCCCCCAAGGTGTGCTCCTGCCTTTCTTGCTGCCAGCCACAAACTCTGCACTCGAGATTTAGACATTATTTTAAACTGACAGGACAGAATGGGTGCGAGGCCTGATGCTGCTGCTGAACAGCTCCTTGGCTCATCTGACAGTCCCACGACCTCTTCATTAAAGGATGCAATCCCAATACAGCACCTAGAAGCAGACTGTGTGCCTGCCCAGCAGCCTCAGGAGCTTTTGAAGAGCACAGGTGAGGGATTCACCAGGAATGGCTGCACAGTGAGCAGATGAGATGAAGAAGGAAGTGGAGAATGTGGCACACTGACTGTCCTGGTGTGGTACATGGACATCAAGACACAACACACAGGGCCAGAAGCCAAAGCAAGGGCTTGTGCTACTGCTGGGATGGTTAATAACCCCTTCCCATGTGTGGTACTCTGTGACATGCCTGGCACCAGCTCAGGCTGGACCTCACTTTTCCAGATGGGAAGCAGAGATGAGTGAAGAGTGAAGAGATTTCCCTGAACTGGCACCAGGGTAGATTTATTGACAGGTTTAAGTTTCGCATCCCTTTGAGGCAATACACAACTCCAGCTGAGATGGCTTCTGGAGGAGGAGTGGAAGAGACCAGGCTGAAAATCCCATACTTGGAAAAGGCTTCCCCTTTTGCATGCCACATCTTCCAACTTCTTTCCAGGCTGCTTGTCCTTTGCCATGTGAAGCCCTTTCCACCCAGACACGAGGTGGCTGAGCCCTCCTGAAGCCTCCCAAGGATGCTGTTGTTTGTGCACCAGTTTGGCTGCTTGCCTGCAGCACTAGAAAAATCATGTTATGTTGCCTCTGCACAAGAAGTGAAGCACTTTTTAAGGCAAATGAGCTCAGCTGCTTGGATAGGACAGGTTTAATACTTCCTAACTTTTGGTGGGATCCTAAAGCATGACCACAGCTCTTGCTCTTCTTATTCTTCTGCTGTGTAGTATTGTAATATGACTGGACATAAAAATAAGCCACTTTTCCTCTCAAAAAGAAAAAAAAAGAAGGCAGCAGAAAAAGAATATTTTGGCATTTCAAACCTTGCATATCACATAGAAGGCAGAAATTGTGTCAATTCCAGACACAGGAGAGAAGTTCACACACTGATAAATCAGGTAGTTAGCGCTGACAGCCTTGTGCTGTGCCCGTGTGGTGTGAAGGAAGAGCTTCAGCAGGACAGAGTGGCTGTGGCATCCGAAGGGGTAAAATCAAGCAGCCAACCCCCAGCATGGCCTCAGGTGTGCTCCCAGGTAGTCTTGCTCAGATTGCTTCCCAGAGTATTTGGTGTCCAGATTTCTGTTGTTCAGACATCTTTTGGTGACTCTTCTTCAGCAGCTCGTGGCTTGATGAGAGGACACTGCACCAGAGAGCAATGCCTGTGTAAGATGTGTAATTCCAGGGCACTTCCACGCCCCACACCACGTGTGAAGCCAGCAGCCTGGCTTGGGAGAAGCACACGGGAAAGGCAGGACTGCCACGTCAGGGCATGTGGCAAACAAAACCACACCCAGCTGCCAAAGTTTGGATCCACTTCCCAGCTCTTGGCCCATTCTGGTTTTGTGGAAAGTCAGCTCAGTTTTGCCTGGGGCACTAGGGTGATCTTGTCCTGTGCTGGAAAGGTTGTATGGAATTTTACAACAGTTTTATTTCCCACCAGCCTGGCTGGGATCAGTCCTCAGAGTGCAGCCCCAGGGCTGGGCCCACCTTGCTGCTGCTTTGGTAAATAAAGGGGGCTGCAAACTCAAATCAGCCTTTCAACTGGGAGAGCAGGACTAATGGGTAAAGCCATATGGAAGCGTCTTCTGGAAAGGATGATGCAGAAGGTTGCCTGGGATGGGGAGGAGGTGGCGATGGCACAGGGAAGCAGAGCAGTCTGGGGTCCTTACCTCTCCTTCGTGGCTGATAAGCTGTAATTTTGCCATACACAGTGGCCCCTCCTGAATTAATATACCTCAGGATGACATGGAACAGATAGAGCTCTGCCTCCTTCACGTCTACAGTGACTCTGATTTTATTCTGCAAAAAGCAAAAGAGCACACGGGGCACACATCACTGGGGGGGCAGCTCCTGAGCACCCACCCACTCTGGGGAGGGCCTGACCCACCTGCCCTACCTGCCTGCCTGCCTGCCTCTCTTCCCCCTCCCTCGCCAGCCCACGGCACGGCTCTGGCCGGCCACCTGACACGGGCACACCTGGGACGGACACACCTTGGGCCAGGAGAAGGGGCAGAGGAGCAGTGTCGCAGCGTGGGATGCTCTGAGTTAGTCCAGAAGTGAAAAATGCACTTACAGTTGCCACAAACATTAAACTTTCCTTCCTCAACGACCGAGACCCTCCCTTCCACACTGGCGGGCCCCCGGCTGACGTAGCGGAAGACGAGGCGGAAGAGGTCGGGGGAGGTCACATTGAGAGTCACCACTACCTTGGGCTGGTGGGAGAGAGAAAGGGGAGAGAAGCAGAGCACACCTTCAGTTACCTCCACCACCCACTGCTGCCAGCCCAAGCGCAGCTGCCTGGCTCACTGCTCCCAA
Organism: Prinia subflava; assembly: GCF_021018805.1. Lineage (NCBI taxonomy): Eukaryota > Metazoa > Chordata > Aves > Passeriformes > Cisticolidae > Prinia > Prinia subflava. Next base: position 26,870,665 of record NC_086254.1, read on the forward strand.
AGCAACATGCCACAGCGCGAGGAGGAGACAAGCACACGGACCCTACTGCTCACAGCACCTCCTGACACTGCCCCCGCCTTGGGGGACACCTGGGGACAGCCACCAGGGAGCAGCCTGCCTGTGGAAGGGGGTGGGAAGGCTGTGATTGCATCTGGAAGATGCTGTGGCACAGCAGGGTGGATCAGCTGTCCTGGGGCACTGTTACACAGGAAAGGTTATAGGAAAGTTGTTGCTTCTGTTATCAGCGTGCTGCTTTTGGGTTTGGAGTGCTGCAAACAGCCAGCAGGTACCAAATTCCTGTCCTTGTATTTATGGGGCTCTGCCCAACTCCCTGCAGGAGGCTGGTAATTGAGATGGTGCCTCATCCTCAGGAATGTGCAGTGCTAAGGACCAGCAGGGCTAATGGACCATACAAATGATGGCACATCTGCCCTCCACCAGCCCAGACACTGCCTGGCAAGACCCTGGCAAAGGAGATGCTTAAGTTTGACCCATTTCAAAGAGATCTAGGCTTAAATAACCTCCTGTCTACAGGGCAAAGCTGGGGTCTGCCCAGGGAGACCTCTAAGGAGGGTTGTACTCTCCAAAGCTCCAGTTATACAACATCTTCCCACTGGAGAGCAAGCTGGAAGGGTTTTGATGATAACAAACCACGTTAAGACCTGCCAGCAGAAAGCCACATGCCAGCTCTTCTATCAAGGTCTATTTCTAGCTCAAACACCAGTACTGTATGCAACACTGGAGCTATGAGCTTGAGCATGAGCTCCATCCTTAAAGACTGGGATTTTCTAAAGGGAGCCACAGGGATTCATTGCTTAGCTCCTACCTAAAATTCAGTGGGTAATAGCCCCTCCGTTATTTCATCTAAGCACAAAAATGTGAAGAAAACTGAAAGTACATGCACCAGAGGAAGGAGCATCTTACATGGGACAAGACTGTCAGAGAATCACTGCTCTGTACTCCATCCCCAAACACGCACACACTTCCGCAGAGGCCATGCAGAAGAAACCACCAAGGAGAGAAAAAGAGTCAACAGAAGAAACAGCTTCACTTCTAGGACTTACACAACTCCAGGTTAGCATAAACCATTGTTACAGCAAACCAGCTAACAGCAAGGGCAAAGGCTGAAGGGTAACAAGAGGTCCAAGCTGAACACTGCAGCTGAGGAGGAGACACTTATTTTTGGAAAAAGGAGGAAAGGTTATGCAGAGTTATAGGAAAGAGCAGTCAGTTGAAAGAGGAACAAGGAAACTGAGAGACAGTGTTTATAGACATCCCTGTAAGTAATCACCATGCTACCACCTTTGTCTAAACGGATTAGGATATCACGGGATTCCCAGTTTAGGATCTTTCCCCTCATCAGTCTACGCCACCCCCAGCACTACAGGAAATATCTGCACAAACAGGCTATATATACACTGTGCTGTTTATGTTGGCCATCCTGTGACTTTGGGGGGTTTCAGGAGCCCTTGGGGTGAACGATGTGTGCCAAAAGCACATCAGTCCTCCACCGGCTGCATCCTCCCCAGGGGGAGCTGGGCGTACCTGGATGGAGGACATCTGTGCATATCCTCTCCAGCTGAAGCCCTCAAACTCCAAGGGGTTGTAGCCGAAGCGCACAGCCCTGCCAGCGGGCGTGGTGCCTTCCTCCAGCTCGAACTTCAAGTGGTGAAGATCAGGGAAGTAATGGTCGCGTGCTGGTCTGGGGAACAGAGAGAGAGAGAGCATCGTCACCTGCTGGGCTGCCCAGCAAGGGCACAGCTCCGCCAGGCTGTGACAGCAGCCCGGACACGAGGTGCCCATCCCCGTGGGAGGCAGAGGGGGCCAAGGTGCAGCTTACTGCGTGCAGGTGGGGCCCCGTGTGCCCTGCCGGCAGCGGCAGGCTCCGCTGCGCTCCTCGCAGGACGGCCCCAGCGCCCCGCCGACGTCGCACCGGCAGCCTGCGGGCAGGAAGCGCCTGTTTACATTCCCGCCGTGCTAACGAGCTCCTGGTCGCTAATCAAAGGCACGTCCCAGCGGGCGGGGGGAGCCTGCGGCTGCTATTTTTATTCCATTGTATCCGTTTTCATATTTGGCCCCAGCTCCCCTTGGATTGACTCTTCCTCCACCTCAGCGCTGAGCTATTTGCAGGCGGCTGAGGGAACGAGGTCTGCAAACCCTCACGGCCGGGCGCTGCAGCCCTGCTGTGCCAGACCTGCGTGGGATGGCTCAGAGCAGCTGGATCTCCTCCTTTCCTCTTCCCATGGACAGGGCGGAGAGTGGACAACACCACTATATCCATGCCCACCCTCTCCCAGCAAGAGGAAGGGGCATTGCTGCAAGGATGTGACCAGTGGTTCAAACACACCGGTTTACGGTACCCAAAGGAATACCTTACCTGGCTGTTGGCTCACCAGCCTGACAGACCTGTGTCTAACACTGGAAAAGCATGACCCCAGGTGTCCAGACCCACAGTAATTCCCAGCCCATGCTCTGGGCTGTGGTACAGAATCACAGAACTAAGGTTGGAAGAGACTTTTAAGATCATCGAATTCCAACCATCAACCCAGCACTACACCACTGTAACCCTCAAATCACTTAACCACATGGCTCCAACAATGATGACCCAAAACAGAAGGTGGGACATTTCTTGCCCCTCTTCTCCAAGGTCACCAACTGGGGTCAGTCCTTGTGGCCCCCCTCACTCACCAAACACACACAGAAGGGGCTCACCTTGGCAGCCAAAGTAATTTGCATTCTCCATGTTGAAGTAGCCGTCCCTGCAGGCTGAGCAGAACTGCCCACACACGTTGGCTTTGCAGAAGCACTGCCCATCGCCCTGGGAGAGAAACAGGCATGGAAACTCATTCCCTCCTGTTGCCTGTCATGGTTAAGCTGTTCCTCAGTTATTTGGGTTCTGGTCTGAGACACTGCAGAAGCAGCAGTTTGGGATTCATGCTCCACACGGCTTCCTGCGCGTGGGTGGGCCAGATAAGGGCCAGATAACTTAAATTACCCAACAATGCAGGCAAACAAAAATCCAGGCATCCTGGGACAGACCCAGAAATATTTAGGTGCCTAATTTATGACAGGTCTTAATCCCACATTCTCATGCAAGCCCAGATTGTGGTGCAAGCGCTGAGAGCTCAGTGTTGGGGCTTGTCCAGCAGCTGCTGAGAGAGACAGAGCTGAACACTCCCAACACAGAGGAGCCTGGAAGAGGAGGAACAAACCCACCTGCCGGCACTCTGCGACTCCGCTGATGGTGCCCTTGGTCTCACACTTGCAGCCTGAGGAGAGGGAGATGAACAAGAAAGCCAGAAGGTCAATCAGCCCCTGAGAAGAAGCCTGATGGGGTCAGCACCCACCACACCAGAGGACACTGGTTGGGGCAAGAGGAGGCAGGAACTGGTCAAGGAGAAGGTAGCCCTGCACAAGGGCTCAGATTTCATTTTGGACAGCTACTGTTGAGGACACAGCTACCAAAGACATTTGCCTTTTCTGCACATTTGGCCATAAAAAATTAAGTGTCTGCAGGGAGGGCTGAGAATGGCATAACTCATTGCATGAGCCCTCTGTTTCATCCCGAGGAAAAAGCTCCAGGCTCTGGCCTTTCCCCTTTCCACATGAGGGTCACCCAGAGGACTCCAGCTTTGACACATCACTTCTGGATGAAGATGGAAGGAAGGCCATCACTTCCAATCCTCCTGTGATGCTGCTCACTGGCTTGGGTTTAGCTATTGCACCATGGAGGGGACCTCTGCGGGCTGTGCAAATGCCATTTCCTTACTCAGGCAGCCATAGGGGTTCTCTGGAGTCAGGTTCCAGTATCCAGGCTTGCATCTGTCACAGGCTGGGCCTTCAACGTATGCCCGACATGCACAGGAGCCCTGGGGAAAGCAGGGGGAGAAAAGAGCAGGTGAGAATTTGCAGCACAGCGGTTTAACGTGGGGACTGCTGCTCTGGCTAAGCTTAAGGACAGACTTGGTCCAAAAAGGACATAAAAGTGGATCATACAGAATGACCTGCAGGGGTTGTGGTAGGTTCATTTGATACTCACTGAGGCCAGCAAGGGATCTGCAGTCTCCAACCCTGCTGGGTTACAGGAGCCCACTAGAAAAGAGGGACAAAAGAAAGGATTTACAGAGCTAGATCACCCCTTGGTTGTCCTTAACTGAGGTTATTTCTCCCTTTGCAAAGCTTTTGGGTGATGATAACCGCATTTATCAGCACCCAAGAGACTGCAGAGTCCCAAGGGTTCAGGGAAAAGGGGCTACCTTGGCAGTGGGGGAAGCCGTAGGCGCCAGGCACGCAGGTGTCACAGCGCAGCCCTGTCACCTGCGGCCGGCAGCTGCACTGCCCCGTGTCCTGGTCACACGTGCCATGCAGGGACCCCTCCCGGGAGCACTGGCAAGCTGCAAGAGAGGGGAGAGAGCTGCTGGAGGGGCGTTCAGAGCTGCCCAGCAACAGCCTCTTTTGTCTGCCTGACCTTCAGCAAAAGCAGCCAGACGAGAATTATAAATAAAAATTCTCATTCTTTGCTTTTGGTTAAAACCACCCCATGTTTAAGAAAAACAATAGAAGTCTCAATGTTTATCGCACCCATTCACATACATTTATGTGTATTTCAGAGGGAGGGAAGAGTTTTGGTTGAGGAGAAGGGGTGTGATCTCATCCCCCAAAAGTGAGTTGCCAGTGATGCATCACACCCTACAAAATCTCAAGCACTCAAGAGCATTTGGCCATCAGGGTCTGCCCTGTGGATGTTGGATGTGGGCAGTGGGGTGAGGGCAGGGCAATGGTTCCACAGCTTCTGGAGAACCTGCTGCCCACAAATGCACAGAGATCCCACTGCCCTATCACAGGAAAGGTCAGCAAGCTGCCAGGGAGCTGCCCATGCCTTCCCTGCCCAGCCAGCACACCTCAAATCCCTGCCAAAGGAGACGTTCTAGACTAACACCCCCACACTGGCTAACAGCAAAGACTGCTCAGGAAACAACGGATCTAAAAAAATATATAAAAATCAGGTGGTTCTTTTCTTTCCTTGCTGTGGGTCTTCTACAGCTCTGCAATGTGGCTGTGGCTTTATGAGACAAAAAAAAAAAGTGACTACTGAACTCCTGTGAGGCCATTTCATCTCTGCCTCCAGCCTCTTCAAAGGCATATTGCCGGCATCAGCATTTGGGAGGAGTGTTCTGCCAGCTGGCATGGCTCAGGAGTCCACATTTAGTACTGTGCAAGAGGGTGATGATGCTCTTTTGTTGCTTCAGAGAAACTGTATCACGGATTACTTTTTAATGAGCAGTAAATTCTTGCTGGGAGACGTAAGAGTACATCTGGCTTCCAGTCGGGACTGCTGACAGGGAGGGAGATGGGGACACTGCCCAGGTCTGGGGAGGGCTGGTCAGAGGATCTGGGGCTGCAGGCACCTGCCACAGGCATTGCTCAGTCCTGGCACCAGCAGCAATAGTGCAGGAGTGATGCAGTGCCCAGGGAAATGGATAGGATCAGACAATCATTACAGTTGGGAAAGATTTCTAAGATCATCATCCAACTGTTCCCCCAGCATTTCCAAGCCCGTCACTAAACCATGTCCCCAAGTGCCACACCTACACAGTTTAAAATCCTCCCAATGATGGTGACTCCACCACTGCCCTGGGCAGCCTGTGCCAATGCTTGACAATTGTTTTGGTGAAGAAATTTTTCCTAATACCCAACCTAAACATCCCACAGTGCAACCTGAGGCCATCTCCTCTTGTCTTGTTACTTGGTAGGAGAGAATGACCTCAGCCTGGCTACACCCTCGTCCCAGGTGGCTACAGAGAGCAGTAAGGTGTTACTCACGTGTGCAGCTGGGGTATCCATAGAAGCCCAGGGCACACTGGCTGCAGGTGTGCCCTGCAAAATTCCCGTGGCATCGGCACTGCCCCGCTGGGCTGCAGTTGTTGTCCACAGCACCCCGGGAATCGCAGGAGCAAGCTGTAAGAGCAGGACTCTGATGATCCTTGTGATCTGTGGCCAGGCACTGCTGGTCTGAACCATCATTCAGCCCCCCAGGAATTAGCTGCTTCCATAAGAAAAAAATTAATTTCTTAATCCCTTGGCAAATCATGCAGTATTTTCACAGCCATACCAGGAAAAGGCCACTGACGGGTCTTTACAACCCATTCAATGTTCCCCAGCAGTTTAGTAGGTTAATGCACTAAAATGACACACAAAAAAGGCACAAACTGAGACACCAGGTCACAGCAGGGCTGTGATGAGGAAGTCAGACTGATAAAAACTGCTCTGTCTTCCAGGCTTAGCTATGATCCATGACCTCCCAAACAAGCCTGCCAAATTCAGAGTGCAAACAGATTTGATGCTGAGAAACACCCAAGTCTCACAAGAGCAGGTGTATTTTTAGAGCAGCAGGGGCTGAAGGCTCAGGTGCTTACCGTAGCAGTGGGGGTAGGAGTGGTGCCCAGGGCTGCACTGCTCACACCGAGGCCCAGCAAACTCAGCTCTGCAGAAACAATTCCCGGCGGAGTCGCAGCCCCCCGGCAGCGTCCCGACCGCGCTGCAGCCGCACACTGCAACACACAGAGAGCACTGCCCTGAGCTGGGGCATGGCACAGCGCTCACAGCAGAACTGCCTCTTTCCTGGGGCTCTCAGGCAGGCATCAGGTGCTGCTCTAAGTGTTCAAACCATCAGTCTCTGCCCATGGCACAGAACAACTTTCTAGTCCATCAGTCCTCTGCCTCTGTGTGTCCCCAGCCCAGCCCGTGAGGGGCAGATACTCACACTGGCACAGAGGGTAGTTGAAGTAGCCTGGAGCACACTGGTCACACGAGTGTCCCTCAAATCCTGCCCGGCACAGACACTGCCCCGTCTCGCTGTCACAGGTGCCATCGTACTGACCAGGGCCAGAGCACTGGCAGGCTGCAAAGCAACAAGGACGTCAGTAAATAAGTAGGTTTTGTGTCTTTAGCCTTCCCAGGAAAGGAACCAGAGCATCTGTTCCTCTGGGGTAGAAGAGCAGTTGCTGGAGAAAGCATGGGGAACAGAGGGACAGCAAGCATGCCTGGCCCATAGCTCAAGTCCATAGGGAACTCCTCAAGAGCCCCCCACAGCTTGGGAGGACGCTGGAGGTCAGGTCTGGGTGGCAAACAACAGCAAAAGCACAGAAGTCACAAGAATTTATCACTTGGAAGTGGAGCTGTGGAATTCCTCCTCCCCAGCGCGGAAGGAGAACAAGGAGAAGCCCAGCAGGGCGAGCCTGGGGACGCTGGCAGCCGGGTACTCACGCTGGCAGCTGGGCCCGTAGTGGCCTGGGGCACACTGGTCGCAGTGAGCTCCCTGGAAGTTGGGCTTGCACACGCACATCCCCACGCGAGGGTCCCTCCGACAGGCGTTGCCCTCCGTCCCACCCGCGTAGCAGTCGCAGTCTGGATGGGGACACAACAGGGGACACACAACAGGCTGTCAGCCAGCTCTGAGCTCCCGCAAGGACAGGGCAGCAGCTGCCATGAGGCAACTCAAACGCTCAAGCATTTGCTTCCATTGCCTTCCTATCAGATGAAAATGTTTCAGCCAAACCACGCCTGGCTCGCAGGCTGGCTGGGAGGCCTCAGCACCACGCTGGTGTGGAGGGGCAGGGGGGCAGCAGGGCAACACAAATGCTGCTTCCACAAGCCCAGGCAGAGCTGATTCAGTGTAGTGTGGGAATAATCAGAGCCTTCAGCTAACCAGGGTGAACTTTGGGCTTTCTCTCTGGTCACTCCACGCTCAGCTGCACCCCAGACCTTCCCATTTCCAGGGCAGGGTGTTCAGGCAGGCAGTGCCGAGGCTCTGAGCCAGCCCTGCTGTCACCAACAACACTGGTGTGGGGTGCTGGGCTGGGAGAGGGAAGGACAAACATCATCCAAAAACCAGAGGGAGGGGGAGGTGGGGAAATGAGAAGGGAAGTGAGAAATTCCAGCTCCAGGAAAGAAAAAAAACCTGTCTGGAAGATACAGACTTCAAAATATCAGAAGGAAGGAAAAGGTTATCTGGAGCATGCTGGGGAGCATGAGACAGGGGAGGATTCAGTGGGAAAAGAGACAGAATAAAGCACAAGGGAGTAGATGAACCAAGGGGAGTGAGCATGAGAGAGGAGGGAGGTGGAGGGGAGCAGGGAGGAGAGCATGGATAAGTTTTCTAAACAACAGTGGAAGTGACACAGAGAGAGTGGCTGCCTGTGCACGACCCTTCAGAGGTGCCCACAGCAGAGCTTCCAGCTCAGCCACAGCCCCTCCATGACCTTTGGGGGAGGTTCCTCACAGGGAGAGCAGAAGGGACATCCCCACATGGCCTGAACCCCAGGAAAAAAATCACACTGTCACTCTAGGCTAGAGTTTCCACATCTACAAAAGGAGGATCATAAAACTTGCTTTTCCCCCAGCTCAGCTGCTGGTTGTACTCTCTTAAGACCACTCAAGGCTGCCTCACACAATGTACATGCCCAGTAAGCTGAAGACCTGATCTTGCATTGGATGGGAGGTATAACAGGAATGCCAGCATTGCCAAAGCATCAAGGAAAACTGCACTGCTTACTTATTATCTGTCCTGCAGGAAGCACTTGTTCTCCAGTATCATTGTGAGAGAAAGCTGGAACGGCTGTGCAGAGAAAAGACACATTGCACAGGTCATCACACACACTCAGAGAAATCCTGCTGGAATATCAGGGACTTGACAGTCCCAAAGCTGAACAGGCTGAAAAAAAACGTGGAACATGGAACAAAGCGCAGATGTCCCACTAAACAACAATTCATAAACAGCCCTTTTTAGCCTGTCTTTCATAAGACAGTGAGTGAGAGATGAAACTCCAGGGAGATAAAATGGGAAACTCCTGTTGCCTCTTGTGTTCAGAGCAGCTCAGCTCTGGTGCAGCTTCCACCCAAACCAAATGTGGACTTGTGCCCACCTGACAACTCCTCCTGGGACAGGAGTGCCACGTGGCACGGGGAAAGGACATGCCAAGAGCCACAACTGGAGCTGCTGGCCCTTCCCACAGCTGCTGGGGCTGTGGGCTCCCAGGGGTGAGCCCCCACTCACGGTAGCAGTGGGGGAAGTTGAGGTAGCCCTCGGCACAGGCGTCGCAGTGCTCCCCGGTGTAGTTGGGTTTGCAGTAGCAGCGCCCGGTCAGGTCCTCGCAGGTGCCATCGGTGAAGTCAGACTCACAGTTACAGCCTGCACAGAGGGACAAGCCAGCAGCACTGTCACTCACTGAGGCCTCAGGCTCCCCACAGCAGGAAAACCTCTCAGCCCAGCCCTCCAGAGCGCCCTCCCCAGTGCCACCAAGATGTCACTGCAGACACTCACGGTAGCAAATGTACGGAGAGTCGATGGGGTGGTCAGGGGATCGGTAGTACCCAGGGATGCACCTCTCACAATTAATGCCAGTGGTGTGATGCTGAAAAACAGTGGGTTAGAGAGGCATCAGTTCCTCTGCCTGCAGGATTCACGTTCATCTGCCAGATTTACTAACAGCTCCAGGTTACCGAGGAAGCAGCTCAGGAGTGTCAGCACACCAAAGACCTAAATCTGCTCAAAATTTCACATACATCCACTTGGGAACAAAGCCCTTCCTGCAAACTGTATCCTCCCATAAACACAGTGTGAGTTTCAGGCTCATATCTGACCTGGAGCCCATTTCACTTCCTTCAAATGGCAAAACGTCCTGATCTCTTTGTGCTTGGAGGATGGGAGCAACCTGTTTACCCCCAAGCAACAAAGCACAGCCAGAAGTTTCATGCCAGTGCACAAATTAACCGTGTCACCATCACCTTGAGAAGGGAAGAGCTACTTTCCCGCTTTCCCAGAGACTGAAGACTGGCATTTTGGTGGGCAGAGGGACATCCAGGGACATGCCAGAGCACTGTGAGCTAGGCAGGGATTACACAATGTGCTGGGCAGCAACGCGTCCCTCCCAATTCTGGTGTCTAGCAAACTAAAGCTTTAGGAGGTAGTGGTACTACCAGGGAACAGCTAGAAACCCAAGTGCTGTTCTCATTACTGGCACACACTCCTTTAATCCACAGCAAAGAGATTAAATTTCTAGGCAGACACCAAAATTAGGTAACAGAGGGGCTTGGTGGAGGTCCCAGGAGGCTGAACTCCAGGCTGACAGCAGAAACAAACATTTGCAACAGCCTTTTCCAGAGAAGCTTTTCAGGCATACCTGGCAGTCAATACAAACACCTCCCCCTTCAAACTTGTCCTCACGACTCCTGCTGGCTTTGTGTCGATCCACCTCTGGGTCGTAGTAGCAGTCGTAGGCATGGCCATTGCAATTGCAGGCTGGAATACAGAGATGGGAGCTCAAACACCCGTCCTCAGAGGTCCCTCAGTCAGCAGCTGCATCTCAAGGGGTTAGCTCTCCCTCCTGGCTTTGAGGGGTTGGCTTTTCCATGAGGAAAAATGCCTGAATGTATCTGGGGGATGATATGATCTCCCAAGCTCTCTGAAGCCTTTCAGTTCAAAAGCACAGAGGCAGCAACTCCTTCACAAGGTCTGGTGTGCAACCAGGAGAGCGCAGTGGGCACAAAATCACAAGTAAAGTATGTGCAGGCATGTATGGACGAGAAAGAAAAATTACCACACTGTGGGGCCTTGAGTAGTCTGGTTTAGAGAGCAACATTCTTGCCTCTTTTATCCCACCCTGGACAGAAGTGAGCTGTAAAATCCAGCACCAGGTGAGAGGGCTTTAGGAGCTCACAGGATTAAGAGCTTTTGCCACCCTGGGTTTCTAAGACACCATGAGGTGCAGCTCTGTGCTCTGCACTCCCAACGCAGCAGAAATTCCACTGCCTGCACTGACCAAAGGTTTGTCCAGACAAATAAAGATGTTCTGTATGTAAACACATCCAAACCTAATCCATCTTGCAGACGGAATTGAGCAACGAGGCTCGCCTGCACGAACCCTTGGACGCACAGCAGGAACTGGAACGCAACAGAGCCCAAGCCCCACGGGGACCCTGGAGACCTCCCCATGTGAGCATCACCAACACTGGCTGTGCAGAGCCCTCTCTGCTTGCACTGCCCTCCAGCTCACCCAGCCCCACAGTGAAGAGCTTTTCTGCCCCAGGGCAGTGAGCTGTGCCCGAGGAAGGGGCAGCCCAGCTCCCACTTACGCTGGCACTCGTTGGCGCTGTCGGCCGTGGCAGGCTTCCAGGGGAACTGGTTGTAGCCGGGGCAGCAGCGGTCGCAGGAGCCTCCACAGGTGTTGTGCTGGCAGTCACACTGCAGCCTGTGGGGACAGGAATGGCACAGACAGGGCTGGGGTGATGACAGGGACGTGTGGGATGGGGAGCTGCTGTGTGACCCTGCTGTGCATCACTGTCACTGATCCGGAACACAAACGAGTATTTGCTAATCCCAATATTCTGGAAAAGAGGTGTCTAAGGCTTTTTTCAACTTTTTAATTCATTGATTTTTTTCAAACACCAAACTTTGCTATTCCAGCTCCCTCTTTTTTGTATTCTCTCCCTTTCTCCTCCACCATCATTCCTTTTTTCCTTCATAAGGAGACAAGGGTAAGAGAAAAATCAGTGTGCCTAGCCAGCTCTGCAGAGAATAAAACGTGAAAGGGTTGGAGGTGGCAGTGATAGAAACTGAGCTGAAGCTGATTATCTGAGAGACTGTAGCGTGGTGCAGGGACACAAAGATGTCCCCACCACTGTGCAGGGGTAGCATGAAATGAAAAAAGCACAGCCCAGAACTGGAGAGGGATGAGGTCACACAGGTGGTATGAGCAGGGCATGAAATTTGAATGAAGAACTTCAGTAGATGCTGGCCCCACGCTCCCTGTGCACTGCACCTCCTGCTTTCCAGGCAGGGCTGTGCTGGGTAAACAGGCAGCTCTGGAGCAAGGCAAGGCAAGGAATCTCAACAGGCACACGATGGATCCTGTCCCTGCCCGACCACAACGGTGATTCATTAACGATTCATTAACGGCAGTGACATCAGCCCCAAAACCTCCACTGAGCACAGGGCGATTCCCATCCAACACAAACGCTTTCTGTCGGGTTAGACTTATGGATAATACAGCGTGTTCCAGCTTTTATCTGTGCAATTACTCATTTCCCCTCAGGGCCAGTCTGCCACTCCCATCTCTCCCTCCCTTCCAATGCCTCTCCATTCAAAAGCAGTGTGTTTAAAAATAAGTGTAATTTTTTAAAGACGTTAGAAACAAAAGGAGCAGTCATCCAGGGTGAAGTGTAGGAGTGCAGACACTCTGCAGTGAGCTGAGTGCCACAGTTTCCACCTACGTGTAATTTTAAGATGTGGGACCTGCAAGTTGATGTATAGTGAATTGCCAGATAGAGGCAGCAGCACTGGACAAGTGATCTCATTTTAATGAAAATAACGGGATGATCTGAAAGCTTGGGGCAATGCAAGCAGGATCCACACTCAGCATGTTTGCTACAGGCAGAGGGGTTGAGAGGCAGAGGGTCCCAGTGCCGCTCCCAGCCCTTCCCTTGCAGATGCCACGGGACACTAGGCTGCAGTCAGCTCTTTCAGCACTCGTCATGCCCTGTCCCTGCCCACAATCACAGGCTGGGCTGTAGCTGGCACAGTCCAGGCACAAAACTGAACCTCTGGCTGGAGCTTAAGGGGCAGAAAACAGCCCTGAAATATTCACTAGGAACTTTGTTCTTCAAGTGTTTTGCAGACCCAAGGGGGAGTCTCAATGAGAGGCAAACCTTGGCCATGTCTCTGGAATGCAACCACCCACAGACCTCTCACCTGGCTGACTACCACTCAGCACTTCCAAGAAAACAAAATTTTATTGTTCCTATCCATGGCAGCAGCTGGAGATCAAGATTAAGATCCATATACACACATGTGGAGAAAGATGGTCACTGAGTCAGGGAACTTATAAACCTGCTGAGCAGTGTTAATCTCCCTGACTGCAGGACGTGGCTCCAGCCACACACCCCAGGCTCCTTAACGTCCAAGATGTTTGAAAAGTACTGGTTCAGTTCCCAGAACGCAAGAAGATGGCACTGCATGAGTAAAGATGCTCACTTCAGATGGAGAAGGAGGTATTTATTTAGTCTGTTCAGAGTTAGCAATGACCTCTCAGAGAGCTCATCCATCACGGCTTTACTGCACCTTGTGCTCAGTCCGTGCTGCTAATGAATTACAGACAAATGTGCATAAACCACAATATTTACATGTTTCATTGATTGAATATATACAAGGAAGAAGAGGGAGCGCCTGTGTTCACATAGCACATATTTCCTGGTCATCCTGCTGTAAGAAATGAAACCGCAGCCTTCCCGCTGGAACTGATGCTCAACAGCAGAGACTAAACAGTTTCCAGCTGGCAGCTGGGGCAGAACTGAGAGCAGCACACAAACTCTACAGCATCTGGGTTTGGCTGGAACATCTGAGGAGCACAATCAAGGAAAAATAAAAAAAAAGCCCCTTCTTCTGTTTCTGACTGTGTGGAGATAAAACCACCTGCAAAGAGAGACTGGCAGATGGCACAGATCTACTGGCACACATGGTGCTTTCCCTTCCAAATGGGAAAAGGGAAGCTGGGGTTCAGGATCCAGCAGTGGGAAAGCATCCTTCCTCTGTGGATGTGCTTCTGACCAACCAGGCTGCTGCTTATCTTCAGCATCAGGCACAGAAAGAGCAGCTGGAGTGTCTGGCTGTCTCCCCTCTTGCTTGTGGCATCTGTGACAGGGCAGTGAAGCCACAGAAACCCTTACAGGGTTCTCCTGAGCTCACTCAGACTGTTAACACACTGCTGCCACTCTTGTCTGGGTTCTCCAAGCCAGGTTCCTGATCATTCTTATCTCACTGCTCCAAGGGCTTGCCAGGAGAAAGGGTTGTGCCCCATCCTGCTGGTGTTCACCTTTAACCAGCAGGACATTCCTTCCCTCTGCTTAATTCAGCCCATTCCAACTTGGGGCAAAGAGAGAAAGCTGTGAGAAGTGCAGAGAACCTCGAGGAGGCTGTATCTGCCCTCAGCTCCCTGCAAACACTCACACAGGGCCCAGATGTGCTGCCAGCTCAGCACAGCTGGATGTGCAGCCTCTGCAGCTTGGCACTTCACACAAACTTTCCAAAGTTGCACTAATATTATAATTTATGGCCAGGAAGTCAGCTCATGGACATGCTTCATCATGTCCTGAAGTCTTTGACAAGAATTCTAGCTCACCTCACCTCTATCAAAATGCTCAGCCTGCCTTTTTGAGCAGTGGGCACAAGAAACATGGGGTGTGCAGAAGAGAGAATTTAAAAAGAGCACCAGAGACCCCCCAACAGGCTGAGATTGTGGGATTTTTAATAGGGCCAGGCCAATTCACATCCCTTTATTTGCATTTCCTTGCCCATTTGCTGCCACACATCAGATTCTGAAGAGGCAGGACATGTGCAGAGGCCACACAACAGAGATTGCTGAAGACATGACAAGTTTCTGGTAGCTGGGCCTGTGTCTCAAGGGAACAGCGTGTCTGAGCCCCAGCTAAAGTGGCATTACAGATGTCCCCAAGCTGGCTCTGTGCTGTGTCAGGGCAGGAGGGTTGGGATCCTGCCCAGCAGTGCCCACTTCAATGGGAAGGCTGGACACAGCTGCTTCCAAAGCCTGGAAAAAGGCAACATTTCATCAATGACTCATTTTCTCAACTGAAAGTATCAGATTTCTGCTGACCTGTCTGTGCTCCTGGGCTTGCTGAAGGGTACAGCAATGCCATGAGAAGATCTATTTATCCAGCACCTTTTCCTGCTGTATCCCAAAGGACTTACAGCTGTTATGTTCTGACTGTACAAAGTACACAAGTAGGAAATGTTTTCTCCCTCTGGCCAGCACGATCTGCTCTGGGTGAAATGCAACAGCTGCTCACCAACATGTGCTGCAACATCAGAGAACAGGCTGGGGCCAAGAGTGAAGATGCCAAATGCATCCAAATGAGAGAGGAGGAGTGGAATTTCAAGAGACAGAGATGGTTGCAAGCAGAAGTGGCAATGAACAAGGATATCTAACATCCCTCCTTGCTCAACTTTCCCTCCCTTCTTGGAGAGCCCCAAGCTTTGATACACCTAAGAAAGGTCCTGGCATTTCCATATTAAAGAATCACTTGTCCCCATGAAGCCTTTTGCCCCAGCACACAGGTGCACTTTGCAACCAGCAACACCAATGTCTAAAAAAAAGGAACTGTACATTCAAATATTTATGAACTTCCTTTTGTCAGAGAGTTTGGCACACTCAGGCAGGCTTGCTTACCAATACATCTTTGTTTTAATACTTAACAGCTTTAACCTTGGCTGGGACTCACTGGAATTTTATTTTAGGCGATCCAAAAGTTCTACATGATCCTGATGAGAAAGAAATACAAGCTCCCCTTGTCCAGCTAAATCTACCAATCCCTTTCATAAAGGCAACACTGAAGCTGAAAACAGATGGCTAAAAGCAACACTTCCATGGTCTGAAGCAGCTCCTTGGCATTCCAAGTTGCCAAGGCAGATGGGAAGTTCCATTAGCCAAAATGTAACTTTTTTACACAATCCTGCGCTTTTGCAAAGAGTTGTTCAGATATGTACATAACGAATCTATGGTTCTTATGAGCAGAAATGGGAAGCAGTCTCTGCTGTCATGGGAGACCATCTATTTATGAGAGCACTGTCCCAATGCTTAAGAAGCCATATGGGAAGCATGAGACTTCTCTGCACAAGTTCAGAAATGATCACAGGAGTTTGATGGGAAACCTCCCTGTTCTACATCAGTATCCCTCCTTCTCATTTTCAAACCCTGCTCCAGTGGGATGGCAAAGCTGTGGACAGGAAAACTTGACCAGGGAGCTGATCTGGCTGAAAAACAGTCTGACAAAATATGTGACTTTTGTACTTTGTCTGGAGCAGTTTCTGGTCCTTTCTCAGGGCAGAGACACAAACAGCAGTGACGGCACCATTACAAGCTCAGGACAGGACACAACTAACACTGGTATCATCTTTCATTCTTAGAACAGTCATTCCAATGCTTTCAGACAGAACTGGGGTTTTGCAAAAGGTACCTGTAAGGGTCACTGGGGTCCTTGGCATTGCAGACGTCTGCATGGCCGTGGCAGACACAGCGTCCCCCGATGCTGATATCCTTGATGCTGTAGTAATACTGGAAAGCACAAGATAAGTGGGCCATTACTATTTTTACAAATCAGTAAAATCAAAATCACAGCCATTCTACTCAAGATTCAGCAGGGCTTCATGCAGTAAAATGATGAGTTGGGATATTTCCCTTACAGTGACACTGCAGGCTGCAGTATCTGCCTGTGGTAAGATCCACCACCTCTAACAGAGCCCATTAGCTATGAGTGTGGGGCTCCCAGCACAGCCAGAAAGCCACATGTGACACACCAAGAGGTGTTTCCCAGCTTCATATTGTTGGTGTCTTCCCAAGCAGCCCCCAGCTCCAACCACAGCAGATACCTTCAGCTTTAGGGGGTGTAAGACAAGAGAAAATCCCCACAGCCAACACCCACATGTGTTCTCTCCCCAGAGGTGGCTTGCACAGCCCTCAAACAGCTCCACCTCACCAGCAAGAGGTACCAAGGGCTGCCTTACCCTCCTGGTGACCGTGGGGTCCCTCAGAGCTTTGCCCATCAGGTGCCCCAGCAGGGTGTTGGTCTGCAGGAAGCGCAGGCGGATGTTGGTGGCTTTGGTGAAATTCCGCAGGAGAGGAGAGTAGGAGAAGTTCATGGCTCCTGGGCGCCCGTTCACCAGAGAGACAACAATCTGTGAATGGGAGGAAGGAAAAGGACACGTGGGACTGGGCACTGAGCAGCCTGGTCCAGTGGAAGGTGCACCTGCTCACAGCAGTGAGATGGAACTGGTGGTTCCAACCCACACCACTCTGAATCTGTGAGAACAAACCTGTGCAATCCTGTGGGGTGGGAGGAAATTAATCCCTCCCTCAGCTGAACCCAGTCGCCCAGAGGACTGGATCAGCTCTCTGTCATTCTCACTTGGTTTAATTGAATACTTTAAGTGGCATCCAAAAGGAACCTCGAGGGGATGGAAGCAGGCAGCTGCTCACCTCCCCGTTTTCCAAAGGCACGATCCGCGAGTACTCCGTGGTGCAGATGGCGTGGTCATCCCTGGTGATACGGTCCACAGTGTGCTGGCCAAACTTCTCAATGCAGTCCCTCTTGGAAGCTGTTCATCAACCAGAGATGAGAGCAGTAAGAGAAAAGGAACAATTCCCAGCCCTCTGTGGATTTTCCCACGCTGACCATAGGAGAGATGGGTGTACAATCTTTGTTAAGCATTTACCACGTAGAGATTGCTTTGTATCATTAACTCTGTCATGGCTAAGTACACGTCCTCCACTAAGAGGAGGTGTCACTCCAACAGTAATAGGCAGAAAAGCCCCCAGATCACCTCCCTGCTGTAAATAAGGAATGTCAGAATAGCCCCTGTACCTACTGCCGCCACCTGCAGAGAAACCCACCCCTCAATTCTGGCATTAAGCTCACACTTTAACCAGCCTGAGATCTAACTCTGGTCTCCATCTGCTGCCTTGCTGGCAGTGGGTTTGCTACACTGCTTCCACTGTACTGCAGAAGGGCTCTTTGCTGCCAGGGCTCTGCTCCTGATGCAGGAGCTGCACCATCATTTCATGAGGCTCCTAAACTTCCTGTGTCAGTCCCAAAGCCAGCACAGAACCCACAACAGGAGCAACCACAAGCCACAGTCACTGCTGGGACATCTCCCACCAGGCAGGGTGGACAAGCAGACATCCTGCAAGCCATTGCTCTGCCTCTCCCAAATGCTGCAGCTCCTCTCCTCACACCTTACTCTGAACTCTGCTCTTAAACCAATGCCACAAACCAGAAATGCCAAAGCCACCAAGAACCACTCCTTGGAGACAGCAAACGAGGGCTCCTGCCACTAAGTGGCAATGCAAGGCTGGATAAAGTCAGGGAACAGGCATCACCAAGCAGCCACTCTGCTGGCTTGGTGACCTGCTCTGGGGACACTGAATGAATGCCAAGACTCTCCTTGCAGCTACAGGAATGGCCTGGCTTCCCAGTATGACTGCTCCTGCAAGTCCAGCACCCTTGTCCCCAGGATGTGTGACATCCCTGTGCTGGCAGAGCCAGCCAAACCACTGCTGGGACAGCTCAGGGCCTGACTGTGCAGGGTGGTGAGCACCTACATCTTCCCAGGCAAACACCTACACAGTGCTGCTCTCAGGGACTGCTCCCTCAGGGAGAGCCTGGACAAAGGCTGCTGCTCCTTCCCACTCCCTTTCCACCTGTGCCAGGAGCTCACAGAGAGCATCCTGAAGTGAATGTCACTGCAGTACTCCTGAGGGTGTTTCCATGGCGAGAAAAAAGAAGAGAAGGCAGCCAACACAATCTCCTGTTCCTGCCAGCGCTGCTCAGCTCACACAGGAAACTGAAGGGGAAATGTTAATCCAATTCATGGGAATAATCCTCCAAAATCTGTCTCAGTGTGCTTCCAGAAGGCAGGTCCCCCACTCCATGTGCTGCATGGGTAGGCTGAGCCAGGCAGAAGGAACAGTAAAGGAGGAGCAGAGAATTTCTGCCTGCCTGTCTTCACCTCTGGCTTGCACCCATCCACACCTTGTCTCCAGAATGTGGCCTTGCTCCAGGAAACACTGTTTTGGCAACAGCAAGAGCTCAGTTGCGTCCACAGGAAGATGTGGAAATATTTAACATCAGGTCTCTGGCCGCCAAGGTTTGCTTCACCATGTGCTTTTTTAAAGGCAATTTATTTTTAAAGCCCCAGGCAAGGAACCTGTCACCACCGGCTCGGGATGATTGATTTCCAGAGCACTGCCACGGCTGCATGGAGACAGGATGCTCAGTCCAAAGAGCTACTCAGGAAAACCAAAGAACTCCTCCAGTTATTGCAAAATCTGCACAACCATGTGAGCCAGAAGCTGGGCATTCTGAGCTAAAACAAAGTAACCCACTGGCCTTAACTCCAGCAGTGCTTTAAGGAAACAGCCAAGGACAGAGCCTCACCCAGCACTCACTTCTCCCTCCTCCCACAGAGCTAAAAATCACCTTGGCACCTCCTGTGATGAGCAGCTCGAGGGACAGCGCTGAGCCAAGGGTGGACAGTGCCACAGTGTCACCCCTGGCAAAGGCTCACTGACAGCTCTGAAGAAATCCTGCATTTCTGCCAGCTGCTTTTAACCCTGGTTCTGACCTGGCAGGGTTTTTATCAGACCACCTACAGAATTCCCCGCGATAAAAATAAACCTCCGCAGAGGACTCCTTGTGCTTGAAGTCTGGCAGGTTTTGGAGCAGCCACCTCTTTATTTCCATGGGAATTTTCCACTGGGCTGTGTCACTGCATGTCACTTCTCCAGGGGAGTGGTAACAGGGCCTGATGTTTTGGGAGGGAAGAGGGCTCCAGATGTTGCAGCACTGCCACGACACAGGAACATGCCAGTGGGGCAAGAGTGCAGCTCCAGACCACGCAGGAACACGACTGTAATGGGCCCCAAGAGAGGCTTCAGAGCTGGCAGAGAAATTCTCAGAAAAGATAGAAAAAAGCAAAGCAGGATTTTGACAGCAGTTAATTCCCTGCTAGCACACAGCAGAGAGAAAAACATCCGCCCCAGAGAGGAGCTACCACGCTAAGGCAACACAGTGGTAATACATCTGCAGCTCTTTCTTGCACAAGAAGAGGCCAGAAATCCAAAGCACAGCCTGACAGGTAAGCCAGAAATATGAGCCTTCAGGGACAGCCCAGGGCAAGGCCTCTGAGTGCTCCCAAGTCCTTTCTTGCCAGGTTTTAAGCTCTGGCTGTAGATCTTAACTCACATCTTCTCCCAATTACTGCTGCTGCTCCTGGGAGGAGCTGGTGGTTTTAACAAGTTCCTCAGCATCTGGCTACCCCACAGACCCTCTGGGAGAAGGGTTTTGCAGAACCAGCTGTTTCTTAAGGTTTTAATCAGAGAATTGGGAAGCCAAATGCACAGACTGGATCTCCTTTCCAGGCAGCTGTCTCTGATCCACCTTGCACAGCAGCAGGACAGAGGTTGCCTGCCCTGCACAGGCTGGATCCAATCTCCGGTACTGATAAGCACAAGGGAATGTTCTCTGCATCCAAACTCTTCTGTGATAGCAGCCACTTGTTAGCAAGCTGCTGCTTGGCTTCTGGAGGAGCTGGAATACAGCCTGGGATGGTACAGGGAAGAGACAGAAAGAGGAGGGCAGGGAGGAAATGATAAGAAATCTCACCTTCAGACCTAGATCAGCAACACCCACCTGCTGACAACCAACTTTGGCACCTCCAGACATGCCATGGCAGTGTTTTAAAAAATACATTTAGTACCGACAGCAAAGTAGTTCTCCTGTCTTGAGGAGCATTTCATCTTCAACTCTTGCAGTCTTAGTGGGCAGATGGAGAAGACATGTGCTGCATCACAACAGCGACACAGGAACAGCTCCAAACCCAACCCTGCATTTTCACAGAGTTGTCTTCACCACAGCCTCACTGCCTGGCACTGAGCTGCAGCCCCCTGTCATACTCACAGGCAAAATACTGCCAGGGCTCGTAGGTGAGGCCAAAATCAGTCGATCGCTCCAACACCCAGAGGTCAGGACGAGGGGAATTGGCAAACTTGATCAGGACATAGGCTACGTGGAAGAGCTGAAAGAAAGGAACACAGAGTTAGCTGGCTGCTTGAGGCATCCTGAAAAGCAGAGAGAACTTCATGGGATCCAAGTGGAATAAATGAGCTGGCACTTTGCAGCTCCTGCTGCTCACAAGCAGCCTGTGAAGCGAAATCCTCCATATCTAAAGGGATGGTGATACAACAGGGCTGCTGCAGAGAGGCAGATTAGGGAGCTCAGCTCCCACTGAATGCAAACACAGCTCAGACTTTGTGGCTGCAGGCTGTTCTCAGGCTGTGCTGAGAGACACCTCAGGCTTAGCCTGAGCAGGCTGCATTACAAACCAGCTACAACGCTGCCCTGGGGACTTGGCTTTTGGGCTGCTCTTGGTGACAAGTGACACACTGGCCTGTCAGCCAGGGAACATCCAACTGCACCTTGCAGACAGTGCCACAAAATCCTCCTTTCTGGTTTCTTTAAGGCATTCCACATACCAGCCCTGCTTCACCAACACAACCTGTGTTTGGGAGCCTGTTTCAAAAAAACCCCAGCACAGCTGCTCCTCCCCAGGTGCCACAGGGAGGGGAGAGCAGGAGACCCACTTGGCTCCAGCACAGCTCCAACGTTGGGCTGCTCCCATTTGTCTGGACACTGACATGTGCACACACACTCCTGCCAAGTATAAAACAAACCTAGTCTTTAAAGAGCTACAATGTCAGTGCTAGAGAGAAACAAAAGCCCCAGCAGAATTTCCCTTCCCCGGCTGGCACAGGCTCGCTCCAAGAATCCCCACTCCATCATCCTGTCACAAAGCGATATTTAAAGGCAAATAAAGTTCTCTTATCAGAGGAAATTCCTAATGTCAAAAACAACCCAAAAGGGAGTTTAGTGCTTGAAAGGCAGAGATTTATAGCCCAGGAGTCACTCCTCACGCAGAGCTGGGGCTGCATGAGCATACAGACGCCCTAAAGACTGACAAGTATGCAGAGGGACATTTCTGCAAGGGGAGGAGAAGGAAGGCTCCGTGCCCATCTCAGCCCTGCAGGAGAGCCAGAACAGCAGCCAGCACCTCGGCCCTGCCCGGCCACACGCATCGCCGAGCCACAGGACACACAGCCATAAAAATATGCCCCCAAAGCAGCCCTGACAACCCACAGACTGGGCAAGTAAAGGGCAGGAGAAACAAGAAAGAGGTATTTAAATCTGCCAAGCCATCTATAAAGCACAGATCTTGCTGGGGTCAGCCAGACGAGGGGTGCGAGTGCTGGTGTGCAGAAGGGGAGCAAGGGGATGTGGGCAGCCCTGAGGACTGGAACCAGCTCAGTTCCCCCCTCAGCAGGACATTCAGGCAAAAACCTCCTCAGGATGCTCCCAAATGCTCC
This sequence comes from Prinia subflava, assembly GCF_021018805.1. Lineage (NCBI taxonomy): Eukaryota > Metazoa > Chordata > Aves > Passeriformes > Cisticolidae > Prinia > Prinia subflava. The sequence goes on from NC_086254.1 coordinate 26,892,651, forward strand.
TCTGGCTCAGCCTCTCCTCCAATTACCAGGGGGATTGTTCTGGTTCCCACTGCAGGCTGGTGACACCCAAAACACTCCTGGGTGTAGACTAAGGGGGCTTGAGAGAGATGCTCAGGGAGAAGTGAACCAAATCCAGCTGGAAAATCCACATGAACACCAAGCACAGCAGATCAGAGGCTGTTCCCAGCCAGGAATGGGCAGGAGGCTGGGATTTGTCACCACTCTCAGGCACTGCTAAGGACTGGTGCCATCCAGAATAAAGAAACCAAAGTGGTCACCCAATGCAGTTCTCTGCTGCCAAAAGACTTTCAAGCCCAGCCAAGGGGGAAAAAGGCATCCTTTTCAAAAACTGAGGGAAAACAGACCTCAGTGCTGCCCTGGCTCCCCTCTGCAACATACATGTTGTCAAGGCATACAAGACAAAGCTTTTTTTGAGGAGCAGGGTTTTTTTTTCTACCTGCTTACCCTCTCAGCAGAGCTGTTCTCTGATAGTGAAGCCCAAGAGGCTTCAGCTCAGGCAGCTGCTTTCTCTGCAGGACCAGTTCTCACAGCTCAACATCTGCCTCTTGGCATGGGAACAGGGCTGAACACCAGCCTGTGAAGTTACACCTTCCCTCTACTCTAAACCCTCCTCCAGCTTTATTCTGCAGGGAATAAATTAATGCTCCTGCTGGAATCCAGCACTGCCTGTAGCTGGACAAAATTCCCTGTGGCTCAAAAATGCCTGTACGTGTTCTGGCCTCAGGCACAGGGGATTCTCTGCTCTGAATGAACAGCAACCACAAACACAAATTTAGAAATGTCAGGTGCATCCCTCTCTCTGCCTTTCTTTTTGCAAAGTAATGAATTTTGCAAGTAATGAATTTATTCACTGCAAAGCCAGTAATTCCCACGGAATTTCTAGGGGGTCCTCCTCTTTGTTCACGCTGGAACAAAGTGTTCTTAATTAAATGTCCTTGGAGTCCAGCTCCTCTCGTGCTTCTGGTTCTCAGAAGTCCCCTCCCTCTGGAGTGCATGGATTACCACTCAGAAAAATTGGTGCAGCTTTTACCCAAACAGTGAGATCTGACACAAAACCAAGCCTCGGGCTCAGTGATTCACCAGCCAGAAGAAAAGCTCAGTGCTGCTGGTTGCAAGCTCTGGTGTAAATGCCCTGGGGCAGGGTCAGGCAGCCACAGGCTCCTCTGAGCCCTCTCTGGCTGAAAGAAGGAGGCAGAGATGGTTTCAGCAGGTTTTGGGTCATGGCAGACACACACACACTGGGAACTGTGGATAAAACTGTGTCCATGCTTGCTGGGAGTTCTCTGAAAGGCCAATCCCAGCCTCACTGGCAGGGTTTCATGTCCAAGGCCAGCACACCTTTTATCTTCTACTCCTGCTTTTCACAGGAAAGCACAACAACCTCTGGGCTCCTGCTGGATATGTCTGCATCATCTGCAACACCTCAGCTGAAAGACAGGGCAGAGATTTGCTCTCAAAGCCAAGCACAGTTCCTCTCTCCATACCCAAATCCATGTTTAGCTGTGTGCTGTGACTGCTGCTGAATTTTATTCGAGTTGTGACCGCAGTCTTAGGACACAAATGAGCCCAGCCAACACAGCACAACTGCTCCCCTTCCAGCATGGCAGGGTCATTCCTAATGGAGTACAGAAAATATTCAGGAGCCTGTGACCACAGTAAACCCCAAACCTGGAACAAGACCCGTGTCCTGGTATTCAGGGGGATTTTTATCCAGCCTCCATCCAACATCCTTATCTTGCAGTGTATCACAGCCTGGCCAGAAAAACTAACAGCAAATTGCCTGTTTCCAGTGCATCTGCTGAGAAAACTCAGATGCGAAGATGGAGCAGCAGCTCTAAAAATAGAGCTGGCAGAAAAGCCAGACTTTTCATTCCATGTTTAGTTCCAGTATAGTTCTGCCCAACCAATATTGCAAGGGAAATGGTTGGGTATTTTTCCAAAGCCTTTATTTAGCTCCTATTATCAGTCAGATGAATAAAAACCTCTATGTTCCCAGCCACTTCAGACTTTTTTTTTCCCTTCTTCATGAACAAAAGAGGTGAAACACCAGACTTGATGCTCACACTTGTCTCCAGGCAGGCAGATCCCTTATTTTCCCTACCTCTGAAAAGATGCCAGGTGCAGCTCAACCTTTGACCAGCCTCTGGAATTTCATAAAGCGACCTTCCAGCCAGGAAATTCTGACACTACTTTAATTAGCAACCAGATTTCTTTGAAAATAGTAACATCTCTGCATGTAGTTGATGTTGCTGCTAGTGGTTTTGAAGCAATTTTCCTTAGTAACAATCACTTGAGCTGCCCCAGTGCCTGGAAGGATGGGGCATTTCCTCCACATCCCACACTCCATCCATTTGTGTCTTTGGATGGTGGGCAGCTTTATCCAGCACTAAAATACCATTAAAATACTGATCAGTGCCCTGTGTGACAATGCAAAGACTTAAAGAGTAAACACAGACTGCAGAGAGTCAAGAGAAACTCGGCTGCTTTTGGAGCAGCACGTTCTCTGTCCATTTGCTCATCCATCCCCCTGTGTAAGCAGCACATGATGGCAAACACATTTCTTCTCTATTCCTTTCCTCAAGAGACTGATTCCACTTTTCCAGCTCTGGGAGGTACATGTGGGAAGCAGACAAAAAGCTGGACCAGGTTTGTATCCTGTGTGTCCTTTGGCCAAGTCTCACTGATACTCCAAAGCACATTCAACACCCCAGTCTGGGTCACTGCACAGCAGCTCCAGACATCTGCAAAACCTAGAAGCAGGGAAAGCAGAAAAAGAACTGCTATGGAAAGCGTGGGGAAGTGTTAATTTATTTTTCCCTGCTTTCAAAAATCAAATGATTTTACTCCCTCCCAAGCCCATCCATCCCCCAGGCACTGCCTGGTCCATCACTGCAGCCACGAGCCCACCTGGAGAATGTGGAGATGTCAGAGCCTGCGTGGGGTTATCAATCCACAGTGCCAGGGAGAAACAGTTCTGGGAGCACAGGTCACCTCTGTCCACAGAGCAGAGCCAGGAATCAGCCCTGGACCACATCACTGGCAGCAGCTAAAGCTAATAAGGTGCCTTTTTGTGCACCTTTCATCCCCACAAATAAATATGCAGGAGGTGGAAAAGCCCTGGAAAGGCAGAGAGCTTCTGGCTCACTTTGAGTTTCTCTAGGTCAGTGATCTGCCCCTTTTGCATCCTTTGCCTGTAATCATTTATTCTCATGGAAGCAGTGAATTTACTCATTAACAACTGACTGTCCCCCTGCTGAGCTTCTGTGGTCCTGCAGCAGATTTATTTCTCCCCAGCCTATCCATTAAAATCCTTTAATAAAATCTCTCACATTTAGTGTGTGCCTACTTTTTATTTTCAATCACACAAGAACTACTTCAACCCTCCCAGGCAGCAAACAAAGGTGCTTCCCCTCCAAGTGGGCACGGCTTTTTATCCAGTCATTTTTTCATAAAATATTTAAGTGCCTGAGAGCAAACAAACCCCACATATAAAAGCACAAAAGTCAGTGTTTGAAAGAAGGGTGTGCACTGAAATATGCTTTGCCCCCATTTTGCTCTTTTCCTCACAGCAGCTCCTGGCTTGTTCTTGTATGTCTGTGTCTCAAATCCTCACTCCTAAAAGTTATGTTTTTCCAAGTTATTCACGGAGGATTACAGGGTTCTGAATGAGAAGGTTCCCTGTGCTTGTACCTCAAGATTTTGAGAGCCAGGCTTTAGAAACAAGCACCCATCCCTTTCACCACGGGGGAAGGGCAGAGGTGCAAAGTGGCAGCTCTTAAACACCTCGGTAGGGCTGGGGAGAGAAGTGAGCACTCAGACTCAATTTTACACCAACCTGTTTTTAAGTTTTTCTCTCAAAACTCTGGAGTTTTATTGAGAGAGATCAAAGAAAGCACTCCCCATGAAACCACAGCTTCAGAGCTACCAGCCAGCGTGGAACCTGCTCAGTGTCACAACAAGCAGCAGCAGCAACCCAACACTTTATGATGTTATTTTCCAAACAGTGCCTGGTTCCCTTCCTAAGCAGCTTGGCTTAGGTGAACAGCTGAGGGAGCATTTTCCACAAAGGATTTTTTCTTTAAACACCACTTCTGAGAAGGATTTGGCTCGTCCACCCATTTCACACACAGCACTGCTTTATCTTCACAGCATCCTCCTGCACAAGCTGTCCTTCCCTTGCCAGTGCCACACACACCTCCTGCCAAAAATCCTCGGGGAACTAAATCTGCAGCACTTGGCACATGGCAGGGCAGAGCAGAGCCATCACTTGTGGCCTGCACAGTGCTGGATATCTGGATAGCCAAGTTTTAGCAATGACCTCCAACAGGGCAGCAGCAAGAGCCTGACTGGCAGCAGGTTCAGCCAGCTGGCACTGAGGAGAGGCACAGAGGAGCATCCTGTTAAATCCCTGCCAACCTGGAGCTGCAAACAGCAAAGGCCACATAGCTCCAGGTGCATCCTTCAAGGATGCTGACACACCAAGCCTGTTAAATCCCAGCAGGTGGGGTCCCTTCTGAACTCACATCAGCCCAAACAGCCACCCAAAGGCCACTGCAGCCAGATTCGGTAACCAGAGGCATCACAGCAGAGCAAAACTGGCCAGGACAGAGGGGGATGGCTGGAATTCCTTGGGATGAGGCCTCAGTCACTTACAGAGAAGGACTTTGCCCACACTTGCCTCTCGCTGTGCAGTAGGAGATTCCCTGCACTTGACTGAGATGGCCTTTGCAACTTTCTAGGTTGCTGGGGGAAGTGTTAAGTAACCCATTAAAGACTTAAATATTTGTCTTTTAGCCCAAACTTGAGCTTCCACACCCTCAGGGAATGGCTAAGAGGACTCCCCTGTCCTTGGGCACCCTGTAAAGGGGTACAAGCACTGTTCTGCAAGGCCAGCTCAGCCCAGGAGCTGACTGAGGCCAGAGAATGTGAGAGGGTCAGGTGCCCCCCATCACAAGGACTCCCACCCTCTCCAGTTGCTTTAATCCTCCTGCAAACACCATCAGAAACCCAGCACAGAGGTGGCTGTAAAGAGGCCCTTAAAACTTCCTGGTGCTGCAGAGATAAGACACTATAACCACATCCAGGATTTCAGGTTCTCAGACTATTTACCTTGAGGTGTCAATTGTCCTTGATGGTTAAATGCTTCTAGGAAGCTTCTGGGAATGGGTATTTTTTTTTAAAGTGATGTGTTCTGGGAAAGCATGTGAATTAATAATTAGCTGGCAGGATTAGTGGTAGCTCAAACCAGGGTCTTCCTCCCAGTCAAACATAGTATTACATGAGAAGAGGGATAAGGAAAAAAGTGACTCAAAGGAAAAAAAAACCCCTTTTTTACAGAGACATAAAGTGCCCTGATGGCCCTCACTGTGAAGAACCTCGTGCTTGTGCTGTCCAATGTGTAGAAGTGAAAAAGCCAAAGTTCCTGCAGGCACCTTCATGCAGACAGGTGAGCAATAAGCAGGTGTCCCAGAAAGACTTGGTATTCTAGAGGAATTTAACTGGAAGTCACTCAAATACAGCCAGCCAAATAAATCCAGCCAACTACTTCATGAGAGAGAAAAAATCCCACATGGTTCTCAAAGGTGATTTTCAAAGGGCCTTAGATCCACTGCCTTGATTATCCTCCCTTAAACAAGCAAGAGTTTGAGAGTAATTTTAGCAAAATGAAAACTACACCATAGCAGAAACTCTCATAATCCCAGAACACAGAGAAAATAAGTGTCCTCCTATAAACAGAAAAAGTGGGGAATTCCAGCTTGCTAATACTAACAGATGTGCTTGCAGCCTAGATCTGAAATTGCTAAGAAAAAGCCCGACTTGAGGGATGTCATCTGACTGCAGTTATTTGAGACTGTGAGAAGCAGAGCCTCTTCAGGGAGCTGTCACTCCACACACAGGGAGAGGGGGGTTTTTTGTAACTAACGGGAAAGAATTGACTCAGCTTTTAATGCCAGATAGACTTGGAAAGGAAATAAACAAATCTCCTTGGAGTGTCCCATTCTGCCATGGCAAATCCTACACAAGGAACACATCTCTGTTCTGGAAGGAGATGACCAGTCCCTGTGCCCAGGACCTCACACTGAGCTCCAGCATGGCACTGATCTGGAAATGAACCTTTTAACTCCATCTGGGTCATCCTCCAATGTCCCTGTTCCCAGGGACAACACTCCTCAAGAGTGGCTGATCCCAGTGGTGCCTTTGCTCAGGGAGCAATCTCACACCTGTATTTCAAGGACATCAGCTGGGTGCTTTGTGAAGAAGACTGGAAGAACAGATAGGAGACATGAAGGAGAGGATGGCACTGCCACAGCCTCTCCCCGCGTGGCTAAAAAACTCATCTCTCCATTAGTTCTTGGGGAGAAAGTCCAGATTTAGAGACAAACCTGTCCCTCTTCTCTTCCCCAGTGACTGGCCATTGTTGCACGGAGGAGAGGAGAAAGAGAGCCCAGTTCAGGCCCTTCCTCAGTGCCAAACTGTCCCAGCAGCTGCAGATATTGTCTGTAAGGCCTCCCTGGGCATCTGCTGCTGGGACAGAGAGGAATGGGCTCCAAGTCAAGAGCTGTAATACTTTCAGTAATGACAGCCCTGCCTGGTACCTCCTGTTTATCAATGTGCCCTCTAACAGGGCAGAAACCATGACCTTGGGCACGAGGAAAAGAATTCCATTGAAAGTCCACGTTCATTCCTCTACCTGCCAACGACATCACCACCGTGAGAGGATTTCACCCCAAGTTCACCAGTCAATGCTACTCATCTTTCTCATTTCCTCAGAGAACAATTTAACAGCTCTGGCTTAATTTGGTTTAAGTGTTCCCCCAGCTGCCTGCGTGCTGACACACAGGGAGCAGTGTCTGCAGTCATGGATTGTTTGCTTTTAAAACATATAGGAGGAATCCGTGACTCTGGCAGTGCGTGTGATGAAACCAAGCCATGAAACCACGGCACATTCCAGACCCAGATGTATGGGCACAGCTGGGACAAAGCCCAGCCCAGACACAGCTCACAGCCTCTGCTGTGCTCAGGTCTCCTTCTCCTTCTCCCTGAGCCTGCCTGGAAGGAGGCAGAGGGGTTCTTCTCACACCCCCAGTTCCCATTCTTACAAGCCACCCTGCAAGGTGCAAGCCACTCGTGCCCTTACAAATAAGAGCCCAGGCACAGCCTCGATGGATTTGTGAGCAGAGCTGCCTTCCCCGAGCTGAAGATCCCACACAGCCAAGAAGGAATTTCAGCCTGCACGGGCCAAAATTCCTCCATTTCCTCCAAACAGCTACTCACTAGAGAATCTGGTCTGACCTTTCACACCACGTCATTTCTTCTGCTCCGCAATTAAAAAGTGGCACAGCTGGGACATCGATTTTGGCACCGTTTCTGTGTGGGCTGCTGAGGATTTGGGAGCACTGAGGCAAATCTGTGTGCAGATTAAGTGGCACCTACACTGTACTGCTGCTGTCTAAACTTATCAAACCCTGCCTGTGGGTAAATTACACTCCAATAAAGTTGGGGAGCCTGCAAATATGGAACCCCCAAGGGCATTTCAAGCCAGGCAAATAAATTGGCAGAGTCAGAAAGGAGTCTGCCTGCTTCTCAGTTTGGGTTCAACCTGAGAGCCAAGGTCCTGAGAGATGTAATACTCAGCAATTTTCAAAACCATCCTTCAAGAAAGGATTTTTGTTTGAACATGCCTTAAACTCCCTGGAGCCAGTATGACCCTGCAAACAGTTCCTGTAGCTCTCTGTATCTCTCCATCATCCCTCTGCCTTCAACACCTCTCAAACCCAGGCATTTAGAGAGAGAAACCTGCAATGCAGACAGGAAGGAGACCTCTCCCCACAGGGTTAGCAAAACCCTAATGATAAACACCAACTTCCCAACAAGCTGAGGTGGGAGGGTGCAAAATCAAGACAAAATGTGCAGTGATTAATTTCTTGTAGAAGTCTCGGATATCACAAGACAGATTTGTGGAACAAGAATGCAGGGGAGGAAAAGCTGAGGAGGGTACATGAGAAACCTTTTGATTTGGGCCAGGTATTAAGGGCAAAATCCTTTAAATGGACCAATATTAAAAAAAAAAAAATAAAATGAGTGAAGTAATAGATATGATGTCATACAACTCTGAACATAATGACCTTGATTCTAACAGGTGCTCCCAGTTAAACCAAAAGCTGTCTCAAGTACCTCACAAGCCAAGGCTGTGCAGAGCAGTTGGTGGGAAAAGTAATCATCCTGAGTGGCCAAAAGTTCACATTTCCTTGAACTTTCCAGTCTGCCAGTTCACCCATACTCCCTGAAGTGCATTATCTCTGCTTGCAGGGTTTACTCCAGCCTTTCATTGTTGTCTTATCTCCAGCCTCTTCCTGCCCCAGCTTCAAAAAGAACATAGAGCATCACAGAACAATATGAATGAGCTAAAAAAAATTATATATATATAAACACCAGCCCAAAATCTTCATCAACCTGCTACCCAGCACACTTGGAGAGGCAGGAGGGGGTTTTGCATGAAGAGATGAGGAGAAATAACCTCTCCTGGCTGATGAGGACAGAGTAACTATGAAATTCCCCCAGACCAACCTATCTGCAGCCCATCAGTGACCTCAAGCTAGGCAGCATCCACAGGGGTCACAGGAGCAGGGAAAAAGGCAAACACATCTCAGTTATGTTTGTGCCAGGAACATAAACTACGGTCCATTCTAGGGTATGATGGACTAAGCAGCTTATCTACAACTCACATTGCAAACTTTTTGAACAACAGCCCTGTAAGCAGTTGATTCCTGCAGTTGTATTTGTGAGAGTGCACTGAGAAGTGTTTCTCAGGAGCTGGAGAAAACAACCTTCTCTGTCTGGCTGAGGAGAGCATGTCCCAGAGAAAACCTTTTCCTTGGACAACATCCATGCATGACTAGTGGGAGAAATCCCCACGCTTGTCAGACCAGCAAGACAGATCCCAGGCGGTGGGCAGCCCTCTCCTGAGAGCACAGCAGCACCCACACTCCTGCACAGACCCACAGCAGCAGCCAGGCATCCAAGAGATGCCTCAAAACACACCTGAGCTGAGCCTCTCTATAACAGGTCCTGCAGCTCTTCTCATCTGCCAGTTAAAACAAAAGAAAACCACCAAAATGACAAAACACAAAAACAAATCAAAAAGCCCCAAACTGCCTGGTACCAGCACCCCCCACACAGGCCAGGGCTTGTGAGTCACATCAGACCCCAGGCTGCTGCTGTGGGATTTCTGCACAAACCCATCCGCCCAGGAAGAGCATAGTTATGACAGCAGGGGCTCCACTGGAGACCAGCACAATCTCCTGAGATAAAGCCTGTCTGTGCTGAAAGGAAATTGGCTGCTGTGTTCCAAAGCAGAGCTCCCTCCCAAGCACCTTTCTGCACAGCCCTGTGGGCCAGCAGGCCCAGGAATGGATCCTGGGGTGGGCTGTGCTCTCCTGTGAACAGCCCTCCCTGGGACCCCCTTAATCAGGCCCTTTAGACTGCAAAAAAGACCTCTAAAAGAGGCCACTGTGCCCCACCACTATTTGCTTATTGAAGGAGCAAAGCTGGGAGCCCCATCCATCATAGACTGATGCTAATGAAGAGCACAAATCAATTAGCAATCCCCCAGCTGACTCATCAGGGGCTCCTCAATCCTGGATGTGCTGCAGGGTGTTCACCTACTCTGACCACACTAAAAGTCTCTTGAAAAGCAGCTTCGAGGTCATCCAGGTTATTCATGTTTTGGGCTATTTTCAGAGCTCCAAATTATGTTGGGATATCCGGGAAGACTTCACAGATTTAGTCCCATTCCCACAGAGTTCAAGACCAAATTGCTCACAAACTCATTTTATCCTCAAGGGTTTTTTCTTAATGCTTGGCTTATACCCTCCTGCTTCTATTGGTATTTTAATTAGCTTTTAAAAAGTTCTTATTAAACATTATTTTCAAGTGAAAATATGCTGCAGTTTTTGTGGTCAAAGCAGATATTTTAAAGCATTTCCCATATTGGGAATAAAGGTCTAGAACATCTGAAAAGTCCCATCCTGCCTTTCCCATTAGTTTTGGGCTGTTGCCACAGAAAATGTGAGAAGCAAAAAAGAATGGAAAAATTTTTAAAGGTACATCATAGGCAGGGGAGAGCCTAAATCACAACAGGTGATTCAGGCTCCAGGTTAGGCTTTGCAGAGATGGCAACCACCACACCAACAGCTGCATTACAGGGGGTAGCTTGCCCAACATTCCCATTTGGATACCTCCTGACATTCCCCAGAGGACACAGGGGCTGCATGCCCATCCCAGGTGAAGAACAGGATCACAGCATTGGAGAATTCCCAACCCTGTGGATCAACCACCTTCCCCCACCCACTGGGCTGCTCCTTCATTTCCTGTCTGAGAAATATTGCAGTTCTGCTTTCAGTCATCTCATCCCCCTGTTGGGGCTCATGCTGGCTCTTACTCCTTTGAATTTTTATCAGCCCACAGCAATTTTGATTTTTTTTCCTTTCACACTACAAATTGTCACCTACACTGCCTACTTCTGTTCTGCTCCCAGGACTCCATGGATGCACCCTGATTACAACACCACTTCTGTGATTTAGGTCATGGCTTGCTGTTACCATCAATGACAGCTCCCATCTCCATCCTTCCCAAGAAAATCCTCTCAGATCTGGACACAGCCACTCTGTTCCTGGCATCACTATCCCTTAGCACCTCCAAGCTGGATGCAGTGACTACAGAAACTCCTGCAAATGCCCAAATTTATCTGCTGCAATCCATGAGCAAAGAGGAAAGTATTTGCCAAACTTTGGCAACTTAACCACCTAATATTAGCTGGAATGAGTGCTGGATGATGTCCTGTAATCCTCTGATTTGTGGAAGTGCCCAGGCCATGCTGGCCAAGACCACTAGAAGCAAGCTGGAGCATCCTTGCTAGGACCAAAGCCAATGCTGGCAGAGGATGGAGTAATCCACAAAACTGGAATTCACCCCGCCTCCTCTTAATCCAAAATAGCCCCATTGCCGGCTCATCGGGCTCAACTCACAACTCAACTGCTTTGGGGTCAGATGAGGAGAAAGGAATAGTAGGAGGCAGCTTTAAGTCTTGGCTGTAAGCGCTGGAAAGTTTAATGCCAAGGGGCTGCTGATTTCTGCAGTGGGGCTTGGCTCTGAAGGCAGAGCAGACATTTGGTTATGGCATCTCTAATCCAGAGCAGTGCCCGTGAACAGCCTGGGGACAGCTCAATCCCTGCCCCATCCATCACAGCAGCGCTGCTGCCCAGGGAACAAACCACACTAACTCACTTGTCCACAGCATATTATGTTGTGAAATATTTATTGCCTCCCCGATCGGAAGAAAGAAACATTTCTCTCTTAGACATAATGAAGAACACATTTCCAGCACTTAACAGCTGGAAGCTGGAAAGGTGGCCAAAGAAAATCCCTAACTGGTTTTTTTTTTCCCTTTAAAGTGAGCATCTGGAAAACTAATTTCTGGGGAAGAGGAATCTTCCTAAATCAATCCAAGGAAAGAATCAGACTTGGTCACAATTTACAGGCAGGGGCTGATAAGATCATATTGTGAGTGCGATATCAACAACATGGTTTTTGTCTGCCCCTGTCAGCTCGACTCCAAGAGGATGAAGAGAGGCTGTTTTTATTTCATGAAATGCAGCAACTCACGCTGGCAGAGATTTTCAGTATGGTTTTGATCAGCCACTGAAATATCAGGGAGTTTTTTCATCTCCACCCCACATCACTTCAGCTGATACACTCCGGGTGATGCTGACACGTCCCTGATCCCCATGGGATGACAAGGGAGGTCCCTCCACCCCCTCAGCTCCAAACTGGCCCTGGGACCAACTCCTCCAGCCTGTGTCAGAATGACCACAGGGAATAACAACTGGCACACATGCCTGCAAGAAAAACATTGCTTTGCCCTGGCCAGAGCCTCACACCAGCCCTTCCAAAGGGTGAGAGGACCCCTCTTCCTCTCCTTGCACTGTTAACACCAATAATCTCCACACCCTGAGAGCACCTCGAGGTCTGGAGGCATCACTGATGATGATGATGATGATGCAGGGTTACACATTACCTGCTAAGCAAGTCCTGTGCCATGAATCACCACCTAAAGCCGATGCCAGGCTGCCCAAATCTGCCTCTGCTCGGGCTACAGAGGGTCCTGCTGGATGGGCACTCCCCAGGTCAGGGCTCCTTGCCCCCACACCTCAGCAAACCCTGCTCTGGATGCTCTGAGTGCTCTTCCCAGAGGCACGAGCAGCTGACGAGAACAGCAATGCTCTGCTTTGGATGAAATGTCTGGGAAAATGTTTCTCCTCTAACTTTCATGACAGGTTTGAATTCTTTCAGAGGGAGGGCTAGCGCGGGTTGTTTTTAAGCAGGCGCTGTGTTATTGTAACCAATAACAGGAAATTGATGGCTGGCTATGTGCTGGGACACAGGGCAGCCCCCTGGGGCAGGCTGCTGACTGTCCCCACCATGGCCATATCCTGTGTGCTGGCTGTGGAGCAGAGCCTGTGGAAAGCACCCAACACCCTTCAAAGGACCAGCAGAAGATGTGAGGGAGGAGGGAAGACAGAATCCAGAGCCTTTCCAGATGCTCCATCCCATGCACTCTGTGTAACTGTGGGGCAACTGAAGCCTGAAGCCTTCGTCCAGGTTTGTTCCAGGTATGCTGAACACCAAAGGCATTTCCAAAAACAAAGCCTGCCACATCCCCTGCCTTGGGGACAGGCAAAGAGACCCCCCTCCCTTCCTGAGGGCTGCCACATACCAGCCACTGGGAGAAAAGATGCTTCTGGCAAATTCAAGGCTTCTCTCTGAGAAGCAGGGTTAGCTCCCGCTGTTCTCCAGCATTATCCCCCCCAGCATGGGCCCAGGCTGTGCCAGAACAAACAGCACATCAAATAAACAACACATTAAGACAACGCACGCTGCGGACACGTGTGGTCACTGCTCTCCAGCCAGCCACCCCCGTGGCTCAGACAGCCACAGCAGCTTTACTCTGCTCCCTGTAAACCCCACGTTGCTCTGACCTGCCCCAGCACTGCCCAAAACAGGTCTTGCTGCTGACAGAGGAGCCCAGCCCAGCTGCAACAGCTTCACCTTGCTGAGCATTGATGCTTCCAGCACACCTCCAGCCACGCTGGTCACAAAGGATTTGGCACATGGAGAAGAGGGAGGCCGGCTGCAAAGCACCTCGCTGTAAGGGCTGCTGCTCAGCCAGCACCAGCACCAGCCCACCTGCTCACGTATCTCACAGAGAATTCCTGGCTGAGGCAGCAGCCAGGGATGGGAGGAAGCAGCACAGCCCAGCCTCCTCAGCCTCTCATCAGTGTGTCTCAGGGCACGCTCCTGACCCAGTTCCAAATCCGGGCAGTTTTCATTTGCAGAGCACAGGGAGCCCTGGCTGTGCACCTGTCACCCTCTCCCTTTAAGCAACCTGACCCAAGGGCCACCAGGCCACCAACACGCTCACATCCTGTCCCAGCCCCGGGGGACACTGAGGCACGCAGGGCAGGAACGCTGAGCCGCACCAGGGCTCACTGCTGACGCTGGGATGTGGGGAAAATAAACCCCAAAGCCTTTCCAAAGCCAACACCCCAGCCAGCTCACATTTCCTTCCCGGTAGTGTAGGGACATGGTACCTGATCAGTCCCCCCACTGCAGAAATCCAAATCCTTATCCCCACTCCCTGCCCACAGAATAACATCAGCAGGGGTGATTCACCGTCCCTCAACACAAGAAAAAAAAGGAAAGGACCGGAACTGCCATCCTAGTTATGGATACAGCATAAACAGGGGATTACAAACTCAGCACGCCTGGAACACCCAGTGCATGTCCTCACTGGACATGTGTGCAACCATCAGCACCACGGGCACGGGGAGTTCATCTAGATCAGGCTCTGGGATTTGCTCTGATTCAGGCAGGGACAGTGCACGTCACCCCACACTGCTGCTGAGATCTGGAATCTGCTGAGATCTGGAATCTGTGCTGCTCCTTGGAGCAAGAGCCAGGAACACGAGGCTGGTGCTTTGGAGATGGCAGTAGCATTGTTGTGGCACTGGGAGATTAACAAGAAGCTTTTATTGATCTTTTATTAGTGTGAATATCCCAAAATACCTTTAGAGGAGCCAAATAACTTCTACTCTTTGCTAAACACTCCCAGTTCCTCTAGAGGCAGAGCCCTTTGAGTGTAATTTAGCACTGAATACAGCCCCATGTGTACCAGTGACATAAACACTATGGGGTCTGCAGTAAGAGGCTATTGGGAAGAAGTGAAATGTCAGCAGGATGCCAATCTGAGCAGGACTGGCTCAGGAGCAGACAGACAGCTGTAATTCAGTCCATAGGAGGCCACTGTACTGTAAGGCTCTGCTCCCAAGGGGAGCTTTATGAATATTTTCCAGGATCAACATTTGTAAATAGTGTCTTTCAACACGTCTTGAGAACACATTCTTGATCTCCTGTTTTCAAAAGAGAATCATCATCTTCAAAGGCGGGGAGGCAAAGCCATTCATGCAAACAGCATAGCTGCAAGCAATCCAGTTTGGCACTGGTCTGCAGAGCTGCTGAGGTGGGTGTCTGCACTGGATGTGCCTGGCAGGCACAGGCACAGCCTCCCCTGCCATGCCCCCAGCCCCATTCCCAGGGTACAGCACCCTCACAGCCCCCAGGAATCCAATCTGCCTGGGGAAACGTGATCGCCTGCACTCCTCTGCTGCTGAGGGACACGGGTCACATTCTGCCACCATCACAGCAGGGCAGACTGGCATCTGCCTGGGAGCCTCACAGTTCATGAAATCAATCCACAGGCCATGGGAGTAATTCTGTCTCCTCCCTTGCTTCTCCCCGGCCACAAAACCATGCTCAGGGTGGTCCCTTCCAGACTGTAAATTGACTTGTTGAAAGCCTTAGCAAAAGAAAGGTCAGATGCCTTCCAAACACAAAACTGACAGTGCTGTACAGCTGTCCAGACATTATTCCAAGGATATGCACATCCACACAGCTGCTTGCACCATGGCAGGCATTCATACCTCATCCAGGTGCACTCACTTTGCCTAGGTGTCCCCAAAAAAAGCACCTGCAGGTGCAGCCTGCTGTCATGGCCCAAACCTGCACCCCTGCTCCAGACTGGGGTAAAGGTGGGGTGAGCTGTGGAGCTGCTGCCCTTCCCTGGGGATGGCACATTCCCACAGGATTTCACAATGTCCTTATTCTGATGGTTGTGAAGAAGGACAAGGGGACAGAAGAGTGACAACACCACAGATACACCTGTCAGCAACCTGCAAGACAGTTTTCAGTCTTCTGTTACCTGCAAACCACACCAGAAACTGCAATTTTGGACTGCATTAACCCACTACAAATCCCACTGCCTCAGACCCTAAAAAATGAAGTCACCTTGCAGAAGCCCCAGCTGCCCAGCAATCTGAGAAAACCCAACTATCCTGCAGGTGCTCTCAGCCCTGCCTGTTGCTGTTAAGCCCCACAGCATCACTGCAGGGCAAACAGGCATTCACAGCTTGCTGAGCCCCTCCTGGTTCCCTGCTCCCACTGCCCAGCCCTGGGAAGGAACAGAGATAAGGGGAGTGCTACAGAAAACACAAGGGCTTAAGAAAGCTCTGATTTAGTGGAGATAAGAGGCCTGGGTGAGTAATCACACACAACTGAAATAAAGACCACTGGTGAAAGAAGGGCGGGCATAGGGGATGGCACATGTCCAGGGTGGGGGCACAGCACAGGCATGTCTGACTTCAGAGGTTAAAAAACAAGTTTTTAAGCAATAGCTACATTGTCATTCCCATAGCAGCACATCCTGATGAAATAACTGGCCTTCATGGAAGTGGCTGTCTGCCCTGTGGATGTCAGAGCAGCCCAGAGTGGACACTCACACATTTCAGGCAAAAAGTAGCACTGGTGTAAAATACACAGTGCAGAGCATCCTCCTCCTCCTGACCTGGCTGATGGGGATGTGAGCCCAGCCTCACCAGAAGCTCCCAGCACTCTCTTCTAAAAGGTGCACAGACCAAAATTGCTGGAGAGCTTCCTTCAGCAATGGGACACATGAACAAGGTGGTGGAGGAAGCAAATAAAGGATAAACTGGACAGAAAAATCACATCTCCAAACACAAGGCTTGCTGTATCAAGAGGCAATCCCACCTCTGCAGCAAGCTCAGAGCCAGAGGGAGCCTGCTAAAAACAAAACTGCAACAACTGGGGCTCTGCAGGGTCCAAATGAGTTCCAAACCAAGTGTTTCAGCTGCCAGCCCCAGGGGTAACACAAGCCAGGAGCAGGAGCTCAGCACAGCCCTTGCTCTGAGCACACAATTCCCCAGGCTCCTTAATAAGACACACTAATTTTTCACACTGTTAAGGGGAAAGCAAACAGCTCAGACATTTCTGTTCCTACATTAGGCTCTCAAGCACATTTGCTGCCTATCTTATCAGCAGCTTCAGCAGCCTTTCCGAGCCGTTTCAAGACTTTGGCCTTCAGAAACCTGGAGAGGGGGTGGAAAAACCCTCTATTCATTCTTACCAAAGCACAGCACATTTTCAAGAGGACATTCCTGCCATCCAGAGCAAACAAATGTTCCCAACTGCATGTTCTATGGGGTTGTTTGAGTTGCAGCAAGTAAGATCAATACAGGTTCACTGCACAGGGTATTTAAATATTCTTAGAGGAGTTCCTGGGCCAGTTTAGGATTAAAAGGGAGAAGCCAGACAAAAGAATACTTGTCTGTGCTTTAGACAGCTTGCAGGCTGGTTTTTACACCCAGAGTTTTACAAGCACAGCTCCATCAGTCAGAAGCTTGTTGGGACGGGCTCTCCAGAGCGTGCTAGGAACTGCACAAATCTGGGACCTGCTCCATCCAGACATCCCAGGCTCTGCAGTACTAAAAATAAAATTAAAGAAATACTATAAAAGAGCTATAGTAAGACCCTTTTCAGTACTGCCAAAGCCTTGCTGATTTGCTAAGTTTGTTCAGGAAGCCCTTGGCTAAATCAGGGGCTGAGAAAAGAAACACTCAATACCCTTCCATAGGATACAAATAGGATTTTGTGCTTTGGATGCGACTTGAAACAGCCTTTGCTCATTCTGTGGCCAACAGTGAATGAGATCTCTGTGACATTCCCAGTTTTCTGGAGGTGCTGGGCAGGGATGTCAGCATCTCACCAAAACAGTGTGCACACAGTGTAATGCCACCTGACCTGCTGTGACAAACAGGAGCCAAATCTTGTGTCCCACAGGGCACAGTGGGCAGAGCAAGGTGTTAGAGCACAAGCCCAGGTGTCAGCCCACCACAGCCAGGAAGAGCTGCCTCACCCCAGGGCCCTGGACATCACTGCTTTGGCCACAGCAAGGAGTTAAGTCCCAGACACTCCAATTCACTACTTTTCCTGCCATTATCAATACAGCTCTGAATTTGTGACAAAAATGACTTATGCCTTCATGGAGCACTTGGGAATTGCTAAGCAGAGCCTCCAGCTACAACACACTGAATGGTGCATGGTCAACCAGCAGCTCCACCACAAACTGAATTCTAGTAAAAACCCCAGGCCTGTTGCATCTCAGCTCTCAATTCAAGTAAAAAAACCCCAAGGCCGATTTTAATCTTGACAAGGCACAACTTGCAAGTCTGTGACACAGCAATTTACTATCAAAGAGAGGATTTCAGACTCAGCCTGTCTGTAACCTACCCAAGTCCTTTTTCCTTGCATTTATGGGATTAAAAAAAAAAAAAAAAAAAAAACTACCAAAAAACAAAAAACACATGTCATACACTTCACTTCCAGAGCTGCAGGAAATCCACTCTGAGTCGCATGCCAGCTTCAGCTCCAAGGGTTTCCTTGGGCTGTTCTCTCAGCGACAAGGAGAACAAAGCAACCTTGGCAGCAGGCCACCCTACAAGAAAGTATTTCCCCCAGTTCCCTGGGATGAAGTGGATATCCTGTCACAAACCTGCGCGCATGGGAAGGGTGAGGAGGGGAAGGAAATAGAAGAGGACAAATTACCTAAAAATTGGCACGATGTGAGAGGTCTCAGCTTGCCACCAAAGGCCCTGAACGGCTTCTCATTTTAAATGGCCAAATGCCAATGATGAATGACTCACACAAGCCTCAGGAACCCCAAGCTCTCCAGCACCCAAAAGGAGTACACTTAAATCCTGCCTCTGTTGGATTCAGAAGGGCATATGGATGCCCAAGCTCTGACACCTTATTTCTGCCTGGTTCTGAACCCAGGTCTTGGAGCTGGCAAATGCCTGTTTTTCCTTTTATTTCTTAGTTCACCACTTCCAGGGTTGAGTGGTTTTGGAAAGCCCCTCTCTGCATCACTGGCAGGCTCCAACAAGAGGACCCGGCTCCAACAGGAAAAGTCTCTCTTACATCTTATGTTAGCTCCCTGCATCAAACCAAACTGCACCCAGCTTCCAGGCAGCACTGCCTTTCTGTAATTCCTTTAAAGCCTGGTTGTTAGCAGATTTCTACAAAGCCAGACCCAACACATGCAAGCAGGTTTATTCTTCTAAAAACCGTGTCCCAGCCGTGCAGCACGTTAGCATTTGTCAGCAGCTTTCCCCACCGTGACACTGCCACTCACAGCCGGGTGAGCTGACCCAACAGCAGCACACACCGGGGTCACAGCAGGATTAACATTCCCTACAGCACTGCTAACACCAGCACAGACCTGCAGCTACAGTGTTTGTGTGGACTTCTCAGACCTACAAAGCTCACAGGAACACAGGGTTTGTCTTCACAGTCCCTCCAAGACCCCCTTGTATTTTGAGCCCCATTTACAGAAAATTGAAGCAAGCCTGTGCCAAGGCAGAAAGCAACGACTGGTAGAGAAAGAAATAACCAAACCCCTTCCTGGAGTCCAGCCAAAATCTTTGTGCCCACTAAGTTTGGGTTGATGCAGACTTTGCAAAAGCCTGGAATAGGATTAAGGAACAGCTTTAGCAAACAGCCAGGACAACAACAGTGAAGTCACGATGAAGCCAGCGATACAGATTTCTGTTTGCAGTCATGAGTCTGTGTTTACAGTTTGCAACTATGTGCAAATACCAGAAAGCCATTCTTTTCCTCTTCCCATCAGGGCTTGGCATTATGCACATTTAACTAGATCCAAGGGATGCCTACAGCAGCATGCCAGCTGGATTTTGGGCACAGGGCATGCTCCAATCCACAGCGATGGGAACTTGCAGGAACCCATAAATAGAGCTCAGCTGAGTGTGTGTGTGTGAGGGAGAGCTCTGTATCAAAGCAGGCAGAGAAAGAAAGGGGAAAGAGAAACTAAAAAATAAATTGTGGCAGTTCTCAGTTTGGCTGTTTGCTTGTCCCTGCATGGGTTACACAAACAACCACTGGCAAGAACTCGGGATGCCAAGCAGAAGATGCAAAGTGATTCTCAGGCAGGGCACACCAAGTAGAGCAAGTTACAAACACAAGCTCTGCCAGGAAATCTGCTCCATCAAAGACACAGTTTACAACACACAGCCTCATGGAAAAAGCCATCTGTGATATGCAAATCTTCTAGGATAAAGGCAACTTCTTCTAAGGGAAACTGTTCTAACTTCCAGATAACCACGTACACCATACAACAGAGGAGCTCAGCTGGTTTAACCCTGCTGGCTGAACCCCAGCTTCTCCAGGCAGAGAATGGATGTGGCTGAACAAGAGGCATGGTGCTTTCTGCCACATCATCTCCCATGAATGATTTGTTGTTTGACAGAGGGAAGGACAAGAATGTCAAACCACCATCCAAACACTCTTCTCCAGGAGCTCTGACTGACAGTTCCTGACAGAACTCGGTGCAGCAGCAATTGCTGGCCCTGTTACCTGCTCATCCTCTCCCTGCCTCTGTCTGGCTGCCGTGCCAAGGCCCTGGGGCCAGGTTGGGGTGCCTGGAGGAAACAGGCAACGTGGCTTCCTACACTGCACAAACACGAGCTGGCACCATCCAGATCCACCTTCCATTAGCAGTGACCTCACGTTAACAAAGGCGTTTTTATAGTTATGCTTGGCAAGTCCTTCTGTGGGGAACAAAATGTCATTCCCTCAGTCTTGCCAGAGCCTCTGGTGACCAAAGAAGCCCCAAACCACAGCTCAGTCCTTGCCTTGTGCAGAGTCATCCATGTGTCACTCTCAAGGCTTTGTCCTCTTCCTCCCTGGATCTCCCAGTACAACTCATCCCTGTTCCACATCTCCTCTCTAACCTCCAGGATGCCTCCAGAAGCAAAACCTCAATTACCAGGTCTGTGTGAATAGACCACATTTCCCTAATCAATTGCCACTGATCTGCAGCCTGCCCTTAAACCATGCAGGAAGACTCCTCCACCTCAGCACACCTGGCACGTGTCTTCCTACTGATCTCAGTTTTTATTTCTATCAAATGGGAAGCAGTGTACTATTTATTGCACTGCTTGGCATTGCACACAGGGGGAGAGGTCTGGAATTTGAAGAGCACTGAATCCAGAAAACAGGAAACAACTGAGGATCAAGGCTGGGCACAGCCTGAAGGCCCACGTTTATGACTCTAATAAAAGGATAAGGCAGGGATGAATGCAGGGCTGAGCCAGGTTTGGTAGAGCATCAAAAGAAAGGTGCAGAGGGCTAGAACAGGCTTGAAAGAGCAGAGAAGCTGACTAGGCAGATGATCAAAAGTGTGTTTAGCATCCTCCCTGCCAGCCCTGTGGATCTGAGCCAGGGCATAGCTGAGCTGGAGCTGCGGAGGGCAAGGACAGCCCCTGGAACTGTGCCCCAGGAAGGGCTCACTTGAGGGGCTTATCCTGACCAGCACCAGCACTGAGAACTAAACTGGCTGTGCAGTGCCACAGGATGAGCCTGTCTCTCAGTCCCACACAAACAAAGAGCAGGACTGGCAGTGACTCCAGGCTCACAGCCTCGGCTTCAGCAGCCTCAGCACTCAGGGGTGTGTGCAGGACATGAGTTCATGGAGAGACAAGCACCCACAGGGCTGAGGGATGCTCTCACCTGCTGAAAAAGTGACAGACAGAGGAGAAGGGCTGCAGAGGACCAAGCCAAGAGCTTGACTGCAACAGATTTTGGAGTCACTGTTCTGGTGCACACACTGGTCCTGCACACATGCCATGCTCAGAGAACGATGGAGATAAAATTCCGTATTTCCATTCTGCAGGTGGGACAAGCCAAAGCACAGAAAACACTAAACCACTCAATGGGATGTCAGCCTGCTCTGGTGTCAGAGCCATGAGCCTCTCTGCCTGCACTGGGTATAGTCCTTCCCAAAAAGCTCCCTGTAACATCTCCCTGAGGGAGGAAAACACAACACAAACAGGGCCCGACCCAGGCGGTGCCGCGCTGTTTGAACTCGCTGGCACAGCCAGGACAGAGCTGAGCCCACAGCACGTGTACCCACACACACCCCAGTCAAGGCATGCTCTTGTTTTCCAGCCCAGCCAAGCAGACACTTTCCAGGAGAACAGCAAGAAATTACCAGGCTTGCCTTCCAGCTATTCATTACAAACTAAAGCCTCCCCTACTCCAGCCTGACCTCTCCCCAGCCCACGCTCACCCCGAGGCTCTCTCCTAATCTTTGAAGAATCCCAGGGAGTTGAGAAGGAAGGGACAGCCTGGAGGAAATAAGAAGCTCCACAGCAGGAGATCTCACTGTCACCCTCTTTGTTTCTCATCACACCAACGTTATAAATAGGCAACAACACCTAGGGAGAAACTGGAGTGGAAATCTTGCACGCATTTCTTAGAATCAGCAATTATCCTTTCATCAGTCATTACCTGGAGCTGCTCTGGGGGGAGAGGCTGAGGCTTATTTTAACACCTGGTTCAGGTCTAGGCAGAGCAAGCACAGCCTCTGGGAAGATTAAGCTGTTGAAGCACAAGGGTCACTTGTACAAGATGCAAAGGACAGGCAGAAACAACCTCCTCGAGGCCACAAAAAGTGCCCCAATGCTGAGTGATCTGCCCAGAGCCTCCTGCTCCCCTGCTCTTCCCTGTGCTCACAGCCTGGCAGACGTGAGGCAAGGCAGGACTTTTGGGAATCAGATGATACAAGAAATCCTTTCTACTCACTGCAGCCCTGGAAGACTGATTTTAAGCAGTACTGGTTCATGGCTTGAATAAACATAACATACAATTAAAATCCATGTGTCACCCGTGATTTACCTACAGCAGTATTCTGCACATCTTTTCCCTTAACAGCAACCAACAGCAACAGCAACAAAAAGGAAAGAAATTTCAGCCTTGGCTGCTCTGGATTGTGGAGCTTGGCATCCAGTTTGGCAAGGCTGTTTGAAAAGGAGAGGATGGGTCTGCTCTTGCTGCCAGAGGAGACAGATCCCCACTTGATTAACAACCAGAGCCACTCCCTTCCCGCTCACCTGAGCGGCTCCCACACAGCCCTTGGAGCCAGGAATCTGGTGGGAGTTGGCAGATGGCCCTTCTCGACCCTTCTGTGCTAAGTGGAAGCAAAAATCTCACTTTATCAGCACCAAAAAAAAAAAAAAAAAAAAAAAAAAAAAAAAAAAAAAAAAAAAAAATATTATTCAATAGCTGCTGGTCCAGGTCAGGAGAACCACAGCTTTGAAGAAAACAGAAGAGACTTCACAGCTAAGTTAATTTAAACAATAAAGTGTGAAATAAACTGGGAGAAGATCCATCCACCTGGGCTTGGTGCCAGCTCCCAGTGCTGCATGCTCTGCCAGTCACACCTTTTCTGCCTTTTCCAGAAGAAGCACTACAAATATACCCCCTGCTTCCATTCCACATCCATGGCAAAGGACAGCAGCACTGAACACACTCAGTAGTTAAATGTGAGCCACAGACCAGATCAGAGAACCACATTTCTGAAGCCTATAAACAAAGATCCACATCTACTTTTGAAGGATTTTATGGCAACTGGAGAAGATTCTACACAGGAGGAGAGACCACAGGCCCAGCTGTTGAAAGTAAAAAAGATTTCTGCTCAGCCTACTTAATGTGCTTTATTTTTAATGCTGCTTTTGCTCCAAGAGCCAGAGAACAATTTGGAGAAAGAAAGTCTTTGTTAGAGATTTTACGCCCCAGCCCTTTATTTAAGGTGCAAAAGCTCACAATAAATGTCACTAAGCTCTCCTACCCCTTTCCCACAGTAGTGCCTCAGAACAGTGAAGACCAAGTAGGAGTAATTACTAAATAGTTACTCCTCAGCAGTAAGAGAAGTTAAGAAAAGTAAAAACCATGTAAAAAATGTCTTAAATCCTCAGCCATTCTTGAAATGCTCCATGAGAAACACATCAGGCAGGTAAGACAGCCTGTAGCCCCGGGAGAAATGGACACTGTGCATTTTCCAGCTGGGCAAAATGCTGCAGGAGACATCTCAAAGCACCCCTGAAGTTATCAATTTACTCCCTTGCTGACACACATCCCACAGTGGCTACAAAACACACCTTCACACTGACCCTGCTCACAATTCCTTTCCATCTCTGTGAATTACCAATGAATGCAACCCTTCCTCCTTCTAAGCCCAAAGGGAGCTGCATTTTAAGGAGCTCTGGAGGTTTCCAAAGGAGGAGGCTTCTCTTCTCTCAGCAGAAGTGAATGGATGTCGGTGCTCCTGTCAGGCACTGCCCAACTAAATTCCTTTGGGGTATCAATCAAAACTCTCTGCAGAGCTTCAGTCTGAAATCCTGCTGCTCTCTAGTGTCACCAGGGCCAGCAGACAAGGCAGGGGGAGATGGGGGCTGCTGGCCAGCCACCCTCTCACTGCAGTAATTAACCTCAAGCAAGCACTGGCATGAAGCTCCTGCTCTTGCATGACTGCAAGCATTCCTCCCCCAGAGTTTATGATAAAGCACCAACTATCCATAAACATCTCAAGGAAGGGCTGGCCTGGGTTCACCTTCATGCAAGGAAGATGTCAGGCTCTGGCAGGGAGCCAGCCATTCATGTTTCTTTAAACCTTGTCAGCTCTGACTCAAACATCTTTTTTTGGGGAAAAAAAAAAAAAAAAAAAAAAAAAGAATCTTCCATCACACCCCTTCCTCCCCCTCCACCCACTGTGGCACTTAATCACAGCAGGATCACAGGGGACAATTCCCATGGTGGCAGTGAGTCATGGTGTCCTGTCCCTCTGCAGCAGAGGCATGTTCCCATTTCCAGCTGGCCTGGAGGCTCCAGGCAGGAGAGAAGAGCCTGGAGCTGAGCAGGAGAGGGGCAGGCTTAAGAACCTCCACCACAACATGGACCTTTGCCCTCCAAGCCAGGTAGGACAGCCACTTTTTGGGATTTTCACAAGTCCAGATTGTCCAGTGACAGCAGAGCCCTCCCAGCACACAGCACCCTCAATTCTTCTACTCTCCAAAACTTGAGTCATGCTTCATACAGTGCCATGATGGATTTTACACCAAATTCATGCAGTGGCCCAGCCATTATCCTAAATATACTAAGCACAAGGTCATGATTAAAGGCAAGAAGAAAAAAAAATTCCCTCTCCATACTCCCCAGCATCTCCTAAAATCCATTTAACTTCCCT
This sequence comes from Prinia subflava, assembly GCF_021018805.1. NCBI lineage: Eukaryota > Metazoa > Chordata > Aves > Passeriformes > Cisticolidae > Prinia > Prinia subflava. The sequence continues at coordinate 26,917,180 of NC_086254.1, forward strand.
CCCTGGAGCTCTCTGTCATATTTCTGGCGCTCAGACCTGGGTCTGACATGGAAACCTTCAAGTGACTTTTCCTCCTCTCGCAGCCCTTCTCCCACACCAATTCTGAAAAGAAAAATCACTCCTCCCCAAGGAGGCAGGAACAGGCAAGGTACCAGCAGGAGCAATTCCCATCCAACCCCCCAGCAGATAACCCAACACAGCCCCTCCCAAGCCATGGTGGGAGCCCTGATGAAGCCATTAAGATCAGGCTGCTGCTGGCACTATGACGTGAGGAGAGTGTTTAATACCCTCACACCAGCTGTGTGGCCAGCCCAAGCCCTTCTGGAACTTATTTGCTGGCTGTGAATATTCCTCCTTCTCTCCTTCCCACAGGATTTTAACACCCCTGTGAGGAGAGCAAGCTCCCAGCCAGCAAAAAGCAAAGACCAACAGGATGCTTAATTAATTGACCCTCTCCCAGTTGCCACAGCCTGGCCAAACGCTGGAGAAACCCAATTTCAGCTGGTAATTAAGCATTTATGGCTGGAAAGAGCTAGAAATTACAGAGCCAGCAGGGAAGCCAGCAGCAAAGGAAGGGGCTGACACCACCACCCCCTGTGCCAGCCCCTGTGTGCTCCAGTGCCATCAGCACTCCAGAGGGACAAAAGCTTTTAGTGGCTGTGATTCCCTTTTATTACACCTTAATTGGTCCAAGAGCTCTCTAGATTTATACACAGAGCAAGGAGAGGCCTTGTTTGCCAGCCAAAAATAAGCCTTGCTGCCAGACATGCCTATGAGGGTGTTGGTACCTGGGCAGTTTTCACTGGTATCCCAGGAATTTGGGAAGCCTGGCTGCCAGGTGCACTGGCCTGATCTTCCACTTGCCCTGCTGACCACACTGGGTCCCAAGAATTCCTCTCTCTTCTATCCTTTCAGCCAGAGTCAACTTCAAAAGGAGGAAATTAGCGATTCCCTACCATTTAATCTGTTTCTATTGCCCAAACAAACCAAAGGAGTTAAAAGCAAAGAACTGACTCTCACCAGGAGCATAAACAGGTTATTACAGCAATTACATGCAATAAGGCCATGTATGAAGGGGAAGCCACTAAAACCAGCTGAAGCTTTAGGCTTGTGCTGCTCTTAGGACCAGCTGGGTTTATGATGTATTACAAAAGTGACAGGGAAACAGAGGGTCTGTGAGCCCACAGAAAATCCACACCAGGTGAAGCATCTGCCACCAGTCCCACACATGCAAACTGTGGCACCAACCCTGCAGAAATGACGGTGCAATCCCATCTCCCTGGGTACTGAGGGCAAACAGCTCAGGAGAGAGATGGCCAAGGCAGAGCAGCTCCATTTTAACAGTGCTGAAGTCCTCCCAAATTATTCCAGGCTCTGGCTCCCAGCACAGCAGCTCTGAAGGCTGCAAGTCCCCAGGTGAGCCCAGCTTGCAGGCACACAGTGCAGCTGGGGGAGCTCTGGCCTGAAGCCAGAGCTGCCACACAGAATGACAAAGAGGAGGAGAAGGGAAAAAGGAATAGCCGATCTTTGAAAATCCCTCTCTAGAGAAGCCCTGAGCGATGGAAAAGCCACATTGCAGGCTGGCCCTTGGTCACAGGGGAGTGAGTTGCAAAGCAATCCTCCCACCAGCACAGCCCTGCCAGCTGGGATGTTTGAGACACAGCAGATGCCACCTACGCTGCTGAGGGCTCAGTGCCCCGTGTGCCCCAGGAGGCTCTGCCCACACAGCTCTCGTGCCCTGGGCAGCAGCAGGCATTTCACTGCTGCTGGGACAGCACAGCTTCAGGCAGCTGGCACTCATGGAGAGAATAAATTTATGAGAGGTGTCTGGCAGACTCCAAAAAAGTGCTGCAACACGGCAGGGAGCAGATCAGAGCCAACCCTGGGGACTGAAGTGTGTGTTTGAGGGTATCACCATCATACAGCCCGGCTATCTGTGGATGTAAACCTGGAGTCAACACCTTGCAAATTGCAGTGACAAATGAGCCTTTACTCCAGCAGAGAGAGTGAAAGATCCACCTGTGAAGTCACTGTGAAGTTTTGGTGTCCGAAAAATCTCAAAATCCCAGCAAAATGAAGCAATGTCCTAAAGGGGCTGTGACTCAGTCCCCAAAAGGCTGCTGAGCAATCACAACAAACAGGTTTCCTGGGGGAGAGGTGAGCTGTCCACAGCCCCAAAACTGCCCCATCCCACAGACCCCAGCCAAGGAGGCCCCAAATTTGGCCTCCTTTGAGAGGCAGGTACCCTCTAAGGGGAATGGCACCTGCATAATGTGGTGAGCTTCCACAAGTGACTCACCTTTTAGGGACCATCTAAATAGTAACAACAAAGAGCACAACACAGTTAATATTACCGAAAGGCAAGAGATTTTCTCTTCCCTGTTTTAACCAAAGCCCCCTGCCCTGCCATTAAATACGTGGATTTTCCGTATTTCCAACAAGGTCCACTAAAAGACTTTAGAAGCACAAAAGCAGTTCCTCACCAACACGGTCCACAGCATAATGCAGAAAGGATTTGTGTTACCTGTCCAAGGTCCAGGGTGACGTTGACCTGGTTGAACTCCAGCCCTCGGGAGAGAGGGGGGCTCTGCCACCAGCGCTCTGTCCCGTCGATGGCATTGGTGATGGGGTGGGCCTTGTTGCTGTCTGCAGAGGAGCAGATGTCACAGTACTGGCCCTGGCAGAAAATACAAAAACAACATTTAACCCTGGCCAGAAAAACGTGGTACAAAGCAGCCAGCTATCACAGCAATTTGGAAAGTACAGGGTGTAAGCCAGCTAATGCAGATCAAGATACAGAAAGTTTTGTTTGCACCAATTTAAAGTGTGTTTGCAAAAAGGTGCATGAAAAGGCTCAAAACCCCCACAGCCACCCAGTGCAGAATTTGGGCTGCTCAGAGCAGCATCCCTTCTGAATGTCAGATGTGCAGAGAACACTGACAAAGGATCCCAGGCTCGAAGGACTGGTGACCAGAAGCAGAGAAAGGGGTGTGTGAGGGAGAAGCTGCACTGCAATGGAGAGCAGCAGCTCAAAGCCCATGGTCAGCACACACAGCCACCCCTGCCGAGCCCAGGGATCCTGACCCAAACCATTCAGCCATTTCTATGGACTCAGAGTGGCAGCTCCTCTGCCCAGCTCCCTGCAATCTGCTTCTTGTCCACCTATTCATCTCACAATATAGCTCTTTCAGCTACAATTTCAAGCTTAGTCTCGCAGCCAAGTCCCTTTTGCTGATGATGCTGCAATGCAAGGCCAGAAAGGGACAGCCCCAGCTGTCAGCTGGCCAGGGACTGCCATCACTTCTCTCTGCCTTGCTTTTGAGGCCCGGGTGGCTTTGTCAGCTCCATGGACACGCTGCCAGAGAAAACAACCCCGCAACTTTAACAGCACCTCCTGAGCAGGACCAGACAAAGACCTGAGCTGTTAGGGGCAATTCTTTGTCTCTCATTAATGGACAAATGAATCTGACCCCCGCTCAAAGAAACCTGCAAAGCACCCTGAAAACTAGCAAATTGTAACGTGGAGCCACTGTTGTGTCACTTGAATTGCTGCTGGGAACAGCCTGGAAGGGAGCTGTGTCGCAGTTTTCCTTTTAAAGGCGCAGTTCTCCCCAGGCAGGAATGCTGCCCTTGCCTGTCCCAGCTGCAGCCAGTGTTAATATTACACCAGGTACGAGCTCTCAAGACAGGCAATCCCCATCCTGCCCCTACAAGGGCTGAGGTGACACAGAGCCACCACAGTGCATCTGATTTTCCAGATGCTCCAAGCTCTGGAGGAGTCTCAGTGCAAAAGAAACGGAATTCACAGCATTATTCCCCACTACCACATGCTTTGTTACTTGCACGCAATTATGCAACACAAATTATGGTGAACACGAACAGTTTTAACTTAATTCCTCTAGAGATGTGAAAATAGAGATGAGCAAGCACAAGGCCAGAGAAAAGGGAAGCTGAAACCATCCAGGTAAGCCTGACATTCATGCAGGGAGCAGTCAGTGTACAGAGAGGTCACAAGGCTGGTTTGGACATGCTTTGAGCCAGGAGGGAGAGCAGACCAGATAAAACTGACCCAACTCTTCAACTCAAACCTTTAATGGGAACCGGTGCAACAGGTTGTGTGGAAATTTCTGCTGCACGACACACAACACTGAGGTGGGTGGGAGGGAAGTGAGGCAAGGTTACAAAACAGGGATAAATAACAAAAAAAAAAAAAGTGCTTTCATACTTTAAATTCTTGCTACAGATGTAAAAACCATTCTGAACCCAAAGTTCACATTGATGGGAGACAGTCAACTCAAGCTGAGTAAGAGGGGAGTAAAAATTGGGATCAGCTGCTCCACATTTATAAAGCTGCTGTTGTCCCTCTCTGGGCAGCTTGCTGGGCTGGGAACAGGTCAGCAGCTGAACCAGGTTTGCTGTTCAGAGTGTGATTAACCTCTCTGATGCACCAGTTGCTCATTAGTTGTTTCATTAGAGCCAGACCTAAACCTGAGCAGAATCATTTCCAGCTATTTGTGTTTTAGAGCAACTCAGGCACTTGCACATTGTGTCAGGTTCTCTACAGGGAGGTTCTGACATCAGCAAGAGGATTTTAATTAAAAAGCAGCTGTGACTGCAGGCTTAGCAGGCACTGCAGGTTGCCAGAGCAGTATTGGTGTGGACACTACAAAGGTATGGTCAGAGAAAGAACTTCAGCAATGTAAGGAGTTGCAGAGCAGCTCAGAGAACATAAAACTGCCCCTATCAGAGCAAACTGCTAAGAGGGAGAGATAAGGAGGAGGTTTGAATGAGGGGCAGCTTCCAGAGACATGCAAGGCCTGATCCTGCTCAGGGCCCTGGGAACTTTGAAGTTTCCCCTGAGCATAAAGACAAGCTGGGCACCCTGCTGGCACCTCTCTCAGGGGACACAGGTGGCTTTGTCCCAGTTTATCTGGCCCTGCCACGACCCAACACCAGCTCCCCTCACCTGATTTATCAGAAAGCCACAGGGAGCATGGGGCTGCTGGGGATGAGGTAAAAAGGGCAGGAAAAAGGGTGTAAAAAGTTTTCTTTCAGACCAAGTGCCTGCTTGCAAGCTGCTCCCAGGGCTGTCCCTGCAGCTCAGCTGCTCACACGGAGTTCAGCAGGTGCTGTCTCACCATGTGTCTTTTCTGTGGGCAACAACAACTTGTTCTAAACTGTGTTTTCAGCCACAGTTAAACCAGTGAAATCCAACACTATCATAGATGTAAACACAGAGGAGACATGTACAGAGAGATACGGCAGCAATTGTCACCTGCAGTACTGAGAGCCCTGGGCTGAACCAGATTCCTGCTGCCACACAGAGCCACACACCAGAGATGTGACAAGGATAAAGAGGCACCAGGAAAACAGCATATTCAGAGAGAATGTCACTTAAATCTGGGACATTCAGGGATGAAACAGCTTCAGATTTCCTCTGTTATCAACACCTGGAAGAGTGAGAGGGCCAGAGTTCTGGTCAGTGCCCGCACTGCTTGGGCAAGGATTGCTCAGGGCTGCAATTCAGCGCTCTGGGGGGAAGACAGGCTTCAGAGGAAGGCACAAGCAGCACTGCCTGAAATCAGTCAAATCTGTTGTACATTCTTAATTTCTGAGGTCTGTAATTGCTTTAATTAATGCCAGTAACCTGCCTCACTCCAACAGTCCTAATCTGAAATAATCATCTACAGCCCTGCCCCACCCTCAGGAGCAGTGCACCATCCCTGCTGGTTTTGGAACAGCCCCCAGGCACACGGCTGGGACGGGGAACAGGAGCACATGGCTGTGCTTTTGCAGACTTGTCTGTCTTGGAAGACAGTTACAAGCACCTCCAGCAAAGCCTAAACAAAAAAAAGAAATCTATGATCTCTCTTCTGCCTCATCCTCAAGACATCGTTAAAGCTGACCCACGCTGAGGAGGGAATTTGACATGGAAAGCAAACCTCCAAGGAAAGTCCCTTTCAGCACACCTCAGCACTGCTGTGCCTCGCATCCTTCCAGACTGAAAAGCCCCCCACAGTTGGAAATGCAGCCTTCTGCCAAAAAGCCCTGAATAAAGCAAAGGAAACTCCTTGAAAAGGTTTACAGCCTTCCCACAAGCTGTGCCAAAACCACTCCAAGTGTCTTTAAGGCAGCGTTACTTCAGAAAACTTAATGATTATTGACATTTTAAGACCATCATGTTCAAAAGTCAGTGAATTCCCTTTTCTGAAGTCTTCTATAATGTCAAATTAAACCAGCAGAAAACAGAAAATTGACTGACTTTGTTTATTAGATTATTGTATTAATGTTTATCCCTAGGTCTTTAACCAAGCAAGTGTCCCTTCACCACCACAGCACACAGATGTCTCTTGGAGGGTCTCAAGTGGCATTTTTCCAGTATTCCTGATGAAAACTCCTTATGCCACAGGCACATCACACATGAGCAGGTGAATGAAGGAGGGAAGGCACTCTGGGCTGGTGGGACATGCAGGCAGGGAGGACATGCATGTGGAGTTCATTATTGTTGTTTCAGTCTGCTCAAATTGAACACTTCCCTCCCACCTCCCTCCTTGCTTTAGTCACCGGGTGGTGCCAAGACCCCTAAAGGGGATGAATTGGGAACTCTGACCTCTGCTCTGATGCTTCCCCTCCCTTTTAGGTGCTGCCTGTGGTCATGGAAAGGAGCCACTACAAAAGGAATTTTCTAAAGCTTTCAGACTGAGTGAAGCCTGCTGGCCTGGGAAGTGGTGCTCAGATCAAAGCCCCCCTGTGCCAGAGCTGCACAGGGGACAGGAGGGGGTGGCTGCAGAATTCCACAGCTCAGGAGCCGTGTTTAGCAGCAGGGGGACGCTGGGGCTGCCCCCGGAGCTGGTACAGCCTGAAGGGTTTATTTCAGTCAGCAGCATCCTTAGTGCTGTGTGTCATGCTGAGCTAGCAGGGTGGCCAGAGCACAGATGGACACACGTGGAGTGATGAATGCACACCCACATTTGCCAGCTTTTCCAAGCAGCCTTATCCTCCCAGTTTTGCTTGGCACATCGTTCACATATTTGTTTGCAAGTGCACAGAGTAGCAGTTACTTCTTCACCTTTCCTTACTCCTTTGCCTCACTGGAGGCACAATTACTACATCGAGGTCCCTGTGAGCCTCCTGCTGCTGGGACTTCAGGCAAAGCTTCTTGGAGTTACTCTCTTTTACACTGCAGTGAAGTGAAACATCTCTTTAAAAGGTGACAAAAGTCAGAGGAGGATACGTCAGGTTTTTGCCATCCAGTGACATCTTCAACCATTTATACTACACAGAGCAAAATTCCATGTCACAACCACACAATAGCTGGAAAATTCCTAGTGCAGCACTAACTCAGGAGAATGTGGCCAGAATGAGAAAAATGCTTCAGAGATCATCTTGTGACAAAGCCACCCCCACCAAAAAGGCTGAGAAAGGCTTGGTCCGAGGAAGTGACCGTTTTCCTTTGCTCGCCCTTGTTACAGCAGGGAGAACACCACTGCAACAGGTGAGTGGCACCACGATCCTCACTAGCAGCACTCAGAAAACACCGAGCAGCAGCTGGTGGCTGCATGGCTGGCTTCGGGCTGCAAGAGCATTTCAAACCAGAGCTGCTCCTCCCGGCCTGGGCTGCCCTCGGGGGGGACAGCGGGTCTGGAGCTCCTGCCACTAAAGCCGATGTTTTACAAGCCCGTTTACAACTGTTCTTTCCTCCCTTGAAGAGAGCCATAGCTGCTACACTGCACTGCAGCTTGTACCGTCTGCATTCCTGGCTGCAAGCTCCCTCTGGGCAGCTTAAAATGGGACCCCTGAGATCAGTCACCTGATATTCGCTTGTAAAATCCACTCTCGTAACTTTCCCCTCTGCTCATCCCCATGCCCCGCCGAACACACGGGCGGCGGCGGAGTTAAAGCACATCAATGTAAATATTATCAGTTCAGGACACATCACGGTAATCGCTATCACATTTACCACAACCATTCCCTGACTACCAAAGGGAATTCAGGCGCTGGTTCGCCCGGGATTTTACAAACACAAAGAACACACAACTTCTAAAAAGAACGCCCCGACAACCCAGCGAGCCGCGTTTCACGCCAGCAGCTCCTGGCCAGGCTGGGAGGGAGAGCGAGCACGTGTGTGCCCCGGCCCCGCTGCTGCGGGCGGGCCCGGCCCGGGGGATGCCCGGGGGATGCCCGGGACCACCGCTCCCGGAGCCCCCGGCACCGCCGCACCCGCTGTGCCCGGGGCAGCCGGGGATGCTGGGGAAAGGCGGGGAGCGGGGCCCTGCCCGCCCAGCCCCGCTGCCCTCCGCGGCACCCCGAGCACCGGGGGCGCACAAAGGGGGGCTCGCAGCCGAGCGCGCCCCCGGCGAGGCTCCGCCAGCCGCCCGTGCCCGTGCGGGCTCCGCGCCCTCCCGCGCCTCCCCGGCCGTACCTGGATGGTCTGGTTGGGGTCCCCCCCGGCCACCGGGCCCCCCACCAGCTTGCAGTACAGGTCCTCCACGGCGCGCCGGCTGCCGGCGCCCGCCGCCTCCTCGCCGCAGGTGGCGGTGGCGGAGATGCGGGTGCCCTCGGCCAGGTTGAAGTAGGGCGGGTGGAGGCTGTGCCCGTTCACATCGCTGGGGAACGAGGCGGGCGGCCGGGCGGCGGCGGCGGGCAGCGCCAGCAGCACCGGCAGCAGCAGCAGCGCGCCCCGCTCCGCCGCCCTCGCCATCTTCGCTCGGCGGGGCCGGGCAGCGCTGCGGCACCGGCGGGGCTGGGCTGGGCTCTGCCCGCTCCCCCCGGCTCCGCTCGGCTCTGCCCCTCTCCGCCGCCGCCGCGCTACTTCAGCCGCGGCTGCGGGGAGGGGCCGGGCGGCCCCGCCGCCCCGGTTAACCCTTTGCCGCCCCGGGAACCCCCCGGGCCCGCCGCGGCCAGGGGAGGCCGAGGGGGGTGATGAGATGCCGACCCCTCCCAAATAAACGGAGACGGGATCCCCCGGAACAATGTGCCCATTGTGTCTGCGGGGCTGCGCTGCCCGCGGCGGCTCGCTGGTGTTTCAGCGCGTTAAACTCCATTAACCCATAGATCGGGTTATCTACACGGAAAACTCAATTACTAATTAACAAAACAGGGGAAGGCTTGACCAAACGCAGTTCGGGCTCCTCGAGGTGTGCCGTGGGTTCTCATTTAATTTGGGCAGTGAAAATTTTACTTCCACTTTCCCCGGAAAGGATGGCTTTGGGGAAATGACTTTACCTTCTCCCCCAAGGGGGAAGGAAGCAGCTCAGCGATAACCCAAATTTCCCTTCGCTGCCCATGGACAATTCCTCCGCGCTGTGACTCGCAGAGACACTGTCAGGTCTTTATATGCTGCTGGGGGAAGACACTTTACAGATAAAAACATGGACATAAATATAGAGCCAAGCATAAATTAACTCACCAAACCACTGCTTTGATTTTCTGTCAAACAGAGAGTCTTAAAATCCAAGAATTAAATAATACACACCAAACGTTGTGCCTGAACTGGACAAGACTGCATTTTTAAACCAGGACATGCCAAGAGACCAGGTCTGGACTCCAAATAAGTTGGATTGCTGCGGTATTTGCACCCCACAGGAAGCAAAACAAGCTCTTAAGAGTGCCCAGGTCTTCACAGGCTGCTGCTGGGCATTTGCTCTTTTGCATCACATCATCATCTTTGTTTCTTATTTTCGGTGGACAGCCTAGGAGGTACCAGTCCTCTTGGAAAAGCTATTCTATGTATAAAAAGCTTTAAAAGTATGAGAAGCTTTAAAAAGAAAAAAAAGAAAAAAAACAAAAAACAAAAAACAAACAAAAAAACCCACCAAAAGCAACCCCAAAAAACCAAAGCTATGCGTGTGGCTCAAATATACAGCTCCACGAACTAAATTTCCACATGGCGTGTACCAGCCAGGCTCTGCAATTACATTGATTTCAGCCCTTTCGGGGGCTTTTGAAAGATCCCTCTTGCTGTACCCGGGGCACTGTAAATGTATAGCAGGGTATACATGGATTTATTGTAAGGTTTCCGCGGCGCTCCGGGGATGCGGGTGGGTCGCACCCCGGGAGGAGCCGGGGTCCCCCCGGCCTCGGGAGCATCCAGCGCCAGCTGCTGTCACATTGCCGTGACATCAGGACCTGGGAGCGCAGGGCGGTGAGAGGTGCTTGGTTCCACATGGTGAGGAAGCACTGAAGCACGGCCGCCAAAGCCATTCACTTAGAAAGACTTCCTAAAGCGCTCTCAGTCATCTTTTAACCCCTTCCTGCTTGCCCGGCTCTTTTTGAGACCTTTCCCCTGGTTTCCCCACTTAGTGGAAGATCTTATCTCTCCGCGGATGAATGTATCCTTTAAAAGCTAAATAGAACCTTTAAAAACAAATTCTTATCAAGAGAACCGACAGTCTTTGCCCTTTAAACCGTGCTTCAAAATGGGTAGGTTCCTCTGGGAACAGGCACCTTTGAAAATACTTGTGCTCTGCAGTAATCTTTAACTAACATGTTTGTGTGGGGGAGACCAATACTCCACAGGACAGGAATTAAAACTTCCTTCGGCTTTATCAAATGCCTTATTTAATTAGCTACTTACACCCCATGGCACCTGTAAATACGTAAAAAGAGTTAACAAGGAAAGCAGGGCACAGATTAGGAAAATAACTTTCTCCCACCCCCACAAGAGTTTCAGGGCAAAACACTTGGGCCAGTCTAATATCTGTAATCCCTCTAGTGGTAATATAATTAATCTCCCTTCCAAAATGCAATTAAGGAAAGTGAAATCACAGTTGTTGGTTTGTTTGTTGGGTTTTTTTTTTGTGGCACAGACTCAAGAGCACCACGCAGAAAAAATGACCCTTCTGTAGTTTGAGCTGGCCTCTAGTCAACTGCAGAGCTTCTTTCAAAGACAGTTTGAAGACTGAAATCATACTTAGGCTACCTGTAACTGAGGGAATCTGAAGTTTTTCAAGAAGCAATGGAAATAGTTTAAAGACAGAGAATTCTGAGGGTCTTTTTGCAGCACAAGAAGAAAAAGCAGAGGGTTTCTAACATTGCTAAACATTCAATTTAGAGGTTAACCAAAAAGTTGAGGTTAACAACCTAAACTCCTTCCCTGATGCCATCTCTTTTCAGCCACACTCAGGAAAAAAAGTCATATTTACTAATCTGAACTGGACACGAGTCCTATCTGGTCTAACATCTCAACTGAGAGTCAGCAGCAGCAAAAATTTCCAGTGAAAACCCCCATGGGTGGGCAAGGAATACTCTGCTCCCAGAAAAGATGTTGCCTGAATTATAACAGCTAGAACTTATCTTGAGCAGTGAAGCCTTTCTTCCATTTAAGAGGTTTTTCTAAGCATAAATTTCAACATCCCTGGACATTTGCCATTCCTTTACTGCTCTGATCCCTCTTTGAATTTTACTTGTTCCTTGAGTCTCGCAGTGGTGCTTCTTGGCTCAGCTTCACAAAGCTGGTCACAGTGACATGCTCTCAAATGAGAGGTGTTGAAGCAGAAGAGACTTTTCATTTTAAATCCAATCCACTACCAGTGAATTCAGAAAGAGCTGGAAAAAAAAAGAATCCAGCCTGTAGCATTCCTACTCCAATCTTCTCTGAGCCTACATGTAGTAACACGACCTCAGCCGTGCTGTTATCCCTCTGCATCCATTAAAGGCATCCGAGTTCCACTGAAGGTTTCACTTTTGCCTCCCTAAAAACTGCAGGACCATGAGGAGCTTGCCCAAAGCTGCCACCAGAAACCACAAGCTCTTTCTTCAAGCAAGCTTGAAGTAGAGTGACAGAGGGAGATTGGGGGCATGGAGGGATAGGAAGAGCTAAAAGGATTCTGAGAACAAATTTAGTGTATGGGCTCCAAACAACTTATCTCAATGAGAGAACCCAGGTCCTAAATCTGAACAAAGATTCTGCAAGTTACAAGTGAGAGTTTTCCTGTCTGTACAGACCCTTTTAACCTACAGCAGGAGCACAGGGAAGCATCCCACAGCCAGAAGCGAGTAATTCAGCAGTGACACAGACACATTCTGCTTCCTGTGAATAAATTCTCTGGTTTTATGTTGTCTATTATACAGAGAAATGTAAGGAGTTCTCCTTGCTCCAGGAAAAGCAACATATTGCCAATGGAGAAAGACTTGCAGTATTTCCTACCAAGGCACCACGACAGTCAGAGCCATCACTGAGAGCAGGGCCTGAGCCAAGAGAAATAAGTGAGCATATGGTTCTTGTATGGTGTAGGGGCAGGAACACGTTATCTTAGGGAAGATTTAATCACTTTCCTGCTTCCCTGCTGCAGGCTGTGTGAAGGAAGGTGTTTCCTGAGCTGTGCTCTGTGCTGACCCAAGAGCTTCATGCCAAGCTCACCATTTATGCTCGTGTTGTGTCTTCAGTGTCAGGAGCAGCTACCAGGAGCTAAGGACTGATTCTGCATGAGCTGCAGTTGGACTAACACAAGCCAGAAGTGCAATCAGTATCTTTCAAGCACATCTCCAGCTTTATAATTTTACAGTCTCCACAGGCTCTACTGGGGAAGGTTGTAAAACAAACCCACAAAAGGCATCAGCACGTCCCACGTGAGGTTTGTGCTGGGTTTGCTGAGTTCACAGAGGCTCAGAAAGGAGCTCCCCTCCTGTCCACACAGACACTTCTGCAAACAGCCCCCAAACAGAGACCCAAAGTACATTTCCCCTGTTTGTTCTTCAAACTGACAGCTCAATTACAGCTCTTTAAACCCTTCTGCATCCGGGAGCTGGGGCAAAGCTTGAATCCACAGGGGGAGAGTTTTGTTGAAGGCATGAGGAATTTGACCGGGATCTGCCTTGGTTTCTCAAACTGGTTCTTATGAACATATAAAGCCAAAGGCCAGAGGGGATGACCAAACTCATCACACTTCCATCTGCTGTAGCCTGCTTTTATGAAGTATTCCTGCTGCTGGTATTGACATAGTAGCAGAAATAGTTAAGACTGGACAAACCAAACCAGACTGATAAGATGATTCAATAGGAAGCAACTCTAGGAAAGACATAATTCTTTATATCTTTTTGGGAATTGAATTACACCATGTGAAAATGCAACCCCCTAAAACTGCCAAACACCAAGGAGTGTTGGCAAGAACTGGATTAGGACGCATCTGGAATGAACAGTTATTTTCCTTCTCTCAGTAGAATTACTTTAATGTGTTTTATCTTTGTTTTCTTTATACTGTTCCTCCTTCAACATTTATTCAAAATTAAAAAAGACTGTTTTGAGACAGAGCTGGTCGATTTGCCATGCCCAAGCAGCACCTTTTAGTTAAAACCAAAAGGAGCAGACATCTGTGTTTTGTCTGCTGTGGACATTTTCACCAAAAGATCAAGAAGATTCATAATATAGCAGGACATGTTACTCTACACCAGAGAATTCAATTCACTTTAAGGTCAGCCTGTACCTTCCCTGTAATCAAATGGTTCCAAAACCCTCCCAAAGCCAGAACAGGTGTTTCATTCATACTGTCTGTCTACCTGGCAAGGACCCAAATACTTTCTTTTAAAGCCTAAACTCTGTATTATTCTGGGGCACACAGAAAACCTACGTAAGTGCTGTCTCCTAGGCACGCTTCGGGCTCGGTCATCGTTAGCTACGTGTTTTTCTTTGCACAGCTCAAACAGGAACACAGCTGCTCTTATGTTAATAACTAAATCATGCTTTAAATGTGCCACACAGTCCTGCCTTCGGCCAGAAGGGCCCTGCAGATTTAACGAGCTGACATGTCAACAGAGATCAGTTCACCCACCAGAAAAGTGCAGCTACTCCTGGGGTGAGCTTTGGGAGTTGTTTAGCACTGCGGGAGGACCAAGAGAGCTGTGTTGAGTTGAATCCACAGAGGAGGGAGGGGGATGAGTGAATGTGCTGGGGCTGAGAACCAGAGCAATGCTGGGGTTACACCTGCTCCAGTGTGACACAGCAGTGGGGGCAAACTGGAGACACACACACAGAACATGCTTTTGCTCCTTGTCTGAAAGGTGGGACACATCCAGCACTGCAAATGGGAACTGACTCAAGGCTGACTCAGAGAATAGGACTTTTCCTACTATGTCATTGTAACTTCTTTGAATGCCGGGAAGTTCATCCTCCCACAGATTACTTCACCCGGGGTTGTTTCTGTGCCTTGTGGCTATGTGCACAGAAATACTCTTCAGGCATGGGGTCATGACATACCCTTGTTGGCTTCCACCAACATCATATCCAGTTTTTCAAAACTTAGCTGGAAATTACTGGTAGCAGATAAAAACCCAGTAGCACTTCCAATCTCTGTCATACAGGATAGTTGTATTGCCATTTTCCTATTAAATCCTGTTTCATTAATAAGAAATCATACACAGCTAATGAAAAGTGTAATTAGGAACAAGCAACAGACCCCAGAAGCTGGCCCAGAAGAAAGAACATCTCAAGCAATATCCCACACCAGCAGATGCCTTTTCATTTTCACATCTTTTCCCAGAGGAAGAGGATGCCCAGTCCAGCACACGGTGGCTGTGGCTCCTCAAGGGAATCAGCAACAGCTCTGGTGTCAGTGACAAGGAACAGAGTTAGAGGAAGGTGCACAGAGCCAGCAAGGACACCGGTGACAGCCACAGCCCTGAGGTGTGAGGTGGCACTGTCCCCCAGTTTGAGGGCACCAGTCTGTACTGGTGCTGGCTGTGCTGCAGCCACTCTGAGTGGAACCTGGCACAGCTCTGCTGCTCTGCATCTCCACATGGATGAGGATGAGTTCCTACCTGCATTTCCCACTTATTTCAGAGCTGGAAAGAGGGAGATTAGTTGCTACCCAAGTCTCTCCTCAGGGCACAAGCAGTGCTGGGTGACAGACGGAGTTTAGCTCCAGCTGCACATTGTGGGCTCTGCCTATGGGAAATGCTTTACCTTTTTTTTTTTCCCTCTGGGACACATTCAATCCAAGCACAATATTGACAATCAACTCTTCTTTCTGAGATTCCCAGTCCTAATCCGTGGGACTGCAGAGGGCAAAAGCATTGTAAGGAAATATTAGCAAGAGTTGCCTTGGTAACTGCCCAGATGAAGCCCTCTTATATTCACTGAAGTCCTCCCAGCGTGACTAATACCTCCTGGGCTGTAGTTACACCAGTCTGAACGTCCTGAATGCATGACCAAGTCAGCAGAGCAAACACACTCAAGCCCCATTTATACAGTTATGGCTTAATCTGATTATTTGTAGTTTGACCAAGTGCAACAGAAATTTGTGGAGCTTCACACTGCAGCTCCTCCCTTTCATCTCACCCCTCTCGATAACACAGGCTAGGCTTTCCCATTCTGCAGTTTCTGAGACAGAAAAGCCAGCAGCTTAACAGCTGAGTGCAAATTGCAGTCATCTGTTAGAATGCATTTGGCAACATTTTCTTTATCCTGTAAACCTTATCGTAGAGCAGAACACGTGGGGAATGCTGAGGGCCTTCATACAATGCAAAGAAACACTTCATGCACAGATCTCAGCAGCCCTTCTGCCACAAAATCCCCATCTGACCAAGCCTCTCCCCTCACATCCCTCCCAGGCTCTGGCACTGCAGGGACACTGCTCCCCATCTCTCAGGTGTGCAGTGTGAGCTATGTGCTGCTGACCATGTACAGCTTAAGGCTTGCACAAAGGAGAAGTTCTCTGTTTGAGCAGGTGCCTGCGAAGAAAGGCCTGGATTACAGCCCTGCTGTCCCCAGGAAGGCTGGCACCATCCCACCCACAGGGCATTGACAGCAGGGGAAACTTCAGCTTCAGTTCCTCTGAAAACTGCAGCTGCCAGCCCGCAGCACCAGCACTGCCCCAGGCCTGGGCTTGCTCCTTGTGCTGGCTCCCTCCATCCCCACTGTCCACCCCAAACCCTAATTTTCATTCTGTGAAGCTCCTTTCACAGCCAGGATTGAAGATTTGTAGGTCCCAGAGAGAAAACTCAATGAGTGCCCTGATCCTCCCCACTTCTCACTCTTGCTCTTATTTCTGGGAAAAGGATCCATTTCCCCAAGCAGGATCAGGGCAGAGTGCCTGCAGGAGAGGAGAGCTTGTGAGAGCAGGAGTTGTCATCATTCCCCAGCACCAGCTGGCTCACACACTAAATACACACCACAGGCTGGGAGCACTCCATAACAGGGATATTTGTGCCTTTCTTTAGTGTTTGCTCCTCGTCTGCAGCACAAGACAGATTTCACACCTGTGTCCACCACTGATAAGAGCAACCAATGGTTTGGGCTCCACATCAGGAAAAGATTTTATATATTTCCATTGTCATAGCCATTAATCTGAAATCTAAATTACTTCCTATTTGGGAAAGCATCTGAGTTTTTTTCCATGCAGATTATTCCTACAGTAGCTTAATAGGAACACCCAGCTGTTTTGTGCTTAAAAATAATTCCCTCCAGTAGGAAGAGGTAGCAAATAGGAAAATAGATGCTTTCCCCACAATAGTAGAGCTATGAGCCTGTTTCAGACATCACAGAGAGAGATGGTGCCACAGCCAAGAACTTAAATCATGTCTGAGGCTTAAATCCCTTCACTCCTGCTTCCCTGCATGGCCTTGGACACATCACTTAAATTTTGCTTTCCCTCTTTACATCAACTCAAAATGAAAAGGAGTAGCAGTCGTAGGGGTATGATAAGAAGAAAAGCTGTAAGATGCTCAGCCATCCAATGCAGGTCATTTTAAAGTTTTTAAATTTTAAAAACCAACCCATTTTAAAGTTTGTAAAAAATGGATTTAACAGCTAAGTCCTGCTTGGACCCCATAGGTTCAAAAAACTTCAGTGAAAACCCCACATATTCTGCCCAGCCTCTCCAGCTTCCAGGAGATCAAACAGCAGGCACAAGGACTGATGGTGTGTCAGGGTTTGCACAGATCAGGAACACAATGAGCCCTAAACCCAGCACCAAGGGCTGGTGAATGGAAAAGGCATGACCAGCTCTGAGGGGTTCTCCAGGCTGGGAGTTGAGGAGGGGGCAGTGGGGTGTTTCTCCACAAACAACCTTGCTACACTGGAGAATCTTGGATCACCCCAGAGGATGAGCTGGAGTGCAGAATGGCTGCAGTCCTGGAGGTCAGGAACCCTTTTTCATACCAGGGGGAAGCACTTTGGGGTCCTTCAGTGCTCTGAGTGCAGTTTCCCAGCCAGAACACTTCAAATAAGGCAGCTGGAAACATAACAGAGAGTAGCCCTGGGCTCCTTCTTTGGCTACTGGTTTTCCCTTGCCATAAGCTCCAATTTCCTCAGCACTTTAGGGAAGCTTTAAATTGTGCATTATCTCTGTACAGTCCAAGTAACCCAAGAAATCTCAAACTCCACTGCCTAGTTTGCTGGGATAGATCCTATTACTGCTTTTAAATGCATTCATATAAAGGATGGTATTTTAAATAACGAAAAAAGAAACCTCATAATCACAGCCAGGCTATTTGTGGGAGGTTTCTTCTCCGTTTTCAAAGATCTTTGAAAAGCTGGCAAGGAAACCAAAAGCAATTTTACTTTCTTTAGGAGCACTAAAGGGGAAAAGGTACTTTGCGGATTAGGAGATTAAAATTACAAATACACTGTCTGATAATTTTATAGCAATTAAAGTAATTAACTTGATTCTGTGCTACCATTTCAGCTGGCCTGGGCTTTTAGAATCTTACTTAAAGGAGCCACTTCATTAAAGAACTACAGATGTGGAATTACTGCTGAAAGGTATCCACTCTGGATTGATCCATAGCTCTGAACGCTTAAGGACTCCACAGATGAAAGCCATTTGGAAACTCCTTATGTGATTTATGCACATAGTGCCTGCCATCCTCATCCTCATGGCAGGGGATTTATTCCTTGCCTAATGAGGTGAAGGTCAGGCCTGGCACGCTCGCTGTGCAAGCAGAGAGGGCATGGGCGTGTGCCCCTTGGCATTCCTGCCTTGGGCTCTGCACTTCAAGGATGAGGTATGAATAAAGCAATTTAATTAGTTCTTGCCTGCTTCTGCTAAACAGCTCTAGAGGGAGGGATGCAGAGACAGTAATAAGGAGGATATGTGATTTGCATGCTAACAAAGGCACGCACACTTTCTCTGGACAAGCCTTGACTTGATACCAAGGTTAGAACTTGCACTAAACCCAACTGTGTTCCAAAGTGAGCCTGCCACACACAGCAGCAGGAGTTCCACAGGGGTTTAAAGTTAATTACACTCTATTCCACTTCTGCTCTTTAATGTCTCTCTGGCTGTTCCCTGGCCTGCAGCTCCCTGAAAAAGCAGAGTGAGTGCTTTGGGGTGTTTATCAAATCCTTATTATTACAGGCCCTGGCTGGCTTTGGGAGAGGAAGCATCAGAGTGCCTGTAGCTGTTTGTGGATGTGTTTGGGGCCACGGGGAGTGGAGGGGACCTGCTCCCCACACACAGGCACCGAGGCTGTGGCTTCACAACATGTTGTCTTTGGCAGCAGCACTGACACCATCAGTGTTCACCCTTCTTCCCCTTCTGCTTGTATTTGTGGAACCAGGTTGTGAACTGACCCAGCTATAAAAAGGGGTGTAAACAATTCTTTTACAGTTTGTTTTTTTAAAGCTCTCCTAACCCATTTAAGGAATAGCCCTCTCTGTGAGGCTGCACAAGTCAGGCAGCTGGAAGCACAATTATTTCTGTTAACACAGGTAAGCACTGCAAGCTGCTGAAAGGGACGTCCAGCTCCTGCTGATTTAAGACAGGAGTTCCTAATATTAGGAGAAATGAAGTACAGACAAGTGGAGCATCATTAGGCCAGAGCTGAGAGTGATTCATCTGTTTTGCAGGAGAAAGACAGGTCAATGCACTTAAAGCAGAGTTTCTAATTCTTAGAGCGTGCATAAGCTGTGCTGTTTCAGCCAGCCTTACAGATCTTGTCAGGGCAAAATCCCAAATGTTTTGCTGGAGTAGTCTCCAGCCAAATCCAGATTTTCAATGGGGATGGCTGAGTTTGTCAGGAAAGATAAATGAGCTGCAGTAATCAGCAGCAAAAGAGAAAAAAACCCAAAATATTTTAAGTGCTTATCTGGAGTCTGGATTAAGTCCTTGATTTTCATGAGTTTCCTACGTGGTCTTGGAAGGATTGCTTGCCTGCACCCCAGTTTCCCAGATGGAAAGCAGATACAATCAGACTGCAGACTTATTGAAGTAAAACATTTCCCTGGAATAACAGGAAAAAGACTCACCAACATCCCATGGCATCAGCAGAGGATCCAAGGCAGCTTGTACCCACTGCAGGGACGAGATGGCAACAGAATCTCCCAGGAGTTTCAAAGCACAGCCATGTTCTCAGGGAAGATTCTGGGTGGTCTGTGATGCAGCTTACATTGATAATTTGCAATAAAACACCATCTTGGCAACGTACCTCAAACACCTTCCTACTAAATGAAAGCCTTTTGTCCCTGGAGCTGTGTTCAACCTGACACAGCTGCTGTGAACACAGTCCAAGGGCCCTGCAGAGCTGGGAGGGATGTGGGAAAACCCTGCAGAAGTGGAGGTAAAACAATCTCCTCATTTCCCCCAAAACCCTCATCAGCTCACAGCCCAGGCATGGCTTCTGCACTGCTGCTTCAGCCACACCTGAAGGGTTTGTTCCCTGCAGATATTCCCTGTCCCACCAAACCACTGCACCAGATGGACTTGGGACCTTCACCCCAAGACCCCATCCCAAAGGGTGGGACCATCTCTTGTTGAGTGCACTTCCCCTTCCCCAACCTGCCTTACTGTCACCAGTTCAGAAACTTAATTTCAAATCCAGCAAATATTCCATATACACAGTGGGCTGGACTTTTCAAAGGCTGCCACTGTCATAACCCAGTTCCCAACTATTCTATTTTTGGGAAGATCCACCTTCACACTTTTTAACCCCAGACTATTTCACAAAATGTACTAAAGGACTGAGTTTGGTGGTTTCTTGAGACAGATGTGACTTGCAATCTGCATTTGTACCCTGTAAAATGGTTACATTTTAAGGTAAAAGATGAACTTCTGAAAATCAGACCTGCAGCACGAGATGCAAGATCAATACCTGCGTTTGGAAGTTCTGCCTGTGTGCAAAAGATTGGGAAAAAAGGGATTCCACATGAATACTCTGAAATGTCTAGCATGACAGGGAGCTGCTGTTCTGCCAGAGAGCAGCGATGCTTTGGAGTCAGAACTTCCCTGAGAACACCACAGCACGACCTGAGCCAGCAGCAAAGCCCCAAATTCTTTGACAAGTACACACATCCTGTTGCCCTGTTCACAGCTGGGGAATCGGGGTGAGCAGCAGTCATTTACACGAGGTTACAGTGAATCCGTGCCAGGCTTCTTCAGAAATGCTTGAAAATCCACCACAAACATCTTCAGACAGCAAGTTCGAAAGGAGATGAGCTGGGGAGCAGCACAAGCCCCACCAAGGAAAAGGAATCCCTGCAGAATTCCTCTGGAATGCAGAAAAAACCTTACAACTCTTCCCAATATTTTTTCTACTCTTTTGGTGATTACTAATCTTTATGGAGTTTACATTCCATCTATCATTTTTATAATCAGAGATCAGAGAGGGATTATGACTGGGGGTTGCAGGCTATTCACACAGAGACCCTGTTTATCTAAGCAAAGAGAGCAGCTCTTCTACTTTAACCATTTGTAAGGTGGGCAGAAACATCTGGGACATGTTCAGAGCTAATTTGTTGTCCTACACCAGAAATTTAGATTGTGCCATTTATATTTTGTCAGAAAGCATCTCTAATACATCAAAACAAGGACATGCCCCAGCAGATTGTAATTTTTACATCCAGTTCACATCCACCTTTCCTTTCCTTTCCTTTCCTTTCCTTTCCTTTCCTTTCCTTTCCTTTCCTTTCCTTTCCTTTCCTTTCCTTTCCTTTCCTTTCCTTTCCTTTCCTTTCCTTTCCTTTCCTTTCCTTTCCTTTCCTTTCCTTTCCTTTCCTTTCCTTTCCTTTCCTTTCCTTTCCTTTCCTTTCCTTTCCTTTCCTTTCCTTTCCTTTCCTTTCCTTTCCTTTCCTTTCCTTTCCTTTCCTTTCCTTTCCTTTCCTTTCCTTTCCTTTTTTAAAATTTTTTTTAAAATCAGCATCCCTTCTCCCATACTGGGAGTGTGCTGGGAGCTGGAAGTGCTCTGACGATGGAGAGCTGTGACCCCAGGACCTCTGGCAGTCATAATTCAGAGAAGTCACAGTGCAGATCTAAATTCATACTAAATTTACCCCTTGGGGGCTCGCTGCGGCCAGAACTCGGCTACAAGAGAACTGGGCTGCCCAAACTGAGCAGAAAGGAACTGAAATCCAGCCCCTGAGCTGGATTTGGTGTGTCTCAATCACTCCTGCCTCGGATGAAAAGGCTGGTTACTTAAAATGCGGCTGCCACCTCTTAATGGTAACAATGATGTTTGAAAAGGTTCCTTTGATCTTCAGCAAACACCACAGCCCTGATACCAGAAATACTTGAGCCACCCAGATTCCACTTCCCGTGAAGCTGAGAGGTTAAAAGAAAAAAAAAAATAAAAGAAAACAAACACTATCAAGCAAAACAAAAGAACAACAAAGAGGAGCAAGATTTTTTTTTAAATAAAATATCTGTAAATATTCAGTGGCTAAGAAATGAAATTGATTCCCTGATGCACAGCAGCATCCTCTCAAGTATCAGGGAGAACAGTGTCAGCTTTAATCCATAAATGTGCATGTCATGAGAATAAAGCAGCTGATGAGGGGAAGGGAAAGGGACCTCAGGAGACTTTTTGGAGGAGAGGGGGGTTCCAGGTTACAGCAAAAAGGGAGAGTCAGGGATTTAATGCTTGTAATAGTGCAGACTTTCTGAGGAGTGGATTTCCCCCCAGTATTTTCTTGCAGAGAGCCCTGATACCTTTGAAGTGCTATATAAATTATACAATAACCATGAAGAGTGGGACTTACTGGCCTGATAGTAAGTCCTTGGAGTAAATACTTTACCCTAATTTAAAGACCACTCCCTCACTACAGATACTCGAATGTTACTTCAAAGGAAGCTGGCACCCACTCATTTCTCCTGCCAGGTGTGTTCTTTATCTGCTGCCTAGCTGTTGTTTCTGTGGGCATCTTGCAGCTCATGCCCACCTCCAGTCCCTCCAGCAGGGTGGGATTGCAGCTTTCCTGCCTGTGCACAGCCAGAAAAGGGCACGAGGCTCTTCTTTTGTGCTTTGTTCTGACATAAACCACGAGGCTCATCTGCTATCATGTCTGGAAACCAGCATTAAATAGAAAATCTGAACGTCTTGAGTTGATGGGGAGAGGAAGAGCTACCTCAGAACAGAACCTGAGCCCAGCATTTAGGATGGAGATGCCTGCTGGCAGGTCTGGGAGGTGACCAGAAATCCCACCAAGGTGACCAGAAACCTCCTGAAACAGCTCTTAACCACCCTCAGCATGAGAAAATCCAGCACTAGGGACACCTCCTGAAAAACAGACCTTCTGTGGGTTTGGGGTGCAGTGTCAGGACTCCCAGGGCAGAGAGGAGCTGCTCCCTGTAAGGGGAGAAGTGTCCCAAGGCTACAGCACACCCCACAATGCAGGGCTGAGGCTGCCCAGGGCACCCTGCCCACCCTCCCCCCTCCCAGCCCTGCAGGTATGAACACCCCCAGCCCCTCCCCACCTCCTCCCAGCCCGCTGGTGCTTTTCCAGTCAGAAACAGGCCCTGGGGACAGCCTCAGACAGCTCCGGAGGCAAAGGTTCCAGGTGTGCCCCAGCTCCCTCCTGGGTGAGCCCAGGGAGCCCGGGGTGACAGCTTGATGAATGACATGCCACATGAAGGCTGGCAGCTTCCCTGCCTGGGAGGAGCAGAGAGGTTCAGGAGCATTTTTCTCCTCTGAAATCACCTCCCTGCCTGCCTGCCATCTCTAGCTCCTGCAGCTCTGGTTTTTTCACCACCCTTAATAAAATGTTTTTGAAGACAAAATGTACCAGGAGATCCTCCCCTTGAGACGAAGACAGCATTCCAGGGATTTCCATGCTTCGTGGCTGGTTGTTTTCCCAGTCACCTCCTGGCACAAGGCAGCTGTGGCAAAGGGGACAACTGCCACTGCTGACCTGGCACTTCTTGCACCTTTCTTTGGGAGAAATAGGAGAGAGAGGACAGACCCTCGTCCCACAGGTCACTCCTGGTTATTCAGAGCACCGGAATCTGTGCATATCTGCTTTATCTTCTTGGATATTGGCTCTTTTTAGCTCTGAAAAGGAGCTGGAGGCTGGTGATCACCCTCCACTTCCAGAGCAGGTGGGAGCAGAAATCAGAGAAGCACAAGCCATTAACTCCTGTCCCATTCGTACTCCAGGCAAAGCAGAGAGATGCTGCCTTATAAAAACCTGAGAGATTCACTTCAGAGCCCTTTCCTGCTACAGAGAAGAGGCATTCTGTCAGCAAGATCTGCACAGCCCCACCATGCAGCCGCAGTTCCTCACCTCAGTAAAAATTTACAGAAAAAGCCAAGTCCACATAGAAAAACACTATTTTTTTTTTAAATTGAAGATGTGAAATAAGCCGAACTACAGAATTCTTTTTAGCAGTGGAAAAAAGCCAAAGCAAGAAACACCGAGGAAAAGCCTGGCACCTGAAGCTGCAGGCACCACTCAGCTGTGTTGTAGCAGGGGCACAAATGGATGGGAAAGGACAGCCTGCAGCTCTCCACCACACCCAGAAGGACCAGTGCCCATCCCCCTCTGTTTTGGCAGTTTCAAGTGACATATCCGACCGTGGCTCATAAATCTTAACTAAACAGGGCATTTCCTTAGGCCCCCTATCTTTGTTTAATCACTGCCTCTAGACCATGCTGACTTCCCAGGTCTTGCAGGCAATAGCTCAGCAGTTCCAGCAAGTGACAGGAATGAATGATGACCCCATGAACCACCCCAGGGCCCCATGAACCACCCCAGGGCCCCACGTATCACCCTAGGAACCACCCCAGGACCCCATGAACCACCCCAGGAACCACCCCAGGACCCCATGAACTACCCCATGGCCCCAAGAACCACCCCATGGCCCCAAGAACCACCCCATGAACCACCCCATGGCCCCATGAACCATCCCATGAACCACCCCAGGGCCCCAAGAACCACCCCATGGCCCCAAGAACCACCCCATGAACCACCCCAGGGCCCCAAGAACCACCTCATGAACCATCCCATGGCCCCATGTACCACTCCATGAACCCCCCCATGGCCCCAAGAACCACCCCATGAACCACCCCAGGACCCCATGAACCACTCCAGGGCCCCACATATCATCCTATGAACCACCCCAGGACCCCATGAACAACCCCATGGCCCCATGTACCACTCCATGAACCACCCCATGGCCCCATGATCCACCCCACAGCTCAGGCTGCTGCTGCCTTGGCTCTCACACACAAGAACAGGCATCTGCACCCACCCTGTGCTGCTGGTCAGGGCTCACAGCAGTGCCCCACTGCCTGGACAAAGCTTCACTGTTCCATACATCCTCTTGTGTGGTTTACCATGCACCATCTCCCATGATGACAAAGATTAAATGAGTCATTCTTTAGCAAGTGTTAAGCTGGCCAAACACAACCTCATGGGGCTCTCTGATTGAAGCAGCTCAAGCTACTTAAATCTGCTCTGTATTAGATTCCCTAAACCAAAGAGGGTTAATTTAAAACTTGTGTTGGGGTGATATCACAGCTTTCAGAGCAGATTTTGATAAAACCCAAAGTGCTCCAAGACCCAATGTGGTAAAAATGAGTTTTGAGGAAGGTGCCTGAGTCAGCCAAACAGTCTGCTCTTCTGAAAGAACAAGAATCTGACTCAAAATGCAGCTCACTTAGATCATGTCTGATACCAATCCATGGGAAAAAGTTGGTATTAGCACAAGGTCCAGTAGTGAAAAGTTTAACTTGTCCAAGTCTGGGGACTGTTCTTTGAGTTTTCAGTGAGCGCCTGCTATTAAAATCCTTGTGCTGTAAATAGTCCAAAATCAACTTTAATTTTAGCCTGTGACTCAAGCAGAATTAAAAACAAAACAAACAAAAAACCAAAACCACCACAAAAATATTTTAAAAGTGAAACAAAATATGCTTCACTTTCATTTCTGAGTTACAAAGCAGCCCTGGGGGAGGGGACACTAATTCACCTACAGAAGTAATGAATGAGACAGTGGCTTGTATTTCATGACTTTTAAACACATTGGCCATGAAACTTCAGGGAATACAGTGTCCCATGAATCCTGGCACTTTCCATCATTGGAAGACTCCAGCCTAACATTTAAAAATTAGAGATTGGTGTTTGCATGGGATAATAGTCTAATCTTTTTAACAATGGGACTGCCTGGCTGGCAGTGGTGGGGAGGATTAGGTATTAAGATGCAGTTTTATGAATGGGGACAATCAGTCAGAGCTGTCAAGTTGGTTTGGTTTGGTTTATCAAAGTAATATCCAGAAGTGAAGGTGTTCATAGGAAACCAGATGCCAAATGCAGCAGGGCTTTGCCTTGCAGCAATTAGCAAACAGGTAAAGATTAGTGACAAAATAAACTCTGTGCAGACCTAGACACAAAAATATTTGCAAAGAGAAATCAAACAAGGCAAAATAGACTGTCCTAATGTCACTTTCAGAAAGCATCTAGCATAGCTCTCCCCCTTGTCCCAATCCCACTGGCTGCCCTAACCCATGCTGCATATTTACCTCAATATAAACCCATTAGAAGTGGTGCCCTGTGTGCTAATGAACACCACACCAGGACATGCTGAGTGCTTCTACATGCACAGGACTCATATTTGGGCAATAAAGTGCACAGGCTGTTCTATCACATTTGCCTCCACACCTGCTCCTCTGTTGAGTGAATTTGCTTGGAAGGAGCTGTGCAGCCTCAGCTAAGACACAGCCATACCATCATGAGGTGGACTCTAATATTAATTTCTGACTTCTGTCCCCTGGACCAGTTCCTGAAGTGGGCATCTCTCCATTCAGCTCAAAGACACCACACTTGTCTGAGTACAAGCTGATCTTTCTGAACACTTAGGGGGGAAAAACAAACATACCACAGATGGTACAAAAAGGATATTCCCAGCTACCTCCATTCCCAACACTGTAGCAAAACTAGAAACACGTGAGCAGGTGAAGTCAGAGCACACAGGCAGACACTGTCTGTCATCAGGACAGCAAAAATGGCCCCTACAATTAAGAGCACAGGCTCTGTCTGGTTCTGGCATCATTCATTTCTGATAGCTGCTGCCATGCAAGATGCTCTAGGTGAAACTAAACCTGGAAAGCCATCATAATATATCACTTTTATCCTAATATCTGAAGTGAGAAGTATGCTTATGCTGGAATGTGACAATTTAAGTGTTGTTCATGTCAATCTCGAAAGGCATTTTCAGTCACATTGAGCTGCCCAAACTTCTTTGCTCCATTTGAAAATTTATGGGTAATAAAAACAGCATTAGGTGATGAGCAGAGGGGACAGGTGATGCTGACATGAATTAGCATAAGAAGTCTTAGGGACTTCTCTGTACCTCCTCACCCTGCAAGCAGCCATCCCTTCTCATATTTTGATATATGTGGTCTTGGTTAAGAAGAGCAGAGGCAAGTGGAAACAGCAGGGAAAATGTGGTGTCTGAGCATGTCTGTGTCTAAACTGTGTGACTGGGGTGGAGGCAGGGAAGAGAATAGTTTTAGAGCCCTGGGGGAGTTCCCTGATGGGCGACCTGCAGAGCCTCTCCTGTGTGATGATGGTAACCAAGCAATTCCCATTACGTGGGGGAATGACTTCTCCTTCCCTCCCCAGTGCCTGGATCAGAGAGCACTCTGTGCTCACAGCCTGAGCACTCCCATCCCCACACACCCTTTTTCCATGTGGGAAGCCTGAGGGCGGCTAAACAAAGGGATTTTTCAAATTTCATGTACTGTAAGTGCCACAGCTCCAAACAAGATGAAAACAGGACCCAGCCTCTCTCTCCCCTCCAAACCCACCCCTGCAGAGGCACTGCCTGTGCCAGTGCAGTTGCAATGTCCTTTATCTGTGCAAACAGGGTCCTCAGCTCCCCTGGTACATCCAGCACAGGATTTAGTTAATCATCCACAGCAAGAACACAGCCCTCTTTGTCAGAGCCCTGCGGGTGTAGAAGACTCTTCAGGGAAGGGGTGGGCATCGCTTGAAATTATGACACTAACGAGGGTCAAACACTCCTTGTTTCCCTTCCATTAGTCCCATTGAGCCTGTGCAACACAGTGGAAAACCTGCATCTGCCTCTGGGCATGGAGCAGGGCTGTGCCCACCCAGGGGACCCTCCCCACAGTGCCAGGGCAGGCTGGAAGTGGTGGCAAGTGGCCAAGCACAAGTGGCTCTGGCTCCCTTCCCCAGCAAGGGACACCTGTGCCTGGCACCAGAAAACTGGGAGAGGGCTGCTGGCCCACCAGTCACTCCCAGTACTCTTGTCTTGTCTCTGTCATCAATGCTGCAAGCCTGGCTGTCACTGAAGCCACTTGGGTGTATAGGAATCTGTATCCACATGTGCCTGGCAGCACCCCTCCAGCTCAGAGGGGATGGAGCAAGTTGGATTTTCCAAAATTTTGGATTGCTGTCTTGAAAACTGCAGTGTCCTTTCATCCTGTGCCTTCCCACTGCATGTATGGCCTCCCTTCTTTTGGGATGAGGCATAAATCCTTCATTGACAGAGTGGGGTTTGATGTAAACACCATCAGCCTCTTCTCAAACAACTGCACCATGACTCTGAGCTCAATATCATCTTGAAAACCTAATTATTTTACCTGTTGAAGTGCAATAACTCAAGCAACAGTTTCTAGAAGTGCCTCCTTTGGGACTGACACTCAAAACAGCCCCAACCACCCCACAAATGCTCCCCACATTGCTTGTGTTCAACACAAACCTTAAAGGGAAAGCCCAAGTCATGGTGGCCTGAGGTGAAGCCAAGGTGGACATGGTGACACCAGAGCTGTGCACACTCCCAAAATGGTGTTTCCAACCCAGAAATGAGGGCTGAGCTGATGTTGGTGTGGGCTGGTGAGTGACCACAGGCTGCCCTGCGTGGGCTGACCCACTGTCATCCCAGGACCTACAGCAGCCAGAAGAAATGTGCGTGGGCAGAATTCCTGCATCCACAACTGGCCTCAAAAATCAGATAATACCATGGGAAAATACAGGGATGACCCCTGGGGAAGCAATCCTGTATCCCCAACAGCCTTCTGGAGAGTGGCTCTGTCACCATTGCACGTAATGCCCCTGGGTCTCTGTAGCTGCAGCAAATGCTGAATTATTCGAGAGCTGAATCCCAAACAAACTGCCTGGATCTGAGCAATTAGAGAGAAAAAGAAGTATGTTCTACCAGCCAACTGCTTAATTATTGAGGTATTAAGCACAGCGTGCAGCTAACAGCAAAGCTCTGGATTTTCAGGACAAGCCATTCTCCCTGCTCTGCTTGTTGGAAAGAATCTGGGAAATAACAGGATCACGACTCATTCGTGCCAGTACCAGCCCTGCTGTGGGATGAGATGGAAATGCCACTGTTCTGGGTACAGGCTCTTTGCTCTGCTCCCAAGGGAAAGAGTGGACTTTTAAAAAATTGGGAAGATTCCCATAATGGAGAGAATTCCCTTGGAGGGTTTGTACTGCCCTGTTACCATAGTTGGCTTTCTGTCATCTCCCTGAGCCCCGGGATGTGCAGAGCAGAGGTTTTGGTGGTGTGGAAGAGGGCAGAGCTGAGCCCTGTGAGGTCTGGGGGATCTCACACTGCTCTGGCACTGGCAGCTCTCCAGGGAGATAATGCTGCCACTGAGCGATGAGCCCACTAGCACTGCTGACACAGCACTTCTTTTCAAATGTAAACAGTTGTTCGTGGTCCAGGAAAGCATTTCACACTGCCCAGCCCAAACATTTTTTAAAAAAAACTCCTCTCCCTGAGTCTTGTTTAATAATCTCAATTTAATTTCCATTAAGTTAATGAAGTTTAGTGTTTGTTATCTTCATTTTGCTTTCTGGACTGTCTTTGAAGTGGATCTAAGTTATCCCCTACAGATTTCATGAGGAGAAATGCAGTTTTTTAAAAACATGCAAGAGGAAAAGGAAGCTAGCAGTAAAACATCTGATACTGCAAGACAAGATAAAATCACGGGAGCTGACAGAACTGGCAGGCTGCCCTCTCCTCCTCCAGCCCTGGCCTATGTCCCTTTGTGAATTGGCCTTTGTTTGTCACAGATCCACTCCAGCGGTTTCTCACACCAGAAATTAAGCCCTATTTTATCCAAACCTGGCCCAGAGGGCCTTTGGCTCCCAGCCAGAACATACAGAGCGTTTCTTTTTATTTGCTCTTCTTTTCTCAGTCTCTCTCCCTGCAGGGTACTGATACTATTATTATTATTATTTTAATCTTGCATTTTACTGAGTAAAGTGCTTACATTCATGTTGATACATTTGTTTTGTGGTGCCTTTGGGGTCATAAGGAAGCACAAATTATTCTGGATTGGAAGGGAACTGAGGAGAAACCCAGGATATTATCGGGCATTCCTTTGGTACTGACACAGGGCACTGATATCAGGTGATGATTCAGGGCTGGGGAGGGGGGAAATGGATTTGGATAGAGTGAGATGGGCTGAGCAGGGCTGATATCAGCAGGGCCATGCCAGAGGACGTGCTGTGTGTGGTGGCACTGGGGTCCTGTCACAGCTGCTGCTCAGAGTGGGGACATCACAGCCCAGGGCTGAGCCAGGCTGTTCCCTGAGCACACCACAGCACACTGCTGTGTCCCTTACTGCCACAGCCTCCAAATGATAGGAAAATGACACCCAGTGGGCTGGCCTCAGCACCAGCCTTGCATCCCAGGAGGGACACAGATGCCTGAGACCAGGAGCAGTCCCTGCAGAGCTGTTCAAGATGCAACTCCTGCATCTGCAGCCAGGTGCAGCCAGCCAGGGCTCTTGTCCCACCTGCACATGTCCATGCTGCAGGCTGCTCCTCTCCTGCTGCAGATCCTTGGATTCTTGCCTCTGCTCCCAGGGAACTTGCATTCTGCTGCTGCACACCACCACCTTCCCAAGGGCAGGCAGGAGCCCTGTGCTGTTCTGCTGGTGCCCTGAGAATTAAGGAAACATCAGGTGAGGAATGTCTAAGTGAGGCTGGCTGAGCAAAGCTAAACCTGCCCTCTCAGCTGGGTGTCAATGTAAGTGGCTTCAAAAAGGAGGGTGAAAATCTGCATCTGAGAGACAATGAATGCTGGCAGTGAATCCAAGCATGGAGGTTTGAGAGCAGAGACCTTTCTGGGCAGCTCTAAGGCTGCCACCTTCCTAATTCACAAGGTTTGGGGCAAGCAGAGCTGCTGGGATAAGGAGCATCTCTGACTGCCCCCTGCACACTCCAAGCAAGCATCTGTGCCCTCAGGGATGCCAACACCTTGCTCTGCCTCTGGCCTGTCTCTCTGGCCCTGGTTGGTCTAAGACCACAAGATGTAGGGTGAAATCTCTAATGGGGGAGAATGAACAGAATCAAATGGGGAAATATTAGAGGATTGTAGGACAAAAAAAAGGTTTTCTTGACATCTTATAGATTTTCCTTGCCATCCTCCTCTTATCTGCTCAGTTCCTTCTTCATATCTAGTTTCCATTTCCACGTTCAAATTCTCTTTCCTGATCCTAGAGATCTGTCTGTGTGCAGGCTGTTTCCAAGAGATAACCAGCTGCCCTCTAACCTAACTGAGCCCTTTCCCTTCCTTCTGTCCCACCTGTGAGATGAGACCTTGTGCAATTGTCTGTTTTTTCCCCCCAGGGGCTGTCTGCCTTTGTCTGATAAGACCTGGTCCCTGTAAACATTTGCTGAAAAGCATGGAAATAATAACTGCATCTACTAGGATCTCAAGCAGGCTAGAGAACAGTGTCTTTGTCCAAATCTGGAGTCGACTGTCTTCTTAAATCAATTTAAACGGAAATAAGATCCACTCCTCCCTCATTCCCTGTGCAAAAGTCAGCTGTAATCACAGGACACTGAGTCTTGCACAGGCCAGAGACCAGAATGTGCCTCTGACACGAGTGCTGGGCAATTTATCACAGGAGATTACACTCGAGGGTGCTCATGTGACTGGGATTTAACAGTCAATTAAATAACACCAACACTTCTAACAAAGGAGCTGGGATTAAGGAAGGACTCCAAAATGACTCCTTTTCCTTCCCGACTCTGATGCCAGCCTTGGGAATCTCCCCGTTATTAACCCAGATGTTCAATTAAAGCTGACAGGAACAAATAAAATCGTACTGAAATGTCCCCACAATGGGAGCCAGAGGCTCAGGTCTGCCCTGAAGCAGTTTGTAGGAAGCTGTCCCGTGTCTTGGACTTTATCAAAAGGATTCCAGCCATGTGTTTAGTGCAAGTGATTACGCTGCTGCTGCTCAGGTCACTTCTAAGGAGCAGACAGGGAAGCACTGCTTCTTTTCAGGATTAACCAGTGCCAGACAGGGCAGATGAGCCCGGGGCTGCTGGTTCAAAAGGACAAGTCCAGCTGCCCACGCATTTACAGAGAGCACGTGGCAGTGCAGGGCTTGCACAGTGATCTCAATGTCGGGGCCCCACAGAGCACTTAAATACACAAAGCCTCTCCCTTCCCATCTCTTCCAGCAGGCAGCAGTGCCTCCCTCCAGATCTCTTATGGCTTTCCTCGAAATTCCCCCCAAGTCATGAGCACCTCAGCCTTGCCAGATGTTCACTCCTTCCTCTCCCACTGCTCCTGAATGTGCCCATTGCTCCTGCTTTATCCCTCCTTACAAACAGACTCACTCCAGATGCTCAGATATCCCCTGCTCTGGTGGCATCAGTTCCAGTTCCGTGGTTCTCTGCTCATTTTCCAACTACCAAGCCCCTCTGTCTCTCCTCACACCTCACCTCTTGTGTTCTCTTAGGGTCCCTGTGTCCTCCCTGCCTGGCCAGGAGCAAGGGCTGCTCACAGCTGTGCAGCATCTCCTGCACCTTGTGCAGCACATCCCAAAACTGCAGGAACACACACACGGGATCATGGTCTCAGAATCACATTCACATGCTCCTTTCAGGACAGTAAGAGAAGCTTGCTGCTGTATTCACCTTTCACTAACCACCAAACATTCACATCTGTTCTTATATTCCAGTGACTTTTCACAAGAGTGAAAAAAAAATTGTGGCTCTTTTTTCTCATTTTCTCAATTTTATCACAAAGTGTTATCAATTTCTTCCCCTAAATTCTGCTTTCCAGGGCTGTTCTTTGGGAATCCCACTTTGCACTGTGTCACCCCGGAGCCAGAGCTGCTGCAGCACTGGGTCTTAGCACACAAAACCCTTCTGCTTGGGCACAAACAGCACATTTAGAAGTTACCTGATCAATAGAAGGACACAGCTTTTGTGACCCAAGTTTCCTCACCACACAAGCCAGGGAGGGGCTGTTACACTCTTGTGAAGCTGGCCAAGATGCTGAATTTTTTCCCATGGTAGAAGAAACAACATTTCCCGTTCCATACTCTCTCTCCCTTATGGGGTAAGTCCAGAGTTTTGTTTTATAGGTTCCTCTAAAGCATCAGAGTTGTTCCCAGTATCCTGTTCTGGACAATTCGTCCCTGCAGTGTATGACATGGTGTTTTCCTAAAGGAGCATTTTATAAGGTCACTTCATCATCTGGTCATTGTTCCACGAGGTCATTCAAAAGTCACAATACTGGAGACAAAATCCCCTTATGCTCATTTTGGTGAATTGGAAACTACCAGAATGTTTGCTAGAAGAGACAAAGTGTGGCTGAAAGAAATCAACAGATTTCCCCCTAACAGAGTTGCTAGAATAATAGCAAGTTCATGACTCCCCCTCACTCCTCATAATTGCTGCAGCACATCCCTAACAGGGATGGCTGACCACAATATAATTTTTTTTTCATGTACCAGGAAGGAGTTGTGTAAAATCTCTTGGAGCGCATGAATGTCAACCTGATATTTTACTTGGGATTAACTCTTTAACAGGATGCTCATTTTCTCACATCTACACCATTCTTTAACACCAAATCCACACCTTTCCTTGAAGAAGCTGTTGGATTTTTTTTCCAAGCACTAAATGTATATTTTCTGCTTTGTTTGTATTAGGACATAGTACCTAAAAAAACCCCAAACTAATGCTTGAGGTAAAACTAGAATTGAGAGACAAGACCATGGTGTGGACTTGTGTCCTTCTCCTCAAATAATCTTCATCTGCAGTGGCACTGATGACACCAGAGGGGTGACAGTGACCAGAGAAGTTGTGTTATCCATGTTTGAGCTTCAGAAAGGGTAGAACTATCAGGTGTCCATCTACGGGAGAGACACTGGTGTTGTGTCTTAATGAAAACTTCATATTCCACCAGACACTTGGAGCTCAGACCCAAAAGCCAACACTTACACAAGTTCCCTACTTCTGGCGCGTTGTTTCTGTCAATATTTGTTGCTTTAATCACAAGTGGCAGCCAAACAGTAATTTGGGCTGTTTATTAGAGCAGCCACATGTTCTGCTCCTTCTGAGGCCACAGAGATATTCAGAATTAGCAGTCCCACAAATGTTTTCCAGGAAGTGGTGGCTTCTGGAAACTGAAGGATAGAATGGGAATTGCTGATCGGAACAAGGAGCTGTAGGTCCCTCCAGGGGACACACAAAGCAGCACGGGATGCTGCTGACACTCTGTTTAAATTGGGTGGATTTATGAGCTTTTCTGATAAGAACTGTTATCTGGGGCTGGAATCAGGCACCGCCCCCTTTGCTGGAATTTCTCGTGGTTTGTTCTGTTCCCAACCCTGAGCACCTCTGGAGAGTGTCGACTTTGTCTCTTGCAAATTCATGAAGATGGGAATCTAAGGCTAATGGTATCCTGTGAATTTGCATTAAAGGCTGCACTGACCTTAGAGATGCAGGAAGTTCTTAGGCTGGCCCAGAGCAGTAGGAGCAGACGTGGCAGGTCCAGCTTTGAGCCCTGGGCTGGGCTGACAGTGACCAGTCCTTGTTGGGGATTTGCTCTCCTGGGTGCCAGCTACTGATACCAGCAGGGGTGACTGAGAGCAGGCTCCCCAGGAGCACTGCATTTTGCATTTCAGAGTTGCCATATCCCAGAGGAGTTATCTCCAGCTGCAGAGCATTGTAAATCAGAGTTAATTCTTTCCAGCAGTCAGCTTTGCTACAGCCCTCCCTCTCATTACCCACTCCCTAAAGGAAGAAAGAACATTCTAAGGGTCCTACCCCCATAAATGTTCCTGGATTCAAAAAGACAAAAATGACACTATTTTATTTGCATGTCCAGAAAATTGGTGGTGTAAAATGCCCCTGCTGTTTTAACCAGGGGTTAAAACAGTAAATTAGCATACCTGCCTCTGGCTCAACTCTACTGAGTTCACTGCAGATCTTTAAAGTTTTTCCTCCTTGTAGAAGTTATTTAGAGAACTATGCCACCTCAAACTGCATTTTCTGAGCCCTCCTTACATGGATTTAAAGTTTCCTACTGTTTTAATCACATTAATTTGAGAGATGGGTAAATTCTGGTATAGGATGTAGCAGTTGACAGGCCTTGCTCAAAACAAATGTCACTGCTGGAAGCAGAAATGAGTCTCCTGAGCCTTGGTCCCAGTGCTGCAGTTTTATGGAATGCCTGGGATGCACACTTAATGGGAAGCACACCAGGAACAGTTCCCTGCTCTGCACAAACAAACACAACTTTGTTTTTTCTGTTTCTTTTTAAAGGCACTGAGAGCAGTGAAGGCTGAGTAACAGAGCAGGCATGAGCCACAAGGTGTCTGATGAAATGACATCGTTTGAGGTTTTTATGTAGCTGTATGGAAAGCAGTGATATGTGCAGGAGACTTTCCTGGATATTCAAAGTTTTCAGGGAATTATGACTTGCAGCAATGAGTCAGCACTGTTTCAACTGAGGCAAGGATTAACCTTCCTGTCAGGACAGTCTCAAACAAGCTTGAAAAACCACAAAGATAGGTGACAAATAATACATTTTGGGAAACAAAAGATCAGCACCTGGGGCCTTCAGACCAAAGCAGATCTGTTATCAACCCTTGAGCCAAGATGAGAAGTGAGCACTGGCCTCAGTGTCACTGGCAGGCAGGTACACTGCCACCTGCCCCACACCTGCAAAGCCTCCTGTCTCCTAGACAAGTTCAGCATTTGGGAGAAGGTCAGCAGAAACTTGTATAATTGCCTCCCTTTAACCTGAAAGGGGTTTATTCCTTCTGTGGTCACACTTGTATCACTCTCCAAGAAGACTGTTGAGATGTTAACTCCCTGTGCAATCAAAAAACCCAAAGTTTGGCTCTGTTATCTGCTGCTGGAGGATGCAGGCTCCCCAAAGGCAGCGCTGTTGCAGATATACGAGCTCTGTGCACAGTGATCAAGCTCCCTCTCAGGTAATATACATTGCAGCCTGAAAGCTGCTTCCTCCACCTCCCTTTGTAGTCTGTGTTTTAATCAGCACCATCTGGGATCAGCTTCCTTTTATTTACTTATTTTTGGGTACAGGTGGTCTTAGATCCTTGGATTTTGGTCAGCCTGCCTGGAAACTCTTCCAAGTTTGAGATTACCAGCTCATGTGCTGTGGACTGGATAAGGGTTCCAGGAGGAGCAGAAGTGACCCATCAGCAGACACTGAACTAAGCTGCAGCATCAACTTTTTAAGGTTATTTTCTCAGCACAGCTGGCTTGGGGGCTGTACTGTCACACATCCATGCTTGGCTGAGTGATCCAGCACAAATGACCCCATTTTCCCAGGAATGCAGAGGGAGTTTGCTGTGAGCATGGCTCCATTGGCCACAACAGAAATCAGGCGTGTAAATCCCTTTCTTTTAGCCTCAAACTGGTCAAAGGGAGAATTAAATCCCCAGCCTTTCTAGTCCTTGTAGGGGAAAGAGCTGAATGAAGCAGGGACAAGCAGCAAGTAATGATCTCTGCCACCTCCCCTGTGCACTACCCAATTTATTTTGAAGTGCTATTTTTGTTCAGCCTCAGACATTTGAAACATTTTGCCTGGAGCATGAAATATCACATTTCCCAGCTCGATGAGCAACCTGCACAAAGTTGTGCTAAACACTTTATGAAAACGCTGTTCTGTGAAATAAAACATGTGATATTTTAGCATTTTTGCTCAACCTGATTTACCTGACAGGCAGTACAGGTCATGAGTGCAGCCTGAGTTACCACATCAGGGCACCAGTGCATTGTATTTTGGTATTGATGGATGGATGGATGAAGGTGCTTGTCTGGGCTCTGGTGCCCTGTGAAAACAGCAAAAAGCTCATTGTGTTTAGAGCCAAATAAGCAGCACCTTAATTTTGATGGATGTGTTGTGTCCCAGCACACAGCTTACAACTGACTCACCAAAATGCAAGTGTGACTCTCACTTCCATCCCTGCAGGAGCTCCCTGTCAATGCCCCCCAAGCCTTGGCTTCCTGCACAAGGATTGTCCTCCACCCTCTTGGAAGAGCACCTGAATTAACAAATAATGTATGTACAGCTCTGGGGCTCCCACGATCTGCAGCCTAATCTTGGTGCTATCAGTCCAGTTCTGTTTTAATAAGCAATAAATGGATTTTCCTGTTTTGCTTATGATGGTAATTGGTAAGTGACCTCCCTGCTGTCACCCATGTGCTTTCCCACCCCCTTTTCTGCCCTGTTGTGGAGGGGGAGAGGGGAGAGCTGGGTGGGCACTGGCAGCTGGCCATGGTCAGCCCAGGACTGCAAACAGCAGCCAAAGGGCATCAACTCCTCAGCAGAACAGGCACATACCTGCTCTTCTCCATGGTCCCAGTCCTGTAGAAATAAGCCATGGAAGAGGATTTCTTAACAAATTTGTTGTTTGCTCAGGTGCATACATTGCAAAATACACTCGGTCCAGCCTGGTCACAATAGTTTTACTCGTTATCACATATCTGAAAATAGATGTGAAAATAATACCTTTTTCATCATAATTTATTAAAAAATAAATCCCACATTGACCTTAACAATTGTTCCTAATTCTTAAAATCTCAGTACCTGCATTTTCTGTTGAGGATTTAGCCAAGCAGAACTCCTGGCTGATGTTAAACAATAGTGTGTTTCCTAGCAGGAAAAAAATGCCTAATTAGTTTTATTTGGTTTTTTTTTCCATGGTTGATTAGTCCAACATACGTACAGGGAAGCTGCCTCCCTAGGGATGCCTCAACACAAACAGCCATAAATGAATTAAATAAAATCAAAACCTCCCTTGACCTGCTCAAAGTAATATTTGCAGCAGAGGTATATTTATCTCTGCGCTTTACTCAGAGTGACAGCAATTGAACAAAACACGAGCTGGGAATAGACAGCTCTCCACAACATCCAACTGGAAAACAATACTGCTGCCAAATCTAGTGGAACTAGATTATCTCAGTGGTCTAGGTAGGCTTTCAGCAGCCTCCAGCATCAGCACGTGCTTTGGGAAAATAAATATCCCAGAGCTGTCCTGGGTTCCCTTCTGCAGGGAGCACCGTGAGACAGCCCTGCCCCAAAATCTCTTTGGTGCTTGGACACACGTGCAGGGATAGGACACTCTTGGCCTTTTTACTCCTCCTCTGAGTCAGTCTCAGTGCAGAGAACCACCAGCAGTGCCAGGGGAGCACTTCTGCCTCTTGTCCCCTGCCAGGGCTGTGCCTGTTTGGCACCTGGGCAGGGCTGGTGCTGCCAGAGCTGTTAACTCTGTGCCCACAGGAGCAGCAGTGACCTAACCCGGGGCTCTCATCACAGCTGAGACACACTGAAGCACCTTTTTAGCACCGGGTAGTTCATTAGAAGAATGGCAAGCCTTAAGATGAAAAATCAGTATTATGAGACACCTACAAGCTCCTACCGAGCCCCCAGGTGTTTTCAGGGGTTTCAGGCTCTTG
The DNA here is from genome assembly GCF_021018805.1 of Prinia subflava. Lineage (NCBI taxonomy): Eukaryota > Metazoa > Chordata > Aves > Passeriformes > Cisticolidae > Prinia > Prinia subflava. The sequence continues at coordinate 26,955,038 of NC_086254.1, forward strand.
TCTGAGCAGCAGAATTTTGGCTAAAGACACTAAAATAGCCCCAGTTGAATCAGATGTCTTTAGGATGCCACTGCCAAGTCCTCGTAAGTAACAGCAAAGAATTTCACGACTTGGTGCAATGTAACCATGTAAGGGCAACTCTGCCCATCTTGTACAGTACGAGTACAGTTCATTCCCTTTCATGGCCCTCAAACATCTGAACTATTCCTGTTCCAGGAAAACAAAGAACATTTTACATCACAATACTAGAAAATGCAACTGAAAGTGGATTTTTAAAGGGACACATGTCCTCCCTCGATAGGGTTCTGCAGAAATTTTGGTAGCACTCACATGCAGTCTTGCTGGTGATGATGGTGTGAACTTCAGGAAGCCTTTAGCACAGCACTAATCCATTCCCAAATGAACTATTTCAGGATATGGCACCATTAACATTTCATATTTTGACAAGAAATTAATGAGAGAATAATTGTTTTCGATTTTTTAAAACGCCGAAAACCAAATGGCAGCAATCAGTGTTACAAAGCACAGAACATTTTAAAATTACAACATAATCCTTAAATGCTCAAACCAGAAGTGTAAATTTGGGTCAGCTGCATACTAATGGGGTTGTACTGCTTAAAAAGACATCTGAGAAACCTCAAGTTCATCTTGAACTTTTAAGCTGTCAGTTCACTGTGCCTTACGGAGGAATTCCACTGAAATCCACATGGGTGAACAGAGTCTCAGGGGATTAGGAAGAAGTCAACAATATTTAAACTCTTCCGTAAACCAGGCATTTATCAGCAGCAAACAGTTAAGGGTTTTATTTAAAGTTCTACCCTAATGCCAAGGCAGAAGCAGCTAATTTAAGAGATGTCAGAAAAAAATATCAAGTCCAATTAAAACTTATCTCCTCTTACTGTGCACAAAGGAAAGTAATAAGGATTGGACATAAGCCAAGCCATTGCAATCTCTCTGGTTTGAAGACTGTATTTTTCTTTCCACAAAATGTTTTCACAGATTTATCTCCTGGAAAAATGAATTATTTCTGGGAGAATCACAACATTGTCATCCCTCCTCCCCCTGTTTTTTAATGTTTTTTAATCTTTCATGGTTGACTTAGATGTCAGAAGAAAATAGCTCAAAAATAAAGTGTGCATTAGCATCCTCTCCCTTGTTTTAGTATGTAAAAGGTTTCTCTCATGTGCTTTGTGTACTAAGTTCAACATGAACCAATTTTTTTGGCCTTTTTAGCTGGGTTCCTCTCTACTTGCAACACCCAGGATTTCATCTTTTAAAAGTTCTATCAGCTCAGAGTAGTAGTAAATTCAAGTGTTATCAGTGGGGAGATTGCTGCCAAAGATGTTTCAGGTTATGGCTCTGCTAAAAAGGGCTCTGAGCCTGTTGAGTTCTGACTTCTCTGCTGCAACTGCTCCTGGAATAAAGGTTTAGTTATGGACTTCATTGTATCTACACAGCAGCTTACACTCTAAATCATAATTTATGATTTGCAAAAAAACTTACTAAAAGTATAAGAAAACCCAAACCCACACCACACAGTAACTACACATTAACATGGCCTGATTAGCTCTGTTAATATTCAGTAGGTATCCATGGTGCCAAAACAGGACTTTCCAAATAAATACGCTGCACTTTGTCACGTCTGAGAAGAAAAATACAGATAAGGAGAAAGATACCACACTTGTGCATTCAGCCATTCTCCCCAGTCCAGAGGCAACAGCACCCCTGTTCCAGGCTGTCCTGAGAGAGGCCTGAGCCTGGTTTCCCACACTCTCCTCACCCACAGTAACTTGCAAACAAGTCAGAAATAAAGCACATGGTACATCCCTCTCAATGGTGACAGCTTGCAGCATAAACAGGAAAGCAGCACCACACAGCCTCTGTCACTTGAACAGCTCTGGGGGGGCCTGTGCAGAGATTTAGGGATTCACAACTGCAGATGTTAAATTAAGCCAGAGATGAGCACAAGCAGGGAAGTGTGATGTGGATATAACCTCTGAGTAATGCTTGAGAATGCACAGATCAGGATACACCACCAGGACAGTCCCTGTGGAGTTGTGGGTATTATGGAACTGGTAAAATGCAGCTGGCAGGGGAATTTTCCATACCAGTCATACCCTATTACCTTATTTTAAACCCAAAGCCATGTATGACATTCATTTAAATGACAATCACAAAGTGACAAACAAACCTGCTGTGTGCAAACAAATTTTAACAACACAAAAGCAGCACCTGCAAGAAAGGACAGACCCTTTCTTGTGTCCTAACAAGAAGAATCTCCTCAGTTTTTCCAGTGAAAAAGCAGCAAGCTCAGTTAGATTGCTGCATTGCAAGTGTTCCATTACAGATGCAAAACTTATTAAATCTGGAAAAGAACAATGACAGTGAAACCAAGAAGAAAGTGGAAATCCTTGACTTTCAACCCTGGCATTGCTTTACAAGCTGATTTTGTTTTAAGAATTCACAATCAGAGTATGTATATTTTTAAGACACATTTCCAAGTATTTTAGGACTAACTATAATAAACTCACTCGTGTTTATGACTTGAACAAAAGACACAGCACAATATAGTTTTGAACTGTTTATTTCATATATTCCATACTGGAGTTTCTTCAGTTAAAAGTTCCTGGAAGAAAATGAAAAAAACATTGTTACAAATGAGTTTGCTTCAACAGCTCAAGTAAATATCTTTGACCAACTGTGTAATCATCCTATAAATACAATGTACAGACTGTCATCCTAAAAGCTTGATTTGGGGAAGGAAGCTCCCCCTGCAAGAGTTAGAGGATAAGATAAACGTACGTACTTGGAAACAATTCCATCGTTTTTCGCCAGGCGCAAAATGGAGTCATCTGATTCCCCCTGTAAAAGGAGAAAAGAAAATGTTCTCAAGTCTCCAAATAATTGCTGACACGTGGAAGAGGGGCAGCTGCAGCAGTTAGTGCAGATCAGTGTTTTCAAAATAAACTGTTAATTCTTTGTCATCCTTAAGGGTAAGAAATTGCTTCAACTGTATAAAAATATGCATTTGCGTGAACATATGTTTATGGATAAATGGACTTGTGATGAACTCCTCATACTGTTTTTAAGTCAATGCAGTACCATTTCCAGTAATTATAAACAGATAAAAGCCACAATTAGTACCTTGGTATACATTCTTAAATGAAAGAAAATCACTAGCATCCTTTACTTTAACAAACAAACAAACGTCTCCAGAAGAAATTGATTATTCCAAGTTAATCCAAGGCCGTGGCCTGGGCTGCCCATTGAAGCTGTGGCTGCCCCATCCCTGGCAGTGTCCAAGGCCAGGCTGGATGGGGCTTGGAGCAGCCTGGCACAGTGGAAGGTGCCCCTGCCCATGGAAGGGGTGGATTGAGATGATTTCTAAGGTCCCTCCAAACCAAACCCTTCTGCGATTCTGTGACTTTCTTCACATCTTCACTCTGCCTTCATTATCCCCCAAAAGCACTGTGAAAACCCACTCCACACTGAGTTTTCAGGGCCAAACACACATCTAATTAATTAGTAATGATCAGAACAATCAGCACAGTAACTCTGCAGCTCAGGAAGGCACTCACCATTCTCCGGATGGGCCCGCAGATGGCGTAAGTCTTGAACTGCCCGTTCACTCTGCCTGTCACCTTGTCCACCTGCAATCACAGCAAAGCTGCTGCACACAGGTTCTCACAAAGTTTTACACTCCCACATCACACCTGCCAAGCACCCAGAGCTAAAAACTGCAGGAAAATACTTGCAGTGTTGAGAAAATAAACCACAAAAGCTCAAGGCAAATGCTGAAGTTAGAAAGTCAGCTACAGTGATCTTTACACAGCAAATCTGTAGCTACATAGTGCGGCCATAAAATTTAGTGGATCACAGAGATTGGCAAGAAATGGCAACTAAAAGATGAAATATTTGAGTGCTGAACAAGTGGAAAAACTCTGTGTAAAATAGATTTTCCTGCCTTTACTCTTTTTTTGTTGTTTAACTAAGGTCATATGGAAAATAGAACTGAAGGGGGAAGGGGACAGATTTGTTACATGGGTAGGAAAAAGTCCAAGCTGAAAGACATAAATTGTCTCATTATCTTAAGCTGCTGAGAAATTTAACTTTAAAACACTAAACAATATAAATCATGGAATTAAACAGGGTAGTGAACCCTGTAATACCAGGTGGGTTCATTTCCACGTTCTGCTAATCTCAGATCCTTTGAAAACAAGGAATAGGGATCACTGAAGGAACGAAACATGGTGAACAGGAAAGTATTTGCCATAACAACTACAAGAAATCAGAATCAGGGTGTTTTTTTAAAGGTTTTTTTTTGTGAGATAACTCAGGAGATTTAGATTTTTAAAAGATATGGGAATGTGGTCTCCCCTTGAAGAACCAAATCAAGCTCTGCAGTTCATAAGCTACAAGAACATTGTGTCCACAAAATTCCTGAAAGCTGAATTTAATAAACAACTGGGAAAAAAAACCCCAAACTATGCTACAAAGAGCTTAAATTAATTGGAACCCACAAGTATTAACTGGGAACCTGCAGGAGTCAAAGTGTATTGTGACTTTCTTTACTGAATTACTGAAGATACATCACAAGTTGTTTAATTCTGTAACTTTTATCCAAGGGTTTAGCTCTCTCATCACATATTCTGTTAATAAACTTACCTCAGAAATGTTTATCTGAATGGAAGCATGATCCTTAGCACCAATGATTCGGTTGCTAGCAGAGCTAAGGAATAAAACAGAATAGATTTAAACAAAAGGAAACAGGCAGTGATAATGACAGAAAAAGCTATTAGAGCAAATTCTACAAACAAAATAAAACTGGACAAGACATTTAGACAGTAAGAGTTTAAGCTTTCATTACTCAGAAGATTAAAATGCAGTTTTAAGTACTTTTAAAAGAATTTTTCACTCAGTAGCATCAGACTAATTAGCCAATTATCCCTTCACTGTAGTTTTTATGTGCCCAGTTCACCTTCATACAGTGTACAGGGCAGTACAGGCCTTCAAAACACACAGAATGTTATTTTCTTTTCTAAAAGGCAAAAATACAGCCATCTAGGCAATGCACAAGATTCGTTTCTATGCTTTTTTTGCTGACAGCCACTACAGCTGTCAAAGACACTTAGGTTGGAAATGCTCAGGAATCACAGGCTGTAAAACATATTTGATTTAATCTAATAAAATTTAGACAAGTGGCTTATTTTTAGTTATTTTTTAAACTGACAGAAAACGAATTTCCCCTTTTCCCCCACAGATACTCTCTGCTATCAAAAGCCCCTTTGCACAGGCTGCCCAGGCGGGGACCACCCCCGCCCCACCCGGCTCCTCGCTCCCCTTTCCCTCACCATTTCCGAGGGACATAAAGGTCCACGAACTCCCCGGCGTCGTTCTGCATCTCGTCCTGGTCCCTGCCGAGGCACTGAGCAGAAACACCTGGAAGAATCGTGGAGTATCGCGCGTTGGAAGGGACCCACAAGGACCACCGAGTCTAAACCCCGGCCCTGCACAGGCATCGCAGCAGCCCCGCCCTGCGCATCCCTGGCAGCGCTGTCCAAACGCTCCCGGAGCTCTGGCAGCCCCGGGACCGTGCCCATTCCCCGGGGAGCCTGGGCAGTGCCAGCACCCTTCGGGGGAAGGACCTTTCCCCAATATCCACCCTCACCTTCTCCGACACAGCTCCAGCCCTTCCCTCGGCTCTCATCGCTGCCCACAGCGACCACAGCCGCCCCCGCCGTGAGCTGCTGCCGGGGCCCGGCCGGGCCCACGGGCTGCGCCCCGCGGCCGAACCGCGCGGGCAGAACCGGCCCCGCCGGCCCCGGCCTCAGCATCGCTCCCGGGGCTCCGCCGCCATCGGCCCCGCCGCGGCTCCCGGGCCCGCCACGGCTCCCGGGCCCGCCACGGCTCCCACCATCGCTCCTGCCCGCCCTGCTGCCATGGCTCCCATCGCTCCCAGCCGCGCTCCCATCCCCGCAGCCATGGCTCCCATCGCTCCTATCGGCCCCGCCACCGCTCCCGGCCCCGCCGCCATCGCTCCCACCTCGCGCGCGGCCGGGCGGAAAGGAAGGGGCGGGGCCGGACACGGAATTACGTCACAGCCCCGAGAGCGCTTCCTGCACGCCGGCGTGACGTCACGGCAGGGGGGCCATGGCGGCCCCAGCCCAGCCCGTCCCGGCCCCCCAGGCCCCACAGCGCTCCCAGCCGCGGAGCGGGCGCGGGGCCGGGCCTGCCCCTCAAGGGGCGCGGGGCCGGGCCTGCCCCTCAAGGGGCGCGGGGCCGGGCCTGGGCCTGTCCCTCAAGGGGCGCGGGGCCGGGTCTGTCCCTCAAGGGGCGCGGGGCCCGGCCTGTCCCTCAAGGGGCGCAGGGCCGGGCCCCCCGGGACAGCCCGTGTTAGGGGCTGCACGCCTGAGCGGGGCTCTCGGGTGACAGTCCCAACTCACCTGGGCGCGGTCCCGCGGTACCTGCTGCAGGTGCCCCTCCCTCGGCGGGTGGTTGCACTGGATATCTGCAGAGCTCCCTTCCACCCTGAACTCCTCTGTGAGTCTATGACCGGACCACCCCGGAGCCCTGGCAGAAACCCAAAAGACCATTCCGAGTTCCGGAGCACCGGAGAGGATCCGGTGGAGGCCCCAGCGATGGTTGGGATCTGGAGCATCTTTGTCAGAAGAGTCTGGAGGAGCTGGGCCTGCTTAGTCTGGAGAAGACTGAGAAGGGATCCTCTCAATCCGTACAAGTATCTCCAAGGGGTGGCAGAAAATGTGGCCAGACTCTCTTTAGTGATGCCCAGCAACAACTGGACAAAAAATTCCCACCTGAACTTGAGGAACAGTGCCCAGGAGCATCGGGGAGTCTCCATCTCTGGAAACATTTCAAACCCATCTGGACACATTCCTGTGTCACCTGCTCCAGGTGACCTGCCTTAGCAGCAGGGTGAGCTCCAGGGAGCCCTTCCAACACCACCCATTCTGTTATTCCAAAATGAGACATTTGGTTACAAACCGTGTACCAAAACAGGATTTATTTCACAGCATTTTAATTTCACAGAAGAAAAAAAAAATAAAACCAAAACAGGCTACAACTCAGACTTTTAAATAATGGAATATGGCAAAACTAGAGGAGTTTTTGTTTACAGGAAAATGTACAGGCTCTTTTCAAGAGAGTTCTCCGTGCTGAGCCACCCCAGCAGCACCTTCACAAAGCACCGGACCCCACCCTCGGTGTAAACCTGTTTCTCTTCAGAGCAAGAGGGGTTTGGCTGTGCAAACGTAAACCAGCAGGTCCGGGTCCGGCTCTGGGTCCCGCTTAGTTTGTGAACAGACAAGGTACTGGTAGTCCTTTGCCACACGGTGGCAGCTTTTAGGTGAAAAGAGAGAGATTCCCCCACAGGACCGCGAGCTGCGCTCTGCAGTCGGGAAAAGCAGGAAAGCAGCGGGCAGAGCACACGGAGGTGGGGCTGGGGGCCGGCAGAAGGCTGCGTTTCCTGCACACACACACCACGCACAAGCCCCGGGCTCTGGCAGCATCACCCCGAGGCCGAGCTCTGCCAAACACGGCTGGCACAGCCCTCGCTGCCCTGCCTCATCCTCGGCCCGTGCTCCCCAACACAAGCGTGTGCCCAAGCCAAGATCTAGAATAACTATTAGACAACATTCAGTTTTCTGTAATTTAATGCTCCTTTATCCCGATTTGTTCTCCTGGAAGAAAACAAAAGCTTGCCGGTTTTATGACGTAAACCCCACAGATTCTGGGAGTGTAATTACAGTCCAAATGGCCACTTGAACTAGACAAACTTCCACTGAATAGAGACTGCAAAGTGTTGCAACCCAAAGTGCGTTTTGTTCCCTTAGATGGTGAGAAAGGAAAGTTAATTTTGTTACAGAAAACTCTTTATACACTAAATAAAGAAGTTCCCAGAGAAAGACACGTTCAGATTTCATTCACACTAATCAAGCTGTTCTGTGAGAAATTTCTTTGCTCTGTTGTACCTCTGTCCCCTCCACAATGCCTTGACAAGTGGTGAACCACCTCAGCTGTCTGCACCACTGTTTGCTAATTTGGAGGCTCATTACACACTAGATGTTTAGTACATCACTATTTCTGCATGCAAGGACAGTTATATTCAGTAGAAAGTTTAACTAGTAGGCAATTTTTTAAAACGTTTTGGAAGGTAACTGGCAAGCTTATTGTCTAAGTTATTAGCTACTATCTCACGTCTGGAGATGGGAAAGTCCTTCTGTGTTAAAGAAATCACAAGCATATTAAATTTTACACAAATAATTGAAGCTACATACAGCTGAACACAGTTACAAAAGGTTTGATAGTCACTGTAATTATTATATATGAAAAATACACTTTGAGCCCCACTCAGAGAGGAAGGGGCTCCAGTAAAGTTTGCTGCAATTCTAATGAAGCCAAATTAGCTTCAGACAAAACACAGCTGAAGAGCAAAGATTCAGCTTTGGTTTTGGCTACGACCAATATTTAATACAAGGAACAAGAATTTACATTACTTTACATATTGGATAGCAAGTCCCTGACCTCAGCATGAGGTCTGGCAGTTCATGAGTCAAACCTAAATTTCAACTTTCTCAGTTGGAATAACCAAGTATCGGTTTTGTTCCTTGCAAACGGACCCAGTAACTTGTATCATAATATTGCTTCAGAAAATAACCCCAAGAGCCAATACCACAGAAGGTTCCAAGAATTCATTCCCGACCTGGATACTGTAAAAATAAAGGAAGTAATAGCCAAAGAGCAGAGGAGTTATTTGAGCTCTGTGTATGCACTAGAGAGCTGCTGGGCACCAGCCAGTAGTGGCTGCTCAGATGTGCAAGAAATGCCAGTTTTATGAGGACCATCACAGTGATGCAACGCTTGGAAGAACAGAGAGTAAAAAAAGTAGCATTTTTAAATAGTGAGCATGCTTTGTTTCATTGGCTTCGGCTGGCAGCAGTAACTCTACTGGCTTCATATTTGCTCACATAAGACCATCTATATAATACAGCCATCCTAAAAAAGGTGCTTATTCCAGGCTACGGAATAGTGAAACAAATAAAACCCCTAAATGATACATTTGACAGCAAATTGCTCTTAGTCAAGTGCTCATCTTTCACTCAAGAGTGAATCAGGAAGGCAATCACTTCCCAGCTACCCCACTCAACGTGTGGTACTTCATGACAGGTTTTCAAACCACTGTTCCTTCTAAAGTAAAATGTATATTTTTAAGGTATCTACAGTAAATAAATTGAAATGGAGTAATTTCAATCTCGCTACTTAGAGATCATAGAATAGATGCCCTGTATGTTATTAGTGCAGATATACTGGAATTGTTTCCCTTGTATGCAAGGCCAATGCAGGTAAAGAATAAATGGCTATACAAATTCAGGATTCCCCACTAAATAACAGAACTAACTTAAAAAGCACTGGTACCAGACCAGCCAGTTTTAGGCACATCTTTAAAAAAATAAAGTATGCATTTCATTAATGTAAAAATGTGAGAAGGTTCTTAGAAACATCTGAACTTTATGGTGCACTGGAATGGAAGTGATGTTCCTTCAGTTTCAAGGAATACAATAAAGGCTTAAAACAAAACAAAAGAAAAAGAACCAATACCATAGTATTCTTCATAGGGAAGAACAGTTTTAGTAAAACCAGAAAGATAAATAAGGAATAATAAGCAGCCATGACAGCTGACTGGTGAATATTTGTGCTTTAAATGTCCAAAAGAAAACAAAAGTTCAATAACTCTTCTCGTACCATCCCCCAGATTTGGCATCTGTGTCCGCAGACCTCGACAGTCCCCAACACCCTGCAGCCTTCCCAACGAGCTGGAGCCAGTGGCACCTCCACCAGCAGCATCTTGGGGTGGGATCCCAGCACGGCTGGGACGGAGCTTTGGTTAGGATTGTTGTGTGAGCCGTCTGTAATGAGGTAAAACTTGGTTTTCAGGGAGATACAGAGCCAGTTCCAAAGCTACGAGGACGGTGAATTCGAAACCGATGAGATCCCTTCTGTTGAATCTGAATCTCTCTTCTAGTTTCTATGACAGTGGCAACAAAACAAAGGAGGGGAGAAAGAATCAGTTAATCCAGGTGATTTCAAGGCATTGTTGGATTAAGTCAGTGATGCACAGCCTGAGCTGTATCTTTGGAATCAAAGCCAGCTTATCAGCTCAGCTGTGACACCCACACAACAGTTACTGCTTCTCTGGCAAACATATGCAAGTGCAAAAATAACTTTACTGTAGGATCAGTAAGAAACTAGCCTGCACCAGGCAGATAGTTTTAATGAATTAAAAAAATAAAGCAAGGAAGAGCCCTAACGAGCCATAGGGCTGAAAGAGCTGGTCTCCCATGCAAGCACATGCCACTGAAAACCTTGCATTTAATCTTTGCCCAAGAGCTAGGGAGGAGGTTCTGACAACAGCTGGAACAAAGCTCACAGCACTTACATCTATTAGGTGTTTCACTTCGTGTTTCCTGAGGTCACTGCTGATCTTGGCTGCGAGCAGAACGCAGGCACCAGCACACAGTTTGCGGTTCTGTTTGTTGAGCTTGCCTTGGAGGACGAGCTTCTCAAAGTAAACGTAAGCCATGGAGACAGTCACCGGCTCCAGACTGCACTCCTCACTCAGGTTTCTCATCTCTCTCTTTAAACTGGGAACAGGAGAAAAGACAACCCCCCAGACATGACAGATTTTATTAAATGCTGTAGAAATACTGCAGCACAGCAACTCAGAGGAGCATATGGGCAAGACTTCTATTTGGAAAACCATGACAAGTATTATCCTAGAGTGCAAAAGTGCAGCTGGCAGCAAGCTGGTGCTGATGCACAGACTGATTTCACCTGGCTGACAACATCCACTGTGGTAGAACAATTCCTCATCTGCCCATAAACACCAGAGCTTAGCCACTTCACTGACACACAGGCTATTGCTGTAGGATTCCTTCTGGGCTCCCAAACTGGTCTGTGATTCAGATCATAAGAGTGAACCACTCTGACTCCAGAAAACCACATCAGAGCCCTGCAGATGACAGCAGCTGCTGTGTGGAGACCTGTCTAGTACACACCTTGTGTAAGAGCCAGGTGTGAGGGGAAAGCAGCCTGCTTTTCACACCTGCCACACAGCCAGCCCTTCACCTCAGCATCTGGGCAGGCTTGGAGGTGGATGGTTCCTCTCAGGGCTGCCACCCACACTGTACCTGCATGATCTCTGCACAAACACACTGCTCTGAACTGCTGCAAAGAGGGCCATGCAGGACTCAGGCAGAACAGACTGCCCAAGCAAACCTTCCCCTGGAGCTGAGCTACACCTGGCCCTGGTGACTCAGCAGAATCGTGTTTAAGCTGCCTATTTCAACAGGCTCTGATTGCATTAATCTCCCTGCAACACCAGAAGGATTACAGCTCTCTGAAGGTGCAACAGTGCATCTTGGTGAGGAGAGACCAGATGCATTTACTCAAGGATGAGAAATTCTGTGTGGCCTCCGCAAAAGGCTTTTCTTTACCAAGAAAAGAGACTTTAGCAAGTCTCCCCAGATCTAACACTCTTTTTCTTACAATCTTGTTAGAGTCTGTGGTCATCTTGTTAGAGTCTGGTAATTGAAAGGCAGAAATAGCCAGAGGGCCCAGAAAGCCAATCCAGTCAGAGAGGGATTGCACTGCAGCCAAGCAATCAGGTTACAAGTGTTTGTTTCAAAGCTACTCTGCTGTTAATTGGCTCCTAGTGTTAGTACACCACAGTTGGTGAAACAAAACCCTTGAGGTGGAACTTTGAAAACCAACTGTTACCCTTTCTCAGCATCCTAAACATTCCAGTGCAGGGCTGTCATCCTACATCAGCTCAACTGACAACAGGAGATTAGTGTTTAATCATATATGCTATTAATAGATTTAGTATTTGCTCCATACAAGTGCAGCCTCAGACAGTGTGGATGATGTTCTTGTTTTCCAAGGCTTATTTCTTACCTCCTAATTTTGCTCAGTGTCAACTTGATATGAGGAAACTTCTCTCTAAAGGTTTCATTCATATCCTTTTTAAGGTCTGAGGGTTTCACATACTCTATGACTGTTGTCTGAAATGCAAGAAGCAAAATTTGTCATTTGTCTTGACAGCCAAACAACTCTTCCAAAAACACTAATGCAAGAAATACTTGAGTTTTATTATTCGCAATTTAACATTTCTGAAATGTCCCAAAGTTGAATCCCAACTATATAAACAGTCTTTAAAAAAATAGTAAGCAAATGGTTACAAGAAGTAAATGACAACATGAAGACAGGTGTCATGTTGGCCCTTGACAGGCTCACTGTACAAAGTCAACTGTTTGTATTTTTCCTGATAAATTATCAGGAGAAACACTTTTTCTTCCTCAAAAAAGCTCTTTATAGGAGGATCTGTCAGGGAGTCTCTCCTCTGTTCAGGTATGCCAGTCACTCACCATGTAAGAGGCAAAGATGAGAACACGTTTGTGTTTTCCACAGGGCCACTGAGGATCATCCAGAAGATTTGGATCATACTCTGCAGCTTCTCCAGCTTCACTTCCTGAGGGAATGAGGAAAGCATATTGGGTCACTAGATAAAAAGCTTTAAATTCCCTGTTTCTTCCTTAAAAAGTTTTCAAATAGCAAGTGCTAAGTGTTGGCAGATCTCACAATACAGGCAAATTGCAGCTCCAGGCACACGTTTGCATTTCATAAACACACCAATCACAAAACGATTAAATAAACCACACAAACTCTGAGTTCTATTGACTGTAGTCTAACAGCAGAGTTGTCAGGTTTGCTCTTTTACACAAGAGAAGGGATTCTCAGCATAAACTCTGGCTTATGCACTGTTGCTGTGCTAGAAGGCAAGGAGAACCACCTGGATCCACATACACCAGATGTTTCTAGGTGAGTAATATAAAACTTTACATTCCCAAGGAGAAGCTTTGTGCCTCATGAATGCCATAAACAGAACTAGGCCAGATATATGGAGGATGTGACGAGTTTGTGGAAGCCTCATCATTTGCACTGCACTATCGAGCTGTAGCACCTCCATCCCAGTACCACACTGACCACTTGCAGTTGTCTCAGACAAATCTCTGCCTTTTCTGCTGTGTGATGACAGAGCTGGCTCCTGTCCTTACCAATGTCTGTCCCTGCTGGTATCGTTTTGGCTGTCACAGGTTTGTATCTTGATCCAGGAAGACTCCGGGCAGCACTGGCTCGACAGGGGGGAGCAGCACCGTAGGCGTCGGCTTTGCGAACAACCAGAGCGTTGGTCGGGTACAAGAATTTTGCATAGGACACAACCTGAAAGGAGAGAAAGTTGTAGTGGTTATGGGGGGAAATTTATTGAAAAGCTTATTTCCAGACTCCTATTATCTAGGATTTTCCAAATCAGAGTCCCCTTAGAGTATGGATTTGGGAGTGGGGACCTTGGAACAGGAGGAAAGGAAAAGTTGGATGAGGCGTGCCTTGTTTCCACAAGTTTAAAATGAAGTGCAGAAGACTTGGTGGGATGGCAAAGAAAAGGCGAGAATCACAAGTAAATTCTGGCATTATATATTTAACTAAAGTAGTATGAATTTCATCCATATTTCTATCAAAACTTCACTCACATGTTGCCTCAGATAGCAAAGTCAGCTCAATTCTCCAGAGACAGAGGCAGAAGTGATCACAAGCTTCAGCAGCCTCCTCAGAAGTAGCATTATGACAAGCCACGATTTCAAACTATGGGTCTAAAACTACCACTGCTCTGAAAAGCCACAGCTCTTACACAATGGATAGCAAAGCACTGCATAAATTGATTTGTCCCAGCATGAAATGGTCCCGGGGTGAAAAAATAGATGTCCTTACCTTGCCATCAGCACCCAGCTCTACTCCTTCCAGTCCAAGCACCATCTCAGTAGATACTGAAACTCCCCCAGAAGGATGTCGCTGTTTCTGTCCTTCCATTTTCAGATCACTAAATGCAGGTAAGAAAAAGCACTAGCACAAAATGCAAGCCCAGCTGCCCATGGTAAACACCAACCAACACCACCAGGTCAGAGTTCTCCTGTGTGGAAACAAGCCAACCCCTCAACGCCACCTCCAGCAGAGCATTCGTTTTTAACTACTCTTTTCAAAAAGTGGAGATGTTCATTAACCAAAAAATCAGATTTCATTCCAGCTTACCACAAATCTACCACTCTACCTATTGAAACTGTTTTTAGTATGATCTTTCCGCACAAGACCACACCATTCCCTCTAATGCTCAAACACCTAACAGCAAACATGATTTACATTACTTGTTTTCCAGGATTAGAAACCTGCCTTTCAAGTGCAATTTTGCAACCCCTGTGCACACAAACTCAAGAATGAAGCTGCAGATCTCTGTGTCAGCGATGGCAGCACGTGGCTTTGTCACCAATATTCCAATATGAAAAAACAGTTTTCAAGTGAAGAACTGCCTTGCCAGCTTGCAAGCAGAGCAGCACAGTGCTCAGAACTGCTCTGAAAGAGCTCCAGTGACCCTGCTGCCTTTCTATTATGTGGGAGAATATTTTCCCATCAACTATTTTTATGGCATGTATTTGCATACAATACAATTCCCACCACTAAGCATCCGTTTCCTTTGTCCATAAGTTACGGACAGGACAGAAGTGACAACACAATTGTTTTGCCAGAACAGAATTAGTGTTTTCTAGGGTATATTTGTAGATAACAGACCTTCCCAGAATGGACTTAAACTTCACAAGAGACTGAAGAAAGATGCAGGGAATTCCAGTTTGTGGGTTTTGTTTCTTATAAATGATCATACTGACACTTGTAAACAAAATGTAGTCCAAACACTAAAAGCAGTGTGAATCAGTCCAAACTGTTTCTGATTTTCTTAGGTTGCAGATAGTGACATTCAGGGCTTAAAGCTGAGAAACAGAAGAGTATCTTTAACTTATTTAGGTGTAAATTCACTATAAAACCTTGAGGATTTACACTGAAGGTAGCAGCAACCTCCCTGAAACTCCCTGTGTTTTTTGCTGACACCATTGTTTGTGGCTCTAAAGACAGTTCATTTCTGACCACTTCAGGAGTATAGAAAACCTACACAGCAGCCAATCACATTATCTGTTCAAAGTTGATTTCAGAGATTTCACAGGACTGGAGTGCTTTTAAATAATAAACACTGGAAGAAAAGTCTGCCTTTTCCACTCTTTTTCTCTTGGAGTTTGAATGAACACTGACACTGGTAGTGTCTGGTTTTACTGCTCTGACAGCAAGCTCATGTCCTTACACATGAATGGCAGGTTAAATAAGTTCACTTGCTTCAGGAGACCTACACCAACCACACTCATTTCAGAAGATGTTTTGAAACAACAGAGCAGAGATTTCACAAAGCAGTTGAAGAGACTCACCTGATCCGTAACCCCTCCCCGTAAGGTAGGATAGAAAACGCCACACACAGTGTTCGTTTAGCACAGATTAACACTATCCTGTAAGCAGATGGGGAAAGACCAGGATATGAATTAAGATCCAGAAGTTACAAAGCAGCTTTTTATGGGGTATTAACACAAGGCTCTTCTTATCTTGCTCTGCAAGTCATAGATACCTCTATGGATTTAATGTTTTCAGAAAGCAGCAGGAGAGCAGAGGTTTCACACTGACCCTGCAGGTCCTTGGGGCTCTCTGTCAAACCTCAGTGTTTAGGACCTGCCATCACCTTGGGAGCTCCTCAAAGGAGATCGTGGTCCTTCAATATATATCTGTATTTATGTAATTTATACATAAACCTCGTGAAAAGATGTAGATAATATTCTACATTTAGATGAAACTTCACACTTCTATTAATAATAAACATAAATGCAGCCTCCCTTTCTCTTCTGCTCAGCAACCATAAGCCAAGAATTTGGCTAAACCAAGTCACTCTCCTTAAATCCTCCTCAGCTCTGACCTCTCTGTATGCCAGAGATAAGGAAAGTGAGAGAAATAAGAAGTGAGAGAAGAAAAGAGAGAATGATTTAACCTCCTCAGAGTAGGATGGCAGAATCATCAGTGTATTGCTACAAATGTAGCAGATATGAGCACCTACTGCCTTTGATAGAATAAAAACCATAAAAGTAAAAAACCCTCAAGGCCCCAGGGGCATCCTCTAATTCTCACTGATATGAAATGTTTTACTGTGGGTAACTGGAGGCTGCTTCCTATTGCACACAAGTGTTGGGGGAACCTCGACCTCCACACGTTACCTGCTGTTCTTGGTGTCATACTGCCTCATGTTCTTGATGAAGTGCATCTTCTTCAAACTTTTGTGTCTTGGAGACCCAGATATGTGCTTGGTTCTGCAACGATAAGAAGAAAAACAAACAAAAAAAGCCAAATCTGTTAAACGTTCTATGAAAAACTCATGCCAGTTGTATGATCAGATGGCAGCACTAGCATGCAGGACCTCAGATATTGGCGTGGAAGAGGGTGGAGGGAGGAGAGGACTGCATGCAACGAGTTGAGGTTAATGCTGCTTTTGAAAAGAAGTACCTTCGTACACTGGCATATTCCACTATGTCTTCTAAAAAGTCTAGAGAGCAGCGCTGGGAGATAAAACGCCTTCTGCAAAATGCACAACACCACGAAGAGTGAACAGCATTAGTTCATGGCCTCCGAGTTTATGAACTGCAACAGATCTATGAGCTCTTAGGATGCATGGCAGGTTTTCTGGATTTTTTTTGTTGTTGTTGCAAGAGTACTCAACTAAGAAATTCCTTAAAAGGCCAAGAACTTGTATCCCCCTCTAGGACCCTTGAAATACATATTTATACCAACTTCATCAACAAGGCCATTCATTATCTGCCACACAGAAGAATGCCTACCTCTAAGTTAAGCAACTAAAAAGCTTCCAAATACTAATTTAAAATCTGACAAGAATGTCGAAAAAAGATCTCCCCATCAAGGCAGGGGAATAATTAATTTTATATCAATTTAAGTCAAGATACAGGTATATCTGTATGATGACCAAACATCTGTGTGCTTTCCACATTCAGAACAGCTGTCCCCAGCTGCAGGAGTAGGCAGACTGAGAGTCTGTGCCTGCAGCTCAATAAAACTGACAGATCCCTCTGAGAAACAATGGAGAGGGTTATTAGAGGAAGCAAAAAGTATTTGGCACCCATGTGAAGTCTCAGAATGGAAGATGCAAGAAGAATAGTAGGGCTCATGTGAGTTAGTGTTACAGTAATAGGATATTACGTTCAAGCAAAAAAAATAGACTTTGCCCAAGTAAGATACATTACTATTGTCCAAGTCATGTCTTTGTTGGTAGATATTTACAAATGAATTGTGCAACTGACTGCAATTTCCATAGGAACAATGCACTCCACCAGCAAAACGCTGACACTACAACTATCAGAATCTATATTTTCTGCCTTTGTTTAAGCATACATTGTACTACACTTTTAGAACAAGCCACGTGTGTTCAAGTCCAAGGTTTTCTTCCCAAGTGACACAGGAACTCAACTAATGGGCAATGCTGCCATTGAAGTCAATGTAGAAGCAGCACACAAGACAAAAGCTCTGGTTTGACAAGACCAGCTTCTGGCAAAAAAAAATAAAATAAAAATCAAACCTCAAGTTGCAGCAGAGCAGATTCTGAGCTGCACTGTTCAGGCACTCTTAAAAGGAAGTAAAGCTCAGAACTCAAACAGGTAGGAGGATGAAAAATTAGTGTCCCTTTCTGCAAACACAAGGGAGGCAAACCCTCCCACAGGACTAACACTTTCACTATTGCCAGAGACTGCCTCCTACAAATCCACAGCCATTAAGGTGCAACTGGAGAACATTCCTGGCACAGCTTCAACACCCTCCACCAGCACTTCAGTTTTAAAATTATTACTGGTTTGCTGCTTTTCAGCAAGAATGGCACAGGAACGTTTAACACTTTAACATTTACATGGTTCTCCAGTCTAATCTGGCATCTAAAATTCAATAAAAAACCCTTCATGAAATGAGGAAGTAACTGCAAACCTCCTGGCTGTAGTGCAGTTGGTAACATGCACAGTCTTCCTCCCCTCCCAGGGGAGACCTGGCTGGATGGAGACAGAAAGACGCCATGTATGGCAAGCAGAGGAAAAACACAGCTAATGCCAGTGGGCACTGGTACAAATAAAGCACATAGTTCTGTAAAAGGTGCTTGGTGTGAGTAACAGGATGGATTGGGAGAGCCATGGCAAGATCCTCACTCCTAACTCCACGGTGGAGACCCATCCAGGGTGTTACACCTTCTGAATACCCCCTTGTTTTCTCAGTAACAGGGACAAGAGTGCTGAACACCTGAATGGAGAGCAGATCTGGAAGTAAAACCCTGCTGCAGCGAAGGGAAGATCCCACCCCTTGACTCAGAACCACAATGACTCATCTCCACTCAGCCAACAGGAAACTTCATTTTTAGCTACTCTTGTAAATAATTTCTGCCCTCAGCGAAGCTGTCACCTTGGAGGAATCCCTGACGCTGAGCCACGCACTCTCCCTCAAATCTCAATGTATATAAGGAATTCTCACTAATCCAGAACAGTTTGTAGGCCCAATCCAACACTTCACAGCAACACAGCACCCTCAACATGTTCCGAGCCAGTCACTAGAGCAGTACTTGGAGAACACAGCAAAATTTGACACTTTTTGAGTAGTCTGCACTTATATATCTGAACACACACACGTATTTGCTTCAGTTTGAGTGCTCTTCTCATGCAGCCGACTCACAATTGCACAACAGGCTGCACTGCTAACTTTGATGACAAAAAAAGTCGTCACCTATCCTGTGCTAAGCAGTTTCACCTAGGATAACACTTCTTGCTAAGGTCCATGGAATTCAAAAGATTAAGTGGTTTACACAGTGTGTGTTGCTGAAAGCAACCTAAATACTAAGAGTATCAACATCTCTACATATGCTGAGTTATGCTATGCAGCCTTACCCACGTGTGATCTGGCAACTGGAAACTGAAATTCCCAATATTAAAATGTTCATGGGTTCCATGGAGCAGGTTGTAATTGCAACAGAAGTTCAAACATGCCTGTTTGCCAGACCGAACCAGGGCTTTGACAAACTATAGAGGGTTTGGGTGGTTATATGTCCATGATCAGGAGCTTATTTTTGGGTACTCCCCAGCCTTTTATTTCAGGAGCCAATAAAGGCCAAAGCAGGAGACTCCCAGACCATTACAAACAGCCACTGTGTTTACAGAGCCAGCACCTCCACGGGACCCATCAAGTGCAAAAACACACAGAGCACATGCCCAGAGATAAGGGGCTATCAAGTAGAGGAATTCTGGATTACGCCTTGGCTCCTTATCTCCATGTGCACACACGGGCTCACACAATCCAACACCGCTGCCAAATCCCTGACGAGCTAAACACGCACTTAAAGAGAGCCCACAGAAACCGCCTGTGTTCAGAAAAAAAACCTTACAAATTATCTTCAGAGCTACATTTTGACTCCTGCCCTGGGAAGCGGTAGCCAGCCCATACATTTATTCCTCCTGATGGATCTCCCACTGAGGAAACCCAATGTTTGAGAGCTTCCAGCTCCAGAGTTGTCCTCTTCTGGTCCTGCCAGGGTCCCACTGAAACTCTCTGCAGGGGCAGCAGTGGGATGCCCAGCCCCGAGGCTGACACAGCTCTTAAGTGTTCCCAGCAGGACAGGACACAGCTAAGAGCAATCTATGTATAGCACTGGTAATCCCTGCATGTCCTGTCTAATGAATGGAAAGGAGGAAGCTTGTTAAGTCACTGCTCCAGATTAGAGAACACTGACCTTTCTGATGGCTTGCCAAGAGTTTTCTCCCTCTTCCCACCTGCATTGGGCTACCTGCAGACACCCAGGAGGACAAGGGTAATGCTTTGGGATGTTCCTGCAGCTCAAGTGTGCTCAGTGCTGGCCCTGTGCTGTCAGATGTGGCTTCAGGCACAGACAAGCCTCGTTCCCTCCTGCTCCTGGGCCACTAACACTCCTCTAAGGCACTCCCTTGGGCACCCATGGCCCCAGTCTGCACTCACTGTTTCTGCAACAAACAGCTCCCAGAAATCTCATTTTAACCCCTTAAAGTTGGGCCTTAAACCCCAATACTGGGCCTGACAATGGCCAATGGTCTTTCTTAAACCTGTGTGCAGCTGCCATTTGGCCACTTTGAATCTTCTCTCCATTCTGCCCTTCTGGTTCCTGCATTTCTGTCACAGCAGGTGAACAGGCCAGCTGGCTTCCTGACATTTCTAAAATCTCACTGTGGTTCTCCATCCTGATTAACCCCCATCCCTCTCAGGCACAGGGCTGCACTCTGAGCCCACCACACAGCCAGAGTTCAACCAACATTCAGCCATTCCCACCAACACAGCACCCCGAGTTCATCTCATGCTGTGATCTCATCATTTCCAGGATCCCTGGAGCAGGAGTGTTCAAAGATGCTGCCAAAGCTGGACACGGCCCGAGCCCTCCTCCAAGGGGCCCAGCAGTGTGAATTTGTTTCCAGTGGAGCTGCATCCGTGGCCCTGCTGATGCTGCACACCCCCCAGGCACTGGGCTAAAATTAGCAGCAGGGCTGATATCCTCTGTTGCTCTTTAGCCATCTGTACTAATAGATGAGTGGAATGGGGGAGGTCAAGGATTTTTAATTACTGTGTAAAATCAGGGCCTAATAGAATTTGGTTTCCTGTTTCTCACTTGAGTTTTATATTAATATGATGTCCCTTTGTAATGTCCTTTACAGGCCTCAGTCTGATCACATCTGTCAAAAGGCTGAGTTATTAATATAACAAGGAAAAAAAAATGTTTATTGGTTTTTGGAAGCACTAGCTTAGAAACAACTGTCAAAGGTAATTTGCACAAGAAATCCAGATCCTAAATCCTGTTTACAGCAGGAAGATATACCTGTCAGCTTTGTTTTTCCGAGACATATTTTTAAGATTAAGCTGTATTGTTTTTATTCCTTACAGGCAAGACAACAAACAGAGATGAACTGTGCTTGGGCTTCACTAGGTAAAATACAGGCATTGGGGGATTAAGAAAGCTACTCATATTTAAGCTTACTTTTTAGCAGCTGCCATTTCTTGTGCAGCCCAGGAGACAGTCACTGATTTCAGGCTTGCATCCCAGCGTGTGTGAGTGGGAGCATCCCTGTTCTGCCATCAGTGCCCTGTGCCTCACCACCCTCGGCGCTCACACTAATGAGTTTCCTGCTCAAAAGCAGATTGAGTACAGCTCCCTGATAGCAACAAGTTCTCAGTAATTAAAGCCAAAAGAAGTCTGAGACTGCATTTACACTGAATCACATCAAAACCATGTCTTTGGTAAAACAAATGACTTCACAGAGGATCTGTGCCATGAAGTGCCCAGCACTGAGCAGGCCATTTCCATGGGTGGATGATTTCAGCTCAGATGTTCCTTGAGAGGCAGTGGCAGAGAAGAAAGACACTTTGCATCACCAACAGTGGGTGTACAGCTCAGTGCTCCTTCTTCACAAAGTCAGCTACTCGCTGTTTTATGGCACCACAGAGGTGCATTTGGATTGCAGGCCACCATCCAGGAGCCCTTTCTGACACTGAGGTACCAGCCTGCCACAGAATGAATACAAATCTCACAGCACGGCTGGTTTATTCATCCAGTAATCTTCATTTTAAAGGGTAAACTGAAATCAGCCACATGAGCATGAAAAGTACTTTTAGGCTACAGAGCAGTCCCTCTGTGAGAGCCCAGGATGAAGGAGGAGGCCTAATTCCTCCACCTTTGTGTTCTTACTCAAGGTTTGTTTGCAAAACTGAAAGGGCACCAGGGGCTTTCCTGCTGGTCCCACGCAGCCAGGAGAAAAATCCTGCACTCTCCACCACCAGTAAAGCCACATGCAAGGGAACAATGTGTCACACAGCCTGTGGAACAGATGAGAATGAACAGAAATGAAGTATAATTTGAATGAAAGTGGAGGCCAAGTAAGTGGGAAGCTCACTAAGCCTGGAGTTTTAAATACTAACTAGCAAAGAAATTAGGTAATCTTCACAGCAGCTGCTACTTCACTGCTGATTCACAATCACATATGATCAAGACCTAATAGAGAATGAGCTTTATATTCATTGAGTTTCATAAATCACATTGTTTTGGTGCTCAGAGTGTTTAGACAATGTAAAGAGAAAATAATGCCTTCCAGTAAGTATTGTGAAAGCTCAGCTGTTGCGACAGAACCACCAAACCAGATGTAAGGTTTAGGCCCTCTCCTAAAGCTCACTCCTAAAAAAGCAGCTCACTCCCTGCTGCTTCTCACAAAGCAGACTAGATGTGCTGGCCAGAACACCACCAGCATTTCTCCAACTTTCTCCCAGTTTCTGGAGGTGTTCATAGCTCACCAACCTTGTTGCCCCCTGTGCTTTGTGCTCTGCTCACTCAGCACTGAACTGCTGACCAAAACAGGCACGTGAAATGCAAAGTGTGTCCTTGATGACACTGGGGGCATTATGCTAGAAATATTCATGCACTTCACTGAGAGATGATGCAGTCATTTCATCATGTGCCTTGCTAAATAAAAGCACAATAAGCTCCCAAGCTGAAAAACAAAAGAAGAAGGAAAAAAACAAGAGGGAAAGAGAAAAGCTTTTAACTGGGAAGGGGAAAATTAAAACCAGTGACTGGAGGAAACCCAATCAAAGCAAGTTTAGAGAGATCTCACAGTGTTTTTTCCCACTGGATCACTCATCCCCTTCAACGCACAGTCAAGAGGTTGTAGCTTTACTAGGGCAAAATTTTATACTTGAACTGCAACAACCACAGCAGAGCAAGTGCAAATCTGTCCTTGCTGTTGAGCAAGCAGCCCTGACCAGCAGCAGTTCAGCCCATGCTGTGGGGATTCCAAAATGACCCGGCTACCCAGCCCTGAGGCAGGTCTGCAGCTGGGGTACCTCCACCTGAGCAAGAGCTGCCACAACAGGAGCATTCCCTGGACAGGAGCCCCCAGGATCACAGCCTCAGCAGCAGGGTCAGCTGACAGCAAGCTTTGAGTTTTAAGAGCTTGGTAAGTCTTGTGAAACAGAAGGCCAGCCAAAGGTTCTTCCTTTAACCCTTTTTCAGGGAATAGACAAATTCCAATTACAGTAAGTTACAGTAATTCCAGGTGAATTCCAGTTACAGTAGGTTAAATACACAACAGTAAACCAAACCCCAGGAGTTTGGAGCTGTGTCTGAAGAACTGGGTTGACTGAGTGGCTTTAGTTGAGCACCCTTCATCTGCAGTCACCTGTGCTCATTAAAGAGCCCAAATTTCATTGTGCATTTTTAAAACTCCAGATACAGAGCCAGACACCTTCAGAACAACCTTCAAAAGAAGGCTCAAAAATATCTTCAAGCTCGCTCAGCTTGACAGCCTCACTGCTTTAACTGGCTGACAGATGGTAAACAGGAGAACACAGTATTTAATATACCATATATTTAATATACTATATATAATTCAATAATTACTTTTAATATACCACACTGTAACACTCCTACAGGACTTTCTCACTGGAGATCTGAATGGGATTCCCAAAATTAAGTTATTCTGTTTTTTGTATTTAATTTAGTAGCGTTTTCACTCTTGGCTGTTGAGTCCTTGACTTGAAGCAAGACAACATCATTCTGACCACCCTCATCCCCTCCTGCAGAGAGGAGCTTTGAGCTGGAATCCCAAAATGCCACCAGGCCTCCTGTGCCATCGCCCTGAAAAGCTGCAGAATCCATCCCCAGGTAAAATCAGCTGCAAGAACAGTTAGTTGTGCATACACTACTCCTGCCTGGAGAGCAAAGACACTTAAAGCCTCTGGATTGTCTAAATTGAAGAGGTCAAACAACCTTGGTGTTGGAAGTGTCTCAGATTGCCTGACCCAGACCCATTCACAGGATACAAGGACGTGGATTTTCTGATCTCCAAGTTTCCTGCTAGGCATACAACTTATTTTTCTGCTCAATATACCTGGCTGGGAATGTGTACAGGCGGCTATGAAACACTTAATGTTGGACAGATGTAATTCACCTGCAGTCAAGAATATGAGAGAGAAATCTACTGAAGCAACCTGGGAAGGAGACTGCAGCCTTAACATTTCAGCTGACTTTTAAATGAAGTTCAGGTTTAAAATATGCTCATTTTCAGCCTCGAGCAGCACATCCCAGTCTACTGTTCACCTCTGAAAGGTCAAAGCTTGCCATCTTTGACAGAGCTTGCTGCTTCCTGAAAAGCACCATGTGCCCAGCTTATTCCAAATTAGGTTCAAAATTTAAACTAAGACTTCTTATTTCATCCATCTCAATAATATCTGTTTATTAGCAGAGGAGTTTTTATAGAAATATTTATATTTCTTGAAGTGACAACAGCAGCTAAGCTGACAGTAGGACAAAACAACACATTAACCACTGTAAGTATGAAATCCTGACGAAGCATTTCTGCTGTTCCACCCACAGAACTAATCTGATCACACCTATGTCAGCAATCTGGCATCCAATTAACACTCAAAAGCAGAGTAGGTCCAAAGTGTTGCTGTTATCAACTACTGTTTAAACTCCCACTTTCAAAATGACCTAAATTTGCTGATAAATCAGAAATGACTGAGCTATCACGAACACTCAGTTCAACTCCCTGACCACTGAACTCCAAGGACATTAAAGCATCAGTCACAAATAATTTAGTCTCTGTGTTTATTCTTAGGCCCAGCAAAATGCAGCAAATTATGGCAAAACCAGCTGCTTTCACATTACGCTATAATGAAACCTCAGAAGCACAACAAGCATTGACATTCAGGGCTGTTGTTTCCATTTTTCATGCTTTCATAACCTGGCTATTTCCAGGGCTCTCAGCTATCTGTGTTTCCCCAGAAAGCTCTGCCAGTTTCAGACCCAGCTGCAGAAATTCATTAAATATCTGTGAATGCGGATTTGTTCCCTGTTTGCTGCCTCCCTCCACTGCTTTCTGTGAGGCTCCTTCTTTGAAAGAACAAAAGAACAGAGCAAGATGGAAAAGGAGAAGGGAAGAGGGATGGCAAGCAGATCAGGCAAGCTGGTGTAACACAGCATTGTAATTTAAGATCCTGTAAACAAAAGATTCATTAAGAAAATGAAAGTAGAAGGTTAAAGTCATTAAATTTATAATGCTCAACCAGCAGCACAATGAAACGGAGCATCCAGATTTGAACGGTGCCTCTTCTGATATGTTTCCATCCTAAAGGACCTGACAAGTATGGGGAACTCCAGGGAACTCCAGGTTACATCAGGTGAGATGCACAAGTACCTCTTGTTCCCTGGGCTGTGCTGCACATCCTGCCTGTTTCCAATACCCAACCCCAACTGGAGCAGAGGTGCTGTCACGCCCTGCCCCGAGCCACGCTGGCCGCTCTCATCAGCTTCCTGCAACCTCTCAATCAAGTCAAACAAGATCGAGTGTTGTAATAAAACTCTGCCCAATGATACTGTCAGTAGATAGAGATACTGATAGCAGATAGAGATCTCCACGGAGCAGGGCAGGTCCAGGCACAATGAAATCCCCAGACATGGCACAACACTGGTCACTGAACACAGAGTGTGTCTGGAGACCCTGCAGCCCGTGATCCTGGAGCATCTGAGCAAAATTCAAAGCAGCTCTTGACAGTGACACAAAAAGGACTCTGAAGAGAACAGCTGCCTCAAGTGGGCACCAAGGATGAAAAGTCCAGGGTGGCAGTGCAGATTCCACCTCCCCCTTCCCTCACCTGTACCTCTGCATGCTGCAGGCAGTCAATGATCTAGAATGGCAGCATCGCTGTATGGCAAAACAATCCTCAGGTTCCCAAGTCCCAGTAAAAGAAGATCCATTTTGTAATTGCTGACTTTGGAATCTTAGTTTGCAAACAGCTCACCCAACACAGAAGGGGAAGGAGTAAAAACACCTCTGTCCTGAAGGACATTCCTCCTGTGATTCCCTGAATCATTCCTGGGGTATTTACAACAAGAAGAGATGCCTCTGCTCAGTGGGGATGGAGAGATATTCTGTCACAGATCAAAGCATGAAACTGAACAGTGAAAAATAATGCGGTAAGTCCCTCATCCTGTAAGCTGGCAGTGAAATTGTCATTACAGAGGGATGGTCCATTCACCTACTCCCAGTGTGACTGGGATGAGGTACAATGGGTCTAACACATCTCCACAGGCAGCAAAAAACTGTCCTTTTGTCAGAAGATGTGTGTGTCCATGTAAGGATGTGGATCTTCTGTCTGATGATTTCAGCAGATGTTCTTTTTCTTTTAAGATGAAAACCAGATGAATTCTCACTCCAAATCACCCTCAGAAGTAATATGCAAACTGATCAATACAATATACCCTTCCAGCCAAATCTTCCAAGCAAAAAAAAAAAATCATGTTTCATTTTGTCATTACTCAGACAGAAGCCTTCTGATTCCCTTGATCGCCTCTTGCATTTCTCTCTACCTTTTATTTCTGATTCATCATTCTTTTCAGCCAGATTGATTGAAATTACTGTAGTGGAACAGCTCAAACCTGATGCCAAAGAAAGAGGCAGGAAGGACATCAAATGAGAAGATCCTAGGAATATTTTCTTAGTGTTCTACTGACTTGGCATGGGAAGGGGAAGCATCACTGCTCCAGAACTCCGTATGCACAGGCACAATGAAAGCCACATCCACAAAGGGGACTGTGCTTTAAAACTCTTGATGCAAAACTTGCCCTCGAGAGCTTTCCCTACAATACTAAATTCATGAAATTAAATCCCAGAGCACCTCCTGTGCTGGCTTTTGTGGACTAGGAGGGCTGGGCAGAACTGTCCCACAGCAACACCCTCACTCCAGGCTTTCCTGCTCAACAAGCAGCACACAACTGCACAACACAGGTCAGCCACGGCTTCAGTTTCTCCAACAAACTCGGAGGGAAAGGTCCCTTCCATGACAAGAAAAGCAATGAATGGTAAAAAACAGTTCAAGAGGAAAACCCCCAGGAGGGAAAACACATGAGGATCCCCCCACATTACTGACAAACAGTTACTTCTCTTCAAATTCACCTCAGCCCCCAAGCTGGAGATGCACAGGACATCTCCACTGTGAGATGCACACTGCAAGCGAATACCCATCAACTGCATTAGCAAACTCCCCAGTTTAAAGCACTGACAACATCTCTATTTCAGCTCACTAACAAAGCTCTCGAAGCCACTGTAAAGACCACAGAGACTTAAAGCCTTTGATACAGCTGTCTATCTGCAGGCTCAGAGGGCCAGCTCACTTTACAGAGCTGTTTATGCAAGAAGCGGCCTGAAAAGAGTTCTTTCAGAGCTCAAATCCCCAAGATCTGAGCAAGAGCCTCCCTTCCAGTCGATTAGAAAGAAAACCAACACTTTCAGCCTGACAGAAGTCCCTTGGAAATGCAGTGGTAATCCTGTTCTGAAGGCCAGAGCATCCTCCCTCGAGGCGGACTCCCAGTTCCCTGTGCACAAGCATTCATTAATATACAGTTGCAGAAACAAGCAGCATAGAGCAGGAGAAGGCACGACACCAGCAGTGTGGCCGGTGCACGGAGGAAGCGTCCTGCCTAGCAGTGACCCGACAAGCTTCATCTGAAAACAGAAAAACGCAGAAACTGGGCTGGGGACAAGCAGAAGGCAGGGTTCAGGGTACCGCAGACCTGCAGAGCGAGCCTCAGCGAGAGATCCCCTCCGTAGATCCCCCTCGTTCGCCGCTGCGCCGGCCGGGGCATCCTCCGCGTCCCCGGGCCCGAGCGGCGCTGCCGAGGCGGCGGCAGCGCGGGCCGGGCAGCGCTCCCGGCCGGATCCCCGCGCACCTCTGGCCGGGCCGCCGGGGCAGGTGCTCCCTGCCAGGGCCACCGCGGGGCCGGCGCCGCCTCCCACGGCCGCTCTCCCCGGGGGCGCCTGTTTCCCATGCCCCGCTCCCCCCTCCCGGAGCCGCCGGCCGGCCGAGGGCCCTGGGAAAGTCCGGCTCTTCCCAGGCCCGCGGGGGTCCCGGCGCTTCCCACGCCCCGCGGGGTCAGCGCGGCGGGGGCGGGGGCTGTGGGCTGGCCCGGCGAGCCCCGTCCCCTCACTCACCTCTGCCGCTGCGCCTCCAGCGCCAAGCCGCCGCCCGCCGCGCTCTGCGTGGGGCTCAGCAGCCCCGGGGCGCCCGGCTTGGGGGCCGCCAGCATCCCCGGCAGGGCGGGCGGCGCCGGGGGCGGCGGGCACAGCGGGCCGCCCAGCAGCAGCTGCGGCAGGAAGATGCCCCCGCGGGCGGGGTCCGCATCCCCCTTGGCTCCGGCGGCGGCGAGCGCGGGCACGCCGGGCAGCAGCAGGGCGGGCGGCGGCTGGCATACGGGCGGCGGGGGCAGCAGGCGCGGGGGGGCTCCGGCCGGCTCCGCCGCCGCCTCCTCCCCGTCGCCCGGGCCGGCGGGCACAGGCGGCTTCTCAGCGGGCGGGCAGGGCGGCCGCCCGTCCAGGGAGATGTTGTTGAGGAAGAAGAGGGCGGCCTGCCGCCGCCGGGAGTCGCCCCGCTTGCGCGGCGGCGGCTGCTCGCGGGGCGGGCGGGGAGGCGGGGAGCCGCACGCCGTGGCTGCGGCCATTCTCCGAATGAGCCGCGGCCGCCCGGGCGGGGCTGCTGGAGCGCAGCGCGGCCGGCGGCTCGCGCCCCCATTGGCTGCGTCGCGCCCGAATGCAAATGAGCTCGGCGGCGGCCCCGCGCCCATTGGCTGCTCTCACCAGGCCCCGCCCCCGGCGCGCGGGGCCGTGCCGGGTCCTGGCGCCGCCGGCGGGGGCAGCGCTGGGAGCCCCGCGGGGTCGGGGCGGCCTCGGCACCCCGGGCCCTCCGCGGCCTCTCGGTTTCCTCCCTCGGAGACTTCCCTGCCGCAGCCACGAACCCACCGTGTCCCCGTGCAAACACCCCCCCCGTGTCCCCGCACGACCACCCACCGCGTCCCTTTGTGTTACTTTTAAAAAACTTCTCCCTCCCCTCGTCTCCCCGCCCGAACCATCAGTAGCACTGGTGGCCTCCTGTTCCCAAGAGGCCCTGGCCTTCCTGGAGGCAGGAGGACACGTCTGCTAAACCCATCGCAGGCGGTTCAGGACGCCAGAGCGCTCCTGTAAAAGCGGATGAAGGTCGTCGATCCTCTTGTTCATCCCCTCGGGCCCGAGCCTGTGGCTGGCAGGGCTGAGGGGGACCCCGGTCCGCCGGCCCCGAGGGCGCGGAGCCCCGTGCGCTGCCCCGAGACTCACCGGCAGCCCCGGAGGCCGTGCCGAGGGATGGATCCCCACGCTCCCCGCTCCTGAAGCAAAGCCAGGGCAGGGCTGATCCTGGGCCGTATATGGGCAAGGCAGACCCGGGGCTGGGAGGACATAAACTTAGTATTTATCTCTGCAAAGTGAGTCAAGGCATCTCTGCGCAATACGTTGCTTCCCGGACCGGTGTGTTTATACTGCGTGGGATAAACATTCCCCACAGGCATTTGGACCCGTGTCTGCCACATCCCTGGATGATGCTCTGAGTGCCTGCCAAGGCAGAAAGCTCTGCCCTTTCCCCTCCTCAGATGATGTTCATGTGCACTGACAATGTCCACGGCGCTGGGCCTGCAAGGGAAGGTTTGGGAGCTGTGCTGGGTGTGAGGAAGCCTTTGGAGCTGAGAACAGCAGTGTGTGGGTGCTGGTGGCCTCTGTGTTCCTCTGAAACCGAAATGAAGCCTTCCCATGCTTCCCACCTCTCATGCCCTGAAGCAGCTTGTGCTCCCAAGCAGGATTTTGCCCACACAGTACATATTTTAAAGTACAGTCCAAATTTGCCGTTCGAGACGTTTGCCATTAAAAGTTGCAATTACTGTATTTGCAACACTGGACCCTTAGAGTGGTAAATGCTTTTGCCAAATAGGTTTAAAGAAGCCACATGGCAACTCTTAATCTTGCTTGTAGTCTATACCAGCAATCAAACTGATGTCTGATAATATGGCCTGAAATATGGGCACTGAGTAAAAGATGGGTTTTGAAACTGTCCTATGAAACACCTACAGGTTCTATGTTTTTCATATGGCTGTTTCATAAGATCCTTTTTTATATGCTGTTGCAAGTGGGCCATCAACATGTCTTATAATATTAGTAACATATAATAATAATAATAATAGGATTAAGATAGGAGATGTAAGACAATGTTTTCTTGTAGGCCTCCATTAAAAATCCTACAGTGAAATACAAACTCTGCCCTTAAAATCCTAAGAACATGCTCAGCATCTTACACTAGTCAATATAGGTCAGATTTTGAGCCTAAATTATTTGGCAGAACCATTTCATATCACAGCTGTGGAAAAAAATAGTTTGGGATAAAAAGGAATTAAAATCCTTCCTGCTGGCAAGTCATCAAATAAGCCAGGGGATGAATAGGCATGGAAACCTATCTAGGCTTGCTGCAAACAATTCTCTAGAACCCAAGATTGGATTTTGAAAAATAAACGTGTGGCTTTTTTCTCATTCTTTCCCTGTAAAAATAGCTGTGGGATGTAAATGGTCCCACTGAGTCAGCGCAGAAAGGAGCAGCCTCCATGCCTTAGTGGGTTGCTAACTTCAAAGCTGAATTTAGCGGTTGGAAAGCTGCTGCTGTTAATGTTGGGGAGCTTTTATCTGTGTCTGACAACTCTCAGTGTTTGAGTACAGTGAGCACAATGCTGTGTTTCAGAGAATCTGGTGCTCAAACAGACGAGTGGCACATCAGCATCACTCCCACAAAAGGCAGCGACTGGGAGCAACCCTGAACAACCTTTTCTCCCTGTCTTCTGCAATGAGGGAATCCCTGGAGCGGGGAATGAAGGAAGCCCAAGCTCATGTATGCTCTCCATACACAGTGATGCTGTTTTGGAGAAGGGCCAGGCTCTCCACACTGCTGCTGCACAGCAGCTTCAAGTGCTGGCTGAAGCCTTTTCCAACCTTAACCACCACGAAATCCCTGGACAAAGAGAAGGGCAGGCAGTTCTGCTTTTACAGAGACATTATTGCACAGATGTAAAATGTCACTGAGGATCACCAACACTAAACTCACACTCATTTTGCTCCTGGAGCTTCAGCTCTACTTTAAAGGGAGCACTGGGTTGTTCGGATACATGTCTGAGCAGTCAGGGGCTGCTGGAATAAGGAGCTGGTGTGGAGCAGGACAAGCCTGCAAATCCTTATTCCAATGCTATTTGGGGAGTAGAGTTGCCAAGGTCACAAGGATTTTTCTCCTTGCAAGAACTGCAGGATCTGGTCTAAGCATCTGATATGAGACAGCATTTTAAAGTACTTATGTGGGCTGGCTGTTATATTTTTTGCAAAATCATGGCCCTGAATCAAGCAAAGATAAACAGGTCATAAATATATTTAGGCTGGGAACCAGAAGTGCAGCTTCCAGTTGGAGGAACTGCTGGTATTAAGATAAGGCACCAGAAATTGCTGTCCACATTTTTTCAGCCTAAGAAGGGTGGGAATGAGGGCCCTATAGACCTCACAGGGACCAGGATAGTCTCTGGAAGTCTGGGAGAATGACACAGAAGTGCAATGTGCATCCAGAACTCACTGTCCCTTCTCTCCTGAACAGGCTCTAATCCTTGTCCCAAATTTCCTATCCTAGTTTACCCTTTTTAAATTCTCTCCTGCAATCAGCACACCGGGGGACACCAGCACTCTTTGGAGCTCAGCCTCACACTCACCACCTCCATATAAAGACCAGCCACTGAACTTTTGAGAGTACACATTCCCCTAAGCTCACCTTCTCCCTGCTCTTCTGTCTGGACCACTCCTGCTCCCTGCTGGCACATCCATCCCCGTCCTGCATCCCAAACCCGTAAGGCAGGTTTGACTCAAGCTGTCAGTGCCACCAGCTGTGCAGCCTGTGATGGTTTTAATCTCCCTCCAGTGGGTTCCAGTTAGGAGTCCTGGTTTCTTTTGGCTGCTGCTGGAGCAGAGTAGCAGCATCCCCTGCTTTGGACGGCCCTGTGCTCGCCCTGGTGGGTGACACAGTCCTCTGCTCTTGCTGCATGTCCACAGCAAATCAGCTGCTGCTCCTCAGGAGGCAGACATTGCCAGCAGCCCTGTGTGTCTTGGAGAAGGACTTGAGCTCTCCTACTTGACACAGAGTATTTAAAAAACATGCAGCTGGTTGATTTAATCATATATCTCTGCACTCAGAAAGGCCCGGTGCTCGAGTCAGGAAAATGCTGTGTGCTGTTTACAGGAGGATTTGTGAATGAATGGATCAAACTCTCTTCCCTGAAGCACATGCTGCTGCACTAAATGCTGTTATTAATAAATCAATAATTTTCATGGGAGAATCTTGGAAAATGTGCTTTCTGGAGAGGTCCCAGTGGAGTTCAGCACATCCAGCAGCAAGTTTGGTATGAGCAGGGTGTGCAGCACAGCTTAGAGAACTCCTGAAGTGTTTGTGATAATGTTCAAGGCAGAACATAAAGCTGTGATACCCAAGAGATGCAAGTGGAACTTGCATTTTGGCTCAAAAATTCCTATGGTGAACTTTGCTTGAGATAAAGGATTAAAGGAACTCCCCAAATCTCTCCCTTCTAAGAATCACGGCTGCTTGCTGGATTTGCTAAATCTATCCACAACTTCACAGCCTCCTTTCAAAAGTGTGAAGGCTTGTCTCTATGCTGTGTTCTGAACACCCAAGCTGTCCCTGTCCCTGTTCCCTCTGAGCTCCTGGCTGTGAACTGCAGAGCTGCATCTGAGACTTCCAGGGTTCTTTTTCTGCCTTTTTCACACATTCAGGGCACTTCTGACCCTGGGAAGGACCTGCACAAAATGCCCATCCCACTTAAATCCCCAAAACAGGATTGAAGCAAGACTCCAGTAATGCTTGGAATGAGTTTTGCTGTGGTGGACCGAGGAGAGAAGCTGTGTTTCCAAAGCCAGCACTATAAATGGGCACTGCTTACAGACCAGATAGCAACTAAAAACATTTCACTGCAGAGAAGGTGGTGCTCAGGCTCATGAAAAGGGCATGGATTAAAGCACCTTCAAATTATCTACTGCCAAGAAGGCAATGCCACAGCAGAAGGTTGTGAGGGGGAAGAATCTGGTGTGCATATCTATTTCTGGAGCTTTTGGATCCTGCACTGCAGCCAGCTGAGCTCCCAGCACAGCTCCCTCTTGCTTGGAGCTTGTGGGACTTCCTACCTTTCCTGCCTGTCTCCCTTACACATGCAACAGAGGAATCTTTGTGTGGTGAGAGATTTTTTTTCTCCCCGAGATAGAGATTTATTCCCACAGCTCAACTTGCACAGATTTACAAAATTTTACAAGTTAAGCCTAGAGAGAAACAGAAAATGTCATTTTACTAGTGAGTTTGGTGGGAGGCTGATGCACAGGGAGGCCTGGAGGGTCTGAGAGCTGAGAGCAGTGCTCTGTGCTGTGAGGATGATTCAGCATGTGCAGATCCTTAAGCATCAGGAAGCAAAGGAGTTGCAGTGGTCTGTTACCGGAATTGTTTGGTCTGACAGGCAATAAGGGAACCACTCATTGCTCTTTCTGATGGACTAAAAGTGAACAGAAATGGTGACATCATCTCTCTCCCAGATTTCTGTGCGATTTCAAATCCAGCCCCTGGATGAACCCAAGCTGGGCTCTGAACCTCTTCCTCTGGGAAACCACTGCTCCCAAATGTCCTACCTGCATCATGGCACTGGTGACATCAGAGCTGTAATTTGTCTGAGCAAAACAAGTGGGAGCTGCCAGCCTCCCAGAAGAACTGATCTGCTCTTGGGACAGCTTCTCTTCTGCTCTATTGCTCTGTGGGATGTAACTCATACACTCTAATTGTAATTTCAGTTCATTTTTGAAGATTATTGTGTAAAACCTCCTTCTCATACTGAACAGAAGTGTGGCAACAAAAGGGATTAACTCTGCAAAAAGCAGAGACTGCGGGTCTGGTACACAAATGCCACTTGGAGTCATTAACCAAACTCCTGTGGAGTTAATAAAAGGCTGCTGTGCTGAACGCTGCCCTGTGTGTTCCTGCAAACACAGCACCTCAGGCAGGGCTGAACCTTCACGTGGAAACCTCTGCAGAGATCCAGAGCCACTTGCAGGGCTCAGATTTCCTCCTTATAGCAGAATAATTCAAGTCTGAGGCTGTCTGCCTGTATATCACCAGATCAATACATGCATTTACCTGTCAAGAATGACTTGAACTAAAGACTGACAAACATATTTTTGGGAATTAATGGACCTCAGCAATTATCCATCTTCCTGTGGCATGGTGAGGCGGTAACAGCAAGCCAGGGGGTGGTAGGAGCAGAGAAATTCCAAGGCTGGATCAAGTGCGACATATAAAGTTTAATTTACTTCAATAACTTGCTCAGAGGAGCACTTTCCTCAGAGCTGACAAAACTATTTTTTGGTTTTTTCAGATATGGGATTGCCCTAAATGTGAAATATGAGTCCCTGCCATCCCCTCAAACACACCTAGGACAAGATACGGGTGAAATGTCTAATGAAAAAAGGCAACATAAAAGGTATTAAAAGCCCAATAATTTAAGGTGAATTCTGTGGTGGTGTCATGCAACGTGAGGGGAAAAAATCTTTGTGGGAGGAAAAGGAATTGAGGACTTCATTATTTTTGGCAGGACTTCTGCACATTTTGCTTATCAAGGGACTGTCAGAGGGGGGGTGATTATTTTGTAGTCCACGAAAGTTCTCTCCCTCCATTTCTCCTGATCCCAAGCAACCTCCTTACAGTCTGAGGGGCCTCTTTATGGGATTGCAGTTCAACTCCTTTCCTTTTTTTTCCTTTTTGTTGCTGGAGTATTTTTAAAGACAGATTTACCCAATTCACCATCGTGTTCAGTGGGTTATTGCTCTCGCTCCAAGCTGGTCTAAGAAGGGACAGACGTTTTGCTGTCTGCCCAGGACTGACAGGGGGAGGCACCAGTGGTGGTCCTGATCCATTTCCCATGGCCATGATCCGATGAACACTCCAAGCTGGGATAAATCAGCCCTGCAACCCTGGTGACCCCACCACTGCCCTGGCAGCTTGTTCCAGTGCTTGATAACCCATTCAGTGAAAAATTTTTACCTAGCATCCAATCCAAACCTCCCCTGGTGCAACCTAAGGCCATTTTCCTGCTGTCTTGTCACTTGTTACCTGGGAGAAGAGACCAATCCCCACCTGGCTACATTCTCCTTCCAGGGAGTTGCAGAGAGGGAAAAGCTCCCTCCAAATCTCCTTCTCTCCAGGATGAGTTACCCCAGTTCCATCAGCAGATCCGTGCTCCAGACCCTTCCTCATCCTCCAGCGAGCTCTTCCAAACCGTGAAGACAGGAGGAAAGTGACGACTGTCTCAATAATTTTTCAGCTTGGGAAAATTTCGCTCCCGTGAAATTCCGTGACAGCAGCAGCAGCCCCGCGGGACTCCCGCCGCTCCATCCCCGCTGCTGCAGCTGCGGGCAGTCCCCGCTCCCCTTCCCGTGGCTCCACAGCCATCAGAGGCAGGCCTGCCGTGTCCTGGGGAGGCTGCAGCGCATCCCCCGCGCTCGGGGAGCGGCCCCGCTCCGGCCCGGCGCTGCCCAGCAGGCGGCACTGCCCGCCCGCCGCACCGTCCGCACCGCCCGCACCGCTCCCGGTTCTGCTCCCGCACCGCCCGCACCGCCAGCACCGCTCCCGGTTCCGCACCGCTCCCGCACCGCCCGCACCGCCCGCACCGCTCCCGGTTCTGCTCCCGCACCGCCCGCACCGCTCCCGGTTCTGCTCCCGCACCGCCCGCACCACCCGCACCACCAGCACCGCTCCCGGTTCCACACCGCTCCCGCTCTCGGTCCCGCACCGCCCGCAGCGCTCCCGCTCACGGTTCTGCTCCCGCACCCCTCTCGCTCCCGCTCCTAATCCCGGTTCCGCTCCCACACCGCTCCCGGTTCCGCACAGTCCTCACCGCCTGCACTGCTCCCACTCCCGCTCCCGCAGCGCTCCCGGTTCCGCACCGCCCGCACCGCTCCCGCTCCCGTAGCGCTCCCGGTTCAGCTCCCGGTCCCCGTCCCGCAGCTCTCCCGGTTCCTCTCCCACACCGCTCCCGCAGCGCTCCCGGTCCCGCTCCCGCAGCGCTCCCGCCCGGCTGGGTTCATGCCAGGCTGCCCCGGGCAGTGCTGGACCCTCCCGCCCCTGCTCCCCCCGCAGCCGCGCTCTGAGTGGGATTTTAGGGTTGCAGACATGGGAAGGTGCTACAAGCAAAGGATGCAAAGGGATGCTGACTGCTCTTAGCTGTGCTTTGCCTTCGTTCTCGTGAACAGGCAAAAAAACCAACGTTGAAACAGAAATAACTGCAGGTAAAGGAGGTGGGGGTACACCACAGCAGGAATTTGCTCTGGCACTTCTGTGCTGGTCTGTTTTGTCCCTGTTCTCCACCTGTGTGCCAGGAACAACCCAGCCTGGCTCCTGGATCAATGCTGTGAGCAGGGATGCTCACAGCAGCTCTTCCCATCTCATTCCATCAGAAAAAAAAAAAAAAATTACTAAGAACAGTTTATCCACGTGAAAAATAGCTCCCAGCAATCCTGCCAGGGTCAGTATGAACTGCCAAGCGGGTGCTCTGCTGTGAGCTACAGCTGGGTCTCACACACTGACCTTTTCCAGGCAATGCAGGACACACTGGGGAGAGGGAGCACCCAAACCCTCCCTTCCCGTGCTCTTCTCCCTGCTCTGTCCAGGGACTCATCCCATCTGTCTGCCCATGTACCTGCTCCTCACTTAACTAGAGAAGAAAACTGTGGACTTTCTCCAGGTCAGACAAGAATCCACATGTGTATGAAACCTGGGTGGGAATTTAATTGAAGCAGGTTTGTGCATGGGGCTCTGCAGGGTTTGGTTTGGTCACCACCCCTCAGCCAGCCACTGGGACATCCTTCATGAGGAGAGGGGTCTGGTAGTCCTTTCTCCAAGTGAAATCCCAGGGAAGAACAAGGTTCTGATGCAGGGTGAGGGTTGCAAAGAGACATCTCCTCTTCCTAGCTCCAGTCTGAGGGTCTGCTCTGGCACAGGGCTGGGGTCACTGACTGTGGGGCTCCTCCAGGTGTCACCTGCATGGCTCATCCTTGCCCAGCCTCTCCTGTGGCATTGAGTGAGGAGTTTCAGGGTGCTGTGCTCATAAACGAGTCCTTATGAATTCCCCACAGCCTGGCCCAGCATGACAGGAGGATTCTCCCAGCGTGGGTGGGATTCTGAGGTCTCTGAGTCCTCTCCTTTGGTCTGCAGTTGCTCCATCCTGCCCTGCTGTTAACTCTCCTTGGAAGGATCAGTGTGGGAAGCAGAGCAATTCTCCAGTTCCTTTGTGATCCCCACTGGGCATTGCTCCACTTTGATCTTCTTTTTTCCTCTCATTGACTTCTTAGATCCTGTAAACAGCCAGATGACAGCAGGAGTTAACCACAGAGAAATGGATTTACACTTCTGGAGTCAGCATGGCCTCATCCCAAAATAGGGACAGCGCAGGAGGAAGCAAAGCTCAGCAAGGGAAAGATGAAGAGAAACCCCTCACATGTGAGATGTGTGGGTATCCAGGGGAGGCTGTTGTGATCCTGGACACAAAACAACATGTGAAGCACAAACAGGCAGAGAACAGACCTGATGCAGAAGCGTCCCTGAGAGGGTACCCAGACCAGCAAGATGCATTCTGTGGATTTCTTCCTGTTCCAGTGTGGCTCATGGCCCACACCACATGCTGGGAGAGGTGCCACAGCCCTCCATCACTCGATTCCTGCCACAGCTGCACCCACCCCTCACTTGGGACATCCCCATCAGTCCTGGAGGGCCAAATGTGTCTGCCCTGGGCTACACAGGGCAGCCTCCTCCCCATTTCTCTGAGTGGCTGGTTTTGTTCAGCAGATCCTCTCATCACCCAGCTGTGGTGCTGTCCCCTGAGTGAGCAGGGCCCTCTGAAGGCCGGGCTGTTAAACAAGCTCCCTTCAAGCTTAAGCAACAGCCCTCTCTACATTTATGGTTGGGCCAACACTTCCCTGTTTTTACCACCAGTACAGAGCAGGTGAGCAGCAGGGTTTTTCTGACAGAGCATTTTTTAAGGCCTGACAGACAAACTGCCTTATCCTTGCCCTTATCAGGAGCAGTTTTCTGCTTATTCACCTGTAGGAAACATGGGTGCAACACATTCCTCTGTCAGCAGGGAAACATCCACAGCCACACTGGAAGATCAACAGAACGGGCAGAAACCTTTCTCTGAATGTCAATAACTCACCCCTGGGAACCTGGCCTTCCCCAGTCACTGCCTCCCTGACCAGATAAGCAAACACAAAGGACTAAGCTCTGTTAGCTTAGGTGCTTGGGGTGCTCTCCTGGTCACCCTGTGAGGCTGTCCTGGCTAACCATTAGCAGGGGCTCCTCTGGCTGGAGATATGAGTGCTGCCAAAACGTGGCTCAGAGGAGCATGGAGAAGAGCCCTCCTCTCCACTCTCCTTGGGAATTTCTCACAGGAGTCCCTCTGGAAGCAGCAGAAGTTGTAGCCCTGAGCTCATGCCCCAGGGAATTTCTCCTCCCTACCTTTTATCCAGAGATCCTGTCCTCTTTTTCTCTTCCTCTGCTGCACAGGAACTTTGTCTTTGGTGCAAACGTATTTCCCGTCAGCCTCAGCTTCTGGTAGGATCTCATCTTCATATTTCTCCTACACCAACAAGAAGAACAGTCAGTCCACAAACTACCCTGACTTTGCCAAGGAGCTAGTGGCTTTGCCAGGGACCTTTGTGACCATTGCTGTGGAGTGATGACAAATGCTATTGTTCATAAACACTCTTGACTGGCTGGAAAGAGTGGCACTATCCCTCGGCAGCAAGTTGTGCAACAGGGTGGGAATGAGGTTTGGCACCTGGTGCAGGAAGAGCCATCACCTTCTGGAGGGAGCTTGGGCTGGGACAACCTGTCTTGTGTCTCTGGGACCCGGCAGCCTAAGCTGATGCCTGAGGAGAACAAACAAACCTCGCTGTCCGTCGTGTCTGGCTCATCGGATTCTTGCTTCACAGACTCGGCATCATTGTCATCTAAAGAAACAGAAAAAGAAGGGGTTTTGGCTGTGGGAGGCTTGACAAGCTCATGAGCAGATGCAGAGCCACTGGCCCAGGCTCACAGGGCCACTGAGCAATAAGCAGCCACTGCAGAAAGCAGCTTCAGCAATAAAGTTGTGAAGCTGAGGCACTGCAAGCTACGTGGCCTGGAATGAATGTTTAGGAATGATCCAACAAGACTGTTGGGAAACCAGCTCTCAGGAAAGCTGCATCCACAGGACTTTGCTACGCCAAGGTCACAAGGGCTGTCCCAACATCTGTGGCTACATACAGGTGGGAAACTGGGGGGTACTTGAGCCCCAGACTGCACCTTCTTGTTTGAGCCCCAGGTGGGGAGAAATGTGTTGGGGTGAAAAGGCCAAAAGGGACAATTCTACATTTGCTGCTGGTTCAGTCAGTGGCTCTTGGCAGGCAATGTGTGCTGAGAAGTAGAGGAAGGAAAGGCAGGGGAGATACTTCCCTTCCCAGCAAAAGCATTTCACTGTTCACAGACCCTGGGGCTACACAGCCCCAGACACGTACCTGCACACCCCGACCTCTGCACACACTGCATCTCCATGGGCTGGGGGCTGCTGCTGGTGACATCACCCTGTCTGCACACACAGTAACACACCTTGGCTGGCCATGGTGGGCAGAAAGAGCTGGGCACAGGGCTATGCCCTCTTCTGAGGGGCAGGGGCACCCCAGCAGCTCAGTACTTGCTGCTCATCACACCCAGGTCTAGCCAGGATGGAGCTCAGCAGGGCAGCCCCCTCTTACTGTGCCTGCAGAGGTGGCAGAGCAGGTGATGCTGCTTCCAGGCACCCCTGGGTTCCCTGTAGCCTGATCCCATCCTCACCTTATCCTTCTGCAGGTTTAAGGTTCATTAGAAAGTGCAGAAGTATTTGTGTATTATTTCCCGGGCTTTGTGTCAACCTTAAGGTGAGAACTGAAGAAAGTCCTGTATTCCCACACCCAGAATGTAATCAGCTGAAATTCTTCTGCCATGATGATATCTCCTCAGCATGTAAATCTCAGAGGACTCGTTTTTCTTTTTTTCTTTTCCACCGTGAAAAATCCTGCTCTGGAGAGTGTTCCCAAACCACTCCGACACGCCCAGACCAACTAATCCGGGCGAGCTCAACTTTCTGGCCAAGCCAGTAAGGCTGGTCCTGAACAGCTCCCAGCAGACGTGCTTCCCACTCTGATCCCCATGGCTGCTGCCTCCCACCTGCCTGGACAAACCTGGCACCTGTGTCTCGAGGGGGTCAGGCAGGGAGAAAGCCTTGGAAGGGCTCTTCTGGAGGATGGAGCAAGGAAAGGAAAGAAACCATCCTGATCTACCTGCAGGTAGCAGCATCGCTGGCTCTGTGTTCAACCCTGTGTGCTGTGTCACCACAGGACACACTTTGGAGCAAGGGGACACACAGGGAATGTTTTCCAATGCTAGTCCTGCAAACCTCTTGCATTTTCCCCATCTCTGCTGGGACATTCTGAGCTGCTTCTTCCCTGAGAGGAGTGGGAAATGCTGTGAGCATTGTCTTGTTGCTGCTCATTGTGGAGTGGGTTTTGGCAAGAGGTCAGAGCTACACTGACTCCTTAGCTCCTGGAGAATTCCATGCCCTCAGTGTGGAGTGCAGGGTGCTCTGCTGACTGTGTAGGGACACCCCACGGGTGGCTCCTGTCTGTGCTGGACAGAGACACTGGGCTGTTCTCCAGAAGAACCAGGATTACTTTCTCCCCGTATGTACTAAGCCTGAATTTTGGACAAATCTAGGGTAGAAAATTGAGCTCTCAAGGGCAGAAATGTGAAAGCTGAAGCTCCCCCAAAGGCCCAGAGATGGGAGGCAGGAACACTTGGTCCCTGGAAGGGGGGTGTGCAGGTGTGTGCAGAGCCCAGCAGAGAGCTCTGGGCTGGGAAATGCCTTCACCAAAAGGCACCTTTCACTCTCACCTTCTCAAATGTCACATTTGCCTGGGGCTTCTTACCTGCTTCTCCCTTCTGTGCACTGACATTCTGTCTCATCCCAGCCTCAGGAATGGTCTCTGGTGAGGAGTTGTTTGTCACATATGCCCGTGAGAGCGTGAGCTGTGGGACACAGGGATACAGGGAGCACAAAGGCCGCTGTCACCAGGCAGCAGAGGATTGTCCCCAGCCCTTACTTGGTGACAGTGACACCCACAGGGACAAGGACACAGGAGAGGTTCCTGTGCACTGTACTGTGTTTGCAGGGAGCCCAGCAGCCTGTGGGAGGGGGCACAGGCACTGCCTGCCCTTGGGCCTGGATGGAAACCCTATGGACACTGGAGGGGAGGTGGGGAATGAGAGCCAGGACTGAGCAACCACGGCTCTGCCATGTGCTTCACAAACATCAAACCCATCCTCCCACAGGATATTATAATATATAATATAATAATAGAATAGAATATAATATAATATATATATAATATATAATATATAATATATAATATATAATATATAATATATAATATATAATATATAATATATAATATATAATATATAATATATAATATATAATATATATAATAATATAATGCTTGGCCACAACGGTCCCAGCAGCAGTACTGGACACCCTGGGGTGGGCAAGGGGCTGCAGTGGATGTCAGCCAGAGCTGTACTTACCACAGCTGCATCCTCCTCCTCCTCCTCCTTGGCAGCACCAGGCAGCGGCCGGGTGGCACTGGGCCAGTGGTAGGGGCAGCGCAGGTCGTCCCTGTGTGCCCTGTGTCCCCCGTCCCCGGGGCTGCCGCAGCCCCGCAGCTCCCGGCGGCGGGGCCGCTCCGTGTCCCTGCCGCGGCCACAGTCGGACAGATCCAGCGGCGCGTCCGCATCCTCGTCCCTCGCCTCCTTCACCTTCGCTCGGAGCTCGGAGCGCTCCCGCCTCCGCCAAAGCTCCTTCTCCTCCCTGCCATCCGCAGCATCCTCCAGGAAGAACCTCTCCTCCTTGCAGCCTGCCGCGATGCCCAGCCACGGGGACAGCGGCCGCTCCCCGGGGGACAGCTTCGTGTCGCCGTCTGCGCGCTGGCCCGGCTGGCACTGCTGCAGGAGGAGATGCTGCAGCCGCTCCCGGTGCTTGAGGAGCTGCAGCTTCTCCTCCAGCTGCTGGTCCCTCACGTACACCATGGTGGCAGGGAGCTTCAGCAGGGCTGCGTGCTCCTCCCAGCCGTCCCGGGAGCGCGTCCTGCCCTCGGCAGCGCTGCTCCGGAGCGGGTGGCCGGGGAAGCCGCCGCCGTCCCGCTCACCCGGGCCGCAGGGGCTGCCCAGCCCCAGCTGGTGCAGGGAAAGGTGCTTGTGCAGGAGGCAGAGCTGCTCCCTCCGGGCGCTCAGTTTTAGATTTTCGTAGGACGGAGCAACCTTGGGGGAGTCCAGTTTGCTTGCTGTTAAATAACTAAAAAAAAAGCAGGGGAAAAAATTACCTTAAGTAGATCACATTAGGAAAAAAAACCCCACAGAAACAAAGGCAAAAATCAGAAAACAATCCCCTCAAACCCCCCAAACAACAGCAAAAAGCAAAACAAAAATCCACACTAGCATTAGAGTTTTCCCATGGTTTCCCATGGTTTCCCATGGTTTCCCATGGTTTCCCATCCCCTCTGCAGGGATGTGTGTGGTCTCTCCTGCTCTTTCCATGCGCTGTTGCAGCTCTTGGCCAGTACATCATGTTTGTCTTTGGGTCCTGATGGCCAGGGGCAGTCAGCAGTGGGTCTGCACACAGTGCAGGAAGCCATTCCCATCCACCATCCAGCAGCAATCCCCTGTCCCCAGGCCACAGCAGCTTAAGGCAGGGGTTCAGTGAGGGTAAGGATGCAGTGACCCCTCACATCAGCACTGCTGCTGAGAAGTCACTTTTTGAATACTGTCTTACAGCCAGCAACATCCTAACTACCCCCCTGGGCTTTCATAGTGCCTGAAGACCCCCGGGACAGAGGAAGAACCCACCCTCCCCTAATCTCACTCATTTGGAATCTTTTGCAGCCATCCTAGGAAGGTTGGTACAGTGCAGGAACCTGCCCTGCAAACCCAGTCCCTGCTGCTGCTGGTTATTTGGCAGTTTCCATGAGTGCAAGCTGCTCCCAGGAATGCTCAGCAGAGCTACTCACACTCTGGGAAACTCACTGTCTCTACAGGTGAACTCACTGGCCTTGCTCAGCCCTCTGTGCTCCTGGAATCAGTGGGGAGGATAAGCCTGGGAAGTGCTGAGCCCTGCAGGAAAGCCCATTAGAATAGATAAGGAGGAGCAGGAATTGCTGCCTGCCTGGGA
Source organism: Prinia subflava (assembly GCF_021018805.1). Lineage (NCBI taxonomy): Eukaryota > Metazoa > Chordata > Aves > Passeriformes > Cisticolidae > Prinia > Prinia subflava. Next base: position 26,998,299 of record NC_086254.1, read on the forward strand.
CAGCCCTTCTGCCTGGATGTGGGGGCACTTGTTCCACTTTGTGGGTCTGTCTGAGGAGCTGGAATAACAAGAGCCTGCTCTTGTTGGGCTGGATTCCAGTCATTTTTTACTGCTGTAAACTGGGGCATGCCCCCCTTCCCAAGGCTGTGGGACAAGTTTGGAGAGGGAGGTGGACAGACACAGTGAACACTGGCCATCCATCCATTGAGGGACAGCTGCAGAAGGCTGTGGGTCAGGCCCACACCACGATCCCAGGCTGGTACTCACGCCTCGAGGCTGGGGCTGTGCTCGCGCTCCGGAGGGAGAGGAGTCTTCCTCGCTGGAGGAGACACTGCTGCCCCTGAAGGACTCTTTTCCAGGAGGCAGGGTCTGGAGCCAGGTCTCATCAGGGCAATGGTTCCATGCAGCTGGTTGGAAATCCTCTGGGACGCCTGTGGCACAGGACAGAAAGCCTGGGTGAGCCATTCTGCAGTGTGCCCTGGCTCCGGGGAGCCCGGCTGGACTGGGACACATCTCCTCACCAGTGAGAACAAGAGAGCTCCTGAGTGTGCTGCTTGATATGGTTCTGGTCAACAGTTCTACCTAGTTTTTATTCATTTTTCCAAGAAATTTTCCCTTCATGTACTCTATTTCCTGGCTGCACTGATTTGTAGCACAGGAAGTTTTGCATCTCCTCTTAAGCCATGATTCAGTGGCTAAACCAAGATAAGACCCTGCAAATTCCTGGTCCTATAGTCAGGCCTTTTTACTCATGCAAGGCTTTATTCATGCAAACTGCTGGCACACACTGGTTTGGTGGGTGTATTTCTGGTGGAGCACCTGGGCCAGGACATCGTTGTCTCCATCAGCTGTCATGAAAGGCTCACCACATGTTCTGACTTGACTTTCCCCTGCCCACCTGGAGATGTCACCAACAATTCCTGTGATCCCTGTTAATTATCCCCACAGCCTGCCTGCAGCCTTACCAAAACCCCTCTTCACCTGCTCTTTCAAGTTTTTGTGGAGGTCGAGGAAGCAAAACCTGTGCCAAAACAGAAGAATCTGTGTGGGTGTGTACGTGGGCTTGAGTTCCCATGGCCAGGAGCAAGGTCCAGGTCCTGCAGTCTCATCTCCCAGTGCCCAGTGTCACTGTGTCACTCAGCAGCCCTGGGCTCACACCCTCTCTGTGTTTGTCCTTGCAACCACTGAATGCCAGGCCCTCTGGAAATGACAAACTTCCCAAGTCTGGCTAATTGTTCCACCCCTCAGGTGCCTCCTGCTCTTTCCCCATCCCAATCTTGATCCAGTTCAGATGACCACAGCAGTGGGGAGAAGGCCTGAGGACATCAGGCTGCCTCTGACACCTCACCATTTCTGCAAGGCTGACTTCCTGGAGGACAGTGCCTGGAGAAGTCCTGTTGCTTGGAGAGCTTCTCTGGAGCTTCTCTGGAGGCTTTTCTGCAAAAAAATACACAACCAGCTGCTGTAATGATCCTCCAGAGCTGCTGCAGCCCTGCTCTGCAGTGGGCTGGAGTCATGCAGCCTCCCAGGGATGCCACTGCCTGGTGCCAACCACCTCTCAGTGAAGATTTGAGTCAAAATTACCACCTGGCTCAAGCCAGCACCTGACTGAACGTGCCCTTTGTTGCATGTGTGGGTGGCAGGAAGGGAATGCCATGATCTCTGAATGAATTTTCTTTCAGTGAGGGCACCCAAGCACTCTTTTGCACTAATGCAGAGCAGAGTGTTTCTCCCTTGACCTGCATTTCCCCCCCATCAGCTTTTCTGTCCATGGCAGTGTCCATCTGAGCTGCCAACAGCTTGGTCTTTGCTCTCCAGACCCTTTCCCAGAGCAGTTTTGCACCAAGGCTCAGTCACTCTTTACATGCCCACGTCTCTCAAGGGTGGCAGGAGCCAGCAGCACCCACCTTCACTGAGCTTGAGGTCAGGCACATCCTGGTGGGCTTCTTCTGTTTCCCTGTGCTCTGCTTTCTCTGTGCTGGCATTCCTGCTCACTGGGGACAGTAAAGTCAAAGGCGAGCTTGGTGTGGGGCAGCTTTCTCTGGAGGAGACTCCTGGGGTCTTTGTCCTGTCCCTGTTGGAAGGAAAAGGACATGAATGAATGAGAAGGGGCAGGAGAAGGAAGGTTTTGGAGCCACTGTACTGAGAGCTCTGAGCCTGATATACAAATATAAATATTTATGCATGTGTGTATGTGGATATACCAGATCCTCCTGCCACTGCAGCTTATCAGCAGCCCAGCTGCAGTCTGGGGCATGGACAGAGCCAGCACGACAGCCCGAGGTGTGATTGCCCCACTTGGCTGTGGGTAACGTCGCAGGAAGCCACGATGTTGGGCAAGCCAGGACCCAGCTGTGGCTATTGCAAAAGCTCTGTGGGAACCTGGCCCTGGCTGGGCTTTCAGCCTGATGGAGGGGTGGATTCAGCACAGGGATGTGGTGTCTGCCCCCTGTCACCAAATCAAGATGGAGAGGATGATGCTCTCAGTGACACAAGGGAGTGCCTGAGCCTTGGAGACACACACAAAGTCCTGGATGGACTCTGATGCTGAGACGTGGATGTTTGGCTGGAAATCTTCCTATCCAGCATCTTAGGGCAGAGCAGGGCAGAGCAGAATCACTCAATGCTCAGCAAGCCCAGCCCAGCCTACATCTCTGAAGCTACTCAGCCCTTGGGAAGCACTGGGGAGTAAAAGCCAGAGTTTCTCTTTAAGTGGATGGTGCTCCTGTGCTCCAAAGAAAACACATTTCTAACCTAATCCCTCAGTGCTAATTCCTCTGGACTTTAAACCCTTGAGGAATGAGCTGATTTGTATATATTGGCCAGCCTGGCAGGTTATTTGGCTTCCAGCACAGCACTGTGCTGGGCTGTGAACCTGCTGGTGCAGATCACTTCTCTCTCTTTAACCCCATCACTCTCCTTCTCCCAAAACCATCTGCTTCCTGCAGACCCTCTCTGGCTGCTGTAGGAGGGAAGCTGGTGCCATGGAAAAGCCATGGAATCCCAGGCTGAGGTCTATGCAAGCTGCCCAGGGCTTTGTTTCTGGGGGGTTAAATATCCTTGTTCCCCAAAAATGAATCATTGGATGCTGGTGAACAGGGGAGTGAGCAAAGGTCAGCAAGGATTTTGAGATGATTAGGGATTTTTCCATGTCTAACATATACAGGAACCCATGGGCATTAGATGCTAAAACACCCCTGAGGATGCCACAGTCTGGACATCCCTGGGATGCCCTGGTTGTTGCCAATGCCCCTTGTAAAGAATGGAACCAGGAACGTGCTTACTCCAGGCTCCGGAGCCTCTTCAGTTCTTCCTTGAGAGTTTTGTTCTCCTCCCTCAGGCGATTGGTCTCGTTTGCTGCAGGGACAGAGGGGGTGCTGTGAGTTGGGATGCTGCAAGGATGCTGCTCACAGCTCACTGGGGTGCCCAGGGGAGGAGGAGGGAACAGCACTGGGTTCTGGAGGGATGCCGAATTTCCTCCCTTCTTTGTAAACATACTGGGGCTAAGGGATAAAAGGGAGCAACTTTGATCAAGATTGGGTCTTCTTATGGGTTGCTCTTGGGGGAAGAGCACGACCCAGACGAGGCAGAGGTGGGTTGGGCACAGTGAACATCCTGCCCCTGAACACCAGGGCAGGGTGATGAGTGGCTGCTGTGTTAGGGAGAGAGCTGGGGGTCTCGGGGGGGATCAGACAGAGGCCAGAGGGAGATGTGAGCACCCAGCACTGGGTGCTGCAGTGAGGAGGCCACAGAGAGCACGGGTGGGCTCCCAGGAATGGTGCCTTGCCTTGCTCCTGCTCGAAAGCAGCACTCAGGGAGCAGTGGCGTAGCAGGGGAGATAAACCAAGGGCTCTTGGCACCTCTCCATCCCTCCTAAATTCCTTATCTCCTTACCCCCATGACCCTCCCTGGGCTGGTCAGATCCCCAGGGAAAAACACCCAGTGCCTCAGCGGTGCTGGGAGCTCTGCCAGAGGCTCAGAGAAGATCCATCACACGTGTTGCTTGATTTCCTTTACCCGTGCTGAGCTGCTGCTGTGACTTTCCTGTCTTTGCCAGAGTGTTGCTTCTGCTGTGCCAAATGCATCCTTTTTCCAGGCAGCTGACACAGCCTGGAATCTCTCATTTTTTTGGAGGTGTGGAGGGCTGCAACCCCCAGCTCTGATGATTTGTGTGAAGGGTTATGTCTGCTTGGGGGGACATGAGCTGCCATCCACAGTCCTGCCCCCTCCCTTCTCCCCATTCCCAAACCCTTCCCAGATTCCTGCTCACCATGAGGGCTTATATGCAAATATCTGAGAGGGGGATTAACTGAGCAAAGACTCAGCCTGCTAAGACCAAGTTCACGGTGGGTACGTACAGAGGATGAAGATGTGCTGCAGGCTCTGGAAATGAGAGGTCTCGTACTCATTCTGCTTCTTTTTGGCCAGCTCCTGGGTGACCATGCATCTGTCACAAAGACCAGCTCGCAGCCTGGAGGGAGGAAGCCCCACAGCTTGTTACCACACAGTTTCCATGGGAAAAATAAGTTCCTGCCCTCCCCACAGGGAAGTGTGAACACCCAGAACATCACCCAGAATCAGCCCTGCAGCCCAGCACTGACCCCTCCAGATCCAGCCCCACACCACCAGCCTAGGAAAGCTCCTGTGAATGTGCCCAGACTCCTTCAGCTCTCCCAGCAGCTGAGTAAAGGAAAAAGAGAGGTTTCTGTGCTACATCCCACTCCTGGGAAGACAGCAAATCCCAAACTCTCCCCCTAGCACCGTGCAGTTGCTGCCACTCAGCAGCACCCTACTTAAAAACAAATCCTACCTGTTTTCTAACACCTTTACATTTTCTTTAAGGACTTTCTGTTGTTCCCTTAATTGGTGATTTTTAGCAAACAGCTCTTCAATTCTCTGAGCATCGCTAGTTGAAGAAGCAGAACAAAGAAAAGAGGGTTATTAGATTTCTTCCCAAAACCAGTGCCTTCATCCACAGCACCCTTTTACTTGTGTGGCAGGAGGGGAAACAAATATATTGGAGTTTGGAGCTGCCCTGTGACACCCTCCTTGGAGTCAGCAGCTTAATTCCTCCCACTTAATTCCTCTCCCAAGGGAGAAAGCACTGGGTGGCACAAGCATCACCTGCCAATGGGAAGGCAAACTGGAGTTGGGCTGGGATCACCCCAAACCCTTCCTGGTACCAAAAGGCTTGAATTTGGCAGTGCCAGAAAGGCAAATAGTGCTCTCTAATGCAGCAGTTTTGGAGAATAACTCAGGAAGTCTGAAATTCCAGTGGGGTAACCTCCCCTGTGCCCCAGCATCGCTCACCGGCACTTCTCTGTCGTCAGCTCTGTCACCTTGCTGTGCAGACCTGGAACATTGAACAGACACAGGGGGTGGGTGTTTATTGCCAATTCCCCAGCAAACAGCACTGATGGAATTTCAGGAAGGTGCAGGGCTTTGCAGAAATCTCATCCATTCACAAGCCTTGTCTCTGATAAGGAGTAACACATTAAACACAACCACAGTTTAATGTAACTGGGAAAGTTGTACAAAACGTGAGCTCGTTTTGTATCCCCACTATTTAGTGAGTCTCCATTTCCTTTGCAGACCCTAAAAGTCTGGTTTAGTTTTGTTTCTACTTTACTCCTCACTACAGCCTGCATTTCCCAGGTGGGCAGTATTTTATAGCTTTCAGGGTTGGAAAGCATCTTGGAGAATATTTACAACTGAATGGCTTTCCTTGACGGATCTGCAGACATTGTATCCTGTCAAATCTATTTTATGCAAAGTAGATGTAAACATGTGGTTTAAATTGCTCAACAGTTTCCTCTAACTCTCACACAGCTTGAAATTACACAAGAGAAGAATGAATTCATAAGCCAGAATCATCCAAAAGTGCTGAAGTTTTGTTCATAATATTGATACTGGGAATTATTCTAATAGGAAAACAATTAGACTTGGCACTTGGTTGCTTAACCTAATGGGTTTTATTTTAATAATGTATGACCTGAGAAATAATTTATTCCCTAGAGGAATAAGCTATCCAACCTGACTCAAACATTTTCTTTAACAGAGCTTCATCTCCTGCTGCTTCTCTCTTATAGATTATTGCATCTTTCCGCTTTCCCTTTGATCCCTCAGTGTTCAAATACACTCCAGTCCTTACTGCTCAGAGCAAATGCCCAGCAGGTGTGTGTGTGTCACCCCTGCAAACCTCACTGTTCACCTTTATCACAGACCACGACAGCAGGAAAGGAGCCAAATCCCCATGGTTAATGCTTGGAGCAAGTGGGATTCCTGCAGGGATTGAGCAGCTCCATGTCTTGCTTTCCAGCAGCATGGAGTGCAGCAATGTCCTCTCTCTTCTGCTCCTTCTCATCATTCAAAAAATTACTTTTTTCCCAGTATGCCAATGAGAGGTACAAATATGCCATCAGTGGGTGTTCCCCCCTGAGGGACAGGCTGTGACCTCATGTCCCAATCCATCCCCGTGGGTGCTGCTTGCTCAGCACTAATCCCCAAATCTCCCTAATCCACACCTGCTCCTCCTCCCTTCAGGTTATTTGACACCAGATGGATCAAGGTGGCATTACAAAGAAATGGATCTTGGCCAGTTTTTATAAGAAAATTTTGTCTCCCTACCTTGCACCTCTTTCTCATGGATTTCCTTGAGCTTGTTCAGGAACTCTGCAAAACTCTCTGTGGTCATGTTCAGGGCTGAGTCCCACACCTGTGTCCAGTGCTAGGATGTCCCTTTGCTTCAAATTATTCAGGTTTCAGCCTAAAATAGAAAGAAAAAGTCCAACAAAAGAGACGTGTCTGATGCATGTGGTGTTCTGGAAAGGACAAAGCCCAAAGCTAGGAAGGGAAATCATTTGCTCAACCATGGGATGCATTTTTGTCCACCCTGCCTCAGCACTGAGCATAGCAAAGAGCATGTATTAGGTACCAGGAGAAGCCCAGCTGGAAAATCAGGCTTTTCCTCTACTTGTTGAGCTGTTAAAGTTGCATTTCTCTGGGATAAGGTGGGGCATCTTCTTGAGCATTAGGAAGGGACTGCAGAACTCATGCTGGGACCACATGGACACTGATGATCGAGAAATTCACAGCAGCTTTGGTTCTGGAGTCTGATGGACTCACCTCCTGCCAGGATGCTCCCTTGCATCCCTCCTCCCTCTGGCACCATGCACAGCTTTTACAGAGGCAGCAACAGCACTTGGTCACCCACTGTCATTCATTGTCATTCATTGCCCAGGCTTCCTACAGCCTCACTGGTTGTAGTCTCTTTGGACCCTTGGGAGTCACACAACAGAGCTTCTTCACCCAATTTTACAGAGAAACCAGGAGAGGTGGTGTCCAGAGCCAGGATCTGCAGGAAGCTGGCATGGGCACAGAACACATGGGGTCCTCTGGAACCACCAAAACCACACTGGGAAAGAGGAACTTCCACACGAAGGTGTTTAACTTCTCCACGTTGGAACTTCTGCTCCCCAAAGTCATTCTGGATTAATGAGTCATGGCGAGAAATTCCGATCCCAACAAAGCACCTGGACACTCAGCCTTCAACCACACAGAGGTGACCAAGGAGAAAACCTCCCCTCTGATGCTGGAAAGCAAAGAGTGGGCTGGGAGCTGGGCTTTGCAGCCCCATGGGGAAGGTTCGTGCTGGGCTCCAGCGCTCTCCCAGCCCAGCCCCACCCGTGCCTTTATCTGCATGCGGAGCAGGGATGTGCCAGATCGCCTGCATATGCAGGATGTGGGCACGCAGAGCTGGAAGAAGAAAGTTTCCCCTAAAGCATCTGATTTTCCAAAGAAATGAGGCACGTGCCAGCAGGCACAAGCAGCGAGCTCGGCACGCTCGGATCGGCGGGGCAGCTGCCTGAACACGAACCATCCCGGAGTCACTCTGCTTGGCTTTTGAGCAAACTGGGGCAAACAGAGTAGAGATCTCACTCTCTGGGGGAACAATTAAAAAGTATTTGTTGCTCCTGCTTTCCTGGGCATAACCCAGCCATTCCCAGGGCTGGCTGATCTAATCCAGCAAATAAAAGCACGGTGAGGCTCATCCAGCTCGAGATCGGCCACTGTGAAATGGGATTGGGAACTGATCTCAGCCCCAAGAGCCACAGCTGAAAAACCAGCCAGGGGAAATCACGGGCAGCTCTACTGCAAAACAGAAGAAACCCCTCCTGATGTTAATGAGGGCACTTCCCAGGATCACTGAGTCCTGAGTTAGGCTCTGCCCTGGGCAAAGCACCTCCCCAGGGCTGAAGGGAGGTTGTGAGATCAACCAGTGCCATCACAGGATTGACACCCCAAGTGCCGGCTGGGAAGGCTTTGAAGCACTCAGGCATTAATTCCAGTGCTGTAATCCGGGTAGGGATTGCAACTGGGAGCAGAGGAGTTGGTGGCTGCGTGTGCTCCTGCTGTGCTTGCTGCTGCTGGATCAGGTCCTGCCCACCTTGTACTAAAGGGTACAGCCCTTTCGCCAAGGCTGGTGTCTCCAAGGGCTGCAGCCAGCATTTCGAGACACAGGCACTCAGCTGTGCCATCCCGGGAAGGTGACACCCTGGCTGGGACTGGTGCCAGCCCCTGCTCAGGGAGCAGGGCTGGGCTGGCAGGGGGTGGGAGGTGTGAGGGCAGCCCAGGTGCTCGGTGCTGGGTCTGGATCCTGCAGCTGTGACTCAGAGCTGCAGGCAGACCCAGTAGAGCAGGATTTGGGGCTGGGGTGTGAGCAGCAGCTTCACCATGCACAGCTGAGGCTGTGGTGCCACCAGGGGTTTACTCCTGATTTTCTTTTCCTCGAAGCCCTCAGGTGAGTGGGGACCTGTGACCTGCTGCAGATCCAATCAGCAGGGAAAAGCTGCCAGTTTTGGTGCTTTTTGAGATGCCAGAACCCATCTCTGCCTGCAGATGGAACAGCCACTCTGTGGAAAACCCGGCGAGGACCTCGGGTCTCGTTTGTGTGCACTCATAGGAACAGAGATCCTTCAGGAGCATCACTCCTCCTATGTCCTTTTCCAGGATTCAGCCTTTTGCTGCAGCAGAGCAGCCCCACCGACAGCCCAGGCTCCCCGAGGGGCTCAGCTCTGCTCCCTCTCACCCGGTGTGGATGAGCTCCCCGCTCCTCTCCCCTGCTCCGGAGGATTTATTGAGGGGGATTTACTGCTGAAGCCCAGACCGTGGAGCTCGCTCCCTGAGACGGGGATTTCATTTCCAGCCCGAGCCCTTGCAGAGCTGTCGCTGTGAAATAGAGCCGGCCGTGCCGGGCGCGGCCCCGTGGAGGGGCCGGGGCAGCCCTCGGGCATCCCGGCACTATTTCAAAGTGATGGGTGCCCTCTGCAAACACAGCCCCAGCGTCGGGGACACAAAACAAGCTCCTCATCCAGCCCCTAAATCTGCAGGGTTTGGGAAGCCCAAGGCTGGGGTGAGCTCTTGTACTGCTGTGGCTTTGCTCACCTGCTCTCTGCATCCCTCGATGCTCAGGGTGGGATGAGGGCTGCAGTTTGGGGCACAGGGTTCCTGGGATGTCTGCTCTCATGCACGGGGCTGGAGCAGCCCCCAGCATCTCCTGGGTACCAATGGCATCTCTCCTCGGGCAGGATGCTCCTCTTGTGGCTGGGAAAAGGAAAAACAGCAGGGAGGTTATTTTCTGTCCCATCTGATGGGGCTGGGGAAGGGCTGGACTTGGACAGCTGGCTCTGACAGCACAGCCAACCCCCCTTCCTTGGTCCCCAGCGAGTTCCTGACTCCCCTGTCCCATCCCCAGCACTGCCTGTCACACTCACAGTGAGCCACAGCACATCCCTACCCTGAGCCCTGTCTCCTTTCAAGAGGATGAAGAAGCTCATTAGCTAAATGAGCTTAAGTCATTAAAAAAAAAGGCAGAAAAGAAAAAGGCAGGACTGTGACATTCTGATACTGTGGGATCAGTGAAGCTTAATGGATTTACCACCAGATATTTCCCCATCAGCAGTGCTGGAGTTGCTCAGCTCCAGGCTGGATTAGTGTCACACACCTTTCTCTGGGCGAGTGCCGGGCACAGCTGCTTTCACCAGCCAATCTTTCCTTCCTTGGCTACCCTACTATGTTCATGGTCTAATTTTAGAATTATAAAACAAGTTTGTACTCAGAAAAAACTGCCTGATCACTCATGGAAAATCTGCAGTGCCAGGAGTATTTCACAGGCCAATGTGGAGCTAATGTTCTTTGCTGATGTGCTTTGCTTGGCAGTTTGAGGGGGGCTTTTTTGGTAGGTTGAGGGATTCTTTTTTTGCTGGGTATTTATTTATTTGCATGACTTAACATGGCACATTCTGCCCTAAAATGGAGCCCAGTGCCTGCTTTCCACCGTGCTGGGTTTGCTGTGGGTGCTGCATGTGGGCTGCCAGATTGCAAAATTACCTCCCAACAAGTGAGACAGGAGGAGCAACCTTGGCTCTTGCCTCTCCAGGGAGGAGGATTTGCTGCCTTCCTCTACCTCACACAACCTGAAAATCCTCCCCAGAGCAGAGCAGCTGCTCAGTGCTGCTCCACCAGCCCAGGGGCCGGTCTGCAGCAAGCCCCAGGGTTGTCTCTGCTGGCTGCTGCATGGGGGTCCCACAGGGCCATCTGGAGCTGCAGCACGGCTGTGACCTGCCCCGGTGGCCCTTGGGGTTTGTGGGGACTGGTGCTGGTCCCAGCCCCCTGAACCCGTTCAGCAGGATCAGCAGCACCAGGGAGATGCTGGCCCTGCTCACGTGTGCACAGACCTGTCCCACTGCAGGAAGGGCTGAGCTGGAGCAAACCCTCCAAGATGCAGCTAAGCCTCAAGTCCCAACCTGCACACTGATTTACTTCTATCCCAAAAAGTCTCTGTTGCCACAATACAGCACAGCCCTGGTGATCACAAGCTCTGCAGCTCAATTTCTCCTCCACCACCTTGGCCCTGTGGAGGCACCTTCTGCTTTTCCAGCTGCTGTGGCAATCACCGACCCCCCAATCTGAGTTTTATTGCATTACCTCATTTCTGCTTGAGCCCTTATTCCCCCTGAGGGTCCTTGTTATTCTTTGCAATAGGGACATCCCTCCTCCCAACAGAGTCTTGGCTGCCCTGGGCTTGCAAGATCACTAAAAGCAGAGCTGTTGGTCCTCTGCAATACCTGAATATCCCCAGGAATCCGTTTGACTTTTACACAGCAGGGTGAGCAGTCCGGGGGTCTCTCCTTGCATCGAGGAGGGAGATTGTTTCCTCCCAACCCCCAGCTCCTGCTGCTTTGCTGAGGTTTAACAGTAAATACTAGTTCTGCTCCCCACTTGAGGACAAATGACATTTGGAGCCACCAGCCATGCCATGGTGCACCCCAGAGTGTGGTGGGCTTTGGGCAGATCTGTGGGCAGGCCTGTGTGCCCACAGCAGGATTCAGAAGATGATTAAAAGTATCCACTTATCTGCCTGTGCATCTCAGGGTAACCACAGGTTCTATAAACATTATTCAATTAACACCTCAAAATGCTCTGGGAAGTGGGTAATGAGGCATTATCACCTTTTTCGGGTGATTTAATTGAGAAGTGGTGAGGCTCAGGAATAGCTCAAGGCCCTGTTGGGATTGGAGGCACATGGTCACTGCCCATCCAAAACACTTCCACTGCCACCCCCAGCTCCAGAGCAGGAAAACACCCTGGGAATCTCTGACAGAAGGGGTTATCACCCCACCCTCTGCTTGTGATCCCGTTATGCTGCTCATGGTGCCTGGAGAGCATCTCGGTCTCTCTGTCTTCTCCTCCATGGCAGGAGACCTGCCCAGGAGCAAGGCTCAGAGCCCACACTGCTCCTGACACGGGCAATTCATCTTTCCTGCTCCTGCATGGGAACGCAGGTCTTGTGTGGGAGAACGGGCACGAAGATTCCTCTCAACCACATTTCCATCATCTGGCACCTCTGCTGTTGCTGTGTGAGGGGTGCATGGGCATCCAGAGTCAAGATAATGGCCATGAAAATAATAGATCTCTGTCCCCTGGGTATGGAGATATCCCCAAATATCCCCAGAAGATTAAGTCTTGGAAAGGATCAGCTTTTCTCTTCAGCACCATTTTAAAAAGGAGAAATGTGCTAGGGAGACCTAGCCCTGCAAAACCCTCCTGAGTGTTCAGCCCTGCTGCAGCACCAAGGATGAGTCTTACCAACTCCTCCCCATGTTGTGCTGTCCAGCAGCTGGGACAGACAGAGTTGGGCATTTTTGTAGACTGAGGCCTCTCTGGATGTCCCAAGTGCCTGGTGACACACTGGTGTTGGGGACACATCGCTGGGCTAGGTTTTGAATCAATGCATCAGTGTCCTGCACCCTCCAGGGCAGGATCTGTGGCACTCTCAGGACATTCCCCATCGTGGCACTGTCCCAGCAGAAGGGACAAGGAGCAGGCAGTGGGGACAGCAACTCACAGCAACAAACCCCCGTGCAGGGAGGCAGTGTAGGCACAGTCCCTCCTCTGCAGCAATCCCACCATCACTTCCTTCCTCCTGGAGTTAAGATAGGGAAGGAGGATGCCAGCCCTTGGTAGAATTACACCTCGTGCCTGGGGCTGCTGGAAGCCCAGCGAGCTTCAGCCTCTCTGAATATTTGTACTGCCTGAAGGAACATATCTGGACAGCCCAGGAGGGCACTGTCAGGATGTCCCACAGGGGACACAATGGGGACAGATGGACACCTTGCCCAGCTAGCAGGGGTCACCACAATCCAGCTCCAAGCTGCCACCGAGGGAAAAAAGCAGCAACTTTGTTCTCAGTTTGGCAACAGAGATGAGTTCAAGGTGTGAAATGGGGTGGGAAGGGAGCCCACCACTCCATTTTAAATTATTTACTGCCCAGCATGTGCATGGCTTGGTGCAGGTCAGGGGTCTGAGATGCTGCATGGAAGGTGGATCAGGTGTGGAAAGGGGTGATGCCTCCCCAGCACCCAGCACTAACACCCGGGTGCTGCCTGCCCAGGATGGGCACATCCTGGATCCCACACAGTCTCACTGGCCACAGCTCTGTTCCCCCATGGCTGTCACACTGCTGGATGTTTGCTCAGAGAAGTTTTCTGTTCCTGCCGCTGGTCCCCCCTTGCTGGATGCAAACATGACTGGTCTCCTCAGTACCCACATAAACCCTGACACCCACACATTGCTCTGACCCTCCACAGCTATTTCCCTCCGTCTCAGTGAATGCCATTTCTCAGCATTTCAGATTTCAGGGATATCCCATTACCTTTCATGCTCGGGTGGAAAACGCCAGAGGAGATGTTTTTGTTAAGAGGAGAGCCCCGGGGTCGTGGCAGAGCAGCGCAGCCCAGGCAGGCTCAGATCCACTCCCCCCAACCCCTCAGAGCTGCCCCTCTGCCACAAACCATCAGCTCCCCGTCTGCTACACTACACAAATCCAAACTTCCTCCTCGAGCTCCGAGAGGGGACAGAAAAGCAAGCAAAACCCATGACACACCAACCTCTGCCCATCAGATGGAAGCTGGAGCAGGCTCCGTCTGCCGGCACCAAGTGACAGCTCCCGGCACTCTGCTGAGCCAATTTTGGGCAGCTCTCTCCCTCCAGCTGCCCTCCCAGCCACACAGCACTGCCCAGGCTGCTGCGGGACAGACACAAATGAGTGCAAGCACAGTACTCACGCTGGAGGACTGCCCTGTGTCTCTTCCTGGGCTCCTGGAGCTCAGTTTAGGTCGCGATCAGGAGACGGTCATCTGGAGACAGGAGTGAGCAGTGTGGGTGAACTTGCACAGACAATAAGCCCTAATTTTTTTCCTTGCAGCCTGACTGGTTCTACTGGTTTGCGTTTCTTTGCCCCAGCAGCAGAAAGGAGGCTCAGCTCGGCTAAAGCCACCCAACAGGTTCTGCTGTAACACAAAAAGTGGCAAGACCAGTATGGTGTGAACTCAGATAGAGATTTGATTGTTTTCCCATAATTACAGCTCAACCTGCGCTGCTGGTCGAAGTCAATCACATTAGCAAACAGACCCTTCTAAATAATTCATCCAGCATTAAGATGGGAAGCTTTTTTGTTTTACACAATTTGGCACTTTTTGAAAAGAGAAGAAAAAGAAAAGGAAATGTGACAGCAGCAGCAGGAGCAACAGCATCCTAGTAAATAGAGTGGCACAGCCCAGGGCACACAACTAGCCCCAGCCCAAAAACTCAGGGGAGGGGAAGAGACGTGCCCAGATTGACACAAATGGCTGCTTCAAGTGCAGGATCAAAGCCCATGATCATCCTGGATTTTCTTCTGGGGGCACTTCGCAGCAGCTGGGGATGCTTTAGGGACCAGTGAGGAAAGGCTGGGTGTCTCGGGTGCTGATCCTGGCCAGCAGCCCTAGCTCAGCCAGGGTTCCCTCCCAGCTCCAGCTGCTGACACAAGCAGCTTTCACCCTAAACCGTGGGCTGGTGGAGCCGAAGGCAAAATGGACACTTCCCGAGCCTTTGAAGTGCAGCTACTTCAGCATCCCCCGGGGAAAATGCTGGCACGGATTCCCCTGCCCAAGCCGGGCAGGGACAGCCTTCCCCCGCAGAGCTGCAGACAGCAGCAGCTCCAGAAAAAGCACGAGATGCACTTGCTCCCCATCAGCCTGGCACTGATAAAAAGGGGATAGAAAGTTGTTGCCTGCGTACCTGGGACCCAGGCAGCTCATCCTGCTCTGCCAAAAGCTGGGCCCTGCTGTGCTGGCACAGCCACCTCCGAGCGCGGCTCCGGCTCGGGAGGGACGCGTCCCTCTTGCTTAATAGGACACGTAACCCGAGGAGGGTGGCTTCCCTGTGACATGTGCAGGGCCGGCGGACAGGGAGAGCTCCTGTGGAAGGGGATTTGGAGCACTGAGGCTGAGCTGCTCCTCCCCTGAGTCATCCCATGGGCTCATCTCCAGAGCTCGGTGCCCAGCCAGCAGCACAGACCCTCTGCTGGTGTAGAGTCCCCTCCATCCACCAGCAGAGATACCACTGCTCTGCCTTACACCCCAGCTGCTGAGCTGACTCCTCAGTCATCCCAGCAGAGCACGGAGCATCCTTGGCAGGGCTTCCCTGTGGCAATCACATCTCTCAAACCGTGGCTTCCAACTTTGCTCCCGCTCGCGGACAGGTCGGGCAGGTGGGAGCAGCTGGGGCTCCCAGGAATGTGGCTGCACACCCATGCTATGGAAATGGGTGGCAGGTAAACAAGCAGCTGCTGGGCCAGCCGTGGTCCTGGGCAGACCTGTAGGGGCTGTTTGGTGATTGCTCTACGTGCATGAAATTCCTGACTCATTCCTCTGCAAGAGGGACACAGCACAAGGTTGTGGGGGTGTTTTCCATCCAAGCCTTCTTATGAGCCACCTACAATGGGCAGAGGGAAGCTCTTGGCCTTCATAGTCCCTCTTTCCTTTAGAGCTCTTTGTTTTATTGTTGGATATGACAATTTGAGATTGTTTGATATGGCCTGGTACGTCAGGCTGATGGTTGTGGTGGTGGAATTAATGGCAACCACATGGGAGAGAGATCCTTGCTCAGACCAGCCTGGTGACATCAAGGGAGGGGCACTGGGGTAACTGGGAGGTGTGGGGCTTGGGGAGATCACCTGCAGCAGCCAGAGCTCTCAGCAGTGGCACTGGGACCTGGGGCACCGAGCCATGGGGACACTGACACCATCCCACACCTGCCTCCAAGAGTTCTGTGGCAGCTCCTGCAGCATCAAGGAGAGGAACACCAAAAGAAGGGTTAATGGGAGCAGCTGCTCGTGGGTCTGAGGAGGCTGGAGGCAGAGCAGCTGTCTGGAAGTGTTGTGCTGGTGCACAAGAAGGCAGGATGGACATTTCTGGGAATCATCTCCATACAACCTCCTCTTGTCTTGCAGGTGTCTACTGATCACACAGATTGCTCACAGAAACCAAGGTTTGTCTGCTTCCTGGTTGAAGAGCCAAAAGGTCTGGGCAGGAATGGATTTCTTTACATTTAGGAACTTAGAAAGAAAAAAAAAATCAAGCCCCTTTTCTAGAAGGAAAATAATAAAATAAGAAAAGAAATGCAAAACCACTGAAGCTATTTGATCAAGGCTGAGACAGGTGTCTGCAGCTGGAAAGCCAGAGAGATGACAGAGCACCTTTATTGAGCAAGACAAGAAGGATCTTCAACAGGTTCCAACATACCTTGGGGATATGTGATGGGGAAACTGTTCTGGTGGTGGGAGAACTCATCCCCAGAGCTGAGTCATACTGACCCCCACCCAAAAGCGAAGGATAAGAGCAAGTTAGGCTTTCAGGAAAAGCTGATCAACAAAATGAACATCTGTTATGGATGCAGCTTGCCCTTCACTCCATAGAATCAATAGAATGGGAAAAAACCCACCCTGTTTCAGGAGAGAAAGCACATGATTTGTTCCCACTGAAGGGGACACCACAGGGCACGCAGGACACCCAGGGGAGATGTTCCCTATGGGCTGGGCTACAGTACCTGAGCACAGAGCAGAGCTGGAGATCAGATGCTGGTACATCCAAGAGCCCAAGTCCCCAGGGGATTTCAGGGTGGCCTGTCCAGAGCTGTAGACCAGTATCCTGCAGCATCCCTGGGATGGGCTGACAGCCTCACGCTGGGCTGAAATGGGCTCCTGGGCCATGGATGTGGATGGAGGCCCCAGGTGAGGATGCTGCTAAAGCCCACTAGGGTGCTGACAAAAGCATCCCCACATCATCACCAATAACTCATGGGCAGGAGGGATCAGGCAAACAGCTTCTCTGGTGTGCCAGCACCTGAAGGATTTCTCCCTGGTATTTAATCCAATCCCGCCCTCTGCCAGTTTGAAGCCGTTCCCCCAGTCCTGTCACTCCTCACAGCCTGAGCTGGGCAGTTCACAGCCTGATCCTCTTGGGCTTTTCATCAAATCCCATCAGAGCAAACCCAAAAGAGTTCCTGCAGCAGGAACGAGCACATGGGAACAGCATCGCTGGGCAGAGGCTGCTCCGCACAGACACAGAAACAAAGACAAAAATCGGAAGGGCAGGTAGATCAGCGTTACCAGCCGGGTATGAGAGAATGAGAGAAGGAAATATCCCCTCGAAGAGCCGCCCATGCCCTGGAGTACGGAGCGGGCTCTGGCAGTACACACACGGAGAGCAGCACACACATAGCAGGCAGCTTCCACCAGAGGCTGCTCGATGGCTTCGAAACACCTCCTCTGCCTGCAGCCTCTGCAGAGGACACAGCCCCGGGACATCGCCAGAGGCAGGGTTTAGAGCCCACAAGCTCGGAGGGCTCCGGTGACCCTGGGCAGCGCTGGGTGCTGGCCCC
This sequence comes from Prinia subflava, assembly GCF_021018805.1. Classification (NCBI taxonomy): domain Eukaryota; kingdom Metazoa; phylum Chordata; class Aves; order Passeriformes; family Cisticolidae; genus Prinia; species Prinia subflava. The sequence continues at coordinate 27,015,561 of NC_086254.1, forward strand.
GAACGATGGAGCATCATTACCTGCAGGGCCAGGGCAAGGAGGTTGCTGGCTGCTTTTGTCACCTTGAAAAGGTTGAAAGGCTCTGTAAAAGCGAGACAAGGAAAGGCTTAGCTAAGCCAGTGGTTTTCTGGTGTTATAAGCACTTAAATTACACTAAATAACAAAGGCAGCCTTTGTGGGCTGTGGTTGTGCCACTTCTCCCTGGATTTGCATGGGGTGGCACTGGGTGGCACAGGGTGCAGGTGAAGAAGAGATGCTTTAACTCTGGAGGTCACCCACAGATCTCAGAAACATGCACAGAAAAAGCTACCTTGAATTTCCATTATTAAAAGATACAAAACCAGACCAGCTGGGGAAAGGGCAGCCAGGTGCGAGGGTTTTCCCTCAGCTGGAAGGAGAAGCAGATGAGTCCTTTCCACTCTGGCTCAGTTTTCCTTCACCTTCTCCAACCTACACCATCTGGGCTGCAAATGCCCTGGGTGTGCAGCTCTTGCCTTCCAAGGTGCTGGGAACGTGCAGGAGAGTACAAAGACATCATCAGAATGGGTGGCAGCTGTTCTCAGAGAAGGGCAAAGGGGTGGTGGGGAGGTACTGTCGATGCCAGGCTTTGGCACAACTTGTCCAGTCAGGAAATATGTTGTAAATTTTTGTGATCCCACCTACATTCACCTGTTCCTGTTGCTGTTGTTCACATCTTGCCAATAAACAAAAGTCTAAATATTTTATACCCTGAAGAAGATTGTCTGTGTGGATGGTGTGGCTTGCAGAGCTCAGGGTGCCTGGCTCCGTGCTGAGGATGCTGAGGGCTGGCTGGGCTGTGCCAAAAGTTGAAACAAGCACTTTTAAACTTTACAAAAATGTTCTCCTTTTGACTCATCCATCTTCATGCCAGCTCTCAGCCAGCAGCAGCTCAGCCCAGGCTGGGGATACACAAATGAGTTGAAATGTTGGGGTTCTTCTCTCCACCTCTGCCCTCCCCTCCTTCTGCAAGGAGATTAATGCAATTAGGGTTTTGTAATCATTTCCTCTCTGCCATGAAAACATGCAGGGGGAGTTTACAGCTGGCTCTCACTGCCCAGGGATGGAGGACAGCCAGGCAGCCCCTCTTCCAACTTGCATTCCCATCCAGGCTGGACCAGAATGCCAATCTTGCCCAAAATTCATCTTTTTATCTACAAGGAGAGAGGATCCAGGTCTTTTTTCAGCTGGCTCCCTCTTGACTAAACCAACAAGGACCCCGCTGCCCTCTAACACATCCTGGCTCTATTTTAAGTGGTCATGACCCATAATTTGAGAAACTCTGCACTTAATAGTCCTTCCTGTCTCTTACTCCTCCATCTCTGCTCTGTCTCCTGCAATATCCATTTTCCCTTGCCCCTCCCTCCTCCCCGGGCCAAAAAGAAGTAAAAAATTAAGTGTGAATTTCAGAGCAAAAGATGCTTTTGTGTTTTTTTTACAGAGACACTGAGAAGTGAAGGCATAACCCTTCCCATAAATTATAGTCCCATGAAAATGGCTCAAATTGCATGGAGTTTGCAAATTACAGAAGATGCAAATGTCAGTTGAAGAAACTCTGGCAGTAAATATTTTTCTCAACTGCTTCATTAGCAAAGCTTTTGGCTGGAAAGGCTCCTGCTCTCAAGAGCTGGGGAAGGATGACAGCTCTTAGGCTTTAAATGGTTTACCCACAACACACAACTATGTCATTTATCCCTCTGTAATTAATTAATAAAATATCAGTATTAAAGACAAGAAAACTTATTTTGAACTTCATTTCTGGCACAGATCCTTGGAAAGAAAGATGCTCCATAGCTCTCCTTGGCTCTCCCTGATGTGTTATCTCCAGTGTGGCAGCACCTGAATACCCAACATAGGAACCCTGAATGTGCCAAAGTCAGGTTTTCCCCTCTGTTTCCATCTCCTCTTTCCCATGATGGAAAACCAGCAGCAAAGTTCTCATGCCACAATAAAAAGCAGGAATGAGATGATCTTCCTGAGTCCAGTCAAAGTGGAGAGAGCAAATGTCGAACCAGCTATGGAGCATCTAATCCACTAATCCTTCACTGGTTTTTCACCAATCTCTAAATAAATAATATTTTTTTAAAGAAAAACCTCTAGAAAACCCAATTCTTTGGTTTGCAGGGGTGGGTGATCAACTTTTAGGCAATCTACTGCAGCTCTCCATCAAGTGTGGCACTGTCAGAGTGGTGTACATGGCTGTGCCATGTCTGGGATTTATGTCCCCTCCTCCTGAGCACAGATAAGGACAACAGCATCCCAAGTATTTAAAAGAACCTCTGCAAAATCCTTCTCCAAGTGTGAAAACTCCTTTGTGGAATGTGCTAGATTTGGGCCAACTTCTCCCCCACAAGGGCTGTGTCCAACTCAGACCTTCCAGGCATGGGTTATTGCAGCTCCCCTTGCCTGCCTTGCTCCCTCGCCCTGCTGTGGGATGGATGGAGCTTGGCACACAGGGGTGGCTGGAGGATGGATCCTGCAAACCTTCCCTCTCCCCTCCATCTGCCCCTCCTGCCTGGAGGGCTCTGAGCACACCCACCCCAGTAAAACCACAGCAGCCACAGCCTCTGGGTGCCCCCAGGAGCCTGCCCCTCATACAGCTCTTTTTGGGAAGTGTTTTAGCACGTTCCTCTCCATCACCTGGCAAAAGCAACACCCCCTCCGTGCTCTTTGTAGCAATGAATGTGAACCTAGGAGTGGAGGGCTTCACTGCCTGCCCCCACGCTGGCCTGGCTGCTCCCAGCCCCATGATTTATGCTTTGATTTGGGAATGCCTCTTCCTGCCAGGTGATCACATGGGCCCTTGCCTGCACGTTATTTTTGTATTTGCTTTTCCTTCCCTTCCCTCCCTGCTTCCCCCTCAAAATGGTTTTCATTTTTATTAAAGCAATTTATTCTGGCGGTTGCCAAAAGCTTATCGGGTTCGGCACACGTTCAGACAAGTTGTGCATGGTGATTTTGGAGGTGGGGGGGTGCTTGAGGTGAAGAAAATGAATGAAAGCAACTCCAAAAAGGCAGTTGAGCAGGGCTGGAGTGATCATGGCCCAGCTCCAGCACCAAGATTTTGGCTCCAGTTGAGGTGGAGGTCAGCAGCAAGACAGTCTGCATGGAACTGGGGAGGACCAGAAAAGGGTGAAAGGGAATGGGGAGAGCTGTTTCCACCCCCTGGAGCTGTTTGCCATGTGGCCACTGCCAATCTGGAGCTGTTGGTATTTAAAATGGCACATAGAGAGGGGTCCGTCCTCCCTCAGAGGTTTGTTAATGAGCATCCTGTTAAGAAACTCCTTGGAAACTTCAAGGCAAGACAAATCCTCTTGGTTGATAAATTAATTTTCTCCCTTTGCTTGACCCGTCAGTCTGCTCTGCCAGCAACATTCCCATTAGCTCTGGCGGGGTTTGCCAACATTTGCTGAGATCCAAGACCCAGAGAAATCCACTGGAGCCTTTCCATGGGTCTCGAGGAGCTCTGGGTCAAGACTTCTGCCTGCAGGATGAGGCCTGGGGTCTGTGCCTTGGCTGCCTGCGCCGAGCCTGCCGGTGAGTGATGAGCTGTTGAACAATGTCTTCATCTCTGGGCAGGGCCGGCAGGAGGGATGGGGATGCTAACTGGAACCAGCCTGGAATGAAGTCATTTGTTTCGCCACGCTGTTTCCCTTCCCCTGAAGGTTCCCAGGGAGGGAAGTGGAGCTCCCAGGCAGCGATGTCTGCAAAACCCCAGGGCTCTTGTGTCGTTGGGTTAAAGCTTCACAGCCCCAGAGGATGTCACACGATTGCCCCACGCTGCTGGTCCCACCACAACAGACCTCCCACTGCTGCTTTCCTGCAAACACTGTGGCTCTGCTGGGAAGGGGCTGTGGCAAATGCCAGTGGTATGAGGCAGAGCACAGCCTCAGAGAAGGCTGCCCTGTCCCGTCCAAAAAGAGTGAAAATTCTCTGAACCGGCAGTTTTCCAGCGCTCCTTGAGAGGCAGCTAAACACGGCTTTTATCAGCCTATGAGAGCTTGCAAAGATAACACTTCAAAGGAAACACGGTCTAAATACACCTTTAAAAGCCTTAAAATGTAATTCCATAAATGTTTGTGTTACTGGGGCAAGAGATAAAGCCCAGTGGTATTACTGAATTGTAGTGGGGCTGAATACCTGCAAATTTCCCTCGTGTCCCTATCAGATGAATGGTTCACTTATTAATCTGTATCTGGGTGCAGTGGAGCCCTTTCCTTTCTCCATAATCTTTTTCTCCCATCTCTGGCCACTTTGCTGCTCTGGACCTGGGTATGGGTGTGAATCCCAGCAGGATTTTGTCTCTGGGTTGATACAGAAACCCTGTCCCTGCAGCTTCACGCCACCCGTGAAGATTAACAAAAACCCCAAGGCTACGGAGAAATAACAAAAAGCAATTCTCACTTAGTTGTTGATGATGATCCCAGTGGTTTGGAAGTGGTTGATCCCTTTGTCCTCTGCTGTTGGTGGATCAGGACTATGTTGGCTCCCTGTCCCAAAGGATGGACTGCAGGGGCCATTTTTACATAGATTTAGGTTAGGGATTAACAATAAATTCTCTCCTGTGAGGGTGATGAGTCACAGGCTGCCCATAGAAGCTATAACTGCCCCATCCCTGGCAGTGTATCATTCAGTGCGTTCATTCTTAAATACTTAATTAAATTCTGAAGGTGTTTTCTTCTTTAACCCCTCATATTCACCTTTCTTTAACCTGTCAGACCACTTTTCAATTCTCTTCTCTCTTCCAAAAGAAAACCCTCTGGATTTCTTTGGATGCCAGAAAGCAAGACTTTGAATATTTGGTTTTGATCCAGAAGCACTTCACTCACTCAAAGCCAAAGGAAAGGTATTTGCAATTTTTTTTTGTTTTTGCACTGCACAGTGCAGAAAGATGTTTAGAAAGAGCAGGGATGAAGGCTGGCCCAGGGTGTGCCACGTCCCTGGGACCTTGTCCTGTTGGAGCCACCACTAGAATCCGACAAAAACCAGCTGTTCCCCCCCAAAACCCACACAGTCCATAGGGAACCTTGCTGAGGTCATGGTTTGCAGGGAAGGCTGCTCTACTCTGCAGAAAATGTCTCTGGAAGCCCTGAGACCAAGGGACGGCAGCTGGGAGCCGCCCACCCAGGGGGCTGGGAGCTTGCAATCAGGAGTCAACAGAGATGAAGGATGGCAGAGGGAGAAATCCTGTGTTTTCTCTCCAGGAGGTGTTTTCTCTCCTTTATCTGGTGCACACAGGCTGTGTGTGTGTGTGAACTGTCAGTGCCTGGGACATTTCACCCATCCCCTGCTGCTCAGCATCCCAGGGCTATCCCAGAAAAGGCAGTGGCTGCAGCAGCACCATCGGCAGCTCAAGAGCTTTAGCCTGGGCTGTAAGCACCCATCCTTCTCCAAAAGTCCCTTTTTGAATCCTAATTCTGTGCTTGCTCAAGGGCTCCTCTGGCTCCTGGTGCTCAGGATGAGTCCCCAGCCTGTGGGGTTGACAGGTCAGTGGCACAGCTCAGTAAACTCCAGTCATTAATGGTAAATAAAGGCTTAATCGTTTGTGTAATCTGCCTTAATTACCAAAGAAAAGCAACTGGTCTGAGCCCACCCAGAGGCTGCCGTGTCAAACACTTCTCCCCATGGTGATTGATGCTGGGTCCCCAAAATTCAAGCTGATAGGAGCACGTTGAGTGAATGCTGATGGACAGGAGAAGGCACCTGGAGGGGACACATCAACCCAGGGCTTTATTTTCAGCCCAGAGCTCCTCAGCCCATGGCTGGGAGTGGTTTCTGCCAGGGCAGTCCATCATTCTTGCTGGAACTGTCCACTCATGAGAAGAAACATGCCACTCCTATTATTTTTGCTTTTCTTTCAGGCCAGGATACCCAGTTTCATTGCAAAGAAATTCCTTTTTAATTTCATTTTACCTGATTGTTGTGTGCTTTTCTTCCTGTGAGAGCCAAGTGCTATCCATGGGTACTGCCCAGGATTTCAGATCTTGGTGTCCATCCAGTCCTCAGTGGAAATGAGGGACAGATTTCTTTAGTTGTGTGACATCTTTGCAGCCTGAATTGCCTCCTGTTTTACAGCTCTGACTTGCAGCTTGCTGTGCATGCATGCTAAAGCTGATGACTTTTGATTAACGGTGGTATTAAATCATCAAATAAAAACTAATGAAGGAGAGAGCCAGAAGATGTGATGATGATGAGGGGGAGGAATTCAGAGTAGCAGAGGGGGCCAGGCATCACCCATCCAGCGCTGCTGAATTTATGTGTGTGTTAATTAACATTTTGATTCATTAGGGTTGGCTCATGGTGGGGATTCATGGATGAGAAGGCAATTTAGGAGCTGCTGCCAAGCAGAATTTCCCATTGTGCTGGTGAAGGATAGAACTGGATCTTAAACTTAAGTGGAAATAAAAAGAGGGTGTAAATGGCAAGGTTTGGGGTCCAAGACAAGAGTGGAGGCACTTGAGAATGGCCACAGAAATGCACAAAGAAGGCTCCTGCCCACATCAGGCTTTCTGAGACACGGCCATGGTTAGGTGAGCTCACCAAAATCTGGCATCTGGGTCTCCCAGCCTTCAACTGTACCTGCACAAGGCACTGTACATCTTCTCCTGATGTCATTCCATGGCACAAAGAGGTTACTGCAACAGGAGAGCCATGGCCACACCACTCATGTGCAGCCAAGTGCTGAATCACCTGGGTCACCTTTATGAGATGCCATTGACATGTGTTATATATACATTTTACAGAAGGAATATTTCCAGGATGTTTTATTGAGCATTAATGTCCTTTATATGTATTGCTTCTTTTATCCCTTTGCATAAAAAGCCAGGTGTACTTTATTTTGCCATGAATTCTGGCCACCTGGGACTGTGAAGAGAGAAGAGTTACAGCTCAAACAGTTCAGAAATATCTAAAATTCACCTGTAATGATTCCTCATCCATCACTGCACTGCTATTTGAAGCTTCAAAACCCTGGGACATCCCAAGGCTCCAGGTGAGCATTGCATGTACTCTTTACACACCCTCCTAATAATAGAAATTATTAACCACAATTAAGAAGATGAACCAGCTTCTCATGGGTGTAAATCAGCCCAGCACCAGTCCAAGCCATCAAGCCTTGCTATTGTACAGCAGCAGCAGACTTAACCCTGGGATCTAGACAAGGAAACACTGGAAACACAAGGAAATACTGATCCAAGAACCAGAGGGAAAGGAATGATTCTTCTTGAGTCTCTTCTATATCTTCTCTGTTCTCAGACTGGGAATTACAAAGATGCATAACACAGAAAATAACCTGATTAATTCTAGCTCAAACTCAAGAAACAAAAGGGTCAAAATCAGAAATTGTGGCCATTCTGTTTTGCCCAGTGCCCGTTGAGCAGCTTTTTTACTGATAATTCTTCTCCTAATGCCAGAAAAAAAGCCCAGCCAAGTTACTCTGCTGGCTCACTGTACTTATAAGAAGTGCATTTGGCCTCACGAGGATGTATCAAAATCTTGATGTTTAGCAGAAAATAAAAATATTTGCACTCAGTTCATTTATAGAGCTTGCACATAAAATCCTCCCCCTCAGGGCATTTCCAAGGAAAAGACTGGAAATAAAAATATAAATTCTAAACAGCAGTAAAATGTTTATCGCTTTGGGGGTTATGAGTGTTCAGCTTTTATTACTACAAAAATCAATTTACTGATCTCGGGTTTACTGCAAAATCACAAAAGTGAAAAGCTGAATTCATTTGTTGTCCAGGGCTTTGCTGCTTCTCCCTTCCAGGTCTGAGGAGAGATGTGTCCTGCACATCCCTGCTCCCCTCCTCCTCCCCACCACGGCTCCTCTCCTGACACCAACAAAACTTCCCTCCCACCTGAGTCCCTCTCCCTGCACCTCTCCGGGGAGACCAAGAGTCCAACCTGAAAAAACAAAGTCTGGAAAACCCAAGGAAATGGCCAATTTCCTCTGGCAGGGGTTTTGGAGGTCCCCATCACGAGCTGCAGTTTGGGATGGGGGTGCAGGATGTGGCTGAGGAAAGGGGCTGCTGAAAGGGTCCTGCATGTGAAAACATCCATGTGGACTTCACCTGTGGATTATCTGCTGGAAAGTGCAAACCTTCATGTGAAAAATAATGTTGTGATGTTGTGTTAGTCATTCCAACACTCAAAATAATAAAATAATAATAAGGAAGAAAGGGAAAATAGATGCTTAGATGTCATTCTGCTGTGACACTTTAGCAGGTATCATTCAGTGCAACTCAATGCTCCCATGTAGCCACTCCTCTATTTTAATTCCTGGAGTTTTTAAGGCAAAAAAAAAAAATTGATTATGTTTTAACAGATTTAGTGTCAAGCAGTTTGGACAAAAATCTTCAGGCTTGCTGTCCCTCAGCCGTGGCCCAGAGGGGACTCATGGCTGTGCTGCTGTGGTGGTAAAACTTTGCAAATCCTTCCCAGTCTGGCACATTCACCTCCCAGAGTCCCAGCTCTCAGTCAATCCAAGTATTTCAGATAAAGGGAATTTCAGCCCTGCTGATGATTTCTGGGGAAAAAAATGTAGCAGAAACTCCATTTTTTCTCCAAATATTGAAGGAGGGCTGGGCCAACTCTGCAAACAGTCAGAGCAAATGTTTTGGGGAGCGATGAGGAGGATGAAAGGCGCCAAACCGAGTGAGTCAGTAAATATCTGGGGATAGCTGCAGGTTCTGGGAAGGAGAGGAGCAGGAGAGTGTGTTGGGGTGGGAGGGTGAAACTCCCACCTGGTATTAATAGTTCTGGCCTGCTCTGCATGCTGAAATGTGATCAGAGAGATGTGGAGACAGTGTGCAGGAGGGAAGGTTCATACATGCTGTACTGGCACTGGGGATTTTAATTTAAATCCCATTTTGCCTCTGCGGTGTCACCCCCAGCCTGTGGCCACTGCCATCCATCAGCCTCTGCACTGCACTTCTGTAAGCTGAGCACAGTTTGCTTCCATCCTTGGGAACCTGTGGGGCAGGCTGGATGTCTGGGAAGGGGACAGTGTCACCTCTGTGTGCTCTGACAACACCAAGGTGACCCGCCCCAGATGCAGGTGGGACTCCTGCCCTTTCCCTTTCACCTCCCCGCTCCCCCAGCAGCCCCACCCCAGGTGGGTTTTCCAGCTCTTGCAGCCTCACAAGATTTATCTATCTATCCTGCAAAAGATGGAAAGTGCTTTACAATTGTCCCAGGGGTCATCTGATAACCCTGTCAGGCTTAACTGTGCCATAATCAAATCTCCCCCCACACCCTGGCACAGGGCAGGATGAATCAACCGAGAGCAAACACCACTGACAGACCCCACCAACATGAATGGCATGAGCTCACAAATAATTCATTAAAAGTGTGCATGCTGGAGAGGATTCATTTTCATTTCCTAAAAAAAAAAAGAGAAAAACAAAAAGGGAAAGGCATGAAACGACACCCTGAGGCACACAGAGGTGCTCCTCTTGGCTCTGTAGTGCTCAGAACACAGATATCCCAGATCCTGCAGGAACAACCCCTCTGCTGGCAGCTGATGAAGGGAGGGGAACACCTTTCCACCTTTCCTGCTGCCACCAGCACCCAGTCCCACACAGTGTGAGCAGTGCCCTGATTCCCAGACTCCTCTGACAATTAACACATGAGTGTTTATTTATCAGCAAAGATTTCACAGTAAATACCCCTGTTCACCCAGCTTTGCAAGCCAGCAAGGACTCCACAATAAATATCCCTATTAACCAACCTTTCAAGCTAAAAGAAAAAAGAAAAGCATAGATTTTATGTGGGTTATTTAACAGACTTCTCCAAAGCCACCTCACTGTCCCCTCAAGCCACGACAAGGGCCATGGTTACACCGAGCTGACACCGCTGTTTCCCACAGAACTATTGCAGGAGCCCCACCAGAGCCAGCTCATTCCCTGCAGGACGGGGAGGAGCAGCTCACATTAAATATGGGAAGTGACTGCCACCTCCAGCCCTCTCCCTGCTACTGGAGCCAGCAGCTCTGGGCGCTGGGGGAGCCTGGAGCCTTCCTTGACTGCCTGTGCTGGGGATGTAAACAGTGGGGCTGGAGAGCAGGAACACGGATGGCAATCAGCCCAGAGCTATTAGCTGGGCCTGAATATCATATACTCCAAGCTTCCTTGATCCACTGGAATTTATATGAGCGTTAATGGGCACTGTAAATTGCTGTCAGCATGGATAACTCAATCCTTGCTCTTTTGGAGAGGTGAAGCAACGGGGGAAGTGGAGGGGAAGAGGGGAAGGTGGCCTGAGATGCACGTGAGGAGCTGTACAACAGCTTTAAGGCACTGCTGTCTGCTGGTATATAACAGATAATAAAAATATGCTTTAATTTAGAATGTGAGGGTATGGTGTCAAAATAAAATGTCTCAAGGACAAGTAGGGAACATAAAAAAGTCACAGCCCATGCTGTGAGCATCAGCTGCACATCATAAAGATACATTAATGGTATATTTCTTTAAAAGAAATTTTCATACTTCTGAGTTTTATGAGAAGTAAGATTTTTAAATATCAAAAGAGGAAATTTTATGATTGGGGGGGAAAAATTGTTCAGATGAAGGTGATGGATACAGCAAGAGCCCAGAAATAAAACACTTTACCTTTGGTGGTGCTGCAGTGACCAAGGGCAATGACCCTGCTGTGCTGAGCCTGATGTGCCAACCCTTCCCTCCACCCATTCTGCAACCATGGAACCAGTGGGATTTTTTATTAAATGGTGGCATGGCCAGGCCCCAGAGATCAGAGATACAGGCACAAAATAATGTTGGATTGTAAAACAACAGGCAAGCAAAGCTGCTTAAACCAGACTCACTGATTACCAGTGGTCAAAAATAAAATCAATGAAAGAAATGTGGTTTTGATGTAGAATTCAAATGTTAGAGATAAAATCAATTAATCTGAGTATGGATAATTCTGTTTTTATTCTGAGCTCAGAGAAATATTATAGAAAAGCTCACAGCATTGGAGCATCTTTGCTTCCTGGGTTCATCTGGGCTCTGGAACAAAAAAGAGTCCCACGAGTTCATTTTTATCAGAGGAAAAAAGCATTTTTAACCCAGTGACTAAAATATCCATTCCTATTGTTCCACCTCTCTGTCAGCCCCTGGGAAGAATAACCTGGCATTTCCTTCCCATGTCCTGCAGCTAAATCTGCAGGTTCCAAGGGAAAGCTCACAAAAATGGGGAATTTCTAAAAGTTTGATCCCGTGTGCAGCCATCAAGTTGCTGTTGCTAGCCACTGCTTATCTGTATAGTTCTAATGTGAATTTTACTGACGTGATTCTGAACAGGATCGGGGTACTGGGATGCTCCTGAGCTGGCTTGCAATAATTTGCTGCTTTAATATGTGTCTTTAGAGAGTTAAGCTGAAAGAGGGCAGGTTCAGATGAGATATTAGGGAGAAATTCTTCCCTGTGAGGGTGCTGAGGCCCTGGCACGGATTGCCCAGAGAAGCTGTGGCTGCTCCATCCCTGGAGATGTCCAAGGCCAGGTTGGACAGGGCTTGGAGCAACCTGGGAGAGTGGAAGGTGTCCCTCCCCATGGCAAGGGGGCTGGAATAAAATGAAATTAAAACCCTTTGAACCCAAACTATGACAGGTTCATATTCTATGATATTTTTCTACAGCTCTTCTTATTCACTAAAGGTGAAGAGATTTTGCTGCAAAGCAGAGCAGAAGGGTCTGAGAAGGATGGACATTGCTTGCCCAGATTGCATTTGGAGTCTCCTGTTTGGAGGATGGTGCCTGCCCTGCTCCCGCTGAACACAAAGGACCATGTGAAGAGAGCTGGGCTGCATGGTCAGGCTGCCAGCACACCCCCAACCCAGGAATGGCAGATCTGGAGCAAGAAGCACTAAAATTCCATCCAAACCCCTTAGAAAGGCATCTTTATCTCAACTATAAAGCCACTTTGCAATGTCTTGGAGAGTACATTGTGCTTGTGCAGTGTGACTGCTCATGGTGAATGAATATCAATGCCCTGCATCCAAAACCTCTCCCAGGGCACTCAGTGTCCATCACAGACCCTCAAAACCCACAAGAAGAGATCCCTCCCTCCTGGCATTTAAAACCTGTGCTCAACCCAGTTGTGCAGAAATTGCAACCGTGAGCATTGCTCTTGTAAACCTTTCAGGAGAAACATCCTTAAAATAAACCAAGCCCTGTTCTCTTGGACTCCTGATGCCACTGCAGCATCCCCAAGGACCAGGAGGATTCTCCACGAGGATAAGATGGCACTCCTCTTCCCCATGGTCCATAAAACGTGCCTACCATTCATTGTTGGGCTGCTCAGAGCCTTGTGTGGTCCATTATATTTTATGCCAGTTTCCTAAACATTCACAGTTAAATAAACTATGATAACACTTCATAAACATTTTTCTAACATGTGGAATGTTTGACATGAATTTCAGCTATTTTAAAACTAATAAACAATTGTCAATCGGATGTTGGAGACTAAGCAGAAGCCACAACTGTTCTTATGGAACATCAAAGGCATAATAAATATCTGATTTTTTTTTTTTTTTTAAGCAAGGCTTTTGTACTTTTGCCTATGAGCCTCTGTCAAGAGCGTGGCGGGACGAGAGCTGGGGCTGTGTGTTATTGACTGCTGTGCTTTGGGTTTTCAGCAAAAAATAGGAGAGGTTACACTTCATGGGATCAGCTTGCACTTCAGAAATCTCCTGGTGTTTTGCAAACAAGCTGAGCAGACTCCAGGCTCCTGAAAGTGCAGGCACAGTTTATTCTCACAGGTGAAAGGCACCTTGCAGAGCCTCACTGGTTCTGCCACTCCTCTGGCATCATCCTGGGGCGAGCATGACCAGTGGCCCTTTGATGGCCCAGAGCTCACCCCACAAAGGGCATCTCTGGACGGTTTTGCACTCTGCAGTATCCACACCGTGTCCCTCAGCATTTGGGACAGTGCCACCAGGCAGGGACAGCAGCACAGAACCAGGGCGCCAAGCACTCACAGCTCCTCCCCGGAGCAGGACCAGCCCTTTGATCCTGCCCTGATGGGTGGGAAGGGGAGACTGCTCAGGAAAAATATTTGTCAAGAGAAATACAACGTTGCTGGAGTATTTTTTTCTGAGGAGTGCCCTGGGTTGGAAAAAAAAAAAAAAAAAAGAAAAAGCTGATTTCGAATAACAGCTCATTTAACAAGAGATAGTCTGTCTCCTTTAATCTATTGTTCACAAGGTCCCTACTGGTTAAAGGTTTCCCGCCCAACAACGAGAGCTTGGGAGCTTTGGAGAGGAAACCAGCACAGCCTAATATTTATCTGTGGGCACATCCATCAGGGAGGAGGCACCCCCAGCAGCAGAGCTATCAGGCCCAGGCTCATCTCTCCTGTGCCACGAAGGATGTGCAGCTCCAGAGAGATGAAAGCTGTTCCCCAGTTTGGGATGACGGATGGTGGCCAGGGTGGGGGAGGACTGCTGGGATAACTGTGCTGCTTTACAAAAACTGCAGAGTTTTGGAACCAAATCTGAGGGAAAGTTGTACAGTCTGAGGACCAGATGCACTAAAATCTCTGGTTTCTGCCATGACACAAGACAGAAGCATTGGACAAGTCCTTTAAAGCCACCCGTGAGGCTCACAGGGATTTGGGATGCTCTTGCCAGGCTGCTGCAGAGCCAACAATCCCCAGTACAGGGCTGTCCTTGTGCCTGAACAGCTCTGCCTCCTGGAGCCCCTCTGCCCTCACAAATCCTCCACTCAGTAAAACCCCAGAGGTCCATGAGAGGAAGAAACAGGAAGGCCTGAAGCTGTCAAGCAGCTCTCCCACCCCTCCCCAGCACTGCCTGTGGGCTCCCAGGTGTGATGCCCAAGGAAAACCATGCAGGGAGCTGCTGCAGCTTCCACTGGCTCCATGCTGCTCTGCTCCACCTGACAAAACCCTCTCGAAATTCACACCTCAGCTCATGCCACTGCCAGCAGATGCCTCGTGCTGCTGCCCAGGCTTTGTTTTAGTCCCTTCTGCTCTGGGATGTCACTTCTTGCTGACATATCTGTGTCTCTCACATCTGTGCTGCCGCTGTCCCCTGCATCAGAGCCACAGGAAGGTTTTTGCTGGCCCATTTTCACCCCTCCTGCCTGGCTGGCTGGGACAGGGCAGGCACCCAGCTTTTCCCACCAGCAGGAAAAGGCTGGTGAGCCCCACTGGAGCCAGTCTGGCTGCTCTGGGCCGAGCTGGGCGCTGGGGCAGATAAGTAAACACTTGCAGCTCTGACATAAATTACTTTAGTCCTTGACAGCAGGACACTGACCAGGGTCGCCTGATAAGGGAGGGAAAGCCTTGCATGTCTCTCAGTCCCACTCAGATATTTCACAATAAATGTCACTGGGAAAGAATAGACACTTCTGTACCCATTAGGCAGCTGCATGTTCCTGTCACCTTGAGAAGAAGGGACGCATTGTCAGAGCTGTCGGAGCAGGCAGGAACCAGCTGTTAATCTGCTCTGACATCCTTTTTCACAGAGCAAGTGTGAACGGGGCGTTGCAAAAACCCAGTGGAAAGGTGATTAAAAATAGGCCCTCCATGATCATCTACAGGGTCTGTCACTGTGCTGCTGCTGGGGAGCCAGAGGATCAGGATGGAGGCACCAGCTCCTCCTGGTCTCAGCTCCACCACACTCCTGTGCTGCCTGTGCCTCTTTCCCCTCAGCAGGAGTCACACATCCAAGGACAGGCCATTTCCCTCCCTTCTGAGCTGGGCTGAGTGTTTCAGGCTCTGATTGCTCAAGCCCAGGTGACACACTTGCAAAGCTGACAGTCTGAAGACGAGCTGGATGGAGCAGCACTGCTGCTTCATCAGGATGGGTCCTGGCAGATGTAACAGTGATAGCTGAGGATGCCACCAGCTCCACCAGGACACCCTGCTCCTCTGCCAGACATCACCCAAGGGAGCCTGCCTGTGCCTGCAGCATCAGTGTGCAGCTCTGCTCTGGCTGAGGGGACCCTGCTCTTGCAGACCCTCGTTGCAGGGAGTGCTCACACTCGTGACAGAGATGTGGTACAGAGATGCTGGGAGCAGGTATCCAGGGAGTCAAATGTACCTGATGCATGGCTCTGAAGTTCCCAGAGAGTCCACCTGGGAATCTCTGTGGCTTCATTGCAGTCCAGCAAGAGACACAAAGTCTGGGCAAGGAGCAGTGTGTCTGCTCTTCCACAGGTGCTCTGGAGGAAATGGGATGTGTGGCTGGAGTTGTGTTAAATGCTCATCTTAGACTCTGGCTTCAAATAAATTCCCAAGTCAAAGATCCCTGCCTCCACACCATCTCCTTTTCTTAGGGACATAATTGACCAAGGTACAGATTTCTGTGGTGGAAATGGGTTTGGGTTTTGTCTCAGTGGGTGGGATCCCTGCAGAGCTGCTCCTGGGCTTGCAGCTTACAGAGAGACTTTGCTGGCCCAGCTTTCACTCTGTAAGTCACCTGCACACCCTCTGCCAAATCCTTCATCTATTCTTGGATCACCATGTCCTGCACATCTTCAGGCCTTTGCTATGAAGTTTTGTAGATACAAATCCCTTTTAGTACTTCAGATATTAGGAAATCTTGTATGGAAGGCATCTGCTTAGTGTCTAAAGTGTTCAGGATACTCATTAAAGGGATATTTCCCCCAATATATCGTGTGATTGGAGGAAGATGCTGGTCAGCCTGGCTGCAGGCTGCCACATCTCACCAGGGTCCCCCCATGGCACAGGCTGTGCCTCTCCAGCCCCACACCCCCGTGGGGACCTGGCCTTGGCTCCTGTCCGGGTACGAATGGTCTGGCCAACGCTGAGAGATGAAAGCTCCCTCGCAATCCCATGTTCAATATTTGATTGTGCTCCACTTCTTAGTCTTTTAATGTGGTTCTGCTTATTTTTACAGGTTTCCCAATCTGCCCCCTCCCCAGATTGTTTATATATTTGGAGAGCCTTCTGTTTAGTGCCTGTAATACCCCTGACGTTCTTTCTCTGCAGTGGTCTTCCCTCACCCGCTCCTCTGCTGAGACTTAACTGGGATTTGTTTCAATACTAATCTCCCAAATTGTTTATTAAACCACCTCCTGATTTATCTACGACAGATTTTTCTTGAAGTTATAAAATTTCAATCAAAATTCCTCCGGGCATTTTGCATTCCCTTCTTACGACCACTAAATCCTATTTGTTCTTGGCGTGACCCCCCTTGGCTCCCAGCCCGGGCTGGGGAAGTGGGAATGCACACTGCAAGCCACTGGCTCCAATTGCCCCCCTGCCCCAGCAACTCCAGACAAGAAGACATCTTGAGTTTGCTCTGCTGAAACCCTTCCCTTTCCACCTCCAGCCGCCAGCAAACCTTCCCTGCTAGCAAGAGGGAGTTTTCCTCCTTGTTCCATCCCCTGGCACCTAGTTCCAAGCCTGTAACCTGCTAAATAATTCCTCTTCCACCTTGGTGTTTACATTCTTCAGATACTTTCCGCTGCTTTTCATGTCCCAGCTCATTTGGCCCTTTTGGGGGGGGTACCCTGCTCCTTTCATCT
Source organism: Prinia subflava (assembly GCF_021018805.1). NCBI lineage: Eukaryota > Metazoa > Chordata > Aves > Passeriformes > Cisticolidae > Prinia > Prinia subflava. The sequence goes on from NC_086254.1 coordinate 27,032,090, forward strand.
CCGCCCATGGAGCAGCCTCCCAGCCCTGGCTCCCTCCAGCCTGCCCAGGTCAGCAGCACCAGCACTGCTCACACTGCTTTCTCCCCCAAAAAAACCTTATCCATCCACTCCAGTCTTTCCAGGATGAGGTTGGCCCAAAGGATGAGCTCGTTCCCCGTGCCTGGGTCCTGGTTATCCATCAATATTCCTGGCTGTCTCACTTCTCTTGGCATAAATCGGGTATGGATTGGACCAGGCAGTGTTTTATATCCATTTCTCACTCTGCAGGGAACACAGCTGACCAAAATCCTGGTTTGAGGGGCAATCCAAGGATGCACATGGCAAAGCTTCATCCTTCCAGGCTCTACTGCTCAATTTTATTTCCCACACCAACACTGCAGATTTTCCTACTGCCCAGGGCAGCTTTCAGAGAAAGACGAGGACAGAAAATATTTCACCTATCTAGAATAAAAAAGTTTTGTGGTCAGCCTTTCAAACAGCTTTTGGGATCTATTTAAAAGGAAGGAAACCCTTTAATGGTCTGAATACCAAATAATGTCACATCAGGGATTCAAATCCTTCCAAGGGCTTTATTCTTGATATAATTTAATTATATACTTACTAGAGCAAAAGAATGACAACTCAGTCATTGGAATAACACATCTATGCAGAGAAGAAATGACCCACATTTTTAATTTAATAGACATTATTTCTCCCAAACACAGTTACTCACCAAAGTTAGCCAAACTAAACAGTGCACCTACTATACACAGGGCACTTCAAAGAGAAAATTAAAAGAGACAAAAACGATATGAGAGGATGAGGAATCGCAGAGGGTCCTTATCAGGATCCCTTTCAATGGATGTTCCCATGTTTTAGTGGGAAAAAAAAAAAAAAAAAAAAAAGCAACAACAACAAAAAAGACCCGGGAACGTGAGCCTCTGTGGCTGATAGAGGATTTTCCTCTGGCTAGACACAGAGTCTTTAAAAAAGCTGCGGCAGAGTGTGGGATCATTAAACACCTTCAGATTCCTTCCCCACTGCCAATCACGGCATCAGCAACCGCCCTCTCCGTGGCGTCTGCTGATCCCACTTTGAAAACCTCCCCATTTATCACTGCTGGGAGAGATCCTGCTGAGACCGCTGGAGCCTGCTGCTTGTCAACAGGGCACCTTATCTTCTCCAAACATTTACTTAACCCTTTGTCTGGCAGGCCGGGAACAATGGGAGCTGGGGATCCCAATTCCAGCCCTGCCTCCGGCAGGAGCTGCCGGTCCCTGCCTGGTCACAGGCACCGGCGTGGGCTGAGCCAAAGGAGGATGTTGGACACCACCAGCCTCCAGCTCCATGGAAAAAGGTCGTTTGCATCCTGGTGGAGCAGAGAATTATTTTTGAAGTGTTTTCTATCTATTTTCATCTTCAGATAGAAAGGGCTTTTCTAGCTCTAAGCAGGTAATGCACCATCAGAAATTCAAATAGTCCCCCAAAATCAGCTATATCAGCCCAGGGTTGCTGCAACTCTATTTGAAATGACACAGCCTTCAGAAGATGTGGTTCTTGCTGTGTACTGCTCAAAAGATTATATAATTTTACTCTAAACTCATTGCCATTTTAAGCACTAGATTCCAGATGTGTCTTCATTTAACAACTTACCTCAAAACAGGTTTTCTTGTAAAAGCTGGTGGGTTTTTTTGGACAACTTTCCTATGATGTAGTAAAGTTGTCCAAAACCAGGACTTGCAGGTTCCCAGTGGAGATAGGTCTGACACGTACAAGAGGAAAATGAGATCTCAGCTCTTGAGCTGCAGCACAACAGGAGAGAAACCCAGAGGCCAGATGTGCCCCAGCCCTTACAGAGCCAGACAGCAGCCAGGAGGCCCCTGCTGCCAGCAAGGAGGCCTGTGGGGCCACAGATGAGGAATTTTGGCATTTTGGAGTGAAGGACCCCATGGCTGCACATCCCTACTTGGTAACCAGCCTTCAGCAGCCCTGCAGCAGCTGATGGCAGGGACAGACACACTGGCCCAGCAACACAGGCTGAGCATCCCTCAGGAGCCTGAGGACGTGGAGATGAGCTCTCCCAGCTCAGTTGTGAACAAGCTGCAGCAGACTGGCCCAGGCTGAGGACAGTAACAAATGGCTCTGTGTTTGGAGCTGAGTTTTGAGCCTTTGTGCTGTCGCTGTAGCGCTTTGTGCCGTTATCTGTGACAAGAGCCGGGAGTTCACATCTTTATCTGGGGATAAAGGCTCACAGATCACCGCAGTGTTTGACAGTGTGACAGCCTTGGGAAATCTGGAATACAGAAGGAAACAAACAGCCCTTCCAGCAGAGCAGTGGTGGCAGACTGATGCTCCTTCCTCAATCCCAGTCTGGATTAGTAGGTTCTTTGAAGTGTTTTAATTATCTGCCTTTCATGTACTTGTTACCAACCACTCCAGAAGAGAAGTGAGCATAGATGTCGGCAGGCCATCCCTCCAGGACGAGGGACTGTGACCTGCCAGTAAGAAACTGGTGACACAGGCAGAGAGCTCTGGTCACCTTCTGAAAGGCATCAGCCTTTACCCTTCAAACACTGCCCACAGCAAAGCCATCAGTGGAGTTACTCCATGTCCTAACTTAGGCAAGGGCCAAAATAGTACTTAAACCAGCCTAAATTTCACTAAACTAGGAAGTCTGCTGTGGGCATTAAATTGGACAATATACACTGAAATTTTTCCAGTGAGACCTGGGCCCTTCTACATAAAAAGAAGCTCTACTCAGAGCTATTCAGTTACTCAGAGAGCTCCACACTGGTCTCAGATCTACAGGAAATTTTAGTGATATTTTGTTACTTTCTGTACCTTTTTTGGACAGCGGGAGTGCCAGCTTGCTCCAACTGATAACTTATTTTTCTCTAAAGACCTGTGACTGAGAACTGGTGTTTCTTCAGTGCTTCTCCACCCCCGTATGCCTGTTCTGCAATTCTGGACAAGGAAAACACAAGCTTTGTACTGCTAAAATGAAGACAAGATTCCCTTGTCTTATGCTCTGGTGTTTAAGAGATATTGTGATAGAGAGAGAAGCACATAGAAATAGGTCAAAGAAATGGTGTTATATTGGCCTGAGAAGCAAGCATCCACTGTTGTTTGCTTAAAGAAAAAATCAAACCAAAAGAAATCCAGGGTGTAAGAGGCTCAGATAGCTTTGGATCTAGAGGGGCCTTTGATGGAGAAGGAAAGCAGACTTTGGATGTAGCTTGTACAGCTTTTACCCTGGCAAGAGCTATAGGAATGTGACATATATTTAGCCAGCATGCCTTGAACTTTAGAGGACACTGCCGTGCAACTCATCACTCCCATTCCCTCCTGTTTTTATTGAGGAAGGCTCCCAGAAATTGCCAGACATCTGATGTGTTCCTCTGGGAGTGAAGACAGTCCTTCTGGCATGGAGGCACCTTTTGTTTCCCCAGAGCGTTGCTGGACTGACTGCTGAAGTGGCTGTCACAGCCTGCTGTCCCCAGGCTGAGTGACATTCCTGTGCCCCTGGCAGCAGCAGCTGCATTTCTCTGGGCTGGGAGGGTTTGGAGCAGAGCCCTGCGTGCCTGGGCAGTGCCAGGGCCCTGGCAGGGATCACCGACACCGCGGGTGATAACGCAGCCCCTGCCAGTCCCCACGGGGACAGAGGGGATTGCACCCACCCTGAGCCAAGGGGGACACCTCACTGTCCTGAGGGATGAGCTGGGGTGTCCCCTGACCTGGACACAGGGGACAGACCACGCTTGCACCTGCCCCATGCACAGCCACAGTGCACTGGTTTCACCAGCAGGATCGATTGGACAAAGGCAGCACAGCTGCCATTGCACTTTGAGTTACCAACAGCAGACCCATCAGTGTGAATGAGACTCTAACAGAAGCAGTTAAAGATGTTTTTCTATGCCCCACTAATGATGGACAGGGATTTATCATTGGCATTGGGCTGCCAGCATACCCAGGAAGAGAGAACCAGTCTGAAAATATATCCTGTGTTCCTCTTTCAAGCATTGAACTGAATAAGTTTCTTTCTCCCCTAACCAGAGCTACTTTGGTTTAGTTTAACAGAGTATGATGACTACCAGGAGTTAAAAAACATAGTACTGCTTTTTTCTGCACCTTGCAGAAGTCAAATCTCATCATTTCAGAACAGACATACCTGCATCAATCCCACCAAGACAGGAACTGATTTTTGAGTCCCCTCTCTTCAGAGCCCTCCTGCCCCAGCCCTGCCCAGAGCAGAACCATTGCTCTGGTGTGGCAATGCCAGGTAATGAGCCAGCTGCTGTGCAAGGATCACAGGGCTGACAGCAACTCACTGGGTCTGAGACATGAAGGAAGCTGGAAAAAGGGCATTAAGCCCACGAAATCTCAGTTCAGACACCACAGGGCTTTGCCAAACAGTAATTAACTGTCTGCCATAGACCAGAAGATCAGCTGCAGTAGGTTACCACCCACCAGAGCTGACTGCCTCATGTCACACAGATATTCAGCTTGCCACAGCTGTGACAGGAGAACCAGTAAGAGTTCTGGGATTATGTTCCACACATGGAAAACCCCATATTATTAATTTAATTTGATAGAAGATGGCTATAAAGCAACAGGAAACAACATGAAATACATCCAAAACTGTCATCAGGAACCATGGGAAGGATTAGAATAAGAAAAATGGCTTGAAAGTGCTCAGCTGTTATCAAAACAAAACTACTAAGGCAGCCAGGTCTTCCTGCATGATCCCAGTAACCCCAGGCACAGATAAATAGCTACAGGTAAAGCTCAACAGGTGAGCTTCCCTGGGCCTGTCCTGCCAAAGCTGAGCCCAGAAACCCTGGAAGTGCCCTGTTCTCATCAGCAGCTTGGGAACAGGAACAGGAGCAGGGAGGTCAGGCCCCATCACCATGAGGGAAAGGAGAAGAATTCAAGCTTCTCCAACACTGAATGAAGCACCTCTGGAAGAAACCAGGGTTACTTCAGACCCTGAAGCTGCATTTCTGAGACAACACACAGTTTAACACACTGCAGGGGCCCCAGGCAGGAGCAGGTCTGGTTCTCACTCTCTCCCTTGTCCTGGGCTTGCTTGGCCTCTGGACCTCACATGCTGCACACCAGGAGAGCAGCAAGTGCTCACATGGGGTAAATGCTACATCACTGAAGGTTGCTGCTTACCTGAGCCCACCTGGGACCAGCAGTGCCTTCATCTCCCTGCTCCAGCAACACCCAAGCACCCAAATAACCTTCCTAATATATCCCAGCCCCTCCAGCCAGGGCTGGGGGATATCCTGCTCACGTGCCCACCTCTCATTTAGGCCACACAACACTGATGGAGTATCCGTTGCTCCCTGCAAGGAAGCACAGAATTAATATTTTATGCTTAATTAGTAATTTTTCATTCAGTGCCACTTCTGTGAAGTGAGTCCAATTTACAGCGAATTTGTCTGGAGTGATAAAAAAGTGATTTCAAGTTCTTACATTTTAATTGATTTAACATTTTTCCAAATGATCTTCCCAGTTCTTACATTGTTTCCCTACCTGTCATGGTCTTCTTTTAGACATAATTTTGTTATCTATTACTTTTATCCCAAAATGGTGAGGGAGTGCTACATGAAAAAAAAAAATGGGAAATAGGCCCAGCAAATGGAGTTAAGGAGAGATAGAAAGGAGCCAGGATCTGTCAGCTCCCCGGGGCCCTGGAGGATGCCTGGGAATGACAGACAGCATTTTCCTCAGACGAGGCCAAACGCATTTCTTGATAAACTAATTAAGCTAATGTGTTGAAACGACGCGAGTGTGACTCGGAGCCTGCTCCTCTGTGCATGGCTGGGGCTGCTCTCAGCCCTGTGGGCAGCAGAGCGTTATTCCAGGGATGTGGGAGCAAGCAAAGTGCAGTTTGGGAGTGGGTCATGGTGGAGGTTGTCAGCTCTCACTAGGTCTGGACAGAAGATGCTGGACACAAAGGTTTCTCATTTGGACTTGGAAGTTTATTATTATCTAAGTTACATTCTCACAAGATGTGAGCTCTGTCTAAGAAGGCAAGAAAATGGCCACTTTTACCTCATTTCAAGGACTTCTAAGCAATATTAATTAAAACCTGACACCTAAGGTGTTTTTATTTATAACCCAATTAAAGATCACTCAATGTCTGCAATGTGGGCTTCCACTAACCAATTAGAAAAGATCATCAAAACCCGAGAAGAAGGAGGAAGAAGAAAGTGAAGAAGCAGCACCCAGGCAACACCCAAATCCCTCCATATTGTCCCTTATATATATTACTATATTCTATATCTCAAAACCCCAAACTTTGAGTATTTCACCTTGTGACATTACACACTTCTATACAAACTACACACACACACTCCCAGTGCTATGACTCAATATTGGAAACAGTTCCTACAGCCTCAGGTCAGAGACAGTGCCCTCCTGAGGGTCACTACCTATCAAAGCAGAATATTTTCAGCATCCAGGGGTCCAACAGGTCATGACCACTGTATCCACAGTGCCTGCTCCAGGGAAGCTCAGTGGGTGCCCCTCTCTGGGACATCCTGTGGAACAAGGATCACTGTATGGGGTTTGTCTGATATCAGTGGGGTGCTGAGGTGGACTGTGGCATGTCACTGGCCCCATTAGGTGGGATAGCCCATAAGAGCTCAGCCCCAACAACAGATGTGTTGTTTTGTGGGTCACACTGGCAGGAGTGTTGAGGGATGTGCTTCAGGTATCTTTGGGCAATAGCTCTGGGTAAAACCAGCTGCAGGGTTTATTGAATTACTGGTGCTGCTGGAGGTATGAGGAGCAAAAAGGAGGATGGTGGTGGTACCTGGAGAGAAAGGAAGCCCAGTGCCCCCATCAGGTGAGGTGGGTGGCAGCTTCTTTGGGGAACACTGAGCTCATTCTGTGTCCATCACTTCAGTGTTGTGCCTGCAGCCTTCCTCCTCTGATCCCATATGGGATCTGGGCCCTGACCATGGGACACTTATACCTTTAGACCTCCTCCTCTCTGACGACACAAAAAGCATCACTGAGTTCAGCTGGATGTCCCCAGCATTCCCTGCCTTTGTATTTTTCCTGCAGCCAAAATAATGAGCAGGAGAGCGGTGCCAGGGTGGCTGCTCCCTGCCTGGGCTTGGGACTCCCTTCCTCCACCCTCTTGGAGCCAGACCATCAGCAACAGCAAAATGAAATATTCCCATCCCACAAGCCTGCTCTCAAAATGAAAGATTACATCCTATCCTTCCTTCTCCTCCCTCTTGGTCTTCCACTGCCTTCCAAATGTGACGTTGGGCCACGTGTATCCGGAGCAGCCTTTGCTCAGACATGACAACCTGGACTTGACCCCTGAGGTTCTGGCTCCACTGAGTCTTCCTGGCCATTTCGGGAGCAGGAACCTCTGTCAGCACTGGTGATGGATGGGTTCAGTGGGAGAGAGGCCTTCAGACAAAAAGTCTCTCAAATACAAGGAAAAGTAAAATACACCCTGGGCAGCAACAGCTTGTGGCAAGCAGAGTGTGTGGTTCAGAGCTGCAAAGGGCTGTCCCTCCTTAGGGACACTTGGTTGTCACCATCCTTTTCTGCAGCCCGTGGTGTGCTTGGAGCTTTTTCTCTTGCCCAGCTCTAAGTTGGCTTTCAGGCTTTCCCACTCTGCGTCTTAACCACCAAGAGCTGGAAATAAAGCAAATAGCAGCAAATGTTTCTCTAGCGTGTCAACAAGCACAGCTGTGGAGGGACTGTCCAGGTGGAGGAACTGCCACCACAGACACAGCCCCTGCCCAAGGCCACAGCTCTGGTTATTCACAAATGAGCTCCCAGGAATGGAGATGGCCCATGGGTATCTCCAACTAATTGTGATCAGCCTGGCTTGACTTTATTATGGCAGGCAGGGTCAGGAGAACTTCTGGATGAGATCCATCTCCTCAGAGCTGTGCTACCTGCCAGGTGTCACTGAACTCGAGGTGATCTGTCATCCCTGCCCAGCACCCACCCCACACTGCCCTGGCTTGAATGGTGGCTTGCACTGCAGGAATCCCTGGAGAGAGACAACCTGGTCTTGGAGCCATCAGTCTCCTGACTCCTCTGCAGTGTTGGGGAAGCCAGTGCAGCCAGAAGAGGAAATGAGGGCAGAGGAGAGAGGATCTGACCTTGTGTTTCTGCCTCCTTTTCCAGATTAAGCCATTTCCTTATAAGAGACACACACCCTGCAGTCCAAATATTAGCTGAGTTTCCATTTCAGGCGATGGCATCAGCAGCAAACCCAACCCCAGCATGCGCCTGTACCTGCTCTCCATTGCATGACATTTTAACATTGAAACCCCATTAATTGTTCAGACAAGTCTCTCATTTACGTTTCCAGTGCAGATGGCAAGGTCCTTCACAGCAGCCTGAGCACTGGACTGGGGGAACATCAAAGCAGAGGGACAAGTCACAGCAACCCTTGGCTGCTGCCCTGGCTCTGTATGGATGTGAGCAGAGCAACTCTGCTTCAGGGACAGCTGAAATCGTGTCACTCCTTGTTCCACCACCAAAGCAGCCACGTTGTGCAAAACATTTCCTTCAGCCAGGGGTTCAAGGCTGGGGACTAATCCTTTGGGAATATTGGCTGTGACCAAGGAATAGGGGTTGGTTCTGGATGGTGACTGTGCACACTCCAAACCCTTGCCCTTATTGCCCGTGCCCCTCGTTCACCTGGTGCTTTATGATGGGCTTTGCTAACATACATGAAATTTAATTTCCGGTTATTAACCCACAAAAAGGTATTGCTGTTTTCAGAATTACACTGCTTCCAATTAGTGCTGCCCTTTGGTTTATGGTATGTTGTTTTTCTGGAAAACCTTTGAACCAGGCTGTGCACCAGCTGAAGGGCATTCTGGGGTTCTTAATAAAGATTAACTCTTTGGAGCAAATACCTGTTCTGATTCGTGAGGATTGCACTCTCACAAGGGAAGGGGATCTCAGGAAATTCTAGATATCTCTTTGCTTTCCCTTCAATTTTCTCCATATATATTTTAATGCTTTTCAATTCCCATTTTCCTGCCTTGCTGAAAGTAGTGTTCTTCTTTCCATTGTTATGGTAGGATGGTCATGACAAAGTAAGAATTTTCTTCAGAAGCTGGACATTCAGCCACTGCACTCCTGCTGGAGAAAGCCTTTGGGCTGGCTTTGTCCCATCCCTCTGTAAAACTTGTATAGAGAACAAAAAACTTGTGACAGCAAGAGGAGAGAAAGTGCTTATTGTCACTTAGGAATAGTGATACACAAATTTATTTGATGTCTTGCTCATTGTTGACTCTCACTGCTCACCTTTTGCCATGCAACCATGAAATTTTATGCCTCAGAGTCAGCTTTAGTGTTTCTGCTTTCTTTGGTGTTTCTTATCATTTACTCACCTCCTTACCTTCAAACTACCAAGTGCAAAGACAAAAGTGTCCTCAATGTATGTATTTTCACTCTGACTGGCTTTAAGCTTATGTTTGTTATTCCATTACACTTCTATTTTGCTGCAAAGGCTGTAGTCTCCCATGTTCATTTATTTTGTTCCTTCACTGGACCTTCCCCAGGCAAAATATTTAAAAGCAATGGAAAAAGATGACAATTTACCTCAGGGAATTTAGCTTTCATTGCTGACTTTCAGCCCAACAGTTCTCTAGACTTTTCACAGCTCCCCCCAGGAGACAGATGGTTTTCAGTGTGGGTACTTGTGCCATACTTCTGCAAGGCAAGTCCCATCTCTGAAAACCCACTGCTGAGTTCTCAGAGTGCCAATGCGTGCACAACTCCATCATCTCAAATTTCAAGCAAAAAACCTATTAATTAGAGTAATTTGTGAAGAGGTTTGGTGTTTAGAAAGACCAGATCCACATGGATTTCATTGCAGTTCAGGAGCATCTCACTCCTCAGATGCAAACCCAAGACCAGACCTTTGTGCTGGACAGCCATGGACCAGTATAATCCTTGGCCAGGCTCATTCCTTATGGAAATGGGTGCTTCATTCTCTGTCTGTTTTGAACAGCCTTGTTTAATCAGCTGCCAGTACTTCCCCCAAAATCTGGTCTATAAAGCAATGAGCCCAAGATTCCCGAGCGGGAAATCCGTGGCCATTCCCTGTTTTTCAGCATGGCTGTACCTCTGCAAGGACAAGCAGTGAGCTGAATGACTCCTACCTTGGTGGGTCTGAGGACATTAATTGTGCAAAGCAGCTGGGGAACCATCAAAGTAATTGCTCTGGGCTGATGTACGTGTTTCTAATGAGTCTCACTGCAGAGAAACTTATTCAGTGTCTGCGTTATTTACACAGGACAGCACTATCAGTAAAAGGCCTTATTATCTTCTCTGTATTTGTTTCTGTATCTTTCAGTTTAGCAGCTCTCAAATTCAGTGTGGCTTGTGTTTTTTTATTATTTTTATAGCTTGTTTCCTCTTTAGTGATATTATCATGGAGCCAATAAAACTGCTTTCTTTCTACATCTGGTCAAGGGAAGATTTTGCTGGGTACACGAGTCATATTTCTGTAAATGCCTCCAAGTGAATATAAAAAGCTGTTGGAAGCAATTGAGTTTACTGTTGCCTTATGTACTGTCATTAATTAGGAAATAAAGTGAACTGCATTTTATATCACTTGTAATCAAAATGTTACAGTCTTAATGTGAAGTATTCCAAGAGCAGAGCTTCAAAGCCGGCTCTGTTCTAGTACAAATGAGCAGTGAGGAAAAAAGGATACAGAGATTCTTTAAATTTTAAAGTCCATGGCCCAGATTTTCCGAGAGTTTCCATGCAGGGAGGTGAAATGGAAGCAACTGCACCAATGGGGTGGGCAGGCAGGATAACTGCACCTGGATAACCTTTGCCATTGTGTTTTATTCCACTACTGCAGCATCCCAGTAACTCTGGCAACTGGGCATGGCTCCTGTATTGGGTACCACAAAACACCCATCTCCAGCAACCACCCTTTACTTCAGATTAAACTGATGGTTTCACACCCTAAGTCTGTTTTCACAGAATTCAGAGTTTTCTTGATCCCCTTTCCCACCTCCCAGTTTAAAACACCAAGCAAGATAAAACATAAATAATAAAAGAAACACAAATAAAATACTTGAAAAGAAAAGAAAGAAAAAAGGCATTTCATCAGCAACCCTTTTTTCATAACCTTTAACATTAGGTGCCTTTGTCAAGTCCATTAGGACCATATCTGCACTTTCCGGAGTTTGAATGCTTTCATATATTTGGCTCCATATGAACAAACTGGTGGAGCAAACATATTAGTAGATCATTTGCCATGTACATGATTCAGATACCCAGACATGTACAAAACCCAGGCAGGGATTAACCAAGTCTGACAGCACTGAAGTGACTCCAGTTCTGTGTATGTATAAGCGATAATGAACCAAAGGCCCTGTTTGCCTTCAAATAACACACATAATGATTAATTAGACAGGGGGCATGAGTAATAATCACAATATTATATGCTCCACCATAATGGAACGCTGCTCTCTTCTTGCTTTGTTCCTCTAATCTCTGAGAAGCAAATATCCACTGGGTGTTACCAGCAGAGTGGGAGGCAGATTGTAGTTGCTCACAGGTTATGAGCAGCACTTCTTTCCCACTGTGATTTTATACCCCAGGGACATACAGAAAACCTCTTTGGAAAAAACTACGATTGCTAAAGGGATTAAAGGGATCTGCAGGGGAAAAAAAAAAGCAGAATTCCAGTTGCAGATTACAGACTTGAACATGTTCCCATTAAATTAAATGGAGAAGTTTTCTTTGATTCCGTGCGGGATCCTGCATGCTTTATCATCAAGATATTCTTTGCTAAAAGTCATAGTTTGTCATAGACATACTTTAAAAAAAGAGAACAGTTGCTCAACCCCTTATTTCCTGTTTATTCATCTCTTTCTGCTGTGAGGCAAAACTGCCCTTTTGAGAATTTACCAAGCAGCTCTTCAGGGCTGGGCACAGGCACCGCTGGGTCTCAGCCCTGGGGCTCACCCCAGCTCAGCCTCACAGCCTTGGCTTGCTCCTGTCTCCCTGTCCCTCCAAGGAGCAGCATGGATGGCAGATTTCCAGCATGGACTGGAGAGCTAAAGATGATGTCAGGAGCCACCTTACGTCTTGGTGCCCTGCCCAGGCATTGCATTGTCTGCAGTCCCAGCCCTGCCCTCCCTGCTTGGCTAAACAGCAAACAGGACAAGGGGAGAAAATCCCCACTAACACTCTGTCCCTTTGTGGCGTGATCCGTGCTTCTCCCCAGCTCCCCCAGGAAGCCCACACACCTTACAACAGCCCCAGGAGGAGTGCACACAGATACAGAGCCAAAAAATGTTCTTAGGTTTGAAATTCAACCCACACCAAACCCCACTGAACAGACACACTCTTCCTTTTCCTTATTTAAGCAACAAACCCCATTTTTCTGTATTAGCTATATATAACTTTGCCATCCTCCAAGGTTAAAAATATTATAGGCAAATTCCTGTCTTTGCCTATTTTTAGTTGCTATTGTCCCCTCTGACATGTTGGTGCACATATTGACTTGGATGCTCATGGAGCTGGCAGAGGTTCTGCAGGGGTTGTTCAGTAGGAAGTGACCAGGGAAAACAAGCTGTGATGCATTTCTGCATTTTAATTCATTAATTAGAGCTCAGCCCAAGGGAAACTGGTGTATTTCCTCAAGCACCACTTTATCTTCTCCCTCAGGGACCTTGGTTTTGGAGGGAGAGAGGAGGTGATCGCACTGCCTGTGTGGGAGCAGCCCTAGACAATGGAGTTTACAAATGAATATTTGCTTTTTGCTACCATAATTTTCTCCTTCCATCAACTCCCACCTCTCTTTGCTCAACAATACCTGGTTTGGGGGTGCACTGTGCAAGCAGGCTGTGTTCAACTGAAGCAGCATCAAATTTTTCAGTCCCCAGGGTATTTCTGTTGCACCATCACTTTCTGGTGAAAATTTTTGTCTAGAATTGCAAGAAGTGCTCTCTCAGTCAGTCAGTGCAGTATGATGCTTCCAACATCAGCTCTTGGTCCCTCTCTGCCTTTGAAGCACATTTTGAAGCCACTGATGGACAGTGTAAGTGGGGATGTGAGGGACCCTCACAAGCTGTACCAAGCTCCTGCTTGTTTCAGCAGAACCTGAGAAAATAAGAGTGAAAGTGTCTACCAGCCACTCCAGAAACTCTGCCTGGATAAGCTTGGGAAAACTGGTAACTCTCCATGATTTAACTGTCTTTGTAACATTGCAGCAACCTCTGAAACACAGAACCAGGCAGCTCCGCCAGCATGAGTCATGAAAACCAGATTTATCCTCACCAGGTCCTGATCCACATTATCCCATCCCCAGCCACCTCCCTTTCCACAGCTCCAAAGCACCCTGCACCCCACAACTGCTCTCCTTGCCAGACAAATGTCTCCCTGACATTTGCACCCTCTCTCCCATGACCAACCCCAGCAAAGTTGGAGTCTGATGCAGAAGGGAAAATATTCCCTTCACTTGACAAACCTACGTGTTAAAATGAAACAGGCTCATGCAGGGAAAAACCCCGGCCCTTATCAGTGTGACATTGTGGAGTCTCAGGATCACAATCCAATATTAGTGCCTGATAGAGCCCTGCTGCTGGTGCAGCCCATGCTGGGGGAGAGGTGGGACCTTGTGAGTGACCTCTGCCAGGCTCACCTGCCTTCAGCCCCCAGCAGCTCCCTCAGACAGGGGATTTGGGACTTTGGGAGGGGAGAAGAAGGTCTAGGACACTTCCTTCCCTCTCACTGCCCTTGTGCAAAGTGCTCTGCAAGAAGAACAACCCATGGGAATAATCAGGTCTCTCCAAGTCTCCTTCACGCCCTAAAAGCTTTCCAAATTTACATCAGGAGGGGCTGTGGAGAATGCGGAGAACTCTGTGCTGGGGAGATGAAGAGGAGGCTGGATGCAAATCAGTGCCTCTCTCCATCAATCCACCTGCCAAATCTGGCCCTTTCCCCCACTCTGAAGGCCACAATCTCATTTGGGTTCTTGCCCTTTATCTTATAATTTCTCAATTACTCCAGGTTTCAAGGACCTCACCTTTTTGACACCTGAATAATCCATTCAAGGGTAACCTCTGCACTCTGTGCCCACAGTGCAGGTGATGGCAGTCCTTGAATCAAAGGTTATTGTGTGAATTAGAGTTTGGCCCCTGGTCCTGCTTCTGGATAAGGATATTGGACATCAGGAGGCAGCTTTCCATGGTCACTCTCTTCTCTGAGCACATCAAGGCTGTGCTGAGGAGAACAGGGCTTGAGGTCATTAAACTCCCACATCCAACTGGGATCCATGAAATTCACCTTGTTCCCTCATCCTGCCATCAAATCCCAGCCAACAGGACCCAAAGGGACTCTGAGCCTTTCCTCTTTTTGTAAATAAACGGATATATGTGTCAGAGAATTGTACTTGCATGTGAACCTGGAAAAGCCCTGTGCCAAATGATGGTTTACAAGCATTAAATCTCTACTGGGAGAGCTGCACTCTAGTCCTTTTGGCACCCTGGCATCCCCCAAGCCTCCCCCAAACCCCTGCCTGTAGCTGTCAGAGCCAAACTGGCCACATGTGCCCGTTAATATTTATATTTCTCTAATCACTCTGGCTCAAGGAAGGACATTTAACATGTCAATCATAATCCCATTACTGCAGCAATTCATTAGTGCAGTGGAATGAGATCCTGAGAGAAATTCTCTTGAAGGAAAGGGGTGGAGGAACAGGCTGGGGAGTCTGCAAGGTTAATTCCCTGGGGAATTGCTTTATTTTTTTAATTCAGTGCAAATTCAATCATGTTTGGCAGCTATTTTAAGGAAAAAAACAATTACCTCAGGTGCTAAGACACCGTGGAGATAAGGATGACTTGGGGCTGGTCTGAGTTATATCCTTAAATACAAACCAGATTAAAGTTGTTCCAAACCAGGGGCAGGAGAAAAAAGACAACCAATGGCACTGCTCACACAGGCAGCCACACACCACCTCCCCCAGTGGTGAGATCTAAACTAATATTAAAAGTTAGTGTGACTGTGGTTTAGATGATGCTAGAAAACCCTTTTTTCCTTTATTTTCCACACTGTACTAGATAATTCCATCAAAACAGCAGCCCAGGCAGCAGCCCTGCTTATTTGCACCCCACACAGATCAGTGGGATGCACAAGAGCTCCTGAGAGCCCAACATTTGTCCCTGGCCCAGGCTCCAGCAGCTGCTGAGAGCATCCATTTATAACAGAGACAGTGGAGATCCCTCTCAGCACTACAGAAAGGCTCTTTACGTCATAAATTGTATTTAAAGACTCTTTCAAGGAGACAAGCAAATTTAAGAGGGCAGTTAGCTCCTGGCACTTAGATGCATAACTTTATTTGAGTATTCAATTTCCTCCTTCATTCATAAAGTAAACAATCTGAGCTATCTGAAAGTGACTGTATACTCCTGCAGTGTTTTCTTAAAAGAGTCAATAGGAGCAAGGCGACGTAAAATGCTTCAGAGAGCATGACACAGGAAAACACCAGCCTTTAAATTATACACATTCAGGAAACGGTTGAATTCAGCATTTTAGATGGAAAGGTAAAATGTTTGTGCTGAATTGTATTAAATCTTTCACCAGTAAATCCTGTAGGAAGCAGAACATTTGAAGGAACCTACTTATTCCCAGTGTCTAGGAAAGACTCCCAGAGTTTCAGAGGAAAACGTCCATTAATCTCACTGGACAAGTGCAATCTAATAAAAGCTGTTGTTAAGTTAAGGCAACTTGGTTAAGTGTTTTCCAAATTTAGTTCATTCCCCCACATCCCCCCAAAATCCCCTTTTTTTTTGTCTGAAATGGAGCAGCTTTGTGGCTTTTCAGCCTGAAATGACCTTTTTTAGGAAGATTTTGCCAGCCTTTGGAGAACCACAGCTGGGAGCTGGCAGGGGTGGCCAGGACTCCTCAACATCAGCTCAACTCCACCCTAGGATGGGTTTGTAGATCCTGGTCCCTCAGCAGGACAAACCCACTGTCCCCTAGCAGTGGTTTCACTTCTCAAACACAATCCAAACTTTGTTATATGGATTGGTTTTACCCCAATTCCACAACAAAATCTAGAGCAAAGAAACCAGGGCCATTTCTGCCACTGAGGTCATGCTTGACCTTTTTCAGGTCACTTTGCCTCATGACATCCCAGCTCCAGTCACTGAGGAAATGTGGATGTGACAGATGAATTCCAACATGAAGACGACAATAGAAAGTGCCCTCATAACTACAGGGTTAAAAATGGGGAGCCAGGCTTGAAAGTCTGATAGAGTTTAACCATTTTACCTCTGTTTGACCAAAAATCTCACTGAGGAAAGGAAGGAAATCAACTGACAAGAAGGCAGCATGTTCACAGCCTCTTTCCAAATTGGAACTAATTAGAATTCAAATTAGAATTAATAATTTCAGTGGAGCACTGAAAATGCACAGCTATACCTTTTCAAAAGGAATTTAGCACTTCTGGAGTCTGGAGTGTCTGATGATCCAAAGCATTGAAATTTGTGAGTTTCCCAATGGTCAGTTCAGCCTTGGCTGGGAAGGGAAATTCTCAGCTTTCTTACAAAACAAACTAAAAGCAAAACAAACCACTTTTCCTGGTGAGACTTTCATTCAATTCTGCAGACTCAGGAAGCTCCTGAGATAAGCCTCCACTCCAAGGAGAGGCTCCACACTGAAGCCTGGACCTAAGCTGGCAATTAGCAGGAGCAGAACATGCTTAATGAATTACCACGTTTGGGCAGCCTGACTCAGGAGGGAAAAATAACCCAAACCTTTGCCTTGTGTTTTCTGCAGACCAATTGTGCACTTCAATAAAAGGCATCAGTGATAACGAAAAGCATGTCAGTCTCCCAAGAAACCTCCTGAGGAAGTCCCCAGATTTCCTGCTTCTAAAAGTTTGCTGAGAAATCACAGCAATTTCTCCCTGACTTTTTTCTTTTCTCCTAGTTTTGGGTTTCAGTGAGACATTCAGAAGCACTTAAATACTGAGTTTAAAAAACCTTATAAACCTCAGATCAGATTCTGGTTTTGTTTGGATTTGTTTTCTGATTAAGAGGTAAGTAGATTTCTATTTTATCCAAACCAATTTGCCATGAATTAGGGACTGATCTTTAGCCAGTTGCTCTTTGAAAAATCAAAAAGAAATTTAATTACAGGAGTGGAAGCCAGCTATTTTAGAAATTGTGGATGCTATTGTGGTTTTATTTTTGGCTTTTGCCTCTTGCAAGTGGAAGAGGGTTTTGTTGCCATTTATCCAGGCTGCCTTTAAAAACCAAAAGCAGCTCCATCTCCTGTGACCTCGCACAGCTTTCTCCAGATGTGTCTGATTTTGTGGTTGTGTTCCAAGCCTCATTGACACCACTGTGGCCAAAATGATTGGTGAGGCACCCACCAAGCCACAAAGGCAAAGCAAGCCAAGAGAAGAGAAGAGGTATCGACATTTCAGAGCAACCACGAGCTTCAAAAAGTTTAAGAAATTTATGTGTGAGCACAGAGACCTTCTGAAACCTGGAGCTGCTGAGGAGAAGGTGCCAACATCTCATGGCAGCTCGTGATGTGTCCAGTCTGTCCCAAAATGGTGTAAAGCAGTGCTTTATAAAACTCCTGCTTGCATTTTAGTTTAGACTATCTAAAATTTCCAGGGGTAAGAGATAAGGGCAGGTCCAGCACCCACAAGCTCCCCAGGGTGCTCCTGCTCTCCCAGCTTTGTGACTTTGAGGTGATGGGGCAGGGGTGGCTCTTCTCTCCCCAGGTTTGGTGCCATTGACAGCACAAAGGTGTCACTGTCCCTGAAACTGGAGTGCCCAGGGTGCCCCACACAGCAGGGAAAGGGGGGAACATGGGGACACAGTTCTGCATCCTTGTCAAGAGGTGAGGGCGAGCAGCAATGTCAGAGCCAGTGACCTCAGAGCACAGCCCGTCCGACAAGGAGCACTGTTATTAAAACTGTCTGCTCAGAAATGAGCTACCCATTATTAATATTTTAAATTGCTAAATCCTTTCTAGCCGTGTGTTAATACGAGGCAAAGCTGCATGATTTAAAAGCAAAGCTCAAGCCACTGTCAATCACTCCTGGGCGTGCAGCAAAGCCTGCTGCAGGAATACTGATGAGACCAACTTTCCTTCTGGGAGAGATGATTCTGGAATGGCTTTGCTGGGTCCTCAGCCTCCTTCCAGAGAAAGGGAGGGATCTTTCATGTATAGGGACTGTCCTGTGACCCACAGACACTGCATTCACCCCGAATGCAGAGCACAGGCAAAGCTGGCACACCAGGCTCGTGCTCACAAACCCTTTTCTGTGGATGGATTTAGGAGCAAGCTCTGCAGTGAAACCAGGAGAGAAACACACTCAGGAATGATGTCCCTTTACTGTTTGTTTTTTATCATGTGCTTTCCACAGACTCCCATAGAACTCCAAGGTCCTCCTGGCATCTCAAGGAAGGGTTTTCTCTGGGGGCAAGAGTGATTTTAGGCATGAACTGAAGAAATCCACGCTGAAGACAGAAAGTTCTGTGTTGCTGTTGGCTGGGATGAATGTGGATATGGAGGAATGACAGCCTGTATTTATCACTCTTTCCTCCTGAAGGAAGGTGATGGCAACAAGTTCAGCTACACCTGGGAGCCAACTCAATCCCAAATCTTGGCTTGTTGTTATATCTACATTATTTAATAAGAAATATATATATATTATATCCATGATGACCTAATATGTTAAAAATGCTTTAGGACAGCAGAAAAGCCAGCTTAAAATGCTTCCAAAGCCAATCCCATGGAGTGAGGCTCAAACACCACCCTCACTCCTGACTCACCATGAGCTATCACCTTCCCTGCAAGCTCCCTGCTCCTGTTTGGTGCTGTGGCATTATTAATGAGGGAGGAAAGATGTCAAGGTCAGGCTCAGGAGTGGCAGCCACCCTGCAGTCCCCATGCAGTGCTGGCCGTGCCAGTGACAGAGCACCCACAGCATGGGGAACGTGCTCCCACAAAGCAAACAAAGGTGGATCTGAACCAAGTGCCTCCCCAAAAGGCCACTTGCTGGTGCCCTTTGAGCAGCAGCAGCAGCTTCCCCGTTGAGCATTGGTGCTGCAGGTCCCTGCAGACACACACGGAGTGTCTCTACAGCCTCCAGGGTAAATGATTAACACCCACTCCACCTTGGCTCACCTTAGTCCTGCTCATACACGAGGGGTGGGGTCTCCAGCAGTGTTTCCCAAGCCCCTGGCTGAGGCCACAGCACTAAAGGTAGCTTGAGCACCCCCCAGCCAGGTGTCACAGTGGGCTCCTGGGGCTAAATTCCCATCATTTCCATTCATTCAATGGACTGTTCTTTATTGCAGGCAAGGAGTGAGCAGGTGGGAGGAATGATACCAACACCTGCAATAACAGTGACACGAGGGCCCTGCTCCACGTCCTGTCTGTGCCCACTTCTCTTTTCCTCCCAACAGTCTCTCAGGTGGCCCCACAGAAGGGTCATTCCCATGCCTTTCCCTAGGGAAGGGAAATGTGAGCACAGGTGAAGCTGGAGCAAGGGCTGGAAGTTTCCACCAGTGTTTGCTTGGAGGCATTTGCTCGGTTTGGAGGAAAAAAAAACCATGAGAAGCATCTTTGTTGCTTTCTATCCAGCTTTTCCCCCCACGTGTGCTTATTTGCACTCATTCTCAACACGAGGGCTTCCAAAGCTTTCCCAGGCATAAAACAATTAATTTTGCACCCAAACCAAGACAGAATCTTCTACTTAAATGATAAAACTTTCCTACTTCCTCCTGTTTTCTTCTAGGTCATCAGGAAATGCAAACAGCATCCCCTTTATGAGGTTAATTGTCTCTGTTGGAGAGTTGCTGAGCAGTATTACTTTGCACCAGCTGAGAAATTGGCCCTGGAAGAAGCTCAGCCTCCAACATTTTCAAATAGCACAATGGTCAAGGTCTGCTGTTGGCCACATCTAACACTGTGTAGAAATGCTTGCTATAAAATCTAGAAATTCCAACATTAAGGCATTTCCTAATGATGTTAAGGAGAGCCTGCAACAACAGGGCAAAGGCTGGTGCACCCCAGCAGTCCCAGGGCACTAGAAAGCTGTAGGTGAAGATGTTTTTTGACAAGTTTGACCATAAAAACTGTCGAAAAATTCTGCCCCTAACACCTGCTGTATCCCTGACTTGTTACCTGTGGTGGTGCTCTTGGGCAGAAGTTTTATTGGAACATGGGATTGGTGTTTTTCAGAGGAGACAGCTGGGTGAGCAAAAACTCCCTTTAACAAGAGCCTTTCTGGAATGTGCTGCTCAACAAGCTTCCCTTTGAGGAGGAACTTCTTTGAAATAAAACCACTTTGCAGAAGGTGTTACTGCTCCTCATTAAGTGTATTCTATGTAAATTTGATACTGAACAGAAGAAATTCTTGGAGACATCACCTCCTACCAACCCCTGGTCACAAATCTTTCCCCAGGAAGGACCACCTGATGTGATGAAAGGACTGGTGTTATTTGTTTTCTTCTTCTATGCATACAATGGTGAGATTGAATATTCAGCTCTGCTTTAGCTGCTGCACGAGTAAATAGCCTGGATATTTAATTACTGCAGCACATTGACCTGGAAAGCAACAGTGAGTTTTTTTCCTGGCTGGCACACCACACCAACTTGGCAAAAAGCATTGGAGAGGAGCAATGAAGCAGTGGACAGAGACTGGGAAGGAGCACTGAATTTGCCTCTGTGGATCACCAATCACTTCCAGAGAGATTAAAAACCAGCAACAGAGCCCTACACCCCTAGAGCACCGCTGTACCTTCCCCCTTCTTTCCAGAAAAAATCTCTTGGATCCACGCAATGCTTCACAGACTTTTCAACCACAGGACCAAGGAAAGGAAGTGTGATTCCCCCACCCCTTATAACCACAGTGGGTGTTTCCCCAGCTGCCACAAACCAGCCAAACCAGTGACTTGGTGCACAGCTTCTCCTGGGGGCTCTGTGTCCCCAGGGCTTGTGCAAGGCACACTCCAACCCCTCTGGCAGCTGGGTGGTGTCTGCAGCTGAGGCAGAGCCCAGGAGGCAGCTGAGCTGCCACACAAGTTGTGCTGAGCATTTCTGTGTGCAGCACAGCAAAAATGATGGTTCTGTGCTCCAGCATAAGTGACACCCCATTAGAGAGTCTGGGGCTTTGGGGGTCCAGCAGACATGAAACCACAACTTTCCATTTTCCATGCAGAAACTCAAATTAAACAAACTTTTTTTTTTTTTTTTAAGCAACTGCTTGGGTGAGCAATGATTTTATTGTGCTATTAATATGACCATAAACAAGAGCAACATGTGTTTATAGGCTCAAGTGCTTCATTACTCGCTCGCTGACTTGGTAGAAATCACCGTGGCATCAGTTTAAAGTGCAAAATGGAGCAAATCATTGTAGCCATGTTGTAAAATCATCTGGGCAGGCAACCTTTGAACAAAGGCAATTGATGGTTCCGAGGCAGCTGTACAACTGCAGTAAACAGAATAGTTGTCCACAAGCCACCAGACTTGCAGGAGAGCAAATACACCCCACGCCTTGGAAGGGGAGGGAGCACCAAGGGGGCTGAGAAAGGTTTGGAGAAGAGAAGTGAAGGTTGTTCTCTGAAGGTGACAGAGCTGCTGTTGGCACAGAGGGTGGGCAGGGTCCAAGCTGGCTGGAGCTGGGAGGGCTGGGACAGTGCCTGCTGTGGGGGGAGCCCCTATCCTGGTCTGGTTCTCCCACATCTCAGTCTTGTGTCTCATCTCCTCCAACCCTGCCACCCCAAACATTCAAATTTCTGTGACAAACCTGTGTGGGCTGAGCTGGGCTGTGCCACCAGGAGGCTGTAGGAGCAGGATTGAGGATGCAGCATGAGCTGGGAAGATCTAAACTTTCCCATGGTTTTTGTTCACACCTTTTGGGGCAAATGCTCCTCTTTGCCATGAAATGGGGGTACAAAGGGACATGGACACCCTAGGGAAGGACTTCAAAGTTGCAGCTGGGGGAGGAATGGCTAAATATTGCCCAGATCCCCCTGGATGTGGGCCTGCAAGCCTGGGACCTGCACAGGGGTGCTGGCTTCTCTGTGGGTGCAAAGACCTGGAGGGAAGGAATGTCCTCTGCCCCACAGGGCTGGGCAGACACATTGCCATGAGGAGACCAAAGGACAGGAGTCTGCAGGAATGCCTCCTGCCTTGGAAGTGGGGGTTAAAGATTAGAAAACACCCCCAAGAAGTGAAAAACTGACACTGTGGATGATGTCACCCAGTGAGGGCAGGGAGTGAGCAGGAAGGAAAAATTACACATGTCCCAGTTGTTTCACTTCTTGTCCCTCTGCCCCGTTTCGTCTGTCACCAGCCCCCGGAGCATCCTGACTCTCGGCCGACGGTTACCAACAGGCAATAAATAAAACCTCTGGAGCCACTGGTGTCAACATCTTGGCATTGTTTAGGTCTCGTTGTTTGCCTTTAAAATAACTCTCCTCCTCGGGGTCATGCAGATGAAAAAGCGAGGACCCCCTGCCACCATCCATAGAAATCATCTTGCCATGACTTGTGCTGCCTTTTTTAAATTTTTTTGCCTGCAAAGTTTGGGGTTTGGGGAACTGCCCAGCAGCACTGCTCAGGGCTTTGCTGCCTCTTGCCAGCCTGTGCCTTGACACGTCACCTCGGGCCACATCACCCATTTCCCTGATGCCAGAGGCACACTTTGGGCTGGGTTTGGGATGCTGTGCCCCGCCAGGCTGCTGCCTTATCTCTTGCCTGGCTGTGCCTGGCTCTGCTGTGGATGTTGGCTGGCCAGAGAGTGGAAAAACAAACGGTGGAGATGTGGATCCATGGTCAGAGCCTGGCCCTGCAAACATGGTGTGCCAGTGCCGGGCCTGGCGCTGGAGGGATGCCATTCCATGACAGCCTTTGCCCTGGCACTGGAGCTTGGGTTCATGCAGGCTGCTAGTGAAGCTCTAGAGGCACAAGAAGTGCTCCTCCAAAGACAGTTTTCATCCATGGGCTTTGATAAAAGGGTGTCTTGCACCCCCACCATGGCTGCACAGACCAGCCCCTGCAGGGCACCAGTGCTCCCCAGTGCCTGGAGCATCTCCTTTCCTCCAGCAAGGGTTGCATGGTGGAAAGCACCATCCTCCATCTCAGCTGAGTTGTGACTTGATGTCAGATTCACTCTCCCTGATGCTCTTTAGCTTGTTGTTTATAATAAAAATCAAGCGATCCATCTCTTCTGACAAGAGGAAGAGTTGCTCCAGGAAGCCCTGGACAGGTCAACTTCTATATTAAGGAACTATTACTTGACAGTTTCCTGGCCATGAATAGCCATACAGCGAGGCTGGGGATTTTATTTAGAAATAGAAAATAAAGTAGGCCATAAGTAACTTCATGACCTTGCTCCCCCCTCATTTCCCACCCATCTCTCCTCTTCAGTAGGGTCCATCCCTCATCCCCAAGTTCCTTGGGACTTACAGGACCCTCATTTCCCACTTCTGAGATGCTGCAGAAACATGCTGCTGCCAGCTTTTGGAATTGTGGTGTGGGTTTTGCATCACTGAAGATTTTTTGCTACAACTCGGCTCCAAGAATTTTTTTTCTACCTGGCCTTCATTAAAATAATTTAAAAGCAATCTGCTCTACATGGCTGAAAGCTGGAAATCTTCCACTCAAAACATCCCCAAAACTGGATTCAAGCAATTACACCTCCAACACACCCCTTATTTTTCAGTCCTTTAAGCCTTTCTTTTAAGTTTTGGAGGACTAACTTCTGATTTTCTAGTGCTCAGACTTGGCAACATCGAAACCAATCAGGAAATACAAAAGAAAAACCCAGCATTTTAGTATTCTTTTATTTTTGGGAGGTTTTGACCATTTTTGTCATGTCCTTTGCCTAAAATAATAATAAGAACCTCTTTGTTTGGAGCTGGAAAGGGAAGAGCAGCGTGTTTATTTAATGTATGACTCATCAGCTCAGTGTTGATATGCAAAATGCTTCAGAAGCTAACACTCTATAGAGATGATCGTTTTTAATATAAAACAGTAAATGTTTAAAACAACCATTCTTTTTTTTCTTCCTCTTTTCTTCCTGTTGTGGCCAATAAAACATAAGGCAGGCCACGTAGCTTACATTTTAATAAAATTAAGTTATTTGGTGCCACGTTTTTACAGTCTTTTATTGGAAAGTGGAGTAAATTGCACACAGTGGAGTCATAGGAGGGAGAAATCACTGCGAATAAACATAGATTCTGGGATGCACTTATTTGCTGGTTTCATCTCAGAGGAGGAAGGCTTTCCCCAGGAAAACAGAGGCAGCCCTGGGGTCCCGGCCTTGGGGAGGCAGTCCTGGGTCTCTCTGGGGAAGGATGAGCTTTTTGGGGACCTGGTGCCACAGTGGGGTCATCCCAGCCCCATCCAGCTGGCGTTTTCCACGGGCATCCTCCAAGAGAAACCTGTCCTGTGGCTGCAGCTGACCCGCGCGGTCAGGGGCGCTGGGGCACCTCATCCTCCTGCCCGTCAGCCAGCCAAAAACAGCCAAAAACAGCCAAAAACATTGGTCCCGAGGCTTTCTGCTGGGGGCTGGGGGTCCTAGGCCAGCGCCAGGGCACACCAGGAGTCCTGCCGGAGGGGCACGCTCAGCCCGGGCTGCGGGGCCATGCTGCTGCTGGAGAAGCTGTAGTCCTCGGGCTCGAACTTGAACTCGCCGTGGCCGCCGGCCAGCGCCTCGTCCGACTGGCTCTGAGCCTGCCCCGGGGAGGGAAGCAGAGGAGACCTGTCATTAGCCACTGTCACTGCCACCAACCCCTGTCACAGTGCAGAGGTTGGACTGGGATGGTTGTGAACAGGGCAGGGTATCCCTGAAGCTACGGCTCCCTTCGGAGCAGTCTGGAGATGGGCAGGAAGGTGCTGCACACCCTGCAAGAACAACCACCAGGCAGAGAGGAGGCACACCTAGGGCCCGTCTGCGTTTATTCACTGATTAAATATGTCCAGTTTGGAGATCCTTGGGGGTGTGTGTATTTTTTCAGAGCGCAGCACAAACCAAATTTCTTGGTTTCAAACAGAAAAAAAACCACGACCACCACCACAACAAAAAACAACAACAACAAAAAAACCCAAACAATAAAAACCCACAAACAAACAAACAAAAAACCCCACAAAACAAAACAAAAAACAAAAAAACCCAAAAAACCCTCAAAAACCCCCAAAAAAACCCCCAAAACCCTCAAAAAAACCCCCCAAAAACAACAAAACAAAACAAAAAACACAAACCCAAAAACAAAACAAAACAAAACCAAACCAAAACAAAAAAACCCACAAAAACCCTTGTCCCACGTGGTGTAACCAGTGCACCCTTGGCTGCTGGGGCTGAGCTTCCCCTCCATACACACACGCCCAGCTCAGGCAGGGCTTAGACTCAGCATAAAGACAGTGTTGGGACACAAAGTTTTGATGTGTGGGTAGATTTAGAGCCTCTTTCTTCCTATATCAATGTGAAATAGCAAAAAGCCCCTAAGAAAAGCTTGGGACAGACGTGGGGCCTCTGACAGCATCACAGCTCTGTGATCATTGAGCACATCAGGGCTATAAGGTGCACATAACACATGCCCAGGGAGCCTTTTCTTGGGAGCTACAGAGGATTCCACCCTGGGTTGATCTCATCTAACCAACAGTGCTGTTCTTTCATGGTGGGAGATGGGAATTAAACTCAGCTCTGCACTGAAACCCCAGCAGAGCTTGGACATCCCAGTTCTCCCCTGCAGGATGAACGATCCCATGGGAAGCAAACAGGCTGGAGACCTTTCTCCACAGCATCTTGGCTGATGCTCCCTGCTTTCCTCAGCCTGAGGGAGTGTCCACCAGGCTGCTGGCCACAGTGCAATGAATTAATTGCTTCACCTCATCAAGGGCCCCCAGGACAGGGGCCATGGAGGTGTGTGGATCACCCACCCCAGCAGGGGATGGCTCGGGGCCCTGTGCCTCACCTGGGACACCGACACGATGGTTTGTCCAGGGTACTGTGAGGTTGTGCTGGGCTCTGACTTTAAAGTGACCGTGCTGTCTGAGTTGGTGATGGAAGAAGGGGAGTTGGTGGCCGAGGTGGTGGATCCTGGAAGAGAAGTGGTAGAAGGCAGTGAAGCAATGAAGGTGCAAATCTGCTCCTAAAGAAATTTATATTTTAACAGCAGCCATGACATCTCACAGCATGACTCTACTGCTTTCTTTCTGCCACATCTGTGTCAGAAAACACTTTGTATTAGGCTGTCAAGATGCTGATGGAGGAGGAGCAAGCCTTTCACAATCTGGCAGTGTTTATTTCCCATTACTCAACTGAGCCCAAATCTGCTCAAACATCAGCACTGCTGCACTGCTCACAGCAGTGCTCACAGCCCAGAGGAACCTCACAAGAATATGACAGCACTGAGATTTCCCACCAAGCATCCTCCTACCACACAAGGTCTATGCAGAAATACAGCCCCAGTTCTAAAGCAATCACCAAGGAAAAATTCTAATTATTTTATAATTTACAAACTTAATTTTATAATTATAACCACCTCCAGAAGAGGAGACATTGTGAAGTGAACTGTGCTCCAAAAACCCAGGATGGATCATAACAGCACTGTACCTGTTGAGGCTTTGCCTTTGGTAATGTTTTTAGGCTTCCTTTTCCTCGTCTGGATGCTTTCCTTTTTCATGGCCAGAGGTCGTGGTACCTTGACATTCATAAAGTTTGGAATCATTAATATTGTATTTTATTCTGCTCCTTCCCACACGTGTTGCTCTCCTATTTCTGTGCTGTAGCTCATGCAAAACACCTAAAGGCCTTGTCCTTCACTAAGAGCTATTTTTTCTCTGCATCAGGCCTTGGCTGGAAGATATATAAGGTTAACAGCTAAGGCTTTCTCACAAATTTTGTTTTTTACTTTATTTCCTAGTTTTCTTTTCCTGATTTATTAGTGACCTCTGTGACAGGACCCCATTAAATTACACTGGAAGATTGAGAGCCTACAGGGCTCAGAGGGAATGGGCATGGGGTAAAGGGGCTTCAGACTTTATGGAGGGATGGAGTCTCCTCTTGGCTGGTGGAGATGTCACCAACAGCTCCCATCCTCTGTGGGTAAAAGTTACCAGCCAGCCTCCATGTGGGCTCCTCAGCCTCCTTCACACGTTCTTAACTAGGACACAGAGAAGAAATATGCACCTTATCTCAGTCTGGGCTCGGGAATCTTCAGCCTCCAGCTACTGGTAAGCTTTAATTTCATGGAACCCTGGGATGGTTTGGGTTGGAAGGGATCTGAAATATCCTGCAGTTCCAGCTCCTCTGCCATGGGCAGGGACACCTTCCACTATCCCAGGCTGCTCCAAAGCCCATCCAGCCTGGCCTTGGACACTTCCAAAGATGGAGCATCCCCAGCTCTGGGCAAGCTGAGAGCACTCCAGCATGCCCTCAGCCTCAACCTGCAGTGTGGAATTGCATTTTATGGAAATGGTTTGCTCTTGCTCACCCCTGGAAAATGTATGGTTTGCAGAACCCCAGCAGACCGAGCTTTCAACTGCTCAAGGAGATGGGGCTGTGGTACAGCTCTCCTGGCTCCAGGCTGGAGGCTGCTCCTTCCAGAGCTGATCTCCTAGGGCTGATCCCAAATCCCAGAGGGTCCCTCCCCGTGTGGATGTGCTCCTCACCCCGTGGAGCTTCATGTACAAGCCGCAGGCGTTGCAGACGGGCTCGCCCTCGGCGTTCCTTCTCCACAGGGTGGTGTTGGTGGTGTGGCAGTTTGTGCAACAAAGGCCAGCACGTCTCGATGAAGACTTCAAAACAAGCAAACAAACACGTGAGTGCACGCAGGAGTGATGAACTGGGAAGTTTCTTTTGGTATCAGAATGAAATCTCCAAGTACGCCACATTCCTTGAAAATGTGAAACGCGTGCGAGAGCCAAATTCAGATCAAAGAAATTACATTCAAATGAGGTCACTCTAATTTGCAAGTGTTTGTTTGGTTTAGGTCTCTTTATTTGTTTTGGTTTGGAGTTTTTTGGGTTGTTTTTTTTTTGAGATTGATAAACCTAGGAAATATCCTTGCAACTCATTTCACAAACTTCCAACAAATCTACTGGAAGCGATCAGGACTCAGAGCATAGAGAAATTCCCTCCAGGACATCAACTCAGATGGAGAAAGAGATGGAAAATGCCAGCTTTAAGTGCACAAAGAAAACTTATGCTTTAAGTGAACTCTTCTGTTTTCCTGCACTCAGAACTACAACTAAAGTTAGAAACTTCCCAATTAATCTCTGGGTTAAGACAACTGGAATCATTTGGCTGAACTGAGCAGAGCTAAACTGAACTGGTCCATGACGAGACCAGGGAGGTTATTCTTGAAGTCTCACAGATAATCTGTTCTCTTACAGGCTGTAGAAATACCCTGCAGACATTAATTAATGACATATTTTGTCAGTGCAGTGATTGCTGGCTCTTAAATATTAATAATCCCAAACGAAGAAAGAAAATATTCTGGCAGGAGCAGCAAGCTAATTTCTGACAACTTCCCTACAAGCAGCTGGAAAATTCAGATCTCTCTTTACACAGACTTGTCAGTTCAATAGGCATTTAATCTGAGAGTCTTTTAACACCAGGTATTGAAACTATTTTAATAAAAGACCTCACTAAGTGTAAGATACCTGTGGCATAAGTAATATCTCAGGCTCTCCATATTCAGGTGTCTAAAAATATTGTTCAGCCACCAGAAAAATCGCTTTGAATCCACTCAAAGGCAGACAAAAGGTGATGGAGGCAATAAAGAACTCCCTGTTTGTTTATTTTTCCATTATTGCTTGATATCCTGACTGAGTAATATAACGAATGAGGTGGGAAGAGGAGGAATAAAAATAAAATGTTTTTACAAGGTTAGCAGTCAAATAAAGATCAACTTTGAATTTCAAGAGGCACAAGTGGCATGCCCTGGGTTTGATTCACTCATTGCTCAGCAAAGAGGTCTCAGCAACTATTTGCAAATAACAGCATCACTTTGGGAATTATCCAGCTTGCAAGGAATAACCAGGCAAAAATAATAATACACCAAAGTGTGAGCTGACAAGCCTGGCACAGAGGATGAGACAACAATCTTTGTCCCTGACATGGGACATGGAGTCACAGCAGGATCCTGGGGCACTTTAGAGCCTTTCAGCTGCCAGGGCTGTGCTGCTCTTCCCTGCTCCGATGGGAGCACAGGGAGGTGCTGAGCACCTGGAGGATTCTGAGGTCCAACTCCTGCTGTGGAGGGGAATTTGGAGCCACTCAGCCCTGGGATAACTGTGCCTGCTGCAGTCTGTCCTCGCCTGCAGGTGGGGGAAGACCAGTGCAAAAAAACCTTTGGAAAGTCTCAAATTTTCCGGGCCACCACATGTCCCTGTGAGGGAGGGACACACTCTCCTCATGCTGTTTCACAGGATGCTTTGCCTGCAGCTTGCAGAGGTGACAATGGGACCTGTCGTGGCCCAAGGGCAGTGCCAGCCCCACCAGAGCTCTGCCCACCCTGCCAGCACTGCCAACCTGCTCATGGGCTTCCTGCTGGGAGAGGGACAAGTGCTCCTTAGGCACCCTGCATGTCACTCTGCAGCCTGGCTGCTCCTTGCACAGACAGGGAGAGAAGAAACCATCCTACATCACCAATATTACAATTTAAACCTCACAAACCCCAGGAGAACCTGCCCCTGCACCACAGCCTGCCAGCTTAGCAAGAAAGACACAGTCAAGGCTACCATTGCTCGCTGAAGGACGAGGGTACAATACATTATTGGTGGTTTCCCAGCAATTCTCTTGAAAGAAAATGCATTTCTGCCTGCCTCCACCCCACTGCCTTTGTACCATTCTGACCTTGTCTAGGAAGTTGTTGACTTCAACATTGTGCTCAGTGTTTATTTATACAAATGCACCATACACTCAAACAAAAACTCTTCACAGACCTGGCTTGACAGCCAAGTGCTGCTGATAAGCTCATGGAATGGTGAGTTGGTGCCTATTGAATTAATGGCATGTGAGAACTGCTTGGAGAGCCCAAAAAATCCAAAGCCAGCAGGGAAGGTCCTTCTGAGGGAGACCAAGCTGTCAGGGACTTTGCTTCACCTCCTTTTCAAAGGTGGAAAAGAAATCACCAGGTTTCGCAGGAAAAAAAAAAAAAAGGCACTGAACCCCCAGACTGAATCAATGCTTCTCTGCCCTCATTTCCAATAGATTTGAGGGGACCTGTGGTTTACAGGAAAGAAGTTATAGCAAAGTGTGCTGAGATATCTGGGCTCAGCTCCTGAAAGTGGGGAACTCAGAGGCTCAGAGCCAAAGGCAGCAGCATCCTCTGGGATTTGCCTTTATTACTACTGCTCTGGGCAAACCTTGGAGGATGAGTAAGAACTGAGGGACAGAAGAAAACCAAGGCACACACCATGAGATGGCTCTAGGATACTATTAGACTGTCCCAGGGCTGTGATACATCCCATCCCCACTTTCCCCAAAATATCACCAAACCCACTGCACATTGCCAACTGTAAGAAACACAGACTGAAAAAATTCCTCCTGGGCTGAGATGGAAAAATTATTCTCTGAGCCAAGCTGGAATAATTCAGCTCCAGGTTCAGTCCTTCAGCTCTGGATGGTGTGGGAGCTGCTGAGCACAGGACAGTCACTGCTGCTGCCCCCCATGCTCCACTGTGCAGAGGAGAATTCCTAATGGGAATTAGGAATTCTCCTTCTAATGGGGGAATTGCATCTGCTGTTCAACTTCACCAGCTGCTCCTGGTTTCAAAAGTGATTTGGATTTTCAGACTAGGTCTGAGATATCATCTTGTGAAACACACCGAGAAACTTTGGCTAGAAAAGGTGCTACCTAAAATGAAGTGTTGCCTCCATCCTCCTATAACACAAACCCTTTCTGCTGAGAGCCACAGCCTTTTGAATCCAGACAGAGGCTGGAGCAGAGTGGTTGTCCCTGCTGTGTAGAGGATGTTGCCCTTATCTCAGAAAAAGGGGAAACTGAAAAAAATTAAGTGGAAACTACTGCTGTTCTCCCTCTGCCATGCACGAGCAGGTTGAGCTGCAGGACATCATTCCTGCAGCTTTATCTGGGCCATGTTGTGTTCTCTTCTGGGGGACTTTGCTTTGTGAAAACAGAAGTCAGAATAACTCCCAGCTCAGTCTCTACGTACAGAACAAAGGTCACAACGTAAAGGATGAATGCAACCATTTTTCTTTCCTGTGTCTGTATTTTCACTGCACTGTGAAAACCAGTTTCACTGTTCCTACAGCCATAGAGTCACTGCATTCACTGCTCTGCTCCCAGGGCTGGCACCCTCTTGCCAGAAGAGGGATCATCAGTAGATCCCTCTTCTTCCAAAAGCGCAGAACTTGTTGCAACAAGACATTTCACATCCTTGGGAAAACCCAACGTTTCAAAATGTTTCATTCCGAAGTCAGAATGGAAAATCAAAAATCAAAATTGCAGCCCCTTTTCTAATCCATAAACCAAAATCCCCTAAGTATTTCAACCTTAGCAAAACACTTCCCTTGGACAAGAATCAGCTCTTTCATTTAAGCTTTATCATTATTGTATTTATTGCCGAAATAATAAAAAATTGGGAAGTGCTTTGGTAATTCCCAACTATATTTGCTCATCCCTGGGAAACGATCTTAATTCTGCAAACAAGGATTTTTCATCAGAAAACTTTGTTGAAAAATGCCTGATGGGTGCTGTGGATAAGGCTCAAGCAGGGTGCAGGCAATGCACGGCTCTCTCTTCCCATGTGCTGAAATAAAACATGGAATAGGAGCGAGAGATCTCCCATTCCCTCAGGGAAAAGCTGCTCAAAAATCCCCTAGCAATTCATCCAGTGACACATTTGGATGCCAGTCTGAAATGCAGGGTTGGATTTGAACTGGTTTGCACCTCTCTCTGTGCACGGGTTGCGTTTGCTCTGAGGAAATCAGGAGTGTAACTCGGAGATTTGCAGCACAGCAGCGACCAGGGGTTCAGATTTAATGTCATCACATTTAAGGAGACAGAAGGATTTTGGAGAGGCAGGCAAATCCTGTTGGATAATGCTGAATGTTTCACACAGATGCCTTGATTTTAATGGGATGAACAAAACAAGGGGATTTTCCATGGAGCTACTACTCGTTTCATTTTGCAAATCCAAAGCTACATTTCCGAGGGTGAGAATAAGATTGAAACATCTTGCTCAGTATCAACTTTTTCTTTTTTTCCTGACTGACTTCCATACACAGGAACTTGTCACTTTTGGGTTATTGCTAATAATTTATTTTGCAATACAAAAAAAAACAACAGCAGCAATACACCCCTAGTGAAAGCCCAAGGAGCTCCCAGCTGTTCCCCAGCACGGCTCCAACAAACATCCTGTTTGTAATGACGGCGTCTGATGACAAGCTCTAAAACCAAAACTGTTGCCACCAAATTTAAACATCCCAAAGCGACTCCACAAAGAAAAAAAATTAAAAAAGAATGCGCCTTCCCTCTCTTGCCATGGGATCCCAATTGAAAGAAGCCAAATATTACATTGAGGGAATGAATGATTTAACCAGCAGGGAAACTGGGGGCTGACAAACCCCAAGTTTTCCCCTTAGGTGGGAGGGTGAAGGCAGCAGGGAGCAGGGCCCCATCCTGCTCCCATTGTGAGCAGGCACAGACCCGCTGGGCCAGCTCAGGACCAGCCCTGCCTCCTGTTCAACTGCTCTGCCTAGACTGTGTCTGTCTGCATGGAGAACTAGGAAATAATAATAATAATAATAATAATAATAATAATAATAATAATAATAATAATAATAATAGAATACACAGCAGAACACCCACTGCAGGAACAGAGCCAGGGGAAGCCTGCAGGGTTCCGACCACAGCAAGATTGTTCCTGCTGGGTTCTGGTGCAGCCCTGGGACCCCTCCAGTCCCTTCAGCCCTGTCTCCACTGCCCACCACTCGTGCCAGGGCACAAACCCCTCTGGCTTCATCCCATTGCCCCAGACCCCAGCCGGTTCTGTGATGCAACAAGGGTGTCCTGGCATTTAAACCGTGGGGTCAAACAGATCCTAACACAAGTACAGAGACCCCAAGAGTCACCCAGCTCCTGCCCTCCAGCCAGCCCCGGGTGGAGCAGAGGCTCCCGGCGGCGCTCCCCTCCTTACCAGCCTCTTCTGCGGCTTGAGCGGCCGGTTGATGCCGTTCATCTTGTGGTAGAGCCCGCAGGCGTTGCACAGGTAGTGCCCGGTGCCGTCCTTCCTCCAGAGCGGCGTGGACATGGCCCCGCAGTTCACGCATTCCCGGCCGTCCCCGGGGAACTCCTCCAGGTACTCTGGAATAAAAGTGTGAGGCTCAGGAGCCATCCCCAGCGCACGGGGACCCAGCGGGAGAGGCTCTGCAATCCTCTGTGCCCCGATACTAGGGGAAATCCCTGTCCGGAGGGGGTTTACCTCTACCCGAAAAGTGTGTCACGAACCCCTTTATTTCCTCCACACCTTAATATTTTAATATTTTGTTCAAAGACCGCTTATTCTCCCATCCCTTCCCCGAAAGACGCCAATGGGCTGAACACGGCTGGGTCTGCCTGGGATGGGGAGGCTCAGGGTCGGCAGTGGGAGAGTGCGATGTCATCCCGGGGTGCAAAAATAAATGGGAGAGGAGACAAAATGGGCAAATTCCATTACGAAATACACCCAGCCGCTGGCCGGGAGGGACGGCCCGGCAGGGGAAGGCTCTGAGCTGCCCGCCGAGAGATGCCGGGCTGGCACCCGCGGGGATCCCCAGGAGAGCATCACCGGCAGCCCGCGGCCACAATTCCTGCTGGAAGGGCTCTTCCTCACTTTTTCTGTGCCCAGGAAAAAATAAAAATAAAAATAAATCCAGGGAAGGAGCCGCGGAGTACCGTCCGCGGTCCATCACTGCCCCGAGCACGGCTCAGCGGCAAACGGGCAGCCCGGAGCGAAACTGGGACAACTCTCAGCCGAGAGTCGGTCTTTTTCTTCCTACTCCTTTCCCTCCTCCCCTTTTTATAAAAAGAACTTATTCTTCTTGTTCTTTTCTAACGAGAAAAAGTACCTTTTAAATTATTTTTTAAAAAAATCTTCGATCGGATTAATAATGACGCAACAGAAAGAAAAAGGAAAAAAGAGCAAAACCTTAAAAGGGGGGAAATGGAAAATAGAAATAAAATGTAAAGAGAGGAGGTTAAAAAATTACAGTAATTCATTGAATTAAAAAAAAATTAAAAAAAAAGAAAAAAAAGAAAAAAAGAAAGAAAGAAAGAAAGAATAGTTTAGGCTACTTGAGAGAGTTTACACTATCCAAGAGCAAAAATAAACGGCAGAGAGATGGCAGCCGCTATCCTGGATCCTAAAGCACCGAATTCAAAGTACAGAAAAGATTTCTGAGGCATCACCTCCCTAAGCAGGACGAGCCTTTCCCGCACAAGGAGAAGGATTTTCACAAAGAAAAAACCCTGGAAAGAAATCACTGCCCAGCACCTCCGGCGTGGGAGGAAAAGCCGAGCCGGGGAGGGAGCTCGGTGGTGAGGGGACTGCTTCCCTGCTCTAACTTTGTTCTTGGGGTGAAGATAAGATAATTCGGTTCACCGCAGTAAAGATGATAACGCGGCTGAGATCTTGAAGTGGCTTTTAAAGGACTTTGCAAACCACAGCCGGAGGAGGCTGGTGGACTGCCCCCGGGGTTATAAACCCCGCGCACGAAGAGTCCTGTTAAATCAAGCCCAAAACTTTGTTTGCTCAGAGCTTGGTTTAAAGGGATTCTCGGTGTGGGTGCAAAGGAATTGAAGTTTATTGTTCAACGCCTGAGCGCCTTTCGGTGTCTCCCCAAAGGCCGCAGAGCAATGCAGCTGCGGACCTGTTTGGGCGAAGGCAAATGAGGAGACCGAGAGTCTGTTCAAAAATAAACTAATTTACCACAATAAATTACTTAAAAGGGAGGGAGCTATAAATCTGCCCCGCTAATTTAAACACAAGGGTAAGTATTGAAGCACAGGCACAAAGTCGATATTGTGGGAAGGAGATACCGAGGGGGTGGTGGTGGTGGGGTGGGGAGGGAAGGGGTTGAACGGCCTCTGCTTCTCTGTCCTCCGGGGGAATTGCTCTGCTTTGAAACCTGGTCTTTGCCCTTCTTGTCACACACGCACCCCCCTCCCTTATCCCCACTCTGTCCAGGGTCAGCCGCACATACCCCGTTCCCGGAGCATCTCCCCATCCCGGGATACACAATCATCCTCTCCTTCCCGTCGGGGCTGCCGGCGGGACAGCTCATCCCGGGGCCACCGACACGGGAGGGGATGGGGTGTGGGACTGGGATGGGGTACGGGAATTGGGACGAGGATGGCTCCCACCCAGCTCCCCAACACCTCGCTGAAGGAAGGCAGAGACCTACCGAAAGTCGACCTGCGGCCGGGCAAGGCCGCCTGCCTTGTCTGCAGGCTGTGCAGCACGCTGCTCTCGAAGTGTCCGGCCGTCCAGGAAGGCGGTATCTCGGGGGTCACGTAGGCGGGGTAGGGGCTGGAGTAGGACCCGTTAACGGAGCGCACCAAGGCGTTGCCGTACTGCTCCCGGCCCCCGCCGCCCAGCAGCAGGGGCCCCTGGTAGGCGCCGTCGCGGCCCGGGGGGCTGCTGCCCGGGGGGCTGTGCGAGTACGAGAAGCCCGAGGGTGGGTGCGGGCTGCCCGCGTTGAAAGGCGCGGCCTCGCCGCCGCTCTGCCCCCAGCCCGCGGGGTTGCCGAGGTGGCTCTGGTGCGGCTCGCAGCCTTGCAGGTAGGGCAGCGTCTGGAGGACGGAGGGCACCCGGGTGGTGGGCACGTAGACGGGCGAGCCGGCCGATGAGTGGAGGAAGTTGCTGGAGTCGTGGGAATAAGCCGACTGGCCATGGTTGGGGGTGAGGGCCAGACCCTGATACATGTTCCGTCCTCGGCGGCGGCGGCTGCTCAGGGCCCGAGGGGCTCACTCAGAGGAACCTGGAGGGAGAACCGAGAGCAGCGGGCTGAGACCCCGCACACACCGGGCACCCGACGGCCTTTCCCCCGCTGAAAAAAGCCTCTTCCCTGCCTCGAGCAGGAGCTGAAATTTGTAAATTTTTCCCCCCTTTGTTCTGTTTTCCTTTAAACTTTCCTCTGAGCCGCGGCGAGAATTAACCTCCTTCGAAAGGGCAGCGACCGCTCCGGCACCTTCCCCTTCCCCTTCCCCGCCGCCCGCCTGGGCACCTCCAACGAGCCGGAAAAACACTCCGACAATTAATAATTTTTTCCTCAATAGTATTTCCCTTTTCGTGCTTTTATTTTTTTTTTCCTTTTTCTTTCTTTCTTTTTTTTTTTTCTTCTTCCCAAACCCAGGGCCTGGAGCGCAGCTCGGGGCCTTGTAGGCGAGGACGCGGCCGGCTGCGGCCCCTCGGGCTCCCTGCGGGAGCTGGGTCCAGGCGGATCTGGGCAGAGATCCAGGACCGGGAGCATCCCCGGTGTCCCCCAGCCACCAGCGCTGCCGCTTTCCTGTTAAAAAGGGCAGTAACCCTCGGGGAGGCCTCTCCGTGCGGACGGAGGGCTGCAGCCGCCGAAGCCCGCAGGAGCATCCCGCCCCGGCCCGCTCCTCCCGCACAGGTACTCACATGGCAGCTTGACGGGAGCGGAGCCGGGCATGGCCGTGGGGGCATGGAACTGTGCTCAGACCATCCAGGAAAATCCCAGGAAAATAAAAAAAAAATTAAAAAAAATACAGTGAAGTTCACGGGGGAGGCAGGAGAAAAAAACCAAACCAGCAGGACCCACTGGCAGAGAGGAGCTGCCCTCCCCCGGTGTCCCCCCTGTCGCCTCCCCGTCTCCCGCGGGTGCGTCCCTGGCTGCGCCCGGCGGGGAAGTGGCGGCTCTGCCTCCGGCTCCGGCTCTTTACGGCGGCCCCGGTGCGGCCCGGCCCACGTGACGGCCCCGGGGCAGCCCCGGTCCGGCCGGGATTGGGCGCCTCCCGCCTCGGGGGGACGGGATAAGCCCCGCCGGCTCCGCTCCCGGCGGGGGGGACGCGCCCGCAGCCTCCCCCCGGGCGGAGCGGGGGCACGGTGCGACCCCAGCGCGCCCCGCACCGCCCCGGGCCCTCCGCGGGGCTGGAGGGGTCCACCCGCCCCCGGGGAGGGCTGGGGGTGGCTCCCTCCTTTGCGGGCCCCACTGCGTTTTTGGGGTTCGCTCCCGCACCCCATCTGAAGGTGAAGCCCCGAGAGATGCTGGGGAGCACACCGAAAGCTTCCCGACGGGGATCTGGTAGCCGAGGATGAGAGCGGTGGTTTTCTGCTCCGAGCGGGCTCTCCGGTTCTGTTTTGACACAAACTCCATCCTTACGGGGAAGGGGCTGCCCCCGGCCCGCCCTGACCTTCCCAAGCCGCCCGGGGGCCAGCCGAGGATGCGGCGATGCTCGCAGCCTGCCCGTTCCGGCCGTGCCCGGCTCGGAGCGGCTTTGCCGCGTTCGGAGAGCGGCTCCGGCCCCTCACCGTCCCGTCGGGGCTGCCCCGCTTCCAGTGCTCTGCTCTTCCCCGGGGGAAGCAGCCGAGAGGAGGGTCCTGCTCCCGGCAGCCCCGCGGCCGAGTCGCTCTGGGCTGGCGAAGGGGACAAAAAAAAAAAAACAGAAAAAAAAAAAAATCTCTCCCAGTTGTTCCCCGTCGGCGACAGCCGGGAAGGGACTTCAGAGGGGAAGGAGTTCTTAGTCCCAGCAGTTTACCCCGGGTAATTTAGCCAGATTTAACTCTCCTCCAGTACCGGCCAGCGAGGAAATAATTCCATCGTTACCGGGATTTGTTGCCCGGAATTACTGCGCTTTTGCACAAAGTGCCTCTATCTCCTCCCCAGAGAAACGGGGGAAAACCCTCGGCGAATCTCGCCCGCCGCTCGCTTCATCCCCGGGCAGACAGAATTTGGCACCCGCAGGCCTCTACCGAGTGGATCGGGCCCCGCTGGGCCCCGGGAGCCCCCCGGTACCGCAGCCGGCGCTGCCCGCCCGAGCGGTCCCGGCGCCCGGGGGAGCCCGTCCAGCCTCGCCTCCGCTGGGAGCAGCGCTGCGGGAAGGGTGGGAAATTTCAGCTCCAAAATAAACTGGTGCAGGAATGCCAGCTATTTCCCTCGGAATAATGCAACGCAACTGGCTGGAGATGTATTTATTTGCTCGCGAAAGCGGCCGCTCACGGCTCGCAGGGTATCCCTGCGTCCCCGTGCCCGCAGAGCAAAAGAAGAAAACAAAACCAAAACAGATAATTCCCCCCCAAACAAGTAAGAAAAAATATCAAAACAAAACAAAAAACAAAGAGAGAAAAGTAAGGGGAGGGGAAGGATAATTTTTTAAAAGGCAGGAAAAAAATTTAAAAGTATGAAAAAGCTATAGAAAAAGAAAATAAAAACCCGGGAACCCGCAGCCCGCGGCGGCACGGATAAAACCGTACCTAGAGAAAACCAGCCCCAAACCCTTTTTTGCTGTGGCTGAGCCACCGCTGGATCTTCCTTCGTTTCTTTTCGTGCGGATTTCTCGTTTTCACTATTTCAAGGTGTTACTTAACTGCAATTTATTACATGTAATTTTTTAAAAATACGTACTAACCGCCCTCTCCGATAGCTTTTGGCGTTCAAATAAATGTGAAAACGTTGAAATAAACGAGGCGCTGCTAAATGCGGAGGGATGTACCCTGTGAGCGCTTTCACGGCGGAGGAAACCACCGTGCGCGAAAACTTGCCCGCGGACCTGCGGCGTGTCTGCGGTCACATCCATCCAGATATTGGGATTTTCTGTTTAATGTTTTTCAACTGGTTTGTTGCATTTTCTCCTCCGGTGGTGTCGGGGCTGCCGGGCTCTCGCCCCACCGAGGCCGCGGCGGGTCCAAGGAGCGGCTCCTCCCCAGCAGCGCCCGCGGGCGCGGAGAGCTCCGGGCAGGTGCTCCGACACCGCGGGCTCCGGCAGCAGCCTCCGGACTGGCCTCACATTCCAGTCCCCGCTGGGCATCGGCCCCTGGTGTCACCCACGCGTGAGCACTGCCTGTGGCGCCCACGGCGTGGGAGGCCGCGTGGTTTGGGGTGCTTGTAGGATTGTGGGCTGCGATCGGTAAAGGGGGCAGGCAGGGGGCTCGGGGGTCTTCCTCTGTGAGGAAGGTCCCAGTGGGCGATGCTTTATGTGAAGTGGGAGGGAAGGTGCCAGCGTGGCAGCGGTGGCAGCGGGGATGCCCCGTCCGCAGCCCTCGCACTGCCCCGGGGAGGTCACACCGGAGGGGGGACACGGGGACACGGGGACCCTGGAGCTCTCCCGGTGCCCTCACGGGGCTCTCCCGGGGCTCGCTGCCCCACTGAGGGCAGCCCGACGTGGCGGCCGCACACCGCTGCCAAGCTCACGGAGAGGATTAGACACAAAAATCCTAACACAGCACCGGTGAGGGTGATGCTCGGAACCCCCGATCCCTGTCTCCCATCCCCGTTTGGAGGTGGGACAGGCGGGATGGCCTCTCGGGAGAGGTACACGGCCCTTGCCGGCTCACGGTCCGTTTGACGGGCTGGGTCGGACCCGGCTCCGCTCCTCCCGAGGGATTCCACCGCTTATTTTGAGAGTTGGAAAGGGACCGAGCTCATCCCACAGGCTCCCCGTGCCCCCTCACCGCACCGTCCAGGCACGGCTTGGCTCCGGCTGAGTTCCAGAGGGGCCGGTGCGGCTCGACAGGGCCCCGAGGGAGCCCTGACCCCTCCAGGTGAGGCTCCCCCGGGCCGGGACAGACTGCCCGGCGCCCCGGCCCCTCGGCCCTAATCCTGCCCCGGCTGATTTGTGAGTCCTGCGCGGGCCGGACGCGTGGGAGCGTCTTGCACCGTCCCGGAGGGGGTTTTTAGCCCCCCCCCCCGCCCCCACCGAAAAGCCAAGGGGAAGAAAAAAAGAAAAGACAAGTGGAGAGAGAAGGGCAGAAACTTTCCCGCTCCTGCTGCACCGGGCAGGGCAGCAAGGCTCACCCCGAGCGTGGAAACCTCGGTTACCTTTCCCTTCAGTGCGCTGGGAGGTGACAATTAATTATGTCCCCTTTCCTTCCTCTGCCTCCCCCGGGCTGCAGCATCCTCCCCCGGCTCAGAGGAGCCTCTCTGCCCTCGGGAATGCCGGGCAGGGTGAGCTCCGACCTCAGAATCGAGCCCAGGCGGTGCCCGTGGAGGGCTCTGCCCTGGATCCCCGATCGAGTGGGCACCGGACCCCCTCCGATCCCTCCGTCCCGAGCCACCCAAGGGAAACCCTTCAGGTATTTCGTCCCTTCAGCCCCGATGGGTGACACCAGGCTGCTCCCAGGCTCTGCTCCCAGCTCCCAAACCAAGGACAAACTGCTCCGGGGCACAGGCAGACCCCGGGAGCTGCTTCCCCTGCCTGTGAATGAAGGAGAGGGACAGGAGGGGACCGGCAGGGCCCGTATCTCCTGCATCCCCCTGTCTCCGTTGCCGATACACTTCCAAGTCCACATTCCCAGGTCTGTATCCCTCCATCCTACCCCCAGCCCCTTCCTACCCACTCTCCAAGGCTTGTGCTGGTCCCTGCCCAGGGAACAAGCTCAGGTACCTCCCGCAGTCGAGGCCAGGCTGATTCCAAAGGCAGCGCTGTGATGGACACAGCCAGGGCTGGGGGAGGCCCCGTCCAGACAGAGGCTGTGGGCAAGGACCGAGCTGCCCCAGCGCAGCCAGGAGGGACAGACGGGTTTTGTGCCTGCAAGGGTGAGGGGATACCAGAGGGCTGTGTCTCGAAAGGGTTAAATAAACAGCAGGCTCTGCCAAAAATATTTATCTCCTGTTATATTCGTGTGGCTGTGGCTCTCAGGAAGGGGGGGTGTGATAGAGGTAGGGGAAAGTATTTGATTTTTTTCCCCCTCTTGCTCTGAGATCCTGTTTTCTTCCTTAGCCCACAAGGATTTCACCGGTGTGGGAAATAAAAGGTGTCCTGCAGAGATGATGTTGGTTGCTGTCTCCTACAGATCCTTTATACTGGGATGCTTCAGTATCAGCCGTTCCTCCAGCCTCTCATGAGCCAAAAATGGCTACACAAATCACCCCTTTTCTTTCAATACTTAAAGGGTACAAAATGCCAACTGCAACGTGTGCCCTCCTCAGATGGGTAATTTGTCATGTACCTCCTAAAAGTGACCTTTGCTTGTGTGATTTGGACTCAAATTGTTTAAAATTAAATTTGCTTCCAGGCGGATTTAACAGAAACCCCAAGTTACAGAGCAGTCAGGAAATCCTCAGGCTGACATGGCAGGCCCAGTGAGCACAGGAACACCCTGTGAGGGATAGACCACATCATTTTTTTGCAGATGGGCAAACTGGTCTCCAATTTGTTTTATGCAGGGGACTCTGAGGGCTCTAACTTTGCCCCAAGTAAAAAGGACAAGGACTTGCAGCCCAGGGAGGATACACAGGCTTAGGAGGGCTCAGCACCTCGCTGGGGGTGAGGGTCTGACCCCACCTGGGAAGTTCTCCAGGAGTTTTTCCGTGGGTGGGAGAAGTGGGTGACTCAGGATCCAGCCATGTGGGCATGCTGGGGGCCACCTTGGGTAAACCTTTGTGGGGTCGAAGCTGGAGGGCACAGAGAGGCACCAGCCAGGCAAGGAAAGGCAAAAAACTTCTGTAGTGTGTAATGGAAACTATTTCCCTATACAAACTCCAGCCTGGTGGGCTGATGCTGGGCGTGCCAGCCCAGTCCTGGCAGAGGTCTGATACCAAAGCACTTCCAGAGCCTGTCCAGCTACGCAGCGTTTTCACCGTGCTCCCCACTGCCATTATGGGCAATAAATGGAGGAAGGAAAAAAAAAAGGGGCTATTTTGGTATATTAACCTCCTTGTGGCCAGGTGAAAGGTTAAATTCACATGATTCATTGGCGGCTGAGAGACAGCACTTTGTTGCTAGGATTTTGGGGAATGCGGAGGGCTCCAGCGAAGGAGTCTCGCTAATCTTTAAGGGAGGGAGCCAGGCTCCTGTCTGACGGCTGCAGGCCCAGCAGCTCTGTGTTTCATTTCAGACTGTCACTCTCCTATCTCTCAGCTCACTCCCAGCTCCAGCTTGCTGCCAGATCTTGGGAACTGTTAACTCAGACAAATTTATAGATGGAAAAAGAACAGTTAGCCATTGTTCCTGGGGTGGGGGAGGGAGGAAAGCGAGGAGCTTCAGCCACCAAAGTCATGATGTAACCTGGTTGTTGCTTGGTTGGGAGAAACGTGCAAAGGATCTTCCTCTTCCCATGCCAGGGAAGGAAATTGGGACCATTATGTTACTACTAAGTGTTGGGAGGTGCGATGTTGGTGCCCAAGTCATTTGGAGAGGTTTGTGCAGTGTTTCCATAAAGTGGAATCTCCCAGCTGGACATCTCTGGGGTATGAGCTCATTTTCTTCATCTCACATCTTGTGATATTGGGTGTTTTTCCTTAAAGCTTTGGGCTCTGGAGCAATGAGCTCTAATATCAACAGCAGTGTTCTCATAAACAGAGCCCCTCACTGTGTGGGATGCTGAGAGGAAACTGGAAATGGGAACATCTCAGGGATTGAAAAAGAAAAATCCATCCAGCAAATAGGGAGACC
The DNA here is from genome assembly GCF_021018805.1 of Prinia subflava. Taxonomy (NCBI): domain Eukaryota; kingdom Metazoa; phylum Chordata; class Aves; order Passeriformes; family Cisticolidae; genus Prinia; species Prinia subflava. The sequence continues at coordinate 27,074,653 of NC_086254.1, forward strand.
CTCAGATTCATTATTTCTTAGAAGAGCAATGACTTTGAGGAAGCATTGCTGATTTCATCTGCCTTGGAGACAAGTGAGAGACTGAGAATTTGTTGTCTGACTGGTGCTGTGACCTGATCTCCCATTGGATGCACTTTCAACCAGCATTCATGGTGGAAAGACTTTAAGTTTTCAATACAACATTAAACCCCATGTCTTGAAAATGAGACAGCACCCACTCACTGTAAAATTTGTTTTATAGATTTTAGACAGTCTGTGGCTCTTGAACATGGGTCTCTTTTGGAGGTTTGACTTCCCAAACTACACAAAAAAACAGAGGCACAGATTTTGGTTGTGTTCACCTGCTACACAAATGTCCCTGCAGCAAGGCTGTACCAGTGTTACCTCATGGTTTCTGTATCCCTTGCCCATCAGTCCTGATTCTTTGAGCATTTTTGCTTGGAGGGAAGGATTGTGAAGGGTCTGGAGGGTGTCACCTGCAGGTGAGTCTACCTGGCCACTTCTACACGCAGTTCAGGACAGGAGTCCTTGCAACACTGTGGAATAAATCAATTGTGTTTTTTATAGCTGCTTTGAATCCAGATCTCCACTTTTAAATCCTTACACGTGTGTGCAGAGTAGCAAAAAGGAAGAAATTTTTGATTTAAAATAGAAATAGTGAGAAGTTATGCACTTAGTAAATCCAGCCACTTGAGAATCTGGCTACACAGAAGGTGATTTCTTCTTCCAGTGTCTGAAGGTTTGCAGAAGTCTGTCGTTTTAATCAGGAGACTGCATGGATTTGATTCTGAAGGCCCAGAATACGGCACGGTCCCAAAACATGACTCTCCCTCATTTTAGTAACTGGAGTTTTATTTAACTCTGCATTAACAGGAATAGAATTTTACATCTTTATAGAATTTCTGCCCTAAATCACCTATGTTATTAGTGCTGCATTATGGGCTACTTTTCATTTTACATCTCTCTCCTCGTGTGTATTATGGGTCTAAAAATAATTTTCATGAGGGAGAAATGGCACTGTGACTTCTCATAAGCAAGGTACACAAAGGATGTGACAAATGAATGGTGCAGCCTTTTCTACCTATTAGAATTCTGTTTAACGTTCCCTGCATTGCTTTGCTGTGCTTCATTTGAATATCCCCATGCCCAATACTGTTCCTGTCCTCACTCACTGCAGGCCGTGCTGTCCTTTCACAGCTTCTCTGCCACATCTGAACTGCCTTGGTTTGGGTCAGCAAATCTCTTCTGCCTCATGGAACTTCCCTTCCCACTCCTCTCTGTCTCTTTGGCTGCATCCCTGACCTCTCCCAGCCTCATTTTTCACCGTCTCAACAACATCTCAGCCTTCACTGGCTGCACTTCTCATCTGCTTTGGCACAAAAGCATGGCTCTGATTATCTGGGGATGTGGCATGGAGAGAGAGAGGTGGAGAGGCAGCTGGTTTGGCCAGAGTGGGAAGCAAAGCACTTCTTTGTCTCTCTGGGCTGCCCAAGAGATGCACTGCCTTCCATGGTTGAAAACTCTGGAGCTGGAGAGCCAAAGAAAAAAGCTTTTTATTACTTTTGCAGGTAGAAAGTCGAGCCAGAACCTGGGCTTTGCACCATGAGAGTTCCAGTCCTGGATCCCAGCTGGTCCTGCCCAGCTGCTCTCTCCCAGCAGAGTGGAAGCCCACCAGTGCTGTGGCCAGGGAGGAAACGACACAGGGCCACTCACAATCTCCTGATCACTCCTGAGATTTTGCAGGAACAGCCTGAGCAGAGCCATGTGTTACAAGAAACCTCTGGAACGATTTTAAGAGAGCAGAGATATGCAGAAGCAGAAGTCCTGGCAAGCTTTCATTCAGTTCCCCATGGAAAAGAAGAAAATTATGAGCATGTACATCCCATCTGACTGTACCCAGGCCAATCTCTAGGTAGAGTTTAACCATTGTCCAGCTCTTCCAAACCTTCAGCCTCACATCTGGTCAGCTGGTCCCTTCCTGCAGCCAAAAGTTGGTGGTCTTCCTTTCAGGGGCCGTTGGCCAATCTGCATACAATTGGTGCTGTGGGTTGAAACAGAGGTCACCATTGAAATCGTGTGTTTCCAAGAGTTGTTTGATCAAACAGAACTTACAGACCACGACAGTTATTGACAGAGCTGACAAAAGAGATGCTCCAATGATTTACAGTCCAGGTGTGTTGTCAGAGCAACATATTTACCTGAGATCCCAAGAATGTTAAAATTTAATCCCTAGGGACCTTCTCTGCAGCCCCTTCAAGAGTCACTCCTCCAGGATCATTTGAAGTCACCATGCAAATAGGCAAAAGTTTAGGAACTTCCAGGGGAAATATGAGAAGATACAGGGATTTTAAATGGTTTTAATGGGTATAAAATTAGAGAGGTGAGCTGATATAGGATGGCCTTTCCCTTAACCCAAATGTACAATTCTCCACAATAAAACTCTTTGGATATATACGCATTAGTCAGGATTATCTCTGAATGTCTAGCAGGCTAAGAATATGGATCCTGGAGATGTCAGCAGGAGGATTCATCAGAGGAGATGGCAAGGGCTTGGAAATGGGAAATGTATTCTCTTATAAACACAGCCTGCACTGGGGCTGACCTTAGGGCTGAACAGAATTGGCTGGAGAGATGGGGAAGGCAGGGAAGGAAAACAAAATTCATGCACAATTGTCTCAAATTTTTTGCAACCAAACTCCTTGTCAAGGTTTCTGTAACTTCTCTTCATGTTCCAAATTAGGGGAATTCTCACCATCAAAGCTGAGACTACTGAAGAGGCAATGTCAGATCAGCCTAAGCTTATTCTTTCCTGGTGAGACAGATTTTTAGGATTTGGGGATATGTGATGTGACTTCTGGAGGGATTCCCCCTCTGCTGATGGGATGGAGCCTCCACAAGGTCAAAGCACTCCACATTTCTTGTCCCACGTTATTGTGTCTTCACTCTTACTTTCCATTTCAACTCTTGGATATCAGAGTTCATGTGTTTGAGTGAGTTCTTGTGCTCAAAGTAAAAGGTGCGGAATTCAAAGCTCCTCTGCATGTGCTCAGGCTCGTTTCCCCTTTATTGCTGCCTCTCCTTGCTCCCTCATTTGCCTGCTGAGCAAAACGAGAGGAGCTAGCACGGAGTATGAAAGGAACTCAGAGAGCCAACATTGACTCCTACCTCATATCTATTAGCTGTAAATTACTTTAACATGAGTGACATCACACTTGACTCTTGGTGAAACAGTGTTAAGTTAGTGGGTAATAAAACAGCTTGACACTAATGATGGGTTCTGCGTGATAAATTACTGTCAGTGATCAGATAAGGGTTCTTGAGACTAACCTTGAACTAAATCTATTTTGTTGCTACATCTTGTGTGCAGTGTTCCACTTCTCCCCGTGGGGATTAAGGGCTCAGAGCCCAATCCTGCTCCGTGCTGGGGCTGGAGGGGCAGCTTGTGTGCAGGAGCATTTCCAGAAGCTGCTTCCAAGCATCAGGCTGCTCCCACGAGTGGAGCAGGGAGGGTTTGGCCTTAACCTTGAGAGCAGCATCCAGCTCCAAGGGCCTCATGGTCACTGAGATGCTGGAACACTTTCCAGCAGTGACTTCAGTATTCAAATCTCTGTTATTTTTATTTTTATTTTTTTAATTACATAACTAAGAGGTGGATCCTGAAAGTTTCATTCTTTGGTGAGTTTCATGGATTTCATTATGGAATAATTTTTTGACCTGTGCATTAGGTCTGTCCTGCAAGCTGTGGATGCTGATGACCTCAGTGAGAATGGAGAATGTTCAGCAGCTGGCCAGATCAGGTTCTCATTCAAAGAACTCCTTTTACTTGCAAAACTTTGGGAGAAAGCTTTATACCCAAGAACTGGGAGCTGGCCAAAGTCAATGTAAAGCATGAGATTTTGAATATTTTTTTGCATGTATTTTCTTTGGACTCTAACCAGGGTGCTGCTTAGAAAAGACTTCCCAAATTGTTTTACACTGTTATTGTTATTTGAGGCTCTGTTTTCATTTATAGTTCAGGTAAGATGCCAGGGAGATGTTTTTTTAGACTACTTCTTGTGTAAACCATTGTATTAAAATATTTACCACGGTTCATTTTCATGGATAATCCCCGTTGTCCTGGCCTGTTTATTGCCTGGAATAATCCTGGAACACTTGTGTGTTACACATGGCTGCAACAAAGAGAAGTTTTCACTGTGTACATCCAGATACCTCATTTATCTGTGATTATGACAGAGCTCATATTAACATCCACTGGTTTTAATGCAAGTTGAAATTAATTTTGGAGAGGAGAGACCTTGAGAGGGTGGCTCCAGTGCAAGAGAGAGGAGTGTGGGGAAAATGGCTGGATCTGTCTTGGTCTTCCAAGGAGCAGGCTCTGCTGAGGCAGGGACACCACATCAGGGTGTGTTCCTGCTCTCAGTTCTGTGCTAAAACACAGAATTTTTATTGGTGCTTTCAAACCAACAGTCAAGTAATGAAGAGCTCTGAGATGCCATTTAAGTCAAATTGTTAATTAATCCCTGCATCAATCTATGCAATGGTTAGCTCTGCATGAAGGGTGATCTCAAGGATGGAGATGATGCCTGGGCTCTGTCTGTGCCCCTGATCCCTGCTCTCAGGACAGGTGGCACAGGAGCAGGGGCTGGAGGGGTCACAGGTGTTCCTGCAAAACATTTCCCTTGAAGAAAATCTATTTTGTTCCATGCACTTCTACCACTGAATTCCATTTTTCTCAGAATTTTCTTGGCTGTTCAGTTCCATTTGAAAGGAGTGGGCCTTTTTCTGCATGATTCAATGCAAAAATAATTTTTCTTGGCTTTTTGTTTATTTGTTCATTTGTGTTCCTTCCTATCCTGTATATTGATTCCCTCTGGAAAAGAAAAAAAAAAAAAAAGGAAAAATAAAAAAAAAGAGAAAAAAAAAAAAAAAGTAAGGAAAGAGAAGGAACTTAACGCTTCTGCTTGGAACAAAAGGGAGGAGCCTGTGTGGGAGATGTCAAATGGAGCAGAAAAATCTCTGGACTTTTTCCAGAAACCCCCATCCACTTGAGCTGGGGATACAATCAGTTTATCAAAACACCTCTGGTGCATTGCTGGGAGGGAGGGGAGACTCCCCTCTGTTGGGAAAGGTTTTTAAATGGTTCCGTGGGTTTGTACAGCAGAGGTGGGGTTCTCATCTGTGCCACAGCCCCTGCATGCAAAGCAGAAAGGTGCAAGGGGAGACAGAGACCAGCTGGCACACTCTGTTCCCCAAGGGAGCTGGGAGGAGATTTGGGTGTGGTGGCACTGGGGACATTGGGGACACCGGGGACACTGGGGACATTGGGGACACTGGGGACACTGACACTGCTGCTGTTTGCTGACCCTCTGTGGAGATGCAGCCCTGCTGCTGTCCCTCACAAACCTACCCACTCCAAAACTCACCCATGCCCAAGCCCTCATGGTCCTTCCTCTCCTCCTCTCCCCTCTGCTTCCCAGCTGGGTGCTGTCCGAGGGGGAAGCCCAGAGCTCTCCTGGTCACTGATAATTTGCTCTCATCAGCTCTGAGGAGCAGCTTGCAGCCCATCCTCAGTGCTGACCCAGTTTCTGCAGTGAGGATTGGGGGGCACTGGAGACATGAAATCCTCACTGGGAGCTGGTCTGCACCCCAGACTCCCCTGCAGCTCCACTGCTTGGAGGCAGGGGAGGCACACCAGCAACATTTGGGCAAGATCTGCAGATGTAGCCAGAGCTGAGGAATTCCTTCTTTCTTCCATTCCACCCTTTGATTAGCTGAGCACGACTGGGGGTGCAGATTTTACATCCCTGCTTCTGCCAGACCAGCCCATGAATGTGTCACACACATGCTCACAGGCGTGTCCAGGCTTAAACCCTTTTGTCTTCAGCATGCTCCTTGTTTTCCCCCCTTTCTTTCCCTTCTCTTCCTTCCCTTCCCAGACATAACTGAGCCCAACCAACCAGAGACACTGTGACTACCATGATGTAGGAAAGAAGCAATCCCTGGATGGAGCAGCAGGCTCCATCTTACCCAGGAGATGCACGAGCAGGAAATGCAGTCTCATGTCCAATTTCTCATACCTTATCCATGACTGCTGCACTCACAGAACACATGGAGCCCAGCGACAGGCTGAATGATTTTGGTGGGAGCCTTTCCTCCTCTGCTCCAAAACAGGCACTTTTTGTGGAGGGAAGAGGGCTCTGGAGAGGTGCTGATTTGGCTGGGATGGGAAATACCCGTGGGCTTACGTAAAACAGCCCAGGCACTGGGGATGGAGCCGTGCCCACGTTTGCTTTGCTAATTAAGCTTAGCCTGGGCTCAGAGGGACTTGTTTTGGAGGGGTAAGTGAGATGGGATGGAGCAGAGCCCAAACGCTCTCGCTGCTGCCTCTGGGGCTCAGGGAGGTATTTGTCTTATCCTTTTGGACCTGGATCTGCTCTCTCTTTCCCCAGAAGCACCCTGAGTCCATCAAGCAGTGAAAACACGATGTCACGACTCCCCAGGGCACAAGCAGGACCTCCTGTCCCAGACAGCCCAACCTGTCCCCAGCCAGCCTTACCCTAAAGACAGAGCAAGGAGCAGAGGCCACATTTCCACAGCAGCAATGCACGCCACTGTTCCTGGATTTGTGCAAGGAAATGTGATCTATCCCCATCTCCTGCACGACAGGAGCTTCAGGTCAGGTACCCAAACTGCGTCCTGCACAAGCTGTTCCCCTGCTTTGCAAGGGGAGCTTTGCAAAGAGCAGTAAAAAATATTTTGGCTGGGGACTCTAACGTGGTCTGGACAGAGCAGCATGAGGTAGCACTTCCAGAAACAAACTGGGACCAGTTTCCATGCTGGGACCTTGGTGTAAAACACCCTTTAGTCCTGACTCTGTTTCCCTGACCTCCCCAACATCCAGTTTCAGCAAAAATCTTTTTATCATCTAATATTTTTTTCCTTATTATACTATGCCATAGAAAAAAAAAAAGGATTGAGTGGCTAGTCTAATCCAAATGAAATTCCTCTGGCAACAAGAGCAGGAGAGCAAGGATTGTGCCCTGAAACACAGCACTGTGCAAGGCTGCAATAATAAAATCATTGAGAACTGTGGGAAAGATGAGTTCAAAGTTTTAGAGAAATCCCACCTGGGCGTGTTTGTGTGGGAACACCTATTTCTGCATGTCAGCACCACTTGCACAAGAAAAAATTAGCAAAGCTCAGCCCCGACAACTGTTTTAAAACCTTATTTCTGCAGTTTAACCCACAGGGTGAGGTTCTTTTTTTCCTGAGTAGAGTTCACTGTGCTTTAAAAAGGTGCACACAAATTTAATAATTATCATGACAAAGTTTCTACATTCTTGCCCAGATTCCAGGGTTTTCCTCTAAGCTGGCTGGTCATACTGTAAAAGTTGGTCATAAATATCTGTCTTTGGTATAATAAAAGCAATGTTTATATTCTTGACAGAATGCATTTGTGAACTTACAGTCATTAGAGATGTAAACTGAAGGCAAGAAGATAACCTCTCTCCCAAATGTTCTATTTATTTCTGTAAAGTAATTTGTATGATTTATCTTATAGACTAAGGTTTATGGTTCACTTTGAACTCCAGGTTCTTAACTCAGCAATTGCCTGTTTGGGCTGAAGCGTATAAGTGATGGCATGACCCAAAGTGCTAGATGAAAGGAAAAAGACAAAAACAAGGCAGGCTTCTGGGATTTTAACCATCATTTCTATATTCCATTGACATCCCTGGGTTAAATATTTTCCTTTGGAGGCCAATATGATCATTCCATCTGTGTGCCATATCTCCTGGTGACAAGGCAGAGCACGGGCACCTTCAATGAGCCATGCCAGGACGTGTCCGGCCGGGAATGCCAGGGGGTCAAACTCTGGCATCAGTCAGAATTCCCAGCTTACAAATATCCACCAGCATTAAAGCAGAATCTATTTTGTGATTCATAAAAGAAGAATTTGGCGTGGCCCTGTGTGCTGCTGCTGTGCTGGGCTGGAAAGCCCACAATTTTTAAAGCCCACAATTTTTAAAGCCCACGCTTTTTAAAAAGGCTCCCAAGTCTTGTTTGCAGGAGATAATACTTAATATTGGATAGACACAATCTTCCTGACTTTGCAAAGCCTGAAATGACTCTGTAAGAGCTGTACCTGCCCCATTCATCCAACACCAGGCAGAGAAAGCTGTTGATGTGGCAGGAAAGCTCCTGCAGCTCTCAGGTTGGGGGCAGATGGTCCAGAGCAGTGCTGGGGGTCTGCAAAGCTCAGCACAGAGCAGTGCTGGAAAGGTGGGATCACCCCAAGTTTCTGTTTCGTTTTGTATTTTTATCACCATTTAAAAAGTGATATCTCATTCTGACACATTGTAGAAGGCAGTGGATGTGCTGTGCTAAAATATTTAAGGTTGGTTTAACTCTGCCCACCCCTGAGTGTCTTTCTGTAAACGGGGGTGACATCCTCAGGGAATTGCTGGAGGCAGTGTGGGACCTGTTCCCACCATGCTGTGGGTGCTGAGGGCAGCTCCTGGGGAAATGTTTGTTTTCATTCAGCCCAAATTTTAGCAGATTCCTGATAGAAGAATGTAATTAAACACAGCTCATTTCTCAGCATCTCCACCAGTGCCATCACAAGGGATGAAGCAATGGCTCCATCAATTAGCCTGGCAAAAATGAGAGAGGCTCAAGTGTATATCATGACATTTATCTCTCTTTTTGTTTTGGATAAGTGAGAAAATCTGGAGTAGGAGGAAAATTATCATTCCCAGACCTGGCTGGAAGGTGGAGTTTATATTCTGTAGGAAACTTGGATTATTCAAACCATTTTTCATTCCAAATCAGTGTCAAAAAGTCACGTCTCCTCCAAGAACAGCTCATAAACTGGAAATTTTGAACATTTTCCATTGAGAAACATCTGAACAGGTCAATAATAGAATGATATATATCATATATAGATATGAGATATAGATATGAAATATATACCAAAATAAAACCACGAAAGTCAAACTATTCATTTGGTTGCATTCCTCCTGCCTGTTCTCAGAGCAATGGGGTATCTTCATGTTCTCAAGATGACTAAAAAAAAGAACAGCTCATTTTAGGCAGATTATTGTGCTTTGAAAAACAGTTGTGAATTTTTAGTTGTTCTGGGCAGCTCTAGCACAGGAGAGTGAGATGCCTTTGAGAGTTATGGGTAAATTTAGAAATTATTTATGAAAGATGCTGGCTCAGCATGCATGGAAAGTGTTCAGCCACCAAACACACCCAGAGTGCAGGGACAACCCCATCCTCTCTACAACTCTGTCATAATTCTAACACAGCACTTGTTTCGTTGTGATTTTATCTGGTGACACTGGAACGTAATTGCAGTTGGGAACTGTCAGGGTGGTTGCAGAAATCCCTCCTGGATGCTGCAGGATTTGGCCCCTGGCTCTCACCAGATTAACAGGAAAAGATGCTCTTTGTAGCAGATAGGCAGCAAGGCTGGAAGTTATTGAGGCCATTTAATCTCCTAATTGTTCTCTTATGAATTACCTGCCCTGCTGGGTACTTCTGCTGTTTAACCCAGCTGAATCTGATTTCTGAGAGTGAGGAAGAGCTGTGTGCTAAGTGCTGCCTATATTTTGGTGCATTTAGTTATCAATATGTGGAATTCTGTCCAGTCCTGGACATGAAAAATCCCTATCTTATCTGGCCTCTGCCAGGTCAACATTACTCACAATTCAGACACCATTTACTCTGCAGGGCTGAGACCCGTGTGATGCCTGGCTCTGACCAGTACTATTATTCACTTACTCTTGAGAACACTGTAATTAATCAGAAATACATGTTAACACCCTGTCTTCTCTCCCCTGCCTCCATCAAAAGTCCCCACCAGCCACCCAGCTTCTGAAAAGCACAGGATTAAGCCCTTACTGAAGTTAATGGGAAAAAGCTCAGCAGGAATTCATCATGCTGGGGGTCAGCCTTCTGCTTTTTCTTGTCTACTAAGGTAGGCAGAAAGCCTGGAGGATGGGAGCAGGGTTAGGAGCTACCAGCTGCCTGTGTTTGGTATTTGTTGTGCTGGTTGTGGCCAATGCTTGCTGTGCAGAACTGAAACAGAAACTTCCCTGGAGCTGGGCTAATTGGAGGCAGAGTTTGATGCTAAAGTTGATGTCGTGTCAATAAATTATTATATAGTACAATAAAAGTTGTGAAGGGAAGGTGGTAACATGCAGTTCTTTGCAGATGTAAAAATTACCTTTTTTTTTTTTTTTTTTGGTGATAGACATCATCCACTGATATCAAAACTCATACTTCAGAATTTTCCAACTGCTGTAGCAGCTGAGATCTTACTCAATGATTAACAGGGCTGACAAAAAGTCACCTGCAGGCACCCCAGGGGCTCCTGGCTCAAGGACACCCATCCCTGCCCCAGGGATCGTCTCCCACCCAATTTCTTCAGCTCTAGCAGGGAAACCATCCTAAAGCAGGGGGTGACTGAGGTGCTCCCCCCTCAGGAACACAAGCTGTCCTGCCCACATTCCTCTCAGCACACGCATTTAACCTGAAACATGGAAAATAAGAGGCAAGACCCGGCCCCAGCGCGGGGTTGTTGGGAGCTGGTGCAGGCAGGAGCAGAGTGTACAATGGACCATCTGTTTCCCTCTGTTTTTATTCCCAGATTGGATCAGCTGGGCTAAAGGAAAATAGAGAGAGATGGAGCACCAGTGCAGCAGCTCTGACAAGGAGCATGGGCACTAGGGAGGGTGCAGAACTGAAACAGCCTCTTACAGAGGCAAGTGGAATGGAGAGAGTTCATCAGAAACCAGGAAAAATGAGAAATCCTCCAAAACACTGAGTGTTACATTCATTTTAGACAGCTGCTTTATCCCATCTCTGGATGATACTGAATTTTCTATAAACCCAAGGCTGCTTCTCAGAGATGGGTTGTTTCTCCTGAAATTGTGTCCCCTTGCCCCAAAATGTCTCTGAGCAGGGCTGCACAAGGGCTCTGTCTGGGTGCAGGCTGGGACTTGGTGCTCCACACGGGAATAATTTCTTCAGTGTCAGGGAAACTGCTGGTGGCCTTGCTGTTAAGCATATGATAAAATGCTTTGTTCTTTTAAACCTTGAATATATAAATACTGGCAGGTTGCAAAGGTGCACGAGAGTAAAAATGGGCAGGATTCCTCTATAGGAGCCTTCTATAGGGTTATCCTGTGCATCAGCAAAGCTTCGCTCTCTCCTGGGTCAGGCATGAAAACGGACACAATTCCGGCTGGAAAAGCCTCTTTTTTGGGTGGGGCAGGTACCTGCCGATACTCAGCGTGTATTGGCTTTACTTCAGAGCTGTAACCACGCGGGAGCCGGGCACCAAACGGGATCCGCCTGCCTGGGGCTCCGGTTCCCCCATCAGAGCTGTGGGGTGTCACCCGGGGGTGACCCTCGGGCCATCCCCGCTCCCTTCCCCTGCCCCCGCCCCAGGCTGTCCCTCCGCCCGCCCCAGCGCTGATAAGCGGGAGGGGATCGCTGTTTTCTCTCTTTGGGGCTGACCCGCAGCTGACCCCGCTGCTGACAGGGCACGCTGCCAGCCTGGCGGGGACAGCGCTCCCCGTGCTGCCACCGGGGGACACGGGGACAGGAGCACTCGGGGGACTTCAGTGTGCTCGCTGTGCCACGCGTTGGGATGGTTTGGGAAGTTAGGGATGGTTTGGGAAGCTGGGGATGGTTTGGGAAGTTAGGGATGGTTTGGGAAGTTAGGGATGGTTTGGGAAGTTAGGGATGGTTTGGGAAGCTGGGGATGGTTTGGGAAGCTGGGGGTGGTTTCGGAAGCTGGGGATGGTTTCAGAAGCTGGGAATGGTTTGGGAAGCTGGGGATGGTTTGGGAAGTTAGGGATGGTTTGGGAAGCTGGGGATAGTTTGGGAAGCTGGGGGTGGTTTCGGAAGCTGGGGATGGTTTCAGAAGCTGGGAATGGTTTGGGAAGCTGGGGATGGTTTGGGAAGTTAGGGATGGTTTGGGAAGCTGGGGGTGTTTTGGGAAGCTGGGGATGGTTTGGGAAGCTGGGGATGGTTTGGGAAGCTGGGGATGGTTTGGGAAGCTGGGGATGGTTTGGGAAGCTGGGGATGGTTTGGGAAGCTGGGGATGGTTTGGGAAGCTGGGGGTGGTTTGGGAAGCTGGGGATCGTTTGGGAAGCTGGGGATGGTTTGGGAAGCTGGCACTGCTTGCTCCTGATATGTGCACTTTCCCCACCCACGTGTGTATGTTATTGGCATCCTGCAGCCTCCTCCAAGCATTCACCCCTCTCTGAGTGAAAAACCCCACTGGTTCACAATATCCTGGTGGAAGCTGCTGATTCTGGATCTCAGTGGACATTTGGCTGCTCTCAGAGGGCGAGGCTGGGTGTGAACCAGCCTGTGGGGCACAGGGCTGGACCCCACAGCAGATTCCAGCCCAAACTGGGCTTCCCCGTGGTGTAGGAGAACCCCAACACCTCCCCTGGGACCAGGGAGAAGGGCCCCTCACTCTGTCTCAGCCCCGTGAACCCTGCCTTGGGACCTGCCCCTTCTCAACACCTCCCAATGCCTCAAACATCAGAGTTCTCCATTTCAGGCTCTTCTTGGCAGCCACAAGGTATAAAAGATGATAACAAATAAAAGCTGAGATAATTGCACAATCACACAAGTCCAGAAGTAGTGGAAAAGAAAAAAAAAAAAAAGGAGAAATACTTGTTGCAGGATTTGGGGTTTTATCATCAGAGCTGGAATCGTTATCATTAAAAGCAAATATTGCAGAGCAGAAATATCTCTGTTATAAAGTCAGATGGGAATTTTGGCTTAAAAATACCTGGCATTTCTCTTAGCTGTGCCATAGGAGAACCTCTGGACATGAGCTGTAAATATGTGAGGTGCCCTATAAAGAAATAATATCAGTATCTCCTTTGTGGTATTTATACCTTGCATAATACAACAGAAATTAAAGTCTTGGCAAAAGAAGGTGAGGAAGCCTAAAGAGATTACAAAATGTGCAGAAGAACTCACTGGGAGAGACATGAGTGAATACAGAGTGTTTTATCATTAATATCTTTCCTCTTAGAGACTCAGACTATTTAAATATGTATTTTGAATGCAGCCAAGAAATATAAAGGTGACATAGCAAAGTGATTTTAAATAAACACACAATAATAAATAGCTTGAATATATCAACAATGAAAGCACAACAAAAAGGCTCATATAAATGAAGGTATTGATGGCAGAAATGCATTTTTGCACAATGGTAGATATAATAGAAATGCTAACACTTATTAGTAGCCTAGAAAGATTTGCAGGAATACTGTAGGGGGGCCAGAAGGTTATTTATTTCAGAGCTTTTGATTGTCAAACTCCTTCAGAAAAATTACACACTTTCATTTCAGCTCCTGAAAATTACATACCCTTTTTTTTTCTCCCCTAAAAAATAATCGCATTCATGTTTTCAGAAATGGTTTTTTCCTGTAAGGGCTTAAAACAAACTTTCACAAATAATCCCTCATTTTGGCTTGTATTGCTCTGATAAATCACTGAAACAACACTCTAAATTATTAGAATCAGTTGACTCAAGGAGCTCAACATTTAGAATTGAGATAAGGACCAAAAGTCACCGAAGGCAACTCTGAGTCCAAGAGCAGAACCCAGGAAAATCTGTAAAGGGGGTGTAAAGTTACTGGAAACACCACTTGAAATATTTACCTTGTCACTTAACAGCATATTCCCTCTAGTTTTTTTGCGTGCCCAGATAAATACCAACCTCTCTGGCTAACGACCTTTTCCAGAGCTTATCTCCTCCAGCAACCCTGTGTCCTTGGATCTCTGATCCTGCTGCCTTCAGACCCCTGTGCACACTCCTGTGCTGTGGGAGGGCAGGGCACTGTCCTGCCTCTCCCAGGACTGCATTCAAGCCACCCCAGCTGGGTCCAGCCCAGGGACCCCCAGCCCTTGGAGGTGGGATGAGGGGGGGCAGCTGGGCAGGGACCACGGAGTGACCCCGGGGTCTGCCTGCTCCTTGCTCCCCTCCATCCCTGGGCTGCCTCTGGAGCTGTCAGGCAGCTGCTGGCAGCGTGGCTGCTCTCCTCTCCTGCTGAGCCACCCCATGTGAGCTCCAGGCAGGTGCTCAGCCCTGGATTCTGCCCGATGAGTGGTTTCTCCCAGCCATATCCTTTCATGACCCCGTTTCTAAGGCTTCCCCCTCACCCAGGAACATGTGCATCCCTGCTTGGGGCTGGGGAGAAACCCACCGAGTTATTTGAACCAGATCGAGAGGGTGTGAGGGGATTAGGGGAGGATGTAAAGAGGCTCTGCTCAGGCTGCAGCTGTCCTTCACATGGGACCCTATGGAAAATGCAAGAGCTGCTGTCTGTTCCTGCCTTTCACCCATCCCAAAAATGATTCAGCTGGAGGCACCCACGGAAACCTCACAGCCCACAGGGTGGTAGGTACCCCTCATACCCTCTGCACTGCTCTGACTCCAAGAAAACCTAACCTAACATCATCTCCTGGCATCTGGGAAGCCTGAACCATATCTATTCCTGCCCTCTGCTTTTTATAAATTAGTTCCCAGCATCAAAATATGTTTTCAGAACTTTGCAAACACTTTATTTATCCAAAGGATCATACAGGAATAATCAATCCCCTGAGCATCTGGTTTCTTTTGATTTCTTTTCAGTATTTCCCCCCCTTCTAATCTGGAAACCTGCTGGGGAACCAGCAGGAGACGTGTATGATACTGAGAGACTTCATTTATGGGGCTTATTCAGTAAAAGCCTTTCCAAATGCATCCTGCTGGCAGAGGCCAAGCAAGGAGAGAAAGAGAAGGGAAGGAGGCTGAGCAGGGAAGAGATGTTCCTCTGAGATGGTGGGTTGAGAACAGGCTGTAGAGGAGAAATTGTGGCCATCAAATGTGGCTGAGGACAGGGATTGTGCTTGGGCAAGGAGAAGGTGAAAGCTGAGCCCTGGGAGGGACACGCAGGCAGAAGGGTGGGGAGGAAATCACTGGGTGATAACAGGGTTTTCCATTACGATCCTGGTGCATACAGTGTGGGGTGAAATGATATTTAAAGCATTGGAGACTCTGTGGATGGGGCAGGTCTTCAGTGCACAGCAAACGTGGCTGCTCATGCTGGGGGAGCTCATACAATTTTTCTGCCAAAGTTGTACAAAACCAGCTCTATTATGATGGCAGCAGCTTTTTTCAAATTTAGCCAATTTTACTTCAAAAGTGGACTAGGATAAGCCAGGAAAATTCCATGGAGTGAGCATCCATGCTGGGTGTCTGTCCTTTCAGATGATACGAACATCAGGGGTTATGCTGGTATGGTGTTAAAAAAAGTCCCTCCTTGGGACTGTGGGCTGTGGTCTTTCCACCCTGAAGAAATGGAAACGCCTCTTAAAATCTTGTCCTGGCTGAGCCACTGGGTGTCTGACCCAGTGTCACCCCAGGCAATGGAACTGCCACACATCCAGCCCTGCTCCAGCACATCATCCTGCCTCATCCTGTCTCACTAATTGGCTGTACTTGGGGCAGGATCCATCAGCCCAACACATTTGAAGGTTAAAAAGCAAAAGTCCCACCCACTCTCTCCAGCTCAAGGGCTTTCACCCCATTTTCTTGGAAGGTCGATCTCGGTGAAACGACTCCCATTGAGCCGTAAAACAAACACGCGTGCAAATCGACGGGGCACACTTCAGACTTTGAACCGCGGAGCCGGGGAGCCCGCACCGGTGTTTTCACAAGCTCACGATTGAGCTCTAGCCCTTTGTAAACTTTTAGTGGATTGCCTTGGACGTGGCAGGAGCAAACAGTCTGCCTCAGCAATTGCAAACACGCGGGGAGGCCGCGGCGGCGGCCGGGGAGCCGTGCATGGCACCGCCAGACACGGGGCCGGTGACTCACGGCCTCCCCCGGCCATAAAGCCCCAGGGATGGTAGGAATTGCATCCTGGTGGCTGGGCCTTGGGAGCAGCTCCAGCCAGAGGGCATCTGGGCCACGCTGCTGCTCCCCGCTGCCTCGCTGACCGCTTAAATCCTCTGCAGATCAAAGCGGGGCTGAGAGTTTCTTCCTAATGCTGCTTGAACTACACTGACCTTTTCCTCTGGAACCGCTGTTAACTCCTGCCCATTACTCATTGTAAACAAAAGGGAGATCCAAAGGGTTTCCAAGGGCTGAGATGGATGGGAAATGTTAGGAAGCTGGTGAAGGATGCTCAGGCAGATGACATGATTTAGGGAAAGCAAGGAATTCAGACCCACACGCGCTGGCAGCCCCGCTCCCCATTGTGGCACCTTTAACTTTGTCCATGTCTCATGCAGAAATGACTTAGAGACCGTGATGAGATAAAATGCTGGAGTGGCTCAAATATGAACTTTATAACTCGGTCGTGGGTCTGACTGGAAGGTGATCCCAGCCCTGCTGAGCACATGACAGTGCCCAGGCATGGTTTGCAGCTACAGCTGGCAAAATCATGCCATCACATGGGAGGGACCTTGAACTCGGGAGCAGCTGTGCTTGGAGCTTTGAACTTTGTGGCTTGTCTCTGCTTCCAACACAAATGTTGTGCTGCCATATGGATACTTGGCACCACGGTTTATCCTCTCCTTTCATTTCTTATCCTCTTTGGGAAGTCCTCTGGCAATGCCTCACATGCTCTTTTCATTGGGAAGACCATGTGTACAGGCTTGCAATGACATTAAACCCCATCATGATCCATAACTCTTGTCGTAAAAATGTCTTTTTTCACATAATGCATCAGAAATATCTGTTTAAACTTCAGGGATGTTTCTGCACAGGCTGCAGAGCGGAGGAACAGCAATGCACCCAAACTCCTCACACAAGTCCATGGCCATCCTGCAGCATGGAGGTGACAGCTGCTGATGGACAGCAGCCACAGCCAGTCCTGGACTGGGACTCAGATTCTCCTGAGCTCTTCCTAGTGGTCAGAAAAGTGCTGGTAACAGACAGAGATGTGATTTTTTGTGCTGTGGCTTCTCAGGTTCATATTCAGAACTTGTCAATTCTTCACCCTGTCAGTGAACTGATGTTGAGCTGAGCCTGGCAGGCCGGCCTCCTGCCTGCTTGTCCTACCTGCAGTGGAAATCTTGATGCAGGAGGACTGAGGTTGCTCTTCCCTGGCCATAACCCCCACCCACTGGCTGGCCCAGCCCTTTACCTGCCCTGCCCGGACACAAGGCAGGGTGTGCCCCAGCCCCAGCCATGGGCAGTGATAACCCCGAGTACTCCGGCCACTCTCAGCCACCCCAGCAGGGTGGCACTGGCTGGGGCAGGGCCCGTGCCCGGGCTCGCCGCCTCCCCCTGGACAAAGATCAATTAATCTCTGACTTTGCTTGTTCCCTCCCTGTTGCATCCTGGCCCTTGGCCCAGGAATTCCCCCCTGGCTGCCCACGAAGTCTGCTGGAAACCCTCAGGAAAGTGCTTTTGAAACATCTCTGCCTGGGCAGCCTCAGGGCTGTGGGGATTTCTGGCATTAATGCCCGGGGATTTAGATTATTTGGGAGCTGCAGTTGCTGGTCCGGGGAAGTGGGAAGGAGGCGATTCGCTGTGCGAGGTGGGGTAGAACTTTGTGGCTTGTTTTAATGGAGCTACACGGGACAGGGAAGGAGAAGAGGGGAATAACCATTCCACAGTGAAATGAGAGGGTTTGAGATCATTCAGCTCTGCAACTGCCCCCTGACAGCTCCTGCGGTGCCACTTATGGGGAAAACCTGAAATTGCTGTTGCAGATTCACCAAGTGAGGGGCAAGACAGATGAAACTCATGAACACAAAAAAGCTGTTGCCTGATTTTGCTTTGGGAAGCCTGAGTTTTGCAGGGAACAGGGAGAGTTCAGGTTTCTCCCCAGGATTTGGGGTTTGTGTCTGTCGGGCACACAGTGACCTCTGCTGTCCTTGCCCCCAGCAGCCCCCAGCCCTGCAGGGGACGGCAGATGGACACGCGTTTTATGGGGAATAGGGCTGGGATGTTTGGCTGGCCAGTGCCGGATGAATCGCACGCTCGGCCCAGCCATTCTGTAGTGCCATCTTCAGGCAAAGCCTCACCACTGCCGAGATCAAAGAGCCGAAAGTGGCACCAGCCCGGCTGCACTGCCCCCTCCGCCGTGCCCAGCTCGGCAAGGGCCTGGGGACCCCACAGGGCAGTGCTCAAGGTCGGCACGGACCTTCCAAGGACCTGGTGATGGGCACAATGTCTCTTGCTTGAGGTTAGATGAGAAGTTTTTTCCAGGAGCCGGAACCCCCAGGGAGCTGGAAGCTGGAGTAACGTCACTACTAGTATTAGTATTAGTATTAGTATTGGTATTGGTATTGGTATTGGTATTGGTATTGGTATTGGTATTGGTATTGGTGTTAGTATTAGTATTGGTATTAGCAATAGCATTACCATTACCATTAACATTAGCATTAGTAGTATTAGCATTAGTAGTGTTAGTAGTCTTAGTAGTGTTAGTAGTGTTAGTATTAATATTCCCTTATCAGAATAAGGGTTTTAGCAACAAAAGCTTCCTGTGGGGTCCTGTTTAGAAAGGGCTGAGGATTCCCACTGTGCTGCCTCCATCCTGCTGAGTGGGATCCCAGGGGTGGGATGGGGCTTGGGGAGGGTGCAGCCCTGCGTGGGCTCCAAGGACAGCAGCCCTCAGTCCCTGAAACACTTTCATGCACCTCGCTTCGCTCAGACTGCTCCCAGGAATATTTGCTGGTGTGCTTTAGTGCTGCAGGCCTGGCTGCACAGCCTGGATGGCCGGGAATGATCTCTGCTCCCTCAGGGACCCCCGAGGCTCTGGAGCAGGCAGGGACTGTGTGGAGCAGCCCCACAGCAGCCTGGCATGCACATGCTGGGAGCAGCATCCCCTCTGCACATGGGAGCAGCACATGGAGCTGAAGATTCCACCCGCATCCACAGCCTGCAGCAACTCCTGGGGGCTCCCCAAAGTTTCCAGGGCTCTGCTATGCTCATGTCCTCAAGCTGTGGCCAGTTTTGCCAGCTTAGGGATGCAGGATGAGGAAGGCTCCAGGCTGCCCTGCCTGCTGCACACATCTGGCGCAGACATGGAGCCGATCCTGCGAGCGGCTGCTCGCGCTCCTCTTCCGCTCGGGGGTTTTTCAAAGAGCAGGCTTCCTACAGCTGATTTACAGCACTTTTTAGAGCAAAGGGGCGATTCCAGAGAAGCCACCAATTATGTTGATGAAGAGCCTGACAGTAAACAGTGTCTTTTCTCCCTCTAAAAGAAAAAGACACGGAGGGAATTCAGCATCTTCCCAACATCAAAGCTAATAACAGAAGTGAAGTGAGACTCTGACCTTTAACAGCCTGCCTGTTAGTGTGGATTATATCATGTCAGCAGCCATCTGCAATATAAACTATACCTGGCTTTGATGAGACCTCTTATAGACCTTTAAAGGGGTGGAAATACTGCACAGCTTTCTGCAGAGAGGAAGCCACTGGAATACCAAGGCTTTAGCTCTGCAGCACATGAGTGTGTCCTGCTGGATCCTCAGGGCTGCTGGGATCCTCACACAAACCTGTCTGGGATGCTGGAGCCAGAGCAGGTTGTGGCTGTGCTTGCCAGTCCCAAGGTTCAGATATTATAGAGTTTTTGGGTCTCCATCACCTCCTGGGCCTTTTGCTGAAGAGCAGAATGAGGTTGTGTCTCTGCTCTCATATGGTGAGATTGGATACGTGGAGACTGTAAGGGTTTGTCAACTCTCTTGACAAATAAGTCTGTTTGCCAGCCAGCAGCCTTCATCCTTTTTTTTTTTTTTTTTTCTTTTTTTTCTTTGTATTTCTTTTCTTTCCACCCAAAATTCCACCCTTCAGATGCTTTGGGGATGGACAGGCACCTAAGATTCAGCACCCATCTCCCTGCAATGTTGTCTCTGAATCCATCAGGTGCTGCAGTACACCTCGAGTCCAAACCCAGCATTTGCCCCCACCCTGTTTTTTCTCGGCACTGGTTTGTGATCCTGGCACTTCTCTAGGGCAGTAAACAGGGTGTAAAAGATCTCAGTTGGGGGTACATAAGGGCAGGGATTGCAGGAGATGGTGACAGGAACTTTCCTTCCACACAGAAGCATCTCAGTGTGTTGGAAGGTGATAGCCATTGCTCCCCAAAGAGGATCCAGAAATAGCAGGTCTGATGGAGCCACAGAACATCACTGAGAAGATGATCTAATTTCCTAATATGCTGAAATATCTCGCCTTCTCAGGAGACTTATCCCTAGAAAGGAAGTTTCCTTAGCCATATCAGGTAGGGAAGAAAAATGGAGGAATGAAAAAAGTCATCATTACTCTGACACTTGGAGATAACATTCAAAGCTAAGTGTTGGGCAGGATAACTCTGCTCCTAAACAAAGCTGATTTATGGGGAAAACTCATCCATTTACAGTCCATAAGTTAAGGGCTCAGGCTCTGTGCACAGAGGTGCTTCAGTCATCAAGGAATATGGTAATAATGTTTTATGGAAATGTCTCAGGCTTCCTCTCCACAGGGCCCTGGCCATTGCTGTTATGAAATACACAATGCTTTAGCATCTCCATGTCCTACACATTGAGCCATAAAGACAAACATGAGTGATCTTGTATCTTCTGGGGCTTTATGGCGTTATAAAATATGTTTTATGTTCCAATCAGCAGTGACAATTTATGAACAGAGAGGCTTGAAAAGATGTAACATCAGACTATGTATTTTAATATACTTTGAGAGAACTGTAATGCCTTGAATGACATTTGCTCTCAGCACACACGGAAAATGAATAGTAATGCAGTGGAGATTGATGGTTTATTTCATCACGAAGGGTCTTCTGTGCAAAGAGTTTTATGAACGTTATAGACAATAACTAGTTGGCTTAAGGAAGAGGATTTATTGGCCCTGTGGCCACCTTCTCCTGGAGTACTCACATTTTCTCTGTGCCTTGTTTGTGAAATTTGTTAGCATCACTTCCAGGAGGTTTGTTGGTTTTTTTTTTCCCCTTGCCTGTAAGTATTCAAATTAGAGCTGGAGATAGACACCAACCATTTTTATTAATGTTTCCTTTTATTTACACAATGTATCAGTTATAAGAAGATATTATGGAGTAGTGCTAAAATGATCTATTTTATATGCAACTCCTTTGGGGAATGAAAATAAAGCTGCTCAGAAGAGGAAGCAACGCGGGCGTCAGACAAGAGTTAGAACATGCTCTTTGTGGAGTATTGGTCACATTTAAACATCCTGTTCTTTAGATTATGCTGGGAATTTATTGCTAGTACTGGATTTTTTGTGAGTTCAGCATATTTTGGTAAAAAAACCCTCAACTCTTCTGTTGTAATTCATCTTTGGGTATGCATTGCTGCAAAGGATGATGTCCAAAAGGATGTGCAGGCTGGCAGTGGCTTGGGGGATTGGCTCTGCCAATAAAAGGCAGCTGTTGAGCCTGCAGTGACCAGCCTGTGCTTCTAGTCCTGTGCCCAAAATCTGGGATTTTTTACCCAAGTGTGGGGAAATTTTTCCATCTCACTCCTGTTCATCTTTTTCCTGCCATTTACTCATGCCCAAACCACTAACCAGGAGCCCTGTGAAACAAACAGTCATCCTCATCCCAGTCTCATATTAAATTGCATCCTGTAGCAGGGAAAATTTGGAAAATGTGTTTCTTTTAAGCCTCCTTGTGAGAAAGCAGGGAGAAGGATGACAGCATTGAGCTTTAGGGGATCCTCTGAAAGGAGCAGCTGTGATTTGTCCAATACTAGGCACCGCAGATATAATTCTTTAGTCTGCAGTGAAGAAGAGGAGAAGGTGACTGGTTTGGATGCTGGTGGGCCATTGAATGAGCAGGGATGGAGGGAGCAGTGTGGTTTTTGTCTCCTCCTGTTGGAACAACAAGCTGAGGACAGCCAGGACCTGTCCCCTCACAGGCCTGCCCTGGTTGCCACCTCTGATGCATTTATATGAAACTTCCAGCACCAGTTGCAGATTGATTCTTCCAAATCATGGCAAAATTGTGTCAGGAATCAATGAAGAGAATCCCAGCCCCGTGGTAAGGGCAGCATTTCAGGCACTGAGGGGTTTTAGGCAACAATGGGCTGGGTCAACAACATCTTCACAGGAGAAAGGTGTCCATGAAACACCAAAGGGTTGAGAGGTCACAGTGAGACCCTGGTGTCCCCTCAGGGCAATGCCAGAGGTGAACATTTCACTCCTTAATGTCCCCCTTGTTGTACCTCCTGATTTATTTTTACTCTCAGAGTAAAGCTGTTGACTCTCCTGTGCTTAGCACAAGCCCCTCCACAGTAATTAAGCATTAGCTAATATCTGCTCATTGAAAACCATAAGAGCTTTATTATCAGGCAGGAAAAGGCTTCATTGATTTAGAAGACAGTTCATGTGGTAATTTCCATGCCACCTTAAAAATCACAGCAAAGTGATCTCTAGAAGGTAATAAACAAGATGCAAAATCACCATAATGACATAAATCACCTTGAACTTACTTGATAAGGACCGTGCCATGGATCCATCCAAGGGAATTGCTCTGTAATGCAGTATCAATGTCCCATCATTTTAAAGTGTTACTGAAGTTATAGGGAAAAATGGGTTTCTTTTTAGGATATGTGGGATTTCATTAAGCTCTTGTGTGTGGAGAGGAATGGGAGCACATGGGTAGACGTAGCAGTGATGACATCTGGTGATCAGTTTGTCCTTCCAAACCTCCATCCCCTGAGTCCCCCAGGAGAACAGCCTGTCCTTAAAACCAGAGCAAGAGAAGCTGAACTAGAGAAAATAATCCTGGACAACAACCTCCTGTCTTCAGAGCCCAGGGAAAGGCCTGTGGAAGCAGCTCCTTTCCTGCTGCCTGCCTTGGGTGCTCACAGTGCAGCCCCAGCTCCCGGGGTGTCACGAGGAGTTAGGAGCAGAGGAGATGGATTAGGCCCTTCTGGCTGGCATGCCATGAATTATGTGTTAGCTCTACATCCAGCCATTCATTAGAGATTTACCAGCTGCTTTTTACCTAAATATTTGCTTTAAACCCTCGGCATATTTCATTCCGTAGATTATTTTTTCCTACCAGTTATGAATCAGGGCTAAAAGCGTTTTAGAAAGAAAACACACTTTGCTGAAGTCAGATACTGCATTCAGTCAAAATCCACGAGAAATGTAAGATCAGTTGGAAATATGAAGGAGGTTGTTCCAAATTTTGACTGGGACCAGTGACTGGGACAGAGTCATCCGGGATAGATACAGAGCAAGTAGAGATGATGTTATTTCTGCAATTATCAGACTCTCTACTCCAGCCCAATCAGTAAGAAAAATTTTAATTATCATTTTTATTTTCACTGTGTAATTTTTCCTTTTCGTTGGTCTAAGCCAATTTTTCTGCCCTTCCTCCACAAGGATTTAGTAAATTTTGCTGTCAGTCTGGGAACCCTCCTCCAGCAGCACTGGAGCTCTCAGCTGATGCCCATCTTTCCTTGAGAAGGGTCTGTTGAAGGCAATTGTATTGACCCAAATTATGGTTGGAATCACTGTAATCAGGGATACAGGAAGGCTGCTCTTTTTTATATGAATATTTAATTTTGTTTCTGTTATAAAGTCAAAATTTCAAACTTTCACTGAAGTCCTTAATTCTGCCCAGTAGTGACAGACTTTTTTGAGGTTGAAAAAATCTGTGCACCTGTATCAAATCTCCTTGGAAATTTCTGAACAGAGCAAAATTTGCAGCAACAGTTAGTTTAACATGATTTTAAATTATTTCAGGATAATTAGATGAGTAAATAGAAGTTTTTCTTTTTGGTACAGCCTGAATTTTTATGCCATTCCTGCAGAATAAAAAGAAATGGAGACAACTCAGAGAAATTCCAAATTCCAGAATTTGCATCCAAAGTCAGGACTGGTTTCCAGACTCGAGAGGAACCATACTTTCCTCTCATGTAAGTCAACACAACCATCAGGCAATGAACCTGGAAGAATTAATTTGTGGAGCAATGCCAATCCTCCTGCAGTAAGGCAACTGGTACCAGCGTGTGCTGCAGGAGCTTTCTCAACTCAAACCAGCTGCAAATCTGCTCTAAGTGTTTTTTGGTTTTTTTTTTTTTTGTTTTTTTTTTTTTGGTTTTTTGGGTTTTTTTGCCTTTTTTTCTCTTTATTTTTTTCTTACAGGTCCTTAATCCACTGGGTTAAAGCTTTACAGTGAACAGAGTACTGAGCAGGACAGACCAGCACTTCAGATTGCAGCTGCTAAAGGCAGTCATCCCACTCATCCCAGTGTTTGAAATAAATCCTTACATGGGGATCTTAAAGAGCTGGACTAACTCCCCAAAGCATTAATGGGTGTTAAGTGGTGTGCTGAGATAAGAGTACATCCCATTGTTAGGAGTGACCGATAGAGCTCAGGGGTCAAGTGAAATTGGGCTTATCTGCTGGCAATTCAGCCTTTTTTCTTCCTGTGTTTGCTGTCTAGAATTTTCTTCTGGGGAGGAAAAAAAAAGGAAAAGGAAAGTGTAAAGTGTAAAGCAGCTCATATTTTAATCAGGAGTCAAGCGGAAGATTCTTCAGGGCAGATGAAAGACAGACACAGCACTTTGTGTGGAAAAGCCAGGAGATGCCTTCCCTGCATCGTGAAATCCTCGGGAACATTGAATATCCCAGGGAAGACAGAGCTCCTTTCATGAAGGCAACAGTGCAGGAGAAATCCTTTTTCCATTAAACACGAGCAGACAGAAGGCTCCTCATTGCTTTCTTTAGTGCACAGGAGCTGGCACCTGAACCTGCCCCTTTCCTGGTGCCTGCAGTGTGGCTGAACCTCCCAAGGATGGGGTGGCCAGTCTGGGTATGGCTTCAGCTCTGGGAAAGCAAGGACAGTGCAGCAATCCAGAGAAAAGCTCAATTTTCCCACCCTCTGCTGGACTCAAAGGGGTTTTGTAGCTGTTGCCAACGAGTTTGGAGTGAACTGGGTGGGATCAAGTCCTCGGCTCTGGAATGGACTCGCTGTTCTTGGCACAGCAAAGTCCATTCTTGCCACCTGGGATATTCGCCCAGGATTTGATTCCAAGGTTGATGTACCCAGGGAGAGGTGACATTCTGATGTACTGGGATAGGTCCCAGCACATCCATTTCGTGGGGGTGGCTTTCAGAGGGAGCAGTGGGAAAGGTCTGGGTGTGCCTTACCCAAGGGCACCTTCACTGCTGCTACAGGAGCACCTTATCACTGAGGTGACATCAGAAGAAAGGCCCATTAAAAACAAATATCTATTCTGCTTTTGTGGAAAGGGATCACCTTTTCTTTTCTTTTCTTTTTTCTTTTCTGTTCTTTTTTTTTTTCTTTTTTTTTTTCTTTTTTTTTTTAATGAGGAACTTGAAATCACAAGTGAAACTGCAGCTGAACTCTTTATTGACAAAAATCTGCGGGGTTTTGATCACTGTGAAATGGTTCAGACTGCTGGGCTGCACACAAACTCTTTCAAATAATCCTCCCTGGTTTCCCAAGCTTTGCAGTCTTTCTGAAACCTAAATCAGCATTTACCTGTTTGGGCAAATTCCCAGGGATGCTGTGCACTCACCTGCAGCAGTACCAGGATCTTCCCTCCCTGTTTTCCGCTCTGTTTCCCTGCTGGTCACTAAACCAGAAGGTTCCTAGATTTGTCCTGACCACAGAAATGCACTTTAACATGAATGGTCTAATTCCACTCTACCAGAGCTGAGTTTTGAGATGGAAATGCAACCCTCTGAGCTCTTGACTCTGACCCACTTTCTGCCTAGAGCACAGCAGGAAGCCAACAGCTCCATCCCTCCTTCACTGGAACCAGATGGATCCCTATAAAATATTACTGGAAGGCTACAACAATTCAGTGTGTTCTTCCCTGTTCATTAAAATACAATACCCATATACAGTGGCAAAGAACAGGTCTCTAAAACACAGTGTGGCAAAACAATTTGTTTATAAATCTGAAGGAGCCCAGGATTTCCCTGCATCTCTTTAATTTCAGCAGTGAGGGAACCCTGGAGTGTTGCAAAGCTGAGTAGGGAGGCTTTTACTGAGCTATCAAGTCTGAGAGCAGGAATAAAAATGTATATTTTCTTTCCTTCTGATTAATAGTTCCAGTCAACATCAGCTAACTTATTCCTATTGACAGATCTATGAAATACTTGCAGAATCAACAGCCATAAAGTGGATGGCAAAGCACTGGCACCATAAAGCCGTAACGTCCGTGTCTATTGCAATCAAGGCTTTTAAAACCTAATTACTTCTGGGTGACATCAGTCATATATTTTCGTGTGAAATTACAGTGGCATGCAAGTGCCCAGCAAAATAAAAGAAAACAAATGATGTCCTATAATAACAGAGAAGTGAACTGTCATTTTTAATCTGGCATGAAAGCTCCAACTGATGAAGCTTAATACAACTTGTTAAAACACCTAACAAGTGAGGAAGTGATTAAGTGTTGTCCTTTTGCCTCTGGGAAATGGGATCTGCTCTCAGCAAGCACGGAGTGACTGAGATAGCCCTTTGGAGCTGATTGAGCTGCACATAAAGTAACTTCTAATGATCTCAGTCCACTTTGAGCCATAAAGATTTAGAAGGGACAATATTTTAGAAATGATCAAGTTCCACTCTTTTTATTAGTGAGGATAAAACACCTTTGTGGAGGAAATTAAACAGAATAAATTGCTGAAGCCTTCTGCAGCTTCCCTCATTTAGTGGTGTCAGAAGAGTGCAGCAGACACCAGCCTGGAGCAGGAGCTCATCCACAGCAGAGGGCACTGAGGAGGGAAACTGCCTTCTGCTTCCTAAGAGTTTCCAGGCTCTTTGTGTGGTAAAATCCTTTGGAACAACTCCACTCACACGATGCTTTTCTAGAAGGGACTGAAGACACCTGACAGCCTCCAGCTCCATCACTTCACTCGTGCCTGTGCTGTCTCCATCCCTGTGGGGAAATGAGGGACTCGGGAACATCCGTGGGGTTTGGGGCTGGGCAGGGCAGACACCTCTGCAGCCCTGGTGATGGAGGAGCATCCTTTGGAGCAGCACTGAGAGAGCTCCAGGGATGCTCTGCTCTGCTCTGCTCTCCAAACTGGCCTTTCTGCCAAGTCACCTCCAGCACTAATCCCTCCTCAGGGACAAACCCGCTGAAGCTCCCGGTTCCTGCGACGGACCATGGCAGAACCCGCTGCAGTCTGTGCTTCTGGCTTTTATTAAGGACACGTTTTTCAGGAGATGTTCCTTTTATGGTGCTTAAATTAAGTTTTCAAGGTTAATTGTCCAATTTGATGACTTTGGTTCAATAAATAATTCAGAGACAGTTTATGTCCTCCCATGTAAAGATGCCTACTGAGGTTACAGTCGCAGCCAGGCACTTCCTCTGATGTGCTATTAGCTAATGTGCTGGAGGTTTTTCCACTTCAGTTTGGAAGCATTTATGCTCTTTGAGAGGAAATTTGAATGGAACTGAAGTTCAGTGGAAGGGGTAATAGTGAAGAGAGTCAAAGTCACCAAGCTATTGATAAAGTCATTGCCAATGTCCATTGTCCAGCGATTTTCCTGTCGTCATCCACCAAACAGCAATAGCACAGCAATAATTTTAGGTCTTAATAACAACTTCAGCTCGGCAGGTCAAATTGAGAAGTCTTTACATGCTCTTTGGGGACTCATCCTAGAGCAGCTAACTCAGACAAACCTTTTCTCTGAGGCTCTGACTCTGTGAGACTCTGAGCTGATAGAGATGCCATTAGAAATTTCCCTGCCAAACTGCTGCGTGGGATAGATGAAGTTGCTTCTCTTAGTCACATTTTTATAGCTCTCTTGCAAACCATCTACAAGACTGGTCTTCCTATTGGCTGTGTATAATGGGATCATAACCCTGGTGGGAGTCCCAGGTATCAATACAAAAAAACCCCAATAAATCATAAATATTCCTGTTAGTGCTAGTGTGAGTTCCAGGGCTGGGAAGTCCCAAGGGAGGGTTGCTGGGAATTGTGTTTGCTCCTGCCCCAGGGACCTGGAACTGACAAAAGAGAGGAATACTGCTTCTGTTACCAACATTGGAGGAATCTTGGGGGACCAATCAGTTAATATCCCTTCCATGCTACCAATAAATAAAGCAAAAGATTTGCAGCGCTTACTAAATACCATCTTCCCCCGTTAGTCAAACTCCACAGTGAGTTAGCAGCATCAGATTTTGAGCAAACCCACATCCCCAGTGCCTAGAGGTGCTTGGCAATCTCCAAACCCCCTGTCCCCCTCCAGCCCCCGTGCAGGGCTGTGGCACCACACTCCCCAAAGTGTCACTGGGTTGGATTGAGGTGAGAGCTGCAGCCGGAGCAGCCCTGCTGCTGACACTGCAATGCAGCTCCAATGCAGAGCTCCTGGCAGAGGGACATTGATTCAATGGTACAGTTGCTGTCCTTTAAGCAAAGGTCACATTGCAGGGCTGGCTCTGCCTGTGTGTACCCGGAGAGGATGGCTGCACCAGGAGTTTGAGTTAGGGTGAGATGCCGTGCCTGGTGCTCGTGCCAGGGCTGGGGACATGTGCTGGGATGGAGCCCGTGGTCCATTCACCCTGTGCTGAGGATGCAGAGCTCTCCCAGGGCACAGAGGGCACAGGTATGCCCTCCCTCTGCCAGGACTGGGGGCTCAGCACAGTAAAATCTGGTACCTAGAGGATGCTATTTCCACAGCTGTCTGGTTACCCCACCACCTATTTTCATACTCATGGAGTAAAAATATAATCTGAATTTCGCCTGCTAGAAAAAATTGCGGCTACAAATATTCTCACTTAAAAAAAAAATAAAAGAGGCAGTTATTGGCAACCTGGCTCAGAGCTGAGGAGGGCTTGCAGAGCAGCAGACTGTGAGGTTTGTTACCGGCAATGTATTCAGAAGGCATCTGATCAAAGCCATAAAAGGGGAAAAAAATCATCAAGGCAACATTGTAAAAGATGATAGTTGTTAAATCTAATTTCAATACTCTGTGTGCATAACCTCTAACTCGGAGGCATCTAAGCATTCCAGACATGGCCGGTGCATTGTAATTTTTGCATCGTTTCACATTACTCACAAGGTGCATTAGATGGACACTGAAGGATGAATTATTCTTTTCAGCAAAACATTTTTGTGGAGTAAGTAAATTTATCTTGCGGGGAGAGTAAAAGGAAGAAATATGGCATTAAAATGTGCAGATCTGAGTTGAACACATCTCTCTTTTACAGGGAAACCATGATTTAAGTGCACTCTATTACTAATGTTTAATAAAAGCCATAATTCAGAATGTCAGGCTGAGGCTGTGTGCATTGAAACTATGATTTGGGGAAAAAATGACATGGCCATTTTTCAGTACAGTAGCTCTTCTTTAAGCCATTTGTCTGCAGGCCTAAATTAGCTTTGAAGTGTACTTTATCTTTTCTAAAAAAGGCATTGATACAGCGATTATGCTTTATCAATTAATTTTACACACAGCCCCGGAGAGGACAGAGGTTCTTGGGGCTTGGTGTCTGTCACCTCCCCATCCCAGTGCAGGGTCATGTCACCTGCATCCTGCATCACCTGCACATGGAGGGACCTTGGGACAGTCTGTGAGTGCACAGGCTGAACCTCCGCCTTTCTGTGAGATATTCTCCCCAAATATTGATTGTTTTTGCTGTTCAGTGGGTGTCCCCCCATGTTCCCAAGGTGGAGACCCCCTGTGCTGTCTGTAGAGTTGGCAGCAGACTGTCCATAGCTCCATCTCTGCTGGCTCTGAGGGGAACGTGGAATTGAGTAAGGGATGATGTCTCTTCCTTTGACTTCACAGACCTGCAGCTGACCACCAGCTGGCCTCCACTTGCTGTGTGGTTGATATCCATTTTTCCGAAAAACCTGAAGATTTTGGTGCAGAGCAAACCCCCAGCAGTACCTGAGAAACTGCAGAACAGCAATGCTGAGCTCAGAGCTGCACTGTGGTGTTGCAGCATCTTGGTGGGACACCAGCTTGGGAACACAATTGGAGTGTTGTGCTCTCCAAGCACACCACAACCTCTGAGAGGGCAGTGCTGGTGCTCCTGCAGCTCCATCAGTGTCACTGATGCCTGCCTGTCCCCCTGCAGGGGTCACTCGGGGTTATCAGGGCCTCGGGGTCCATCAGATTGTTGTCAAGTGGGAGTTTGTTGCACCCAGGCTGCAAACAGGCTGGGAAAGGCAAACTGGGGCTCCAGGGATGTTCACAGACAAGTCGTTGTAAAAAGCATTCTGGATTTTGTTCTGCTTTCTTTTACTCCCCCTCAATGACAACCTTCTCTAGATGAAATAAAAGTAATAAACCAGCAGCTTGTCTGATCCCTGCTCTGCACCATCACGTGTGCAGCTGTCACTGAGCCTGCCCAGCCCCTGCTCCTTGATGCTTTGCTGAATCCCAGGGCCTTCACGAGGCTGGGGACAGCTCTCTCTCGCTGCCTGTGACATCCCCAAGGGCAGCACAGCCCTCCTGGGGCACTGTACCTGCTCTGCAGATGGCCACAAATTCATCTGCGTCTTGATCTGCACGACTAAAGTCACACCATGAGGAAAAAAAAATTCTCCCCTTCCCTCTCTTCCATTTTCCTTTTCTCAGGGTGCTGGGATCTGCTTTGGGGTGAGCAGGCAGACCCTGAGGGGTTCCTGTGCCCCTGCTCAGGCTGCTGGGGACCCTTGGGACCGGCTCCTTGCAATTGCTTCATCCTTGGGAGCGTTATAAACCAGCATCGGGCTCCAAAGGACTTCCCAAAGTCATGCCCACAGGTCGGTAACACCTGGATTTAAACCAAGCCAGAGCCCGTGCGAGCAGCACACGGGGCTGGTTTACACCGGTGGAAGATCTGAGCCATTAAATATCGTTTCCATTTACAATCTGACCCTCAGCTGGGACATTTATTAGCACAAACCAATTCCCCTCGGGGCAGGCAAAGCCTCAGAGCTCGATGCTGAGCCCGGCCCTTGCTGAGTGTCTCCCGGGGAAACACTACCTGTGCTTGGCTCTGCTTCCAGGCACCCCAGCGCCCGCAATTAAACTCTCCTTAAACTTTAAAGGCACACTTAAATGTGTGTTTATGGCCCCATTACTTTCTCTTTATAGCCCGAGGTGAAAGCTGGAATCCTGTCCGAGACGTCTTAAAGGTTATATGTACAATTAGCTGGTCCTCATCACGTCCTTTAAGATTTCACTTCTCAAGCCAAAACAAACGCGGGTAAATCAGCTGGAGCACGGCTGGCACCGGGGCACCGTCACCCATCCCTGCCGGACACCCAGGGGTGACTCCGCTGCAGAGAAAACCATGCTGGGTGAGAGCTGGAGCTGCCTCATCGGAATTTCAGCCGGGATTCAGGCTGCTCCCTGACCTGCCCGGGATGTGGGGCAGAGTCATTAATGACAGATGTGTAAACTTTTGCATGGAGGGATGCCAATATTTTGCATACTTACACAGCGCTGCCATAAATATTAATGCGGTGCTAATATGGGAAGTTCCACCAGCTGTGTCCATTCTCGGGGGATACTTCAACTATTTATATTCGGGGTAATGAGCAAGCTGTTATTATATAATCAGGCTGTTGGAGAAGCCTTTGGAATAAAAGTCTCGCTGAGAATTAGCCAACAGCAGGAGCGTGTTTGGAGCCACGAGACAATCACGGATTGAGTGATGGAAGGTTTGACAGAGCAGAGGCAGGGCAGGAGAAAAACAGGACAGGAGGAGAAAGGCGCTGAGACTGAAGCTCCTGAATTAATGCCGATTGAGACGAGGGTTTTTTGCACCCTAACACCAAAATTCTCCACCTGCAAAGTAACCCCGAATTTCTTGTGTGAAAGATTAAGTCACCAAAGGAGGCAAAAATGAGCAATGTTTGCTCAGTGCTGAAAACCACAAGCAAGAACAAACTTTGTTATGGTCTCTTCCCCACAAGCACAACCTGCTTGCTTTAATCAGAGCTGGAATGATGCTGCTTTCATCTGACTCGAGATTCAGCCTCTCTTCTCATACTGAAGTTGGATTTGTGTTGATTTTATTACTGTTTTGGACTCCCATAACACAAATGACTGATGAGCCAAATCTGTGCCACATCCCTGGATGTATTAGGCTTCTATTGTCTTTTTTTGCATCAAATCTATGCTTTTTATAAGGCAGACTTCTTCTTCTTTAAAAAAAAAATCTAGAGAACAGTTTGGAAGTGATTTAAATCCTCTACCCCCCTTTTTTGGGGGAACGATGAATATTTAATTGAGTTGAAGGTGGATAAATGATCATTTTCTTCATCCTATATGGTAGTGAACAGTAAATTATTTTACCGGGAAACCCAGTTATAATTGCAAAATTGATAACAGAGGTGTGAAAATTTACACCTGTGATAATAAAGACTAGCTTCCCATCGTACATCAACATTATATCTTGTGAGTTATCTCTTGTGCATGATCTAAATATTTCATATAACCCAGCAATCAGAGCCTTCAGCACGCCAAGTAAGAAATAACCTGCTTTGATATTTCATATGCATATATATATATATATATTACAAATAACAGCACGTTCTGCATGCACCTACACACCTGCACAGCAGTGCTCCAAGGGTGGCTGTTCGTGCTCCTGAAAACTGATGGAGAAACCCAACATTGTGCTGCAATGCAGGGTTTGGAGGCAGCATGGCAGGGAGGGGTGGGCAGAGCATCATAACCTTGGGCAGACCCAGATTAAAAATTGCAATTTGGCATCCTCCAGCTCCGGGCTGGACCCTGGTGAGCTGCTGAACAAGAGGAATCTGCCTCCTCCTCTCTGTCCTACCAGTTTTTCTTCAGGAAATTGCTGAGTAAAGGGAAGCACAAAACTTATGGTCAGTTTTGGCAGGGGTGGTGGCGCTGGGGCAGAATGAGGATCCCTGAGTGCTCCGGGGTCCTGCTCAGGGCTCCAGACCCCTCAGGGGCTGGCACGATGCCACCACATGCTAAAGAGACAATATTCAGCTGGTAATTAAGCACTGCAATCAGTGGAGCTCTCAGCAGAGCCCGCTGAAATGAACCCTGTGCAGATTGAAATTAATACCGAGCATCCTAATGGGCAGGAGTGCACTAGCCAGGATTAACCTACGAGGAAATCAGACCCTTTAGAGGAAGCTCTTGGCAGCAGGAATCGCCCCCTGAATAGCCAGCAAAAGTCTCAGTGCTAATTCTGAATTAATCCCTAATTTGGGAAGAATTTCTCAAGGTCAAGCCTTTTTTTTTTTCTTTCTTTTTTTTCTGCATTGGATGCAGAAAGGCTTGGACGTTCCTGGGGATGTGCATGGATTTGGGGTTTGGAACAAGGCTGTGGCTGTGGCTGGTGGCAGGTACAGTCATTAAAACACAGGGATTAGAGCCTTCAGCCTGAATCTGAGTCTAATCCATTACCCTGTTCACAGGGAATCACTGGGAACGGGAGCTAATTCCCTCCACTTAGGCTAAAAGAGAAGGTCTCCTTTAAAAAGTTTGGTCTGGTTAACAGTGTTGTATCCAAGATCTCTGTTACAGAGGTGCCAAAGCCATAAAACACATAAATTGCCTCTTTCTCCTCATTTTAGCATGTCATTTCATGGATATAGATAGGCTTTTATATAGATATATATTTTATTATGCACTATGTGTCTTAAGATATCATTACTTTTATCTTGGCCAGTTTATTAAAGATAATTATATGGAAGTTCCCATGCATTCTCCAAGATTGCAGTTGGCTGAGCTGGATGAGAACATTATGCTAACAAGAACATATTTTGCTGTACATGAGACAATCTTTTTCGGGCAGGAAGAAGTGAATCATTTTCCTTCTCTTTTTCTGCCTTCCAATATTTTTCTTGAAGCTCATTTCAGTAGCAAGACATCTCCAGCTTCCCCTAGACTAAAGCAAGAGACAAGATGCAAGAGCCATTGATTCACCTCAGGGAATATTTTGGAGAGATCAAAAAGTGCTTGTGTGCAAGCTGTTTCCTGTGGGAGGAGCATGGCAGTACAATCAATCCATGAATGCATTGTAAAATCAATGCTCTGTATAATTAGGGCACTCCAAGGGTAAAAAAAAAAAAAAAAAAAAAAAAAAAAAAAAAAAAAAAAAAAAAAAGGGAATAAAAGGGAAAATTAAAAAGGAAAGATCTTCAGTGTCTACCAGGATTCTTGAGGGCTGGAGGAGTCACAAGCACCTGAACAAACAGATTTTTAAGCCTGTTTCAGAAGCAGTGAGGGAAGATCTGGGGGATTGATGCAAAATCTTTTTGTCTTGGTGCTGGCTGTAAAATGCCAAGAGCTTGGGGATCACAGGTGAGACCTCCTCAGTTCTCAGCTGGGACACCTGGGGCTTCAACATCCTGAGCACCACTTCAGGCTGCCAGGGAGAAACCTTTTTGATGGCAAACCCCTTTGGCAGCCGCCAAAAATGATCTGGCAGGAAAAAAGAATCCAGAAACCACCGTGGCTGTGGGTGGAGTGGTCAGGATCAAACCTTCCCCTGCAAATTCAGCCCCCCCCTCTGCACTGGTGGTGGTGAAGGTGGAGATCCTCTCTGTCCCACCTCCACACCCAGCAGTGCAGAAAGGCTCTGACCTCGGAAGATTCCTTTGGCATTTAAATATTTGCAATCGTTTCTCAGAGACCAAACGGTCGTAATTCCCAGCTAAACACAAATGTTAACTATAGATCATGAAATACAGCAGGGTGTAAATAGTTCTCTTTTATAAGGCACTAAATTATAAGCAGAGACAATTAAGTTGAAGACAAAAATTCCTTTGACTTGGCAGTCACTTTTTCAAGATCTTGACATAAGCAATAATGTGCTTCTGCCTGAAAAATTCACTTTTTTAGGGTATGTAGAGGCTGCTGCAGACTGCTGACCCTGCTGGAGGCCACTGCTGCTCTTAACAAAACTTGGCTTGATAAATAAAGCTTTTAAATATAAAGCCTAAGCTACCTTTCAGCCTGATTTTTAGTTATTCAACACGAAAAGATCTCTGAAGATCCAACTTACCCCCAAAGATCCTCTCCAGAAATTACACTCCCAAGCAGAGGGGCAAAAAAACAAACAAACACTCTGCCTGGAATGGCCACAGCGCTGGTTAATGTTCCTCAGATGGGTCATTAGGTCTTTTATGGATTGTCAGCATGGAGAACTGATCCTGGTTCCAGGGCAAAGAAAACTACATCATATTAAAATACATGGCTCTTGTGGGACACAGCACTTGCACAGGGCTGCCTGCGAGTTTGGCAAGAGCCTGAAGTTGAGAAAGACAGATAACCCTGCAAATCAGAAAAGGCAGGTTTTCATCAATAGAAAATTACAGATCCCTGGTGAGAACTCGCATCATTATCTATCAAGAAATAAATTGGCCTGAGTTCCTCTTAACTGGCTCATCTGCTGGGATGTCGTGGTGGGAAGGACCTTTGTCTCCTGAGCAGCCACCGGTTCACTGGGTGCTTTAATTGCTTGTAGGAATAACTATTGATGGAGCCATGGGAAAGGTGCTTATGCCTCAGCTTCAAAGAAAAGGGTTTTTTAAAAGATCCACTGTCCTGGAATGCTTTGAGTGGTGACAGAGGTAGGGAGGGAGACGTTCTTACAGGGAAGAGGTGTAAAGAATATCCCAATCCTCATCCATATGGAAACAACTGCAGGAGCAGTGCTCCATATCAGAGCTCGGTTTTCAGAGGAGGATGAGAAACATCCTCAGGACTGTGAGAAACACCCCGCAGGGCTGCGGGCCAGCTTTGCTGCACAGCTTTGAGCCTTTCAATCCAATCTTTGGGAAATGCATGGATCTATTCCAAAGGAAACACCCAGGAATGTGGAATGTAGGTGTCCCTTATCCTGTAGGATACTCAAGGCGTGCTGGATGTCTGACAGCAAGGACAAAGTTTGCTGGCCATCACCCAGCTGACAGCACATGGGCAAGGACAACCCTTCCCAAACAGCGTTTGGGCTCCGTTGGCAGGAGAAAGCTGGCACGCCAAAAGGATTAATTATGCCCCAAAATAAATGTGAGGGTTCGGCTGGAGAGAAGAACCTCCGGCAGGATTTCTGGCACCGGGCTGTGCGCGCACGGGCCAGAGGGAACGGGGAGGAAACGGGAAACTTCACCGCGCCCAAACCTCTGCATCCTCCGTCACCGTGTCCGGGGCGGGCACGCGTGGAGAGGAGCCTTTTCCAGGAGAGGGCACTCGTGGGAAACAGCAGCTCCAGCCGCTCCGGCCGCGGGCAGCGGCAGCGCTTCCCCCGCATCCCCCCGAGCCCGGCAGAGCATCCCCCGGCCCCGCTCCGCCGGAGCCTCCGGGCAGCGAGAGCCGCTGCATCCCTGCATCCCTCTGCATCCCTCTGCATCCCTCTGCATCCCTCTGCAGCGGGAACCCCGGCATCCCTCTGCTCCGGGCTGAGCGGGATCCTCCGCATCCCTCAGGCACCGGGAAAGGGAATCTCCCGGTCCCCGCCTCCTTCCGGGCAGCGGGATCCCCCCGTTCTCCACATCCCTCTGCCGCCCTCGGAGCGACTGAGGGATTCATCAGGAGAACATGATGGCTCGCTGATCCATTTGGATCCTCTCCCATTCCCGTCTATGCTGGGAGGATGCCGCTGTGTGCTTCAACAGCTATCAGCCCTGAAAAAAAAGGAAAAAAAAAAAAAAAGGAAAAAATAAAAGAAAAAAAAAAAGGAAAAAAATAAAAGAAAAAAAAAGGAAAAAATAAAAGAAGGAAAAAAATAAAAAAGGGGGAAAAATAAAAAAGAAAAAAATCCCAATGTACAGGAAAAAAAGAAAAAAAAAAAAAAGCCCTTAGGCCAGTGGTGCACTACGTGAGAGGGAAACATCTTGTATGCTAATTGGCTTTAGGTACTTACAGCAAGATTGAGACTTGTAGCATTGCCACAGATTGTTGGAAATTCCTCCGATAAGCTGACAGATGAATGTGTCTCTCTCATGGAGAGGTGAGAGAGCAGCAAAATACTTCCAAGAGCACAGGCAGTGAAGCAGAGATATTTCTGGCATGTCAACACGCCGGGGCGGTGAGAACGCTGACCACTCGCTGCGGGAAGGGTGGGGGGAGAGAGGGAAGAGAGGGGGGAAGCAGCGGGCAGGCACGAAATGCTGATCTGCTGGCCACGGCCTGCCACCTGCACACCGAGAGGCAGCTTTTTGTGTGAAGAGCTCCATCAACTTGAATTACAGCTTGTAAAGCAAGGTGGGAGTGAGCAGGAGTAACTCGGCTGGGATCCGGCCCGTGGTGTTTCGCACACAGGAGCACGGCCAGGAGAGGGTTAAGATGAGTGTCCCACAGCTTATTGTTGGGACCTGTTTAACCATGAACCACGTTTATTAACTTTGCTGAGATTTTGAGGGCTTTTTTGTCGCAAGTTTCAGAATTAACCTTGCCCTTCAGCCATGGGCAGGGTTCATTTCTCGTGGGTTCCCAGCCCTGCTGTTTGGGTGATGCTGGGGGAGCTCTCTGGCTGCTGGGGCAGAAGTGGGCAAGGCAGAGCTGTGCTGAGATTTCCCCACAAGCACCCATCCTTCAGGAAACCCTTCACCTCCTCTCTGTGTGATAAAAAATGAGAAAAAAGAGAAAGCCTTGAGGCCCAGGGGCATCATGCATCTTGCACCACAGCCTTACACAGCAGCACAATCACAGTCTGGTCCTGAAAATGCACCAGACCCTGTGGTTCACTCTGTCTACTCCAAAACATTGGGAATAAACCCTACAGGAGTGTGAGGATGTTGTCACACGGACAGGGTACCCAGCTGGGCACCCCATGCCTCTGTCCCACTCCAGCTGCCTCCAGCTGCCCCACCAGTCCTTGGTTCTCCCTCTGCTTGTAAAGTGTGAAAAGCAATTTCCGATGGTTGAGATGGGAGCTGTTGTTCAAGGCTTTGTGCAGGGTATTTGGAGCTGTTCCTGAAGCTTTTAAATTGACTCCTTGGGTGTCTTTGAGTGTGGGCCCTTTGCTGAAGCAGTGTCCACTGCTGCCCATCGGCTGTGCTGGATGCTGGCTGTGGCTCCCTGCTCCCCATCTGTACCAGACTGAGCCTGGTTATTGCTCAGGTCAAACAACATTGCTTCTTCTCTCCATCTACCTGAAAGCATTTGCACAGGTGATTTACAGTCAGTTCTGAGTGTACAAGGAGCAGAAATGATCCTGTGGCAATTTGCAGATCCCCCAGCTTTTAAATTTGAGTTCAGTTTCTCAATCTTTGAGACAATTCTGCCTCTGACCTTGAGCAAGGTCACTTTCAGCTTCTGTGCCTCAGTTCTCCCAGCAGCGAAATGGGCTTAATAACATTTCTCCAAATTTAAGTTTCCCTCACCCTGTCCTGCCCACAACTGCACACTGTGAATCCAATGGGACCCCTAATTTAATAAGCACAAGGGAGCCTATTATTATAACTTTCATGCCATAGCTCTGTCTTTATCTCTGCCTGCTATTTGCTGTAGGAAATATCACCACTTTCTCTTTTCAATTGCCATTAGCAATTGCAGCAGCTGTGGTGCAGGACCCGGGGATTTTCAGCTGAAGTCTAAATGCAGTTGACAACTGTATGAATCTCAGAGCCAGGGTAAGTAGCTAATGCAAATATCAACATTGTAGTAAGAAACACTCAGGAGCAGTAAGTGACTGATAGAAAAGTGATTATATGGACTTTATGTTGAAAAGTAAATATTTACTCTTCAGCATTGACAGATGCTTCAAGCACCATAGATCTAAAAAAGACATTGATTTGCTCTCCTCCAGCCTCTCTTATCTCCTACTTATGAAAATATCTGGTGAATAGTACATCATCTGCTTGCTCCACAGCCTAAGTGCCTCGGAGCAGCCACTCAGGTAATTTATTTGGCACCCAACAGTGCAATAGTTAATTGTAGTGCTTGTGGAATTGCGTGTGGGCTCTGCCGTAGCCTCCTGAAATGCAGTCACCCAGTGCTGCTCCTGCTTCCCTGATTCAGAGCCTGGGCCAGCTCCTGCCTTCCTGGGCAGCCACCCAGGCATTAAAAACAAGGAAAAAAAATAAAACAAACCAACCAGAAAAGAAAAAGGTTTCATTCTGCACGAAATTTGATTCCTTGAAGAAAAGGCATAAAAGAGAACGACCTGAGAAAATGCAGCTGTGCTCTTTAAGAACTGCTGGCCGTCGGTGGCTCCCTGTGCCGCTCTCCTCTTTGCCCTCCTGGAATTGCCTTGAAATAACTTAAATGAAGTTGAGCCACTCGGAGGCTGTCAGGTTTGCTGGACCTCCTTGGCAATCAATTTAACCTCCTGGAATAATTTTTTTCTGCCGCCTGAAGTTGCTGAGTCAGTGATGGGTGTCTGGGGGCTGCCTGCAAAGCTGCTCCTGGTGCCTCCTCCCCGGGGAGCCACCCAGGAACATGCCTGTGGGCAGATAAGGTGCTGCTCCTCTGATTTGCTATTTTTGGAAGGGACACTTCTTCATGGTGTGTTTTACAATGACCTGTGTGTGACTGTTCTCACCAGCTGGGGGTGGGACACTTTTGAGGACAGCTGTGGCTGTGTAAACCCAGTGTAAACTGCCTCACTCTTCCTGCTCCATTCAAGGGGCAGGAAAAGTCCTTTGGGATGCTTCAGCATCTCTGCTCCTTGGGTGGAGCAGGGATTTGAGCCTCCCATTGGCTCTAAAGGAGAGAAACACACTGTGCTCCCTCACTTTTGTCCCTTTTTTGGACTGGCCTGTTGTAAGAAGAGCCCCTGTAGCTGCAGGTGGCCTTGGGTGACATTGGCACGTCCACGCGTGCCTCCCTCCCGCCCCTCAGAACTTCACTGCACTTCACACTGCTGCAGCTTTCTCTGCTCTCTCTTCTCTCAATAATTACTCACCTCACAAATAAATAATCACAAAGTGGAGGCTACAGAAGAAGAGAACTAAAAACTTTGTCTCTTTCTCCTACGGAGCCTCTGCGTCGGCCAGAGGGATCTGCCCAAGCTGCTCCCCGAATGTTGTGCTCAGTAATTACTGACTGCATAAACATTTCTCTTTTATTTAATTTTGCCTGATGATAATTAGGTGTGAGAGCCTCGTTTAGCAGCCTCTCACTGCTTCCTGCTCCCAGTTGTTTTCAAACCTGGAAAAGAGGATGGAACCTGCCTCACAACAATGTTACCCGGTAAGATGCCATCCAGCACGAAGTCTATATCCTGGGAAAAGCAACCCCAGCCTGAAAAATCCTCTAAATGAATCCCTAAAAGGCAGCTGCAGTGTAAGGCTGCCTTCCAGGGCTGTCACCAGAAAAGTGTTCAAAAGAAGAAGAATAAGAAACACATTTGCCAAGTTCATAAAACTGTGACCTTGAGACAAAGGTCACAGAAGCATCGCTGGCTTTCGGTGGGTCGTGGCACAAGGGGACAACCACAGCGACCTGCAAAGGGACCCCTGGTGACATCAGACATTTCAAGGAGAGATTTACTGATAACGGGGGGTTAGAGCACTCAAAGAGTGCTTGCAGTGCTTGGATTCTGCTTTTGCTTTCCTGGAGCCTCTGAAGGCAGTGGAGTAAATGAAGTTAAAGGTGCTCTGCACCCCTGTCGGTGCCTCAGTGCCTCCCTCAGTGCACCCCAGCCCTGCTGTGAGTCGGGGCTGGCTCTCCACACGTCCTGCACCCACAGAATTTGCAGGCTGCCTGTCCTCATTGCTTTCCTCCTCCATCAAGTCCCTCTGCCTGCATGCAGGAGAATAACTCCAGGGACTTTGATGAGATTGTTCCTGTGAAGGAGACAGGTGAGAAGGAACCCCCCTCTTTCAAGGCCAGTCTTTTTTTCCTCCTTTTTGTGTGGGTGCTCTGGTGCTTTCAATCCTGCTGGAAGTCTGTGGGCCAACACCAACACGTGTGTAAAGTTTCATTGTCACCGTAGCAGAGGTGTGTGGATGGAGAATATTTTCTTCACACATTTAACATTCAGGTTTCTTTATTTCTTTTTTTTTTTCTCCACTCTTCGTGCGATGCCAGCAGCTCAGAGAGCTGCTGCCTGCAGCCTTAGGTGTGCATTAGCTTCCATTTGATTGCTGTACAGCAACTCTTCTTATCTTTGAAAATTAACCATTTCATAAGCAGAGAGGAGGTGTCTCACAGAGTGAGCGTAATGCACCAAGCATTGCACCAAAGACTGCAGAGTGCACCACTCTTTCAGTCAATGCTGAAGCTTTGACACCTAAAAGAAAAAGTATATTTCATCCCTGTCAGATGTACAGAGCAATTATGCAAAACTGTCTTTAGAGAAGATATTATTCTTAGGACAATTTTCTTTTTTTTTTTTTTTTTTCTTTTTTTTTTTTTTCCTTTTTTTTTTTGGTGACAAGCAGTATTTCACAAAAATCCTCACCTTTTCTTACTTATATAATTCAGTACCACTTACAGTAAATTATATTTGTGCAGTTTCATTATCACATCTATGTAAATGCTTCTAATAAAGTATCCTCAGACTATAGGATATTTTACAATTTTAAGATAGGGTATAAGATAAAGGAAAATAAGCGAGGTGGTTCCTTTTTTCTGCATTGACAGCATGGATGTTAATGAGAGTCATCTCCATGTACAGGTCTAGCATCTGGTTGCTATATTTATTTTAATTGTGTGCTTGTTTTTTTTTTTCAGGTAAAAATCCGAATCCCATATGTCCTCTCTTATGACACAAACCCCTGAAAAATCAGAATAAATCTATAGCTGAAACATTTGTTTGCTTTTTAATTGCTCTCTTCTCACTAACTAAATATTGTGGGATTTTACAGGGTGAGATATGAACTTCCCAGCTTCATCTCTTTTCCACTCCTGTGTTGTCCTAGCTGCCTGCTGTTGACTCCTTGTAGGTCATTTCCAGCAACATAAGCAAGACAAGCAAACAGCAAAATTGCAAGATGCAAATGCCCTTCGTTTTTGGCTCTGAGTCAAAAACTAATAAGTTGACAATAACCCTGCCAGAATATGCAGCAAGGGTGACTGCATATTTCTTCCTGTTAGCGTGACAGTACAAGGGAGCTGGTCACCAGGAAGAGATGAGCTTGTGTTCCCCTGGTTGCTGCAGCATGTGCCTTGTCTCAGGTTTTAAAGGTTTTTCTGGGTAAAGCATAAAGAATTCCACTCAACCAGCAGCTCATTTCCACTTCTTCAGCAGAAAAAACATGAGGGGGGGGAAAGAAGAGGAAAAAAAGCAGGCGATTTAAAGTTATGTTAAAATAATATTAAATGAAGCACAGTTTGTTTTATAAAAGCTGCTGTGGGTGTAGGGAAGAAAAGCTTTTCTGGGTGATGCTCGTGGTGGAGATGGGAGAGCAGGTGGGGACCCCCAGGGATGGAGCTGAGAGCCTGAACCTGCACTGAGCTCTGAGAGGAGCCTGACCCTGCTCTGCCCATCCCCAGCCCTGCACCGAGCTCCGAAATACCACCCTGTCACCTCCTGGGCTCCCAAACAACAGGAGTGGAGTCCTCTGTTCTAAAACATTTAACACGTTGCATCAGCATCTTTGCAATCAAAGGGTTTAAGGTGGCTCCTCTGGTGTCCTCCCTTCTGTCCAGAGAGCCACAGCTCCTGCCAGTGCCTTGGCACAGTGTCCACAGAGCCTGGATGACCCTCAGCAATGCTGATGGGGACACCCTCGCACTGGGAACAGGCTAAACACCTGCATGAACTCCTGAGCCCTTTGGAGGTCAAGATCTGGAGCTCAGCAACCGTCTCAAGACCTTGAGTTGAAAGGATCAGGGTGCTGCTGTGATACTGCACGCAGGAGGAAGCAGCAGTGAAGTCTGGCCACGGAGGGATGCTCAGCTTCCAGAATTCCTTTTTCTCCCAGCTAAGCCTATCTCTGTCTAGCTGAAGTTCAGCCCCAGCACCAGAGGCTCTTTATCTCCAGCCAGGAGGAGACAGTGGAGGAGAATCCTGCAGTGAGCAGCACTTTGGGAGTTTGTGATAGATGCCGTCTACCTCATTACTGAACAATGAAACTTTATTTTTCCCTCTCTTCTATTGATTTTTGTGTCTCCAAAGCATGCTGGCGAACTCTGAAATAAGTATCTGTCAGAGGAGGACTGCTGCTGCTGATCTGCATCTTTGAAGAGAATGTCCATGGATCAAATCCTGGATCACGTCCTGCTACCGTGTCTGCAGGAGAGGAGGGCTTCCCCTGGGCTGAGTGCTGAGGGTTTGTCCTTCAGTGCACCCAGCCTCAGAGAGGGCTGGATACTGACAGATCCAGTGCACCAGAACCTCTCTGCCGGGAAAAAGCAGCATTTTGGCCAACATCCATGCAACTCAGCACAGACCTTCCCAAATCAGCTTGGCTTGGAGCGGGAGGCTCCACCAGTGGGGGCTTCACTGTCAACTCCAGCCTGGAGAAGTGCTGAGCCTGGCAGCCACTGGAGAGGAACTCACATCTCCATGACACTCTTTGGTGTGCTGCCACCCTGCCTGCAACACCAAATATCTGCATTATTTGTTTCCAGTTTGTATACAGCCCCCAATCCAGGCAGCATTTGCCCTGCAGGCCCTACGCGTACACCCGTGAACTTCACGAGCAGTTAATATTTTATGCATAATTCATAAAATTATACTACATTTTCTGGGAGTAATTAGCTGACTCTGTACCTCTAATGAACTGCAGGTTCAGCTATGACAAATACACCGGGCGACTCCGAGGGATAGTAACACGCAGGCGCCTTTAAGCAAAGTTCAGGCAGCTCCTAAATTAACCGGAGCGAATCCCCAAAGATGCAGTATTTATGCACTGAAGCAGGAAGGGAGGGCTCTCATCTCACCACTCTCATCAGCCATCACAGCCCAGGAAGCAAGAGAGAGAAAATAAGAGTTATTTACCTTTTGCTAATTGGGAGCTGGGCAGCTCAGGTGAGACTTTCCTCCTTTTGCTTTATTTGGTTGATTGCGTGGAGTTGTCATGGAAGTGATCCCCAGCGTGGAAATGGGTGTAATTGGCACTAAGATTTTTCAAGCTTAAATTGCAAATTTTTCTTAAAATTCTGTTCTCAGTTGGAGGAAAGTGAAATCCATTTGAGCTGTTCTGGTTCTCAAAATAGAAACTGAGCAATTTAATCAAAATTCTTATTTCCAGAGCATCAGCTCTGCCTCTGTGGAAGCTGGGCTCTCTTTTCCCAGGGTCAGCCCCAGCTCCTTTAGAGCTGCTCACCGAGGCAAAGCCAGCTCTGCTTTGGCAGTGCCATACACCCAAAAAGTGCAAAATTTAGGTGCTAGGTGAGCTTTGGAGACACAGGACACAGCCTTTTCCTCTCAGGTCTGCAGCCTCTCATTTTTGGGCTGAATAACAGGAGCAGCACCAGCAGCCAGCCACTCCCTGCTGCCAGGCTGGGACCCCTGCTCCTCTGGCATCCCCTCATGGCATCAAACACAGCACAGTGATCCCAAAGCAGGAGAAAACCTCCTGCTGCCCTGCCCTGCCCAGCCTGGCTGCTCCACCTCACCCAGCAGCAGTGCCACAACTGGGTGGCATCACATGGGATGCCAGTGGCATCTCCAGGGCACACACTTCTCCTCCCAGCTGCTCATGGGTGTGGGCAGAAGGAGGCTGCTCACTGAGGGTGACCTCAGAAACCTGGAGATCTAATACACTGCTACCAGCAGTCTCAAATATTAAATTTTCCCTCCACAGTGTGCTCCCTAAATGGGAGAGCTCATCCCTCCACAGA
This sequence comes from Prinia subflava, assembly GCF_021018805.1. NCBI lineage: Eukaryota > Metazoa > Chordata > Aves > Passeriformes > Cisticolidae > Prinia > Prinia subflava. The sequence continues at coordinate 27,119,292 of NC_086254.1, forward strand.
CATTCTCACTGCTGGGACACATGGATCCACTGCCAGGAATTGACTTTAAGTGCAGGGCTGCAAACTGGTAAATGTATTAACTTCAGGTGCCTCTCTGACATTTTTTTAAAAAATTAAATTTTCAGCTCTGTCGTAGGTACAAAGGGAGCCACAGAGAAGAGCTGCACATGTCAGGGGGTGAGCACATCAAGGCAGACAATGGTGACACCTGTCTGGTTGAGTTTAGGCTGACAAAATTCAGCAGAGAGACCTCCGTGGAGGGAAGAGGATGCTCAGGAAAAAGCAGTGCTGCGGGGCCCTCCTCAGAAGCAGACCTCACTTTTTTAAATTAGGTTATAACTTAATTACGGATGCAAGGCTCTTCATTCCTGACAAGTTTTCCATAATCTCAACTTGATCTCATGTCAGAAGGGTCCCATCCTCTGATAACCAAGCCCAGCTAAGAGTTTAACTAGAATAATAGCTGATTAAAAGGGGTTAATAGATACACCTCAAACAGAAGTAAATTAACGGGAGACGCTGTCTCTGGGCTAATGGGATCAGAACAGTATTTGTTTAGTTTATGAATGATTAATCGCCCTCTCTTGGCATTCCTCGGATGCTAATTGCACTTAGGGAGCCCGTGTTTGTTTTTACAGGAGTTGGAGGTGGCAGAAGGAAGGCGATGCTTGGCCCAAAGGGGAGTTCACTCACCCGGGTAATGGGACCCTGGCGTGGGGGAATACTGGGCAAAAGTATTCCAAAGCCACACTCTGGACTTGGAGATATTGTTAAAACTGAATTAAAGATTGTACTGAAGCCACTTTGGTGTGTTTTGTGAGAAAACCTGTGAAGTTCACAAAGGTGCCCAGTGCCGGGGCTGGTCTCACCCTCCCACCTGGGGAATTTCCACCACAAAAACGCTCGGATTTCTCCCCGTGGAAATACTCCAAATGGATCACAGCAAAGCTAAAGGGAAGGTGAAAGGAGGGAAACCACTTCTCATGGCAACTTTTGCTTCTGACAGTTCAAAGCAGGAGAGCAGCAGCATTTGTCAGGAGCGCTGGGAGGGAAGCAGTAATTGCCTGGAAGCAGCCACAGATGCAGGGCTCACTCCAGCTGCTGCTGCATTGCTAAGAGGTAACCAAATCATTTTCCTCTCTACACACTTGTCAGCATTTTAATCCTCCATTATCTTTGTACCTAACAACACAAATGTGCTACCTCAGCCGTACTGTGAATTTACTAGCAAACAAACCGTTTCAAACCAAACAAAAAAAAAGAAAAGAAAAGGGTTTTCATGCCAGGCTTAGCAAGCCTGAGGAGTGTGGAAGGTCCTCCTGCTCATGGCAGGGGGATTGGACTATGTGACCTTTAAAGCACCACTCCAACCCCATAACATTCTATGGTTTTATGATTTTCTAAATTAAGCCCTTCCACGTGGGGGCCCTGATTCAGCAGGGTACCAAGACACGTTCCACCAAAGTCAGTTGGCACCACTCAGCTCAAACTTTTAGCATGTTTGCAAAGGATTTGATGAATTTGGAGGCAGGAGAAGCAGTTTTGAAAGGCAGGTGCCCACCCTGAGCACAGGAACCTTGCAGTGATGGGTCAAATTATCTTTGGCACACTGACAGTTGTTTGCAAGGATCAAAATTTGGGCTGACAGAATTACTGAGTTGTGATGAAGGCCAGTTCTTTTAATTTTTTAATTCAGTTTAGTTTTCACTGTCCCAGATGATGAAGGGGTGTGACTTATGGATGGTTAGGACTCACTGAGGAGAAAATACGTGTAGAGGAGAGGACAACCAGGGTGCTCACTCTGTGTCCATGGTCTTCCAGTCTTTAGCAAGGGATGGATGTTGAGGAACACTGGGAAGACCAAGAGAACACTTCTGCATAGATCTGTTTTTAAATCTGGGATGAAATTAGGTGAGAGGAATCTAATTTAAATCTCAAAATTCTGCTGTTACTAGAACTGCATGCAAGAAAGGGGATGCTCTTTTACTACGCTCCATAAATAATGTTACTTTGTGCTGTTTCTAGGTATTTCATTTATCACTGGATCGTATAGAAAGCCTGAGCTGAATAAAACCTTCTGAAAGAAGATGAGGAGACACACTCTGCCTTGTAGATTATTTTACAGCTACAGAAGCCATTCGTTTCCTTTGCCTGTTTTCCACTAACTTGGAAAATTAACCATGTACCAGGAGGTGTGACTTCTGCTTTTTGCCAAATAGCATGGAAATAAATTCCTCATTAAGGGAGCCACCTAAGAATATTTGGTTAAAGAATAAATTACTGGATGATTTGCTGGAGGAGCTCCAGCAAGGCAGGATTTGGCTGAGATTTGAGAGGGGCTCAGAGCAGGTACAAAGCTGTGAGAGCCTTTTCAAATGTGGGGTGGGGGATCCAGGTTTTGCTTGTTGCTGGAATATGGGAGCATCAGAGCATTTATGAAATTCCCCCATGCATCCCCTTCCTGAGCCATTTGATCCCCCAAGCTATAATTATTTGTTATCCAAACCCTACTCCAGCTGAGGTCTCCTGAGAGCCTCTGGCAGAATTGCTGCCCACGATGTTTGTAAACCCAGTGAGATGTTTATGGACACGTACAGGATGTCCAGATGTGGCACCCAGCCAGCTCAGCCCTGCAGCCTCCCGTGGGCAGGGATCACTGCCCTGCCAGGTCAGGTGGGCCTTGTGCCTGGAGGTACAAGGGGTATGAGCAGATATGGGCACAAATGTGGAGTAGCTGTGCAAAAGGGACAGAGACTCTGCTAAACTCTTCTTCAAAAACCAATAAACTCACCCAAAGGCAGTGTTGGAGGAGTGGATGAGATGTGGTGACAGCTCTGTGTGCAGCAGCCGAGCTCAGGGACCCTGTGGGTGGTGGCCAGGGGGAAGCTTGGGGCGATGGGTGTTCCTTGTAAGGGGCTGCTTGACACGTGGTGCCCTCCAGCCCTTCTCTCCCCTGCTGAAGACCCAGGTCTGCAGCCAAAACAGCCTTTTGTACAGCCCAGGGCAGCCTCCCAGGCAGCAGTTTGGAAATGCTCTGGATTTTGCAGACACTTCCAGCTGCAGGTAGGTGCCTAGCGGGATTTTCAGAGGTGCCGAGGCATGTAAAGCACCTCATTCCCAGTGCAAATGCCACCAGGTGTCTGCCTGCATCATTAGGCACCTAATGGCCTCTGAGAGCTGGCTCCTGGGAGCGGGGATGCTCCTGCCATGCACCGGAGCCGGGCGGTGCCGAGCTGGCTGCTCTGCACAGCTCCCACGGGACACACAGCCCTTGGCCCCAGCCCATCACTCTGGGTCCTGGCAGCTTCTCCCTGCCTCAGTTTCCTCGTGCAACAGCTGAATTATTCACACACACTGTGAGGGACTTTGTCATCTCCCACAGATGAGCTGCGGTGGGAGAGTGAGGTGGTACCAAAGAGCTGATTATTGCTAAAAAAGTTATTAAAAACCCTTTTACCTGCAAAACTAGAGCACAGCATGGCACTGACTCCACAGAAGTGGGAGCAGGATTAAAACACATCCCAGCCTGTCTGCATTTCTACCTTGTCCTTGCACACAGGGGCTACAAGGTGGGGAAGTTTTCTCTTCTTGTGCAGTGACGAATGGTCTGGCCAGGTAACAAATTCCAGGCTGGAATATGCCTCCTCAGCAGCCCAACGTGTGATTGCAGTGGGCATTGCATTAATTCCTGAAATGTCTTTTTTAAATTGGTTTTACAGTTCACTGGGAGTGTGAGGCTGCAGCCTCTATAGCCAGTGCTGCTCGCACACGACTGGGGGAAATGATACAAAAACCTGATCCCTGCTGCTGACCCACATGGCTGGGCCTGGCAGCACAGAGCAGGGACCAAGCCAGGTGTGAGCTAATAAATACATTTATTTGTCAGCAGAGAGCATACTGTATGCAAACATGAAAAAATACACAAGTGCATGCAGCGTGGCTGAAAAGGACGACTCCTAAATCCTTTGCTCCGGTGTCGTGAATTCCACGTGTGTGCAATGCTGCAAGATGGGACTTTTGTCCCAAAAACGCCAGGCAGAAAGCCTGCCCAGGGCAGAAACAGCAATTAAAGGATGAGGAGTTGCTGTGCCCAGCACTGGTGGGGACAGCTCCTGCCCTCAGACCAGCTCAGGGGTTCAGTGGGGTCTGGGAGCTGCAGGGATTGTACAGAGCTCAAGGACCTGAAACAAAGCCATAGAAAATTCTTCTATTGCAGAGGAGTTGAGCATCACCCCTGAACAACCTAATCAAAGAAACGACCCAAACACCCCAAACTCTGTGATGCACTTATGCACAAAGCCTGGAAACTCTCGTTAACTCCTCTCCTGGCTGGAGGAAAGGCTCTTTCCCTGCTGAGCAGGTTCTTGTTTACTCTGGGAAAGTGTTAATGCAGGTTTGTGCCATCAGCATCCGCTGCAAATGCCCACAGAAGAGCTGGTCCCTGCCACGTCCTGCTGTTGAACCCAATCAGGTTAAAATGTGGTCACACATCAAAGGTGCCCTCAAAACCAACAGCTTCCTACAGATCTGCGTGTTCATCCTCAGATCTGCTGACTTTAGGGATAAAATATATCTCTTACTACCTTCTGTCCCTGTAAGCAGGGCACAGACACCCAGCAGTGAGTTCAGGATTGCCTCCCTTCCCATCACTCTGTCCCACTGAGGGGAAGAGTTCTGGCTCCTCTTCACCCCCAGAGCCTGGGGTGACTTTACTGAGCTTCCAGCCAGGGAACAACCAAGCAAAATAAAACAACAAAACAAAAATTCCAAACAAACAAAATAAAGAAACAAAACGCCTTTGCGTTTTTCATGTGGGTTTTTTATTAATGTGGAAAATTAACTAGAGCCTATAAGCCCAGAATCCCACAAGGGTAGTAATGGTAAGTCACTTTTTGGAGTGTAATCACACTGGGAGAGACAAATATCTGCAGCATGTCTGCATGGGCAGGATTCCTGCTCAGGAGCCACAAGCCTCCTCCAGCTCCTTCAAACCACCCAAAGGCTTTGAGAGGCCTTGGCACCAGAGTCCTGGTCCCCCTTGGTTGTGGTTTATTTTGTTTTTTTTCCCTCAATCAGACAATGCCTTTGGGAACCGTTTGCTCTCTATTCTAATGTGCCTCTGACCAGGCAGGAGGCTGTGCTGATCTCCATGCAATGTGTCTATCATCTTCGTCCAGGCATTTTAATTTACACTGCAGTAAAAAATTTGGCACCCAACATTTTCTACTTTGAGCCTGTTCGAAGAGGAGAGGCTGCTCCAAAGGTTTGACTGTGCTGGTTTCCCTCCTCCATTCAGGGGGTGCATGTGTGGAGGAAGGACATGGGAAAGAAAACCCCCCAAATCTGGGATGACAGGTTTTAATCCCATCAGCCTGGGATCCCATTGCTGGAGTGACTCTGCCAGATGAGTATGTCTTTGTCTGTCCAGAGGAGCTTTGCAGCACGCAGAAATACAGATGATCCTAAATAAATACATATCAATATCCTAAAGCATTGACAGAGACTGTCTCACTCCAGGACTGCTAGAAAAATACGGAGCTCTTTACTCGATGGGGTCACTTTGGTACCCAGGGGCTTCCCCATGCCCTTGCACAGCCTTCAGGGCTGGGCTGGGGAAACTGGGACCAGCTCTGGGGGCCCTGGGACCTTTCCCTGCCCTTTCCCCCTGTCAGAGAGAGCTGCAGGTCGGAGCAGCCCCCGGCGGGCTCCGGCAGCCGCGCAGCGAGGGGACTGCTCTGCTGCTGCAATGCAGGGCTGAGTGCAGGTTGCAGAAAACGAAGGACACACAGACACTGCAGAACCAGGTCCGGAGGCTGGAGGGGAGGATCAGAGCCCAGCCTGGTGCTGTGTTCCCCTCCCCATCTGCCTGCCTTTGGCTCCAGCCATTTTAAGCCAACACCGTCCATACCCAAGCAGCCAGCAAAGGGCACCTCGGGCACTGGCAAATTTAGGAGGTGAAGGGGCACAAATGCAACCAGGAATAGGCAGGGCTAATTTGTACGGTCCTACACTGCTTATCTAATGCTCTGGCAAGAGGCTGGAGCCAATTCATCATTGTTTATCCCCAAAACAGCCTCTGCCTTTGCCAGATAATGTCTGGGGAGAGTCACCTCCTCTCCCTCCTGCTTTGCTTTTCAGGGAGGTAGCAGCAATTCTGCTGGGCACAGGGAAGATGCACCAACTAGAGCACACTGAGCTAAAATTCTTTATAAACTTCCAAAAAGAGAAAAAAAAAAAGAAGAGGAAAAAGTAAAGCAGAGTTTTCTTTCTCTTTCTTATTTGTCACCCCCACTGTCTTCAATATAAAACAGGGAGAGGGGAAAAAAAAGAAACACTGTAAGTGAGGAATCAGCAGCCTTTCCATTTCTTTTATGCACATGAATTGTTCTCATGAATTAGGATATTTTTGTTTTGGACAAAATTATGAGGGGTGAAAGACCAACAAGAACTTCTTGTATCAAATTTCCCTAGCAGGAAGCACTTTTCCTGCTCCTCTTTCCTTGCCTTAGTTTGGATTCTCAGTGTTACCTGGTGGCTTCGTTTACTTCTGTACATTTACAGAGCAAGCCTCCCTGACATCCCCAGCTTTTTTTTCCTACAGACCACCTTCAAAACCAGCATAAATGTGAATTTAAAAACAAACACACTTTCAGAAGACAGAGTGGAAGATAAAAGACACGGAGTGAAGCCGTGGACGACGTGTGTTTGCTGTTGCACAGAGAGATGGGGAAACAACCAGCCACAAGGAAGGGAGTGAAGAATTGGAGCCAGCTCGGCAGGTCACACACTGGCAATGCCTCAAGGACAGGAAACAAATGATCCACTGCTGTGTTTGTAATAGGATGGAGGGGAAGGGATGGCAGGCAGGCAACACACTCCCGTGGATGGGAGGAGTAGGAGGGAGATGCTGGTGGAGGCAGGAAAATCCACCAGCTGAGTTACCCTTTGAAGAACATTATTCCTTCATTTTTCCCTGTCTTGTTGCTGTCCTGATGGAGTTGCAGGGTGCTGGGCATCCACAGAGTGAGATAGAAGGAAGTGGAGGAATGGGATGGGAAAATGGGACTGAGGACCCAAGGGACAAGGAGAGGACGCTGCTGAGCTGTGGGACATGAGGTTCCTTCTGAAAACACCTTGGAGTTTCCTGGAAAGAAGGAAGGCTGAGAACAGAAGGGACAGGAAGCCTCAGATGGGGACACAGTGGCTGGGTGATGAGTGTCAGGGAACCTCAGTGCTATGGAGCACATGGGAAACAAGTGGAATACGGGCAAAAAATAAACAATAATAAATATTTCAGGATCTGCACTACTCCTGACAGCTGTAACGGGCGTATATCAAGAGCTCCCACAAACTCTGGAAATTTCATTAAGAAGCCCACAATGCCTGGACACATATGGAATTATGATACTTCTCATCCTTTCCTGTGTCAAAATCCTCCAAGCCTCAGCTGCCTTAAAAAGTTGTTTATAATAAATACATCTTCTTAATGCTACCATATAGGGTATTTGCAGCTGGATAGATTTGACTGATATAGCACATTCTTTATGGCGATCATTCCTTGATTAAAAAAAATATTTTTTCTGTGTCAGGCTCTTTCTGTCACTATCGACCATAAATCAATTTGTCACATAAATGGTAATAAAACAAGAGGTGTTTGTTCTCTCAAACACCACACAAGTGGGTTTTGCAGCATGGTTGTGGCTCTGCTCGGGTGGCAGGCTCGGTGGTCCTTGCCCTGATGGTCCTGGGAGGGCAGCACAGCTCCGTGGCACTGGAAGGGGTGGGGAGAGGAGTCAAGGACTGTTCCAAGCATCACCGGTGTCACAAGGGTCACAGCTGAGTCCTGGGCCAGTGCTCACTGCAGACCTCCCCAGACAACCCAGATCCAAATGGAATTGTTCAAAATTCTGGGTGTCCCATCCTGGTCAATGGCGCTGCAGAGTGTGGGTTTGTACCTGTGAGTGCCTCTGTGTATTTTAATAAGAATAAACCTTTTCACTCACTGCAATGACTGTCAGAGTCCCACAAAGTGATGCTGAAGCTGCTCCTCCTTTCTGTGTAAGATTCTCAGAAATACTGCTTTGCAAAACCCACTTTCTCCCGGTGAAATACTCTTATTTTTCAAAAAATTTCCTAGCCTGGCCACACTGCACAAGTTGTCTGTGCTGCAGGGAGCCCAGTTGCAGCCTGACTTGCCAGCCATGCATCTGCCACTCCTCACTTTCCGAGCGTCTCCGATTTCAGCCTGGCATCTCTGATCGTAAGTCTACTTAACCATTTTAATAGCACTAAATGGAGTCTGTGTTCCTGCCCTTATCTGCTCTCTATGTCTTCCGGGTCATACATGCTTAGTTTACTGTCAGAGACAAGTTTTTACTGCTGTCAGCACTGCAGCGTGCGGTACCTGCAGAGCAGCAGGCTGCGGGCTCTGCGCTGCGTCCTCGCTGGCAAGGAAATTACCACCCGCCAGCTGATTCCCCAACATTTGTCTTGTGGTTTCTTAATTGGTACCATCAAGGAAAAATGCTGGAGAAAAAAAAAAAGCACAGCCCCACTACATGGTGCAAAAGAAAAGGTGATGTTATCTATTTACAATCCTTTTGTGCAGCAGTAATAATAATTAACATAACAAGGGCTAATAATTAGGATTGCCTGCATTGAGTTAAGGACATGATTTTGTTTTCCTTTGTGCACATGCAAATCTGGACTCATTTTCCTCTTGTCACCAGAAGGAAAAAAGTGTGAGAGTAGAATAAGTCCACAAGCAGGGAACATGCATTTATCTGGGCATATTTAACTCTGGTTACCCCCAGACCCTAATCCACTGATGGCAGGGGAACCCCCAGCACATACCCGTGTTCCCATGTAGGATGCTGGGGCTGTGCATGTCCACTCCATCTGTATTTCCCACCTGGAAAACCTAGTCAGCTGTCTTTAAAATCATATCAAACAGAACAATGCAAGTGGAGATGATAAAAGATGCAGAAAAGATGCACACGTGGCTTCATTCTCACCCCCCTTCACTCTGAGCCCTGCAGGCTGGATCTGCAGTTCCAGCAGCTCAAGAAAATCTTTGTCAAATTAATAGATTTAAAAGTAGAAAACCCCAGCCGAGAGTCCGGGCACGCTTCTGAGATCACCTGCTCGGGTTCTGCACCAGCAGCACTGATGGAATTACTTTTGCTTTACACCAGCATAAATAAAAGCAAGATCAGTTCCACTATCTGGAAGGTAAGGATGAAGTTTTACAGCCTCCTTTTTCCTTATCACACCCAGACTTTTTAATACCTTGGAAGTATAATGAGCAAGGTTGTGCCAATGCCTGGCTCTCCGGGCTTGTAGGCACTGCTTGTGCTTGTGCTCGCATCCCCTTTTCCTCTAGAAATTTGGGATGCGAGCAGCAGTGGGGCTGGAAAAATGATCAGTTTTTTATGAACAGATCATTTATTAAATCCCCTTGGCTAAAGTAATTCCTGCCAGCGTGAAGGTACAACAGAGTGAAAATGAATAATCTCTCCTGCAATTCTCAGGGGCGAGGGACCACGCTCCCTGTGTGCTCTGTTGCTATATTTAGCACAGATACAGTGAGTGCATTCCTGCATGGAGCTGCTCTCCCCAAAGAGCACTTTTTGCACCAGGAGAGGCTGCAGAGCAGCTGGATCTCCCTGGGTGTGTTACTGGGGTGGGTTCTGCTGCAGGATGATGAGCACAGAGTTACTGTAAACCAAAACCCGGGGTGCAGGGTTGGAGCCCCCGAGCTGGGATAAATCAAATGGAACAGCTGTGACTTACCCCAGCAGTCACTCCAGCTCTGGAGTTATCCAGTTACAGGCATGTTGCTCCTGCTTCATCCAGCCCTGGACCTTAATATAACTTTTAAATCGTTGCGAAATGAACTTTGCATTTTATTTCCTCGGACTGTGAAAAAAATACATTGCTGTATGGTGCCCTGGGATAGGGACAGAGACAGCTATTTATATCATTCCCAGCAAAGCACCCCATGAAACATGAAGGGAACTGGAAAATCAATAATTATTATTACAGTGTCTCCGGGTCTCGGGTGTGTGGGGCACTGCACATCCCTGCTCCAGGATCACAGCATCTGCAGCCTCCTTGGCAGTGACGCAGTGCGGGAACAAGAGGAAGAATCAGGGAAACTGAGGCAGAGGATTACTTCCAAAGAGAAGTTCATGGTGCAGCAGAATTTCTCTGTCCTCACTGCCCAAGGGCCCTGGCAGGGAGCGTGGGTGTCCCAGCCCGTGGGAGCATCTCTGCAGCAGTGCAAGAGGCACGGGGCCAGTGCAAGGCGGTGTGGGGTTGATATTTTGGGTGATGTGTGTTTCTGGCAGGGATAGAAACCTGCTCAGATGATGCAACTGTGCTCTGGACCGTTTTAGGACAGGCTTATGTACCATGCTCCCCCAGGGTAAGCTCCTTTAGCCCCGTCCTGCTTCCATCTTCTGTGCCTGCAGGCAGGGCAGGGCAAGGGAGATCGTGCTGCTCCTTCCAGCACCATGGTCACCCCCTGGAGGGGCTGAAGCCCCACAGTGGTGGCTTGGGCTGGTTTCACCAAGGTGGGCTTGTGTGCCACACCTGCACAAAACGTCCTGACAGACACCACAGATCCCATCGAGTCTGGGAGGTGACAAGGACAGCAATCAGCACTGCTCTGACTGCACTAGTGCTTATCATGCTCTAAAAACACTGAATTATGAAGCTCATTCCAGCACCCAAGAACCTTCTGGGTGAAAGAAATCACTGAAGTGAAATCCCAAGGGAATTTCAAAGCTGGTGGCACTTGCACACTGCTTTGGGATCAACCTTCTCTCTTTTGGGGGGCAGTACTGCAGGAAAAATCCCATTACCTTTTTTCTTGTGCAACCAGCACCCGTGTCCTTGCTGTGGCAGCAGGCTCAGGAGGGAGGTGAACTCAGTGATGGGGAGTCCACGCTCTTCCCTCCCTCCTTCCCCTGCATCCCTGGCACACCCAGAGCACGGCATGGCCCACCTGGCACCTCCACGGGTCAGTGTGGAGCTGCCCCTTTGCCTGGCTCTGTCTGGAGTGTGTGCACAGAAGGCAGAGAATGGGGATTGATGTGCTGCTTCCTTCAGGTTTAGGTTTCCTGTCAGCTGAGCTGCAGATAAACCATAAACACGAAGAACAAACAAACAATTAGCCTCCCTCGGACCCAGCACACAGACACTCTGCTGAGGTTTATAGCCATTTTCCAGCTTTACTGCCAGGATAAATCTTTCACCACCCACTGCCCAATCAACCTCAATACAAAAAAGTTGTTTGTTCTGTTGGTTTGGTGTGCTGTTTTTTTTTCTTTCCAGTAGATATTGGATTTTTATATTTAGGAAACATTAAAACAAGGGTGCAGAGAGAGAGGTGGGGACCAACATGTAAATTCTGTATCGATCCAGAGGATGTGCTGGTTTGATTCTTCCTGGTGTGGGACCAGATGAGAGGCAGAACAACCTCTGCTTCCTCTGTGCTGTGTTTTCCACCACTGCAGGACTTTATGTGCAGCATCCTTTGTCCCTACACATCCACCATCACCCTGGGCACACACCAGTGGGTGCATGAGGCCAATGGATGCTGCCTTCCACAAGCCCCATAATCTGCTTTATTACCCAAATGTATTATTCAATCTGGAAAAAAATAGGATAAATCAGTTGTTTCCCACCCTGCCCTTGTATATAGCCCCCAGGTAGGATTTTTGTCTCTGGGTAGAAATTGCCTTCATGGTGTCACTGGTGCATCACTGGCATAAAAGGCTGATTCAGATTTGGTGGTAAATTACCCGTAGCCCTTTTTTTTTTTTTTTTTTTTTTTTCATATGGCTGTGAATTTTGTCAAAACTTTGTGTGGCAGTTTCATTTTGTGTCTTTATTGTCCAGCGAGGGGGAGCTGGGAGTGCTAAATTAATTTCTGTGGTGAGACCAATAAATTCAGCTCTCCTGCTGTAAAAGATACATTAATTTTGCTACGTTCCCTTTTTTAATAGGCACAAAGCCACCTGGATAAATACAGGTAGCACAGAGAGAGCTGCCATGGACCTGGGCACAGAGACTGTCAGCTAAAATAAATAAGTCAGACATTAAGAAAACAGTATATGCAGAGAAATTTCACTTTCTTTTAACTTTGGTTTTTAGCAAATTTTTTTGTGTGAAGTGAGGGAAAATGGTTGGCTCCAATAATTTCATCTTCCATAAGGATGTGAAAAGAAGATGAAGAATGTCCTCTGGGTTTAAAATATTTAGAGATTTTAATGTTTAATGCCAAATACATTGATTTTGATAAATACAGTAAAGGAAGAATTAATCTCATATGGTGTGCACTTGGACACAGGGCTATTCCTTCATTATAGTTTCACTGCCAGTGGACAAACCTGGGGACATTTCTCATGGATCTTTTCAGGGATAAGCAGGGATACTTGGGATGTCTTCTGCAGGAATTCAGGGGTGACTTTTTGTTGAACAGCAAAGGTTGGCTGAAGATCACCAGCCTGACTGGGAGCACAGATCTCTGATACCCATTGGCAAGTCATATCCAGAGACAGATAAACCAGACACCCAGCCCATCCTGGGAATATGACTGGATTGATTATATGGGGGGAATGAGGAATTTGTGTTTGGTGTGTGAATTGGTGCTCCCATGGCATTCCCTGCCCAGGGCTGGGAGAAACTGGGGACACCAACACTGGCAGCTGAAATACATTGAACCACAGGCAGAGGCTTTTGTTAGAGGTGCAGACAAGACACAGTTTGGTCCTTGTGACACTTTGGGGCTCTGCAAACAGCACTGGCCAGAAATAAGAAATGATTTTGTGGTGGGAAACATCTTTTAATGGGCTCATTGCAAATCCTCTTTTTATACTGCAACTGGAAAGTAGCAAATCTCAGGCTGGTGGATGCTGAGGTACATGCCCCTCCAAGGTCAACTAGTACAGAGCTCTGGATTGGTAGAAGGTTCTCAGGAAATGCTAATTTTATCATTGGTTTTGAGCCCAGTTCTGCTCTGGAGGTGATCTTGTTATCGTGGATTCAGGAGTCAATCAAAGATACATTGAACAATGTTTTGGATGAACAGTTGGATGGCTCTTCAGTCCCTGAGTCTGAAAATCAAACCCAGAGGCCTCCAGAGGCTTGCTGAAGTGAGGACAGGCAGTGATGCCAAATGGTGTCTGAAAGAGCTCCATGTCCACAAGAACCCTGCTCACGCGTTCCCATTTCTTAGACGGATCTGTGTCCTGTGCTGTCTAGCCAGAGCATAGATTTCCTGCCAAATTCTCCTTGCTGTGCTATTACCTCATCCCTCTGACACACCGTTTGTCCGATTGCACCTTTTTTCCTGCCCTGTCTGGAGGGTGAACTCCCTCAGCCAAGGACTTTGCATCCACTGCAGCTCCACATTGTCCCCAAACATTTTGGTGGGTCATCCAGAGGGGCTGCAGGGATTTCTCTGCAAGGACACTAGGGATTCTTTTCTTGTGTCACTCTTAACTGGTTTGAGGTAGGTAGAGTGAGGTGAGGAGCACTGCCAGAGCTTTTCAAACGCAGTGGGAGAAAATCCATAGGACAGAAGGTACAGCCACATTTCCTTGCAGCTCCTAACACCACCAAGAAGGAAATAAAGCAGGGAAGTGGAGAAAAAAACCCACAGACCCTGTAGCCTTTGTGTGGCAGAGCAAACACCGCATGTAAATCAGCATGCAAATGAGACTGGCAAGGCTCTAACGAGAAAAAGTTACCACCAAGCTTCCCGATGCAGCCCCAAGGCTAAGAGGAGTATTTCACTGCACACAAGCACCCAAGCTCAGGCACAACCCGCGCTGGCAAGGAGTGGAATAAAAAGGGCAATTTAAGACAAGGGTGGCTGTAAGTAGCAGATGAGAAAACACAATAAAAGGGAAGATTTCTTACTCTGCGAGTGAATCCATTTACTTCAAAGGTACTACATTTCTTTGATACAATAGCATAACGTTTTTATTGGGGACTAATTGAGCCAGTGATATAATTACGGCAGTAAATTAAGGCCTGAAGTATACTTTGAATTTAGGAATAAATTCGTAAATACTTCCTTATCAGTGGCATGTAGGAAAACGACCAGACTGATTTAGCAGGGAGGGATCCTAATGTATTGGCCATCACAGGAAAACGATGAGCCCTCTTTCCACATAAAAATGAGTGATACATTAACTGCTCTGACTGCAGCCTTTTAGGCACTGCTTGCTATAATCAGTTTTACTAGTGGGTTAATAAAATTTAATTAATAGTTAATTAAGGCTTACAGTCAAGTAGACCCATTTTTGATTACTTTATCATCACAATATTTACATGAAGGTGCAAAGCAGAGCCCAAAATTCATCTGTCTCTGAGTGCTGCTCAGGACAAGCAAGGGAGAAAAGCTGCATTGCCTTTGAGCCTTGGGAAGAGGGCAGAGGTGCTCAGAAAAGCTCTTCTTGGGATGACAGGCTGTGTCTGTGTCTTTTGCTTGCAAGTCTGCAGCAGAGTTCTTTAAAACCCCTGCATTCCTCCAGTCTGACTTTCTTTGCTGGTTCCATCTGATCAGCTGCTGCTCAGGAAAACAAAAAGGCAAACATCAAAGAGCCAGAAGTGCTCTCCATCAGTTCATCCTTTCCCCATCACTATTCTGCCAGTTACTGTCCAGATAGCCTCAAAGAAGGTTAATAAATCCAACTTTAGCTCCAAAACTGGACCAAGCTTTCTGCAGTTCAGTGGCAGTCTGGGTGTCTGACATGTTGAAGGAAGCTTCAACCAGATGTACACCCAGCAGAAACTGGATATTGGAAAGGAGAAAAGCCCTTGAATAATGTGTTTAATGCAGAAAAATGCCATCGAACTGTTTTTTATGGAAGTGTATCCCTCAGAAACTGCTGACTTCTCCTTTATTATATTTAGCAATACAAATAGCTGAGAACTGTGTTTGGGCTCATTGCAGATAAAGTGCTGGAGAGATAGTGGTGGAGTGAAGGGACATTTATTTCTCTTACTGAGACCCGCACCGTGCTGCCACAGCTGGTGAATCTTATCTCTAAGGCTTTTCTTGGGAATAAAGCATTTAGCCTTTGTAGCTGGGTCTTGTTACAAGGAGCAGGAGAGAAGATTCAATTATGTGCCCTGGCACGGGGAGAGGGAATGAGCAACAACTGAGTGCTGATGCAAAGGGAGGAAAGTCATGCAGCAATCACCAATGCCCTGAAATGCACACAGGAGACCTGATTGACCACAACAGTGTGATCCCAGAGAGAAAAAGAAAGATGAGAGCCTAGAGTGCCCTCCAAGACAGATATGATCTTGGGAATCTGCAGATGTGCTGTTGCATGCTATCAAGATCTCTCTAGTGTTTCTCCTTGGAAGGGTTTACAGATAGAGAAATATTGCTCTCCCCAGAGATCACCCTAGCAAACAAAAGCAAGAGCTCAGTGAACCTCCCTTCCTCAAGTAAGACAGTGTAGCACAGTCCTTGGATGTACTATTTTAATTGCAACAGGAATTACTGATATCCTTGCTGTATCCTCGCTCACCTTGCCTCAAAACCAGTCAAGTATGAGCCGGGGGATGATACAGCACGAGTGCAGCCTGCTAGGCAGATTCACACTCCTGCAGATGGGCCTGACAATATGAAACCCTGGCCAGGTTTGGCCCAGCACGCTGCCAGCCCCTCACTGAGCTGGAAGCAGGCTCAGGGGAGGGCGTTTGCTGGGAGCTGCCAGCGTGCCCCACGCCTGCTGAGCCTCACCTCCACGCCCAGGCAGCCACCGGCACAGCCACGAGCAGGGCGACCTGCTGGGCTCCCATCAAACCCTCATTTATCTCTTCTGAAAGTACATGACGTATCAAACGTTTGGCCTTGATTAATGATGCTAATTAAGCTAATGGATTTGAGCAATTTTACAATTGGTGTTTTTATGTAATTTTGTTTTTGCTCTGCGGTAGCCAGGACTTACTGCCCCGTCAGCTTCCCTCCGTCATGTTCAACATTATGCACAGACATCATCTTTAAGGTCATATAAATAAACAAAGCAGGAGAGCTCCTCAGATTTATCCCAGCCCTCCCCCTGCCACTCACTGCATGCTCCCAGGATGTGCAACGAAGCACATTTCAAAAGCAGGGAGCAGAGTCACCAAAAGCAATATCCCAGCAGAGAAAAAGATTGAATTTGGGGGGTCAAGAGGTTGGATTTGGCTTCTAGAAATCCAGGTCCTCATCTCAAGTCTCCTGTGAGTCCTTGGGGGCCATGAGGAAGCTGCTTCCTTCTCCATCAGTAAATTAGATAAACTAGTGGGATGTTGTCTTGCAGGGGAGGAGCTGCGAACACAAACACAAAATTCTGGATTTGATGACCTTAAGGGTCTTTTCCAATCTAAATGGTTCTATGATTCAATTCTATAGCACAGATGTGTCAGAGAGAGGGATGCTGGCCTGAATTTGGGGTCTGAAGGAGATGCTGTGACACTGACTGAACACCTGAGGTACAGGCCAGGTAGATCAGGTGGTGCTGCAGGGAGAAGCTGTTTGCATGGCAAACACCAGGAGCAAAGGGCAAGAACAGGGCATGCAGTTTCCTCAGCGCAGTATTGCACACACTGAGCAGGCTTTAAAAATCCTGTCATTTTTATGGAGTGCCTGAATCCCCACAGGTGGAATTTGTGGGTCTTTATTTGTTTACAGGACACCATCAACCAGAGAGCCATGTAACTACTGACCATGTAATTACACTGTAAGGCAAGTTCCACATGTTGACGGGGTAAATAAAATAGCAGGTTATTTTTTCCTGTCTGCAAGGGAGAGGATTATCATGAGATCTTACAGCTGCAAATTATGTAGTAATTATGGCTTCAATAACCAGGCAACTTCTAATATCATTACCAAGTGATTGCCAGGGAGACTGTCACGTTCTGGGATACATGAATCACAAATACTGGAGAATGAATGACCTGGCAGCCCCAAGCACCAATCCCACCAATTCATTTTCCCCTTCTGTCCAGTGTATTTTTAAGCACCTCAGAGGAGGGTTTCCACAACCAGCCCTGGGGGATGCTGCTGCCCATCAGGAGAAGTGCTGGCCTTCATCCCCGTAGCTGGCTATTTTATGCCCCACACTCCTCACTGCTAACAACCACCCTGGCTCCTGGATCAGCCTCCTGAGAGTGCCTGAGCCTGATGGCTTTGAAGGAGCCAAATAAGGAGCCAAGAGCAGGAAAATCTCTGTGGAGCCTTACTCAGCACCCTGCTAAAGCAATAATTACCTATGCAGAACTCCAGCTCAGCTGAGAGCACTGGGCACTATCTGTGCGCCTAAATCTTGGCCAAACCTGCAGAAATGTATAATCTGTCATGCTGAGCATGCTTGCAGGAAGAGGCACACCTGGAAAATGAGAAGGCTGTGTGTGGGTGAGAAAAAGAAACGAATAATGATTCGTAGGGTTTCATACACTTTAGGTTTTTTGCCTGGAATGAAACAGTGTTTGATTACTCGTATGTTTAGTGAACCTAGAAACCAGGTCAACGGGTCAGCAAAGAAATAGCTAAGAGGCATTTGGGTGTGTGCCCTGCTCTGCATTAGGACTCAGAAGAATGAGGCAGGAGTTCAAGCTTTGGCTGTGCCAGAGCTGCAGCAAAATTGCACTGTGGGATGGAGTCCACATTGCTTGGAGAGCCCAATCCCCTTCCCAAGGGAGCTGCCAGTGCAGCACCTGGGGCACCCCGGGGGTTTTGGGGTGTCCAGATTTCACAGACTGGGTGAGGGAGGTCTCTGCCATGGCCAGGTCTCTGCTGAAGATGTGGAGCTGTACCTGAACTCTGCCTTGGGGTATCACACAGCATCAGACCTATCTCCTGAGTATGTGCCATTTTGTACAAACAAAGCCACATATTTTTCCTTAAACTCTACAGCACTCTAATTCAATTTTTAATTATTGTTCCTTATCATGCTCAGTGTGTTTCTGCTGCACTTAGGAAACTGTCTCTGGTGGTTAATTTAACACCTGCAAATTCCCAGAGCTGTTAACCTAAATCTAGTGGATAAAATCTTTGCCATACATTTAAAAGATCACAAGGTCAGGTCTACTTGGGGCTGAACTTTTGTTACCAAGCACATAAGTGTCTATTTTACTTCCTCTGTAAGACAGACCACTGTAGGCTTTATACTTATTTATCATCATTATTGGAGACATTCTGCAGTTGACTGAAATGTTATGCAACAGACAAAAATCTCAGAAGTGAGTGCTTTTGGGAATATTTCTTTACCATACCCTGTCTGAGAAGGACAAATATTGATTCAGAGACTTTGGGTACATCGATTATCCTTTTAAGGAAAGCATGATAGCATTAATAAATCTTGGAATTTTACTCTTTGTGTTTCTGACTGTATTCTCAGTCGGGTCACATGCTGAATAACTGATTAGGGTCTCTTTTATCTGTTTTGGGGTTTTCCCTTTTACAGCACAGTGCCAGCTCTGTTGAAATGAATGTGGGCCTTTTTTCTGCCATTGCATGAATTCCTTCCTTTCCCCCTAAGCACATGTACAAGAGAGAAAGGGTCACTAATCAGAGCTCATAAACCTTTTCCAAATGACAAGCTATTACTTCCCTGGCCTGTAAGAAGTAAGGCTTGGCTGCCCTTTTTCTTAAAAATGGAGGGGAAAAGAAAAACTTTGAGGGGTAAACCAAGGCCAAGCATTCCAGATGGTTTTCGATGAAAAGAGAGGAAAATTTCAGTGTCCAAGGCCACCACTCATCAAAAACTTCTTGCCATCCTCCTCTTCATTCAAACTAAAGAAGTGATAAGTTGATTGTCTGAGAAAATCTTATCTGCCCCAAAAATTGACTGAGGAGAGCCAGCATTGCTTCAAACCTGAGGGGAGGAACTGTGAGCTCCCAGCAGGGACCAGAGGAGTGATCCGATCTTCTCCCTGTGAAATGTCAGATCAACCTGCCCTAGACCTTAGCTGGCCAAGAGATCAGCACACTTACAAGCTCTTAGGAAAAAAAAGCCAGCATAATTGCTCAAAAACCTACTCCTTCCACCTTCCCTGAGGGTATGGAAAGCAGCTGATGGGTCAGAAGGGTCAGGAGGAGGCTCTGATGTCTCCTGGCAATGGCCCTACAGGAGTAGCTGTTTTTCCTCAGATGAGGAGCCAGCAGGACAAACATCACTGTGGCAAATTATGCTGCTCTCCTTGAGCCTAAAGGAAATCTTTCAGAGGACATCTGTGACCCCGGCAGATCAATGGCAGGTCAGATACCCCTCAGAAGCATGTATGATATTGGCACCTTCCTGGCACGGTGCTCCAAGGAAAACCACCCTTGGCCAATTCCTCCTGAAGACAAGGCAGCTAATTTGGGCTCATAAATCACAGGTTGTGGGGAATCACATTGGAGGACTGGGCTTGCAGTTCATTCTTATCAGTGTTTCTCAGGTCTTTGCTGGCTGTCAATAGTCCTCCACTTGATGTGGCAGAAGGCATTATCATACAGCTGTAATTACAGTCCTCTTGTTTTGGAGGCTCCTCAGCAGTTATAAACGTGTGTTTAAATCAAAGGAATTGCGCTGATGTGCAGCCGATGAGGATCTGCCCTTCAGTTTTAGAGGCACCACTTACAATTTGCTTCTATCATTTTCCTGCAGGGGAGCAACATGGCAAACTACTTGCACACAGATGAGAAGCAAACAGTGTTTTCTCAAATCTGAACAGATTTAAGCATGTTGGTTGAAAGCAAGGGCAAGTTAGGAGGTACAGTCCAACACAAACTGTGCCACCTTCCCACTGGAGCACAAAGCACAGACCCTGCTCATGTTTTCTCTGTTATATTTGGCACTTTACACTCAAAACCAAAGCAAATAGGAGGCATTCCACAGTACACTTGTCCTCTAAGGAAGTGGGGAAATAAACTGACAGGGCAATATTCAAACCCGTCTCCTTGTGTCCTGCAGATAGTTGCTTGGATGCCATGATTGAACTCAGGGAAGGAGCAGCACTTGTGTCCCCAAACCCCTCCTGCTCTAAAACTCTCAGATCTGTCAGTGCTGGGGCCGGGCTTTGAGCTGGGGTGGCTCTGTGTGATGCCACCATGCCTGTGACAGCTGAGGAGACACCTCATGGTCGGCAGCTCAGCCCTCACAGACGTGGCTGCCCTTCCCCAGCACTCACCCTGTCCCTTCCCCGGCGAGGAAGGAAACCTGAGAGCTCTTTCTGGTGAGAGCAGCGAGCCTGACAGGCTCATAAATATCCCACCACGTACCCTTTCCTCTCTGTCCTTTGGAAGAAAAGACTGACACGAAGGAAGCATTTGATCATGTTGGACTCGTGCCATTTTGCGGCTTACTTGAATGAGCTGAGGGCAGGGGCTGGGAGCAGCAGAGCCTGGGGAATTTCATGGGTGCAGCAGGTTGCTGATGCACAGAAAGGGCAGCCAGGACTGAGGTGTCAGTGGCTCCATGGCTCAGGCCAGCTGGAAACAGCCCCAGGAGATGAAGAGGAGGGAGCAGAGCAGCGCTGGCTGCTGAAGGTGCCTCGGCTTGGAGAGCCCAGTGCTGGCTCCTGGGCCACCCTTTCTGGTGCCTTGAAGAGAGAGGGGACAAAGAGACCTCTAAGAAGGATAAAGAGTGTTTTAAGGCACCTCATGGTATTTACAGCATGAAGAGTATCTCTCCTTCTCCGCTAGCTAGACCTGTGTGTCACTGTCACACACAGGCTACAAAACAACATACAGTGGGATTTACCCCAGTGGCACTGGGCATTCAGTGTCTCTGCCCCTATAATACATTTCCAGCCCCACTGTCCCACACTGTATATCTACACATGAGAGGCATCAATGCTCTGCATTTGCAAACTGGTAAAAGCTGGTGTTAGTTTTATTTTAAATAGCCAAGGCAGTTCTAACAATGTAAATAAATTCTATATCTAATTTCTCATTTTCTGGGTTTGTGGCTGTAAATCTGAGCTCTCGACACAATCTCTAGTTGGGACAGATTGGCCTTTTGAAAGCCATTCCTGCTCTCACTTTGGAGCTCTGCTTTGCCCTAAGATATGGGCTCTTAGTTTGCAAATGCAGTGTAAATTTATAGTGCTATGTAGAAGAGAATAAATGAGTCTTTATACCAGGTTCTTGGATTTTTTACAGCTCCTATGAATAAAATACAAAGCGACTTGAAAGGCTTTATTAAATAAGAAGGTGGGTGTCTTAGGAGCGATCACTTATAGGCATTGTGTCAGTGTTGCGAATTGTTGATTTTAAAGCCTTTGGGGCAATCTATGGTTGATCCAAATGATAAAACCTTTGCAGGCTTCAGGGAGCTCTGACAGCTCGCACCAGCTGGGGATCTGTCCTGCATTTCCAATGAGGATTAGTAGGGTGCTGCAGTTTTGGCCGTGTTTTGGTAAGGGGATGTCCCCATACAGCCCAAGGGGAAATCAGTTTTGGTGTGAGTGGTTCCTTGGGGTGTGAATGCAGCATCATGACCACTCTGGGTCTGCTGGGCCTGCCCCTCATGTGGCACTGGAAAAGGGGTTGTGTGGACTAGCCCTGGAATGTGCCAGCAACAAGCCACTGCAAATCCAGGACTTTGGGATGAAACAGAGAAGTTTTTTATTCTTTCGGAGGGTCTAGAGCCCATCTTGTCTCCTTCCCAGGTGAGATCAACTTCACCTATGAAGCTGGTTTCATGGAACAAAGCCTCATCCTGGCACTAATCTCGAGCTGTTTGCCTGTTACCTACACCATGGCACAGCTTCCAGTGTGCTCTTTTCTCCTTTGACTTCTTTTTTTGTGCAAGGAGAAACCCTTTTTCCCCATTTCTTTCTCAACTGATATCAGCAGTTGGAAGAAAACCAATTACCCCAGTACCAGTCTGGAGATCTGGAGCTGAGGGTCCCCCCAACCCTGCCAGGGCAGCACAGTGACAAACCCAGCCCAGCAGCTGAGCCCAGAGTGGAGATGAATATCCTTCCTGGCACATCCTGGGATGGGGTGGGATGGGATGAGGGCTCTTCACTGCCCTCCAGCTTGCTGAGTGCTGCAGGAATGCATGTCAATGAGAATCTCTCCTGGCTCCTGCAGCTCAGAGCACAGAGCAGCTTTTAATTACCCACGAAGGAGAGAGACCCACAGCTATCCCATACTAATGATGACCGAGTGTCATCCTCCACGCCACCTTCCTCTCTGAACCTAAGGAGAGAGAGCAAGTGGGAGACAGGTATATATGCCTGGCATATGTTGTATAGGTGTATAAACATATATATCTCTGTATAAATGTATCATAGAAATGTTCTGTCTGACAGGGCGATGGTGCAGTCAAGTGACAGGAAGAGCTAGCAACAGTAAATAATTTTGTCATTTTTACCACCAAAAATATTTTCATTAGTAGATGTGGAAGCACCAAAGACTTCACTGATGCGCCCTCTCCTCTTTTTTTTTTTTTTAAATAAGGAAATAAAGAATTGAAGGATAAAATAACTTTGCAAACGTGGTACCATGGCTGATAGATTCACATCTTACCTGCAGAATAGCTCTTCTTTCTTGCTGGGGAAATCCCTAACTAAGCTCTTTCTTACTGTGTTTACCTTCTCGTCCAATATACTTGGGTGGGTTTTTTTTGGTGTTTTTCACATTATCACTTGCTAAATATATCACAACCCATCATTTACTTTGCTCTGCAGCTCCGAGACCTCCACATGCCTTTCCCTCCTCACAAAATGAATTGCTGGCTCAAATATTTAAATATTAAAAAAAATACCAACATAAAGTATACAAGCAATTTGTTATCACAGTGTGCAAACAAGGCAGAGAGGGGAATATGCTAAAGTAAATTTTATGTATAGCTACTGTGTAAATTTGCCTATTTCCCAAGAGCGGTATTGTCACTATTAATCGTAATAGCGTTTCTAATATGGCATATTTCCAATATTTTGCCCTTAATTAGGATTCTGATCATGCAACCCCATTTTATTCCCGTGGTGCTTCCCCCTGGCTTTCTGAAACCTGCCCAGCTCTGTGTGCAGGGGCACGGATGGTGGCACAGGGCAGGAGCAGGCAGGGGCTCCTCAGCTCGCTGTGCCCACCCGAGCCCCCCCTGTGCCCACCCCAGCATCCAAGGACAGTCACTGTGTCTCTTGCACCCCTCCTGTGTGTGGAGCCCTGAGGCAGCAGAAAAGAACCCCAGCCCCTGTTTCTAACACCAGAACGAGAAGTTTCTATGAGCTGAAGGATGCCGTGTGCCCCTGGCTGTTCGCTAGAATGTTGTGCACGGGTTTAGGGGAGAAGGGGATTGTTTGGAGAGCGACACTGGAGTGTAGTGGGATGGGAAAAGGAAGAAGATGATTTCCGAGCGGGCTGGGCTGTGTGAGTGTCCTTGAGCATGGCTGAGAAGGGTTTCTGCCAGCGCTGATGCAGGAGCCCGGGGACTGCTGCTCCAGGTGAGCCCCGGGGGCCAGGGCAGGTCAGGGACTCGAGCTGAGCCACCCGCATGAAGGATGAGCAAACCACCGCCTTTAAGTGCTTTAAATCCCCCTCTTCATGCACACATGGCTTAACACAGGCTGTCCCTTCCTCTGCCTGAACCCTGTGGCTCTGTGAGACCCTGGCACACGCACTCACCTCAGGCTTTGCTGTTTCAAACACACACTTGAAAGAAGGAGCATCCTCGCACACAGGTCATACAAAGCACATGTATGTGCCTTCCTTCATTCTGCCAGAGCCAGGTACAGGATGCTGATGCTGCACCACTGGAGGACTTTTTGCCTTTTTTTTTTTTTTTTTTTCCAGGGGAAATGCAACCAGATCAATAAGCCCCAGTTGAAAGGAGAGGCAGGAAAAGACAGCAAGTGGCTGTGTGCTGGTAGCACTGAAACAGTTAAAAAAATTAATCTGGTTTTGTTTAAAAGCTAAAGTAAGTGCTGTAGGAAACCTTCACATATTCTCTTGGTGGGAGGGTGATATTTTATAACAAGCTTGGTGAGCTCCTGCTCTGTGGTCTAAAGCAAAACCTTTAACCTCCTCCACGTCTGCCTTCTCAGCATAAAGAGAGAACACCAACTCACCCTGCCTTGGTAAAAAGCTTCAAATGCCATGGAAGAGGTGTCTAAAAGAGCTTCTTGTATCCCCACGAGATGAGAAGGGCAGGGCAAAAGATCTTCACACACCGTGGATCAGGAGAGCTCCCCTGACTTTCGTGGAGCATCACCAGTTTGTCTCTTCTCCCGTTTTATGCCCACCTTGGAAAGGGCAGAAAATGGGTCATTCTCAGCTGGGCTTGACCCAGTTCAGCCAGGACTGGGGCTATTCCAGCAGTTCCAGTATTAACCCTCCAGAGTTATATTCTTAGGACAGAGCTAGAGCAGATTATCCTTTTTTTTTTTTTTTTTTTTTTTTTTTACTCCTGAGAAGAGTGTGAATGGAGCAATTTACAAGGCACCAATAATTACCTGCAGTCCTTTCAAACACCCAGAAGAACCATTCAGGATCCAGTAAATAAAAAGGGACAGTGTTGCTGTGACCCTTCCAAGCCTCTCTTGGTCTGAGTTCCCCATTATGCAGTAAATAAATAACTATCTGTTATATGGCTATTTTTTAATAAAAACACTTCAAACTGCTTTGCTTTCCCTTAATTAAAAACACATCAAGCCATGGATAAAGCATTGTGGAATGGCTTGTTGTGGCATTCCCTTTTACAGCTGGGAAGCAAATTTCTAATAAAATGGTTTTTGAAAGGAATATTGCCTTCATTCAAATCTCCTATAAAAACTACCCATCCATTAATTCCAATTAATGACACTACAGCATTTCCACTAACACTGGTAGTAATTCTTGGCTAATGGACGATTTTCAAGAAAATCAGAATCAATGTTATTTTGGACAGGACCCTTGCAGAATTAATTTACTACCCCAATGTTAGTTAAACCATCATATAAATCACAGTGGTTTGAACTGGTTTCTCAGTGCCATTGAACACAGCCCATGACATGAGTTTCCTGTGGGCTTTACAGGGAAGAAGTATCAAAAATTTAAAAAAATATATAAAATAAATATATACACCCCATCCCCCAAATATATATATATATATATATATATATATATATATATATATATATATATATATATAAAAATGTAATGTTCCTTGTTCAGTCACCAAAATGGAAGAGAAGAACCAATTACACACTGAACTGGTCAGGAAATATTGAGTAAAAATTAAGTTTCTGTCTGATAACTTCTAATGAAAACTGAGGAGCAAAGCACATGAGACAGTGATGGGGACTGCATGGGAATAGAAGGTTTTGACAGGCAAGCAAGGAAAATTTCACACTGCCCCTAATAAGAGGCTTCACACAGTGATGGGAAGGGTTAAGTCATTTCTTCCTCCTCCTAAAGGACTTTAATTAACAGCTGATCATGTTGCTTAATCTATGCATCTCTGCCTACCTGCTGGTGTTCTTTTGTCCTTTTTGGAGAAAGGGTGGTAAAACTTAAATTGTTGACCTTGAAAAGCAATCATTCTGCAATCACCTCATTGGAAGAGCTAACAGCATCTCTGGAAGCTCCACATAAACACCAAAAAGGGTGGACAGCAATAAAATCAGGATGGGCTTGGACCAAGTAATCCCCTTCCCCTCTTCCATATATCATCAGTTTTACACCCTTACCAGCGACCTTGCTGCAAATGGAAACCTTGGTGTGTAAGAGTAGAACAACGTGCAATTAATGTAAAACTAGCTGTTTCTGTGGGCAGTTCTGGGTTTATTTAAGTCTGTTTACCAAAATGCACCCATCACCAGGGCATAAGCAAGGCAGCCCCTGTCCTGAAACCCACTGGCAGCACGTCAGCTTGGCCCATACCCTTGAAACGCCCCCAAAAACGCTGAGCACATCCCGTGACTGCTCATCTGTGGATAAAAAAAAATTCCCACAGTACACCTGGAAGAAGAGCAAAGAGATGCCTGATGGGATGACAGCACAGCCCGGATGGTGACAGGACAGATTTCCTAAGCTCATTGACCGTCGCCGGCTGCTTCCAGGCCAGCGGGTGCTGAAAATGGTCTTATCGGCAAGAGGCTCAGGGTGATCTGGGATCGAAGGCTTAAGAATAGAAAGGGAGGTTATTTATGCTTTATTTCATGTATCAATACTGTGAGAAAAACGCAGAGAGCAGCAACATGAGAGATTTCTGAAAGAGAAAAGACACAAAGGCAAGCTGGGGGATCACTAATGTAATTCTTTTCTTTTTTTTCTTTTTTTTTCCTCCCCCAAAGCATTCATTTTCTAATGATTCAGCCGGGCAATTCAAGTCAACTCCCCTTTTGTGTGGTGGATTTAGGTAGAAAACCCAAAGGGTGTTTATTTTGCAGAGAAATGACACTGACAGCCAGGGGTACAAGGATGGCATTAGCTGCTCTCGCAGCAGCGCGTTCGAGGGCTCGGCTGGGGCCCGCTATCACCATCCCTCCCGCCGCCACCAGACAAGAAGGCAACTTAATAGAAGCAGTTTCCAAATCACAGAGCCCTGTAACCTGTCATTTTCTGGATGGCTTTATTATAGCTTTCCATATCTGAAAAAACCCCAGGTTGATCCTTCGCCAGGTTAAAGGGATTGCGGGGTTTCCCGGCTGATGGTAATGCCGTGCTGTGCAAGTGCTGGCAGCCGAGGAAATAATATTTCAGCTGATAATAAGGAGCATTAATGAAAAGAGCTACATGTGCTCTGTTGTAGCAGCGTGTCTAAATGCAAACAGGCTCCTGGAAAACTTCACCTTTGCCCCGGGATGGCTCAGCCTCAGATTTTGGGGGCTGTGGGGTGCAGACCATCACCCGTCCCCCATGCAGGGGTTTCCAAGGGAATCTATTCTCACACCATATCTGGATGCTGCATTTTGAAGACTTAATTCCAGCTCTTTCTCAGTGGAAAATGTGCTTAACACTGAGCCATTCAATATAACTTCAGCACTTGCTTAAAGCTAAGCAAATGCTGAAGCATTCACCTGGTTAAGGATTCTTCCCTGAACGAGGAGTGAGACATGGTGTTTTTTAAACTGATTGATATATTTGGAGTAAGTCAGTATTAATGATCATGTAAATTAAAATCTGGAAGGCAGCCAACTTTTTAAAAGCTTCATCTGACACTGCAACTCCTTGCAAATCGACTTTGTGTTCCAAAGACACTGACATGGAAATGCACTTTTACTCACAAATATTTCTGGGCACAGGATGCTTTTTAAAAAACCTCCAGTAATTACTCTGACGAGGTGATCACGAGGGTCGAGCGACATTAGGACTGGTTTGGAATTTATTCACAATAACCCAAACATGTCCATCATTAATTAATTCTGTTAAAAAATTTAATGATAACATACATTGAAGTTCTTAGCCTTGTTTGCTTATTCCTTCTTACTGCTTTGTGAACAAGGGGAGGTGAGGATCTGCTCTGAATGTGTTGAAAGAAAATAGAGCCAGGGAAAACAAAACTGACGTGAAGAAAGACCTATAATTCTGTGTCACATGTTAATCTCAGTGAAAAATAATGCTGTCAGGTTTTACCCTCACTGATTCCCATTTGGTGCTCATCCAGGGAAGTTCAGCACGCCAGGAACAGGCACGTTGCATTAGTCAGGGCTTGTTGATCAACCCCACTGAAGGACACAGAGCTGCCCTTATGTCTCACAGCATACTCAGATTAATTCACCTTAATAACATCCTAAGAGCAGAACGGGACTCTGCCTCCTTGGTGCTGCCAGTGCAGCAGGGAAATGAATGCTACCAGTGATTAGCCAGCTCAGAAATTCAGTTTGCTGGGGACGGGGTGTGTTTCAGACTCCACCTTTCCTGTAACCAGTGTGACGTTTGCTGTGTTTCCTTTTCCTAAAGGGAAGAAGTGACTCATGTGGGCACTTCTGCCTCAGATCAGAGGGTGGGATCGCACCTTCCAGAAAAACAAAGGGGCTCCAAGAGAGCTGAAGAGGGACTTTTTACAAGGGCACGGAGGGACAGGACAAGGGGGAATGGCTTCAAACTGACAGAGGGCAGGGTTGGATCAAATTTCAGGAAGGAATTATTGGTTGTGAGGGCGCTGAGGCCCTGGCACAGGTCGCCCAGAGAAGCTGTGGATGCCCCATCACTGAAAGTGTTCAGAGCCAGGTTGGATGGGGTTTGGAGCAACCTGGTCTAGTGGAAGGTGGAATGAGATGACCATTAAGGTCCCTTCCAACCCAAACCTTTGTCTGCTGCTGTGATCTGCTCGGGGCAGGAGGGTTTGGGGTGCATCAGGAGGGCAGACACAGGGGGCTGGCAGAGTGACGCACAAGAAAGCTGCTGTGGCTTTGTGCTGGGTATGACAGTGGTCACCCCAGAGAGACAAGAGTGTCAGGATTTGGAGCAATCCACTCCTTTCCTGCATCTTTGCTGCTGCCTCCACCAAAAGCCTGGGTGCCCCACTAGTGCCAGAGCCACCAGCTCTTTACCCTGCTGCACGTCCACATGCCAGGGCATTGCACCCAAGGGCACCCAAGAGCCCCAAATACACCCCCCAGTGCAGGTACTTTTTACATCATCTCTGTCCTTCAGTGGTGTCCCCTTGGCTCCATCTAAAGCTCTGCCAAGAGAGAGATCCCGGGGCTGCTGCGTAAACTAATCTTGTAAACGCTCCTCATTTTTGCCCAGGCTATCAGAGCAAAATGTCTCTACAGTGCAGTACATTTATTAAAGTCCTAATGGAATTAGAGTCCTCCCACCAAAAAGCCAGATGGTTGGTGTTTTTATGTTATTAGTTAATGCAATTTAGTATTAAAGTTTTGAGTTAAAAACAGTGCGTGTTGTTTTCTTTATGACATCTGCTTATATTCTGCCAGCAAGATGAAGTTATGTTTAAACAGGGCCTTTCCTTTATTAATGAAGTCAATTAAAAGAATGACCCGAAGGAAGGGGATATTCAGTTTTGGAAGCAATCACCTTTTATTACTGCGGGCAGTGCTGGCTCTGGGAGCTGCAATGCTGAGCATGCACTGGAAAAGGCCCTCAGTGTCCATCGTGTTTAACAGGCAGGGGGAATAAAACCTGCAGAGTGTCACAAGGGACTTCATACTTTTGAGGCTGTAAAACATCTTCCTCACAGTGAGTGGCAGCTGCCAGCAGCATGCCTGGGTTTGAGGAGGGATGTCCTTGGGCAGACAGCACTCTGATGGCCACAGGTTTGCTCAGTCCTCATCCCTCATTTCCAAACCCATCACACACGGTGCAAAGGCAACTCCAGGATGGGCAAAAGGCTCGATCGCGCACAATGCAGCTTTCCACGCTTTATTCGCTCTTCCCTCTTCATTTTATAGATGTGTTTTATGATATAGCAGCAAGGACGGGTCCCTCTCACTGATTTTAGCACAGTATTGGGAGTGGAGAGGTATTTCTGGTAGTGCCAGGCTGCCCTGATGGTGGCAGAGAGAAGGTCTAAGGGGGAAGGAGGATCCTGTGCGGGAGGACCCAGGCACAGCCTCCATTCGCAGGCTCAGGCTGCACCAGGACAAAGCCCAGGCTTCCCTGGCCATCAGGGGTGATGGCCTCCCCTCAGGCTGGTGTCACCTAATTCCCCATGCTGGAGCTGCAGCCTTATGTAAAACTGCTGAGATTTACTGGTGCTCTGCTCTATATCAACCCCAAGCCTTTCCCTTTTCATAGCGCTGGCCTTGCTGACCTTTCACATTTAGGATTAGGCAGAATGAAACATAAAATCTTAATTCAATTCAGATAAATTTAAATTATTTTTTTACTCTCTTTCTTTGTTTCTTTCTTTTCTTTTTTCTTTTTTCTTTTTTTTTTTAATACACACATCCCCAGAAGTTATCCAAGCAGAAGCAATGCCATCAAGCAAAAGCTCTCAGAAGTCATCATAGTTGTTCTGGAATGTGAAATTGTGAAATACCCACAGCTATACACTGGAAATATTACCATAGCATTTATGGACAGAGACTGCCAAGAGAGCTGGGCCAGATTTTTGCTGGGTTAGTCTCTAATCTCACTGAAGCCAGTGAGAAAAAGTCAAATTAAACCAGTGAGCACCTCAGCTGTAACTTGGTTGCTGTTTCCTGCATATTAACATTGGTACTAAGTCAGTAACTATTAATTAAAAAACTAAGAAAAATTTCAGATCCATCTCAGACAGGCAAAATTAATCCTCAAAATAAAATGAATTGAGGTTTGTTTCATCTGTTTAAACATCAACCTTCTCATGGCACTTACAGAGTGGATTTCATGGCTCTGTTCTTGGAACAGAAAATAGGGTGTGTTAAAAATGGGGACTTATCCGTAAAGCTGCAAAGCACAGCTTGATACACAACAAGTACATACATTCTATTCTATTCTATTCTATTCTATTCTATTCTATTCTATTCTATTCTATTCTATTCTATTCTATTCTATTCTATTCTATTCTATTCTATTCTATTCTATTCTATTCTATTCTATGCCATGCCATGCCATGCCATGCCATGCCATGCCATGCCATGCCATGCCATGCCATGCTATTCTATTCTATTCTATTCTATTCTATTCTATTCTATTCTATTCTATTCTATTCTATTCTATTCTATTCTATTCTATTCTAGTCTAGTCTAGTCTAGACTAGTCTAGTCTAGTCTAGTCTAGTCTAGTCTATTCTATTCTATTCCACTCTATTCTATTCCATTCCATTCCATTCTATTCCGTTCCCCACCCTTGCCAGTGCTCCTTGCCATGTGTGCACTGAGTGGTGCAGCTCACATCTGTCATGCATGGCAGGTTTCCTCTGCTGCCTCCTCTCCTCAGGCCTGGAGCTGGTTTGTGGTTCGGTGCTTTGCATTGCTAATGATCAGCTCGTTAGATTTGATGTCTGTACAGGAGAGGAGCTCTCCGTGACTGGGGGCTGTGGGGTGTTGGACACTGGGGTGGTCTTGCAGAGGGTCCCTCTCACAGTGCTCTGAGAAGAGCATGAAAAAGCTCACACCAAAACCAAAACAGCCCATCCCTGGCTCTTACGGGCTGCTCAGACCTTGCCAAAGGTGACTGGTGGGT
Source organism: Prinia subflava (assembly GCF_021018805.1). Taxonomy (NCBI): domain Eukaryota; kingdom Metazoa; phylum Chordata; class Aves; order Passeriformes; family Cisticolidae; genus Prinia; species Prinia subflava. The sequence goes on from NC_086254.1 coordinate 27,150,349, forward strand.
TTAGCAAAGCATTTGGGCTAAGAAAGGTGGGGATGGTTGTGGCTACAGAGTTTCTGCATCTGGGAATCTCAAGCAGCTTGGTGCAATTAAGATGGGATTCACCAGTGCAGAAAAAAAGCAGAGCTTAACTTATCGTTTGCATGCCAGAAAAGCTTCAGCTTGGTTTTTCTTGTCTGTTTTCATATTCTGCAGTAGCTTACCTTGGAGAGGGCCTTGGGGGAGTGGTGGGGTGGCCCTGGGGCAGGGGTGATGCTCAGGGTTCAGGACAGTGTTCCCCCTCATGTAGCCCTCACTCCACCCAATACTCATCTCCATGAATCCCCTGACTCCTCATTCCAACAGCAAAGGCTTTCCATGAACCCTCAGCTAGCTGGAAGTCAGGCTGGAGAATCTTGGCTGTCTTGGCCTCCTGCAGCCTTCAGGGGCTACATCTTGGCAAGAGAGGGCCAGAAGAAGCTGCTTGAGCTCCCTAAGATGCCCTCACCAAGGTATGGGCCCCAGTTACTGCTCCTCAGTGCCTGTGCAGCAGGGAATCTCATCTGCACCAGCCAGGCTGCCTTCCTTGTGGTGGGCATCAGGCAGCTGGTCGATAAAATGGAGCCTGGCCAGACATTCAGCTGGAGATGAAACTCCCTTCTGCTCTCTGCTCCTTGGAAAGTAGTATCTTCTTTTTTTTTCCCCTTCACTTGAAGCATTTCCTGTAAACCAGAAGATATATAGCTGTTTCAAAGAGTTTTAGTACTTTTACCAGTAACTCCACGGCGCTGCTCTGAAGGAGCGAGGCGCTGCGGGTGAAGGAGTGCTTGGCAATTTAGAAGATTTAATAGAAGTCGATTTTACACTCACACACATTAACATTCACACGGACTTGATAAGGGAAAAAAAAGCACTGTCCAGTATCCTCGCAGCTACATGATGCTGTTTGCCAAAGTCTTTAGTTATAATTAGTCAGATTAAACCCCATCCATAGATAGCTTCAACTCCATCCAGAAAAGCTACCTCACTTTCTATTTTTACAAGCCCTGCTGACAATAAGTACTCTCACATCTGACAGGATATATTGTCTTTGCCCATTGCCTCTTATAACCTGACAGTGAAAAATGTACACTTCAGCATCCAGGGAGTCGTTTGTTACTTCTCCACTTCCTTCTAATTAATGAAAACATAAGGGAAGAAACAATAACTGGGTCTACTGTTCAGGCAGAAAATGATTATTGCTCGGATGAAATAAAAAAAAATATTTTTGGCACCTGATTGCCTCAGCAATGACATAATCAGCAGGGATTTTTACTGACTATGCAATAAAGCTGCATATAACTATAAATGCAAAATGCTTAAAGGGTTTCCCCCCCTCCTTCCTTTGCATGGAGTTACACCTACCATAAAGGCTATCTTAAAGATGATAAAAATGAGGTGCTTTATAGACAAATGGTCTTGTTACAGAGAAGTGAGAGATTGGACCCAAAAAGCAGTCTAGCCTGGCTTCACTCAGGGAGATGTGTGGTTTGGCATGCAGCACTTAGATTGCTGTATTTGGGCCAGGGAGCATATTTTTTATACTGGTACATGGGAAAATGATTGATACAGATGAAACCTGGAATTCAGCAGAGCACTTCCCAGGCTTTTACTGCAACAGTAGTCAATGGAGGGGCTGGGGGCCATGGGAGCTGGGGAATGCACACTCACTGACACAAAATGAGTTTCCCCGGGGGCTCTGGGGTTTCTGCTGAGAAAAGTGGGGGATTTCTCAGCCTTTTTTGGAATTTTGTTGCTTTTCATGAGCACTAAACCTGGCCAGGGCATTTCTGCTTGAGATCTACCTGTAAAACATCTCTGGGGTATCCAAACTTGTTTCAGAAATCTGATTTTTCCATTCATCATCCATTCCTTGAGACTTTTCACAGAAATGTCCTGAATATAATGACTGTCTTGACCTCCATAAATACAGGGCAGTATTTTCTCAGTTGATCAAAATTGCTGAAGTGCTGCTATTCCATTTCCCAGGAAGCAAGTTGCAGAGAGCTATTGGGATGAGAACAGATGTCTTCATTACCCACCAGAAGTAAATGGAAAACCAGTGCAACCAAGGGAAAAGAAAGAGAACAGCAGTGATATGTTGATATTCTGGTTGTTGCTGTGTGATGCTTTATTGCCTACTCTTGAAGGAGACTATGAACAGTGCAAGATGCTATAGGACACCCAGATGCTAAAGCCAGGCCTCAAGTAACCTGTGACTGTGTTTCATCTTCACTGCAAATCCAATCTTTGGCTTGCATCAAAGTTTCAGCAACATAACAAACTGGAAAAGTGTGATTGTTGGCTGGAGACAGTGGCCTGCAAGGATGGAGGCATGGCTACCTATGAGTAACTCACCCAGAAGAGGTTGAAAGTCTTTTATCCTGTTAGGAAGAGGGTGGATACTCAAGTTAATAATTGTGATGCACAGCCAGAAATAATTAGAGACTGCAAGACTGGCAATCATAAATTACTTTTCTTTTAATAACATAACGAAGGCAGAGTTGCAGAGGTAATAGAAAAGTGCAGCTCAAGCAGAGAAGTTCAAATGAAAAAATCAAGGCCAAATCCATTTCTTTAATTCCTTTCTCTCACAAAGGACAATAAAATATTCACGGTTTCCAATTAACTAACTTTAACTATAGGTGATTTTTTCCACAGCTAACTCGTCCAAGGGAGAGGCAGCAATAAAATCTTAAAGGGGAGCTCCACTGCTTATTTAAATCTATTGAATATGGCACTGGAAGGATTTCCTCCACATCTGCAGGGGGATGCTCTCACCAAGTGATGGTGGTTGTAGGCAGCAGTGGCTTTGGCAAGCTGGTTTAGGTTTGAAATTCCATGAGAAATTCTGGATACTGGCCAGGGATGCTAATAGGGGCACCAAAAGCATTATCCTCCTGTGGGATTTCCTTGGGACACATCAAAGTGACAGTTCTGGTGTTGCTGGAGCACACTGCCAGCCTCCTGCCCAGTTTGCTCCCAGAGCTGGTGCAGGAGGCATTAACAGGCTGAACACAGGTGGCTAAACCAGCATGGGCCAAATTACCCTGCAGTGAGGCTCTGAGTGATGTGGTGCCTTCTTTGGAAGCTGGATTTGGGAGAGATGAGCCCTGAGAGCAGCAGCCTGGAGACTGGGGCTGCTCTAGTTCAGTATGCAAAGAGCAGCAGAGTTTGGAGTGCTGAAAGCAAGATCATTGGAATCTGCTGGGTTGATGTTATCCATTGCAGTGATTTTCTTTAATTACAGCAGAAGCTGAACATCCTTTTGTCTGTATAGTATGACAGACTTATTAAAATATAATGTAAAGCTTGAAATGTAACAAAAGAAGGTGAAATGATTCCTAAATCACTGTGATTCCTTCAGAAAAGAGGAAAGGCTTTGCTTCTGTGCCCAGACCTATATTGCAGAGATAATATCAGTATTTGAATTACAGTAGTATCTTAAAGTCCTGAACTCGAGGTTCAGTTATCTTGGGTGGCATCAAGAAAAAAAATTATACAACCTTTCTCATGGATATAATTAAATACAATTTAATATATTTTCCAATATGAATGTAAACATGTCTGAGCCAAAAATGGGCTCAATTTGAAGTTTACAAATAATGTAGGCTGGAGGTTCCTATGTGACTTTTTAAGTAGGAGTCTGCAATTTGTTCTACTTTAATTTGACCCATCCATCTTGATGGGTAGTCTCATTAATGCAGCACAGTTTTACATCAGAAATATCCCCTTTGAATGATATGAAGCCTAATGCATTCCTCCCACACTGGAATAAACATAATATGTGGTAAATATTACATCTAGTGATCCTTAACATAACTGATCGATCATCAGTTTTCAAAAAAAGAAACCATCATTGGGTAGAAAACAGATCAGCTATTGAGCCAGGCAATTATCTCCCTCCTGAATGAGATGCTTCCTGCCAAACCAGAAAGAAATAGCTATTTGGCACACCAGTAAATGTAACTAATACCTCCAGGACATGTTGGACAAAATTCCCTGTTAATAGTGCTCCAAGGACTGGAAAAGGCTCCAGGAGCGAGGTACATGTCACATTACTGGCATGAAAATCCCTTCATGGTGGTGCAGGGCCCTGCTCTGAGCAAGGAGCTGTCACTGCTAGGAGTGGGACCTGTCAGCTTCAAGACTTCTGGGAGGACCAACAACATCCTCCAGTCCTCCCTGCCTCCATCTGGCACCTTCCTGCATGGGGAACAGGGGCAAGACACATTGCTCATGGTGGCACTGGGAAGAGAGAGGGGTGGCAGGAGCAGGCAGCAGTGGGGTTTCCATCAGGAGCTCATTCCCACTTGTCCACCTACAGCACCAGCACCACCCATTCTGGATGGGACTGTGGTGAGGGGGAAAGGGGGTTTCACTTGCCTGGGTTTCTTTTGCAGAAATAAATGAACCCAGTGCTACCTGAGTTGGCTGTGATTGTCTTGAGGTGCTGTTCTCACCAGTGAGAGGAGAATTAATATTCTGGGGTGGGTGACTGGTTGACTGTCTCTGCAGGAATTTCAAATGCATGGTTACATTCTCCTGCCCCTTGAGATGTGGCTGCTGGGCTTGGCAACCTGCTGCTGCCTCCAGCTCCTGCTGGAGACCTCAGCCTCCAGCTAAAGGCAACATGAAAGAAGTCCTTCACCAAAATGAGATTATCAGCTGTCGCAATCCAGGTTGTTCTTTTATAAGATGTATGTCTGTTTACACCAAACCCTTTGCTGGCTACTGAAATATATCAAAGGGACACTGCCAAGGGTTTTCAGGCCATGGGCTTGACCTACCTTAAAATGCTCTTCTTAAATGTTGTAGTTCTTTAAAATCAGGATGGTTTGGTGGGGGGGAGGTTTGAGTAAACTTGCCCTTGTAAATTTGATGTCTGCAATTAAAGACACATGGCAGGGGGCGGAAAAAGTCCTGATTGAAACAGAAAGAAAAATGTTGGGTTATTTTGTTAGGGTGCATAGAATCCAGGCTTTTCTCCTTTAGCAGCTCCCAAGCCTGGTTGGCTGGAGCAGCCTGTTGCAGGAGCTGCACTGTCATCGCTGCTGAGCCTGATACACAGGCAGAGAGATTCTGGCATGAAGCTTGCTTCCATTAACATATTTTTTCTATGAATGGCACTGTTTGTCCTGCAGACTGGAAAATCCCTCTGCCTGAAAAAATGGTCTCGAGGGACCACCTCTAAAAGGGAGGGAAGATATTTATTCATCCAGGCTCACACGGTCTTGGTCCCTCTGCTGAGAATGACAACTAGCGTGACTCTGTGTGTCAGCAGAGGTCCTGGTGCAGGAACTGGGCTGAGAAATATGGGGTAATTTGAAGTTGACATTAAAACCTGTCACCATCTAAAACAGCAGGGAGGAAAAAAAAAAACACCACCAAAACCCCACACAACAATATTTGCTAAAAGGCAGGAGATAAAATCACTAGATGAAATTGCTGCTTGGGAATGACCTTCTAAAAATACCTGCGGTGATCTGTCTGAGTGGCTGGAGAGCTGCGAAGCGGAGAGGTTCTGAAGCCGGGTCCTCCCCGGAGGAAGGCAATTTGCACATTACAAAAACAGTGTCCCCAAATAAATTACGGCCATAATGAGCCACAAAGACACCAGACAAAAGGAGCCCTTTCCTTGTGAACGAAGTAGCAGGAGGGTAAGCTCCAGCTCCAGCCTCAGCCAAGAGTCTGGTCGTTATCTCTCATTAGCACAAAGGTTAACGAAGAAAATATTAGGCTGGGGCTGCAGTTTGGGCAGACCCAGGCAGTTTGTCTTGGTGCAGCTTCCAGTGTGAGTCCCAGACATCCTCCCTACAACACAGGCAATGATTCAGCTGCTGCTCCACTTTTCCTGCATCCAGTGACACCTACTTGAGTTTCCCGGGGAGTTCTGTGCCGCAGGAACTTGTTTGCACTTCCCACTGCCTCCCAACAAGGGTGACATTCCTGATGGACTCATGGCAGGGCTGCACTTCCTATTCCTCGACTAAATCCCTTTGGATTTCGCAGCCTCTTTGCTTTAGGAGCACAAATGTGCAGCTGGGTGCAGATCACCCCACGGCCCACGTACATTCTTAATTTCCAATGCATTAACAGCACACTCCAAAAGCTCCATTCCAAGACACACAATAAAAATGAATTAACTGAACAGTCATTAGGATATAATCTGGTAGCGTTAAGGTGAGTCACAATATAATTACCATTATTTCTAATGGAGTTACCATCCCATTACTGCAGAACAACACACCTCACCCCTGCCATGGAATGGGCACACACCTCACTGCACACTCACTGTGGGACACAATTCCAGGACAAAAATCAAGGAGAGATCCAGGATTTGCTTGGAAAGTTGTAGCCCCAAGTCAGATATGTGCAGAACTCAGAGATGCTTTCAGAGGCTGGACTTACAAAATCTGGGTCTGTGCCACTGGCATCAAAATGAGCCATTTATTGACTGCAGGGAGTTTTGGATGATGACCCTCAGGCTTCTTGGCATGGATTCCTAAAGCAGGATGGACTGGGTATTCACAATCTGTGGACATTTCACTAAATTTTGAACCTGAAAGTCGAATTTAATCACATTCATGGGAGGAATAGCAGACAGAAGGACTTTGACTTCTATTTATGCAGCAAAACATGTGGCTAAGGAAAAGACTCAGACTCCTGATGCCCCCAGAAGGAGAAGGTTGGGTCATCTGCTCTCTGCTTCAACCTCCAAGGAGACCTTTGGCTTTAGCATTGTCCTTCACACATCTGGGGTTTCTTTCTCTCAGGACTCCTGGTTTACAAAGTGATCAGTGAACTTCTCAAAATATTCATTTTTCTTCTAGTTTTGGGGCCTGTTGGCTGGTTCCTGAGGTGTTCTCAGGAATAAGGAGCAGGCAAAACCAGGAAATATAGAAAGTGACATAAATGTATTCTGCTAATGCTATAAATTAGTCATCTCAAATATGTATTTAATATAATAAATTTGGAAGACAGCTTCTGTAGGTTAAGTGGCAAGTGGCAGCACTTTTAATGAGGATTAATACACATACAGGTCCTACAGATTTGTTAAAATTCAATAAATATTTATTATAATCCAGCGGTTCTTAGCTTACACTTGAATAAATTGGTTAATGTTAAATAAATAGAGAAGCATGACCAAAGGGATTGGACTAAATCTCATTGGTGCCACTGTAAGTTCATGGTTGACAAGGACTGTGTCCTAACTAAACCTGGTTTACTTAGGTTTCTTGGATCTTTCAGAAGAACTTTTCCCCATATTTAGTGATAAATTACTTTCTCCTTTCAGTGCAACATGGTGCACACTCTGCTGTGGTGCTGCTGTTCAATCCCATCCTTCATGGATCAACTTGTTGCCTTCTTCTCCAATCATTATGTCCTTGCCCATGATAACCTTTGCCATGACACTGTCTTACTGATATTTTCTTAGCCTTCCTGGACCCTTTTCCTACTGCTGTCACACACAGGTTTGCAGTGAATATTTCCTCATTCCCATGTGACAGCTAATAATGTTTTTGTTAATTGCTAATCACATCTGTTAGTGAGTTACTTGCAGGAGAACAGTTAATTCCAGATCGCTTAGGAATTCTGCAGCAGGGCTGAGGGTACGTGCTGTGCTTCCAGCCCTGGCAGCTGGTGAACCCTGCACCACCAACACTGTGTCTGGAAGTTCTGTGATTTCATTTCCACTCCTGGAGTGGGATAAAAGAAGAGAAGATATTATTTGTATGGATGAGGTTGACCCCCAGTCATAGCCACACGTACAAGTCCTGTGTAATGCATTTTGGGTGGGAACACAGGCCCTGTAGGAAAGGTGAACTTGCAGAGGGTTTGATCTGAGCACTGGGCACAAAGCTGCTGGCACAGGTCCCTCTAAAATGTCTCACCTGCTCCTGGGCAAGCAGCAAAGCCTCACAGTGCCCCTGGCTGTGGTGGATTCCTTGTTTTTAATGCCACAGTGCTGCTGGCTCAGACACTGTGAGAAACTCAGAAACAGTCTCCTAGATTAGATAACAGTGGTGAGGTGACCCTCAGAGCCAGGCAGTCCCAAGAACTTCAGGAAATGGAAGTGAAGGCAGACGTAAGGGCTGATTGAGAGCCTGAGGCATCCGCAGCGAGATAACGGCAGGGGAGCGAGAGGCGGGGAGGGGGTAAAATGAAGCAGTGAGCATTTGTAAATGGGACTCTTCATGAACTGAACATGATTGCCTAAAAACTCCTGCACTGCCTCTGAACAGCTGCTTTCCCTGTGCTAAATAAATCATGCATCTTGTTACCTTAGCCCGTACGCACAGAAAGATGTGTTTGAGCAATAAAGCGCGGAGCCCTTCCAGCACTCTGCTTTTCCCACCAGCCTGTGCATCTCCCATGTCAGCTCCTGAGCTGGTTTCTCCCCATCCTCCCCCAGTTCCTCTGCTCCCAAACCAGTCTGTGTAGCCCAGGCTCTGGCCAGCCACCAGCAGTGACCCCAGGCACTCCTGGTGGGAGATTTGCAGTGGAGGGGGAGCCTGGTGAGAGAACCAAGAACAGGTTTGTGCTCACTGGGTGGTGTGGAGGTGCTCAAGGGGACCTGGACCCTCTCCACTAGAGTGTCCCTCACCCCTCCAAGGATGCTCTTCTTGCTGCTTTAAAACCCCTCTGAGGACAGTGCCCAGCACCAGGCTGCACCTGGGTGCAAAGGGCAGCGCTGCATTTCAGGAATGAGTTATTTGAGGCAGTGGGTCTTCTCAGGGGAACGTTGCAGAGCTCCACAACCATCAGGAGATATTTCTGTAGAGTGTACCAAACCTCAAGTGTCCTTTTTTGCTGTTAAGCACCACCAGAGTTAATCTGGGAGGGGCAGGAGGCATGCTTGCTCAAGGAAGATGCGGGAAGCCAATTACAAGTTCTTATATAAATCCAAATGTGTCTTCCTAAATACGCAGCCTCTCAAAATGAGTCTGAGATTTAGTCTTCACAATAAGCCTGAACTGTGAACTTTTTAATTTGCACATGGTTTCAGGAAATCTAACTCATCCTATCAAAAAAACCCACCCATCCCACTTTGAAAAAAAAAGAAAAAGCAACAGCGCTCTTTAGCTTGTTTCTTTATTCCAGGAGCAGAGTAATTTATGTACTCATTTAATTTTGTTCTGCCACAAACAAAACCACAGTATATAATGCAATCCTTGTTGCTGGAACACGTATTGTTGGAAGGACATTGGAGAAGACATAAATGTCCCTGACACAAAAGAAGATCCCAGGTTTCAGAGACATCAGACAGATTGGAAAATATGGGGAGCTGGGTTAAATTTATGAGTGGTCCTTTGTTTTTTCCCTCAGAGTATGATGGCATAATCTTTTAAAACTACAGTAAGAGCCAAGTATCTGAGAGATGGGTACTTTAAAAGCAAGAAGAACACTATGAAAATATTTTGTTCTGTCTTTTTGCCCACTGTTCATTTTGCTCCAGCAGTGAAGGGAAAAAACCCTCAAATAATTAAAAAACATTTGTGCTGGGAGGTGAGGTAGATAGCGTCTTCAGGGAAATACCTTCCAAAACAAGAGTATTATATTACACATGCAAACTGCAGGCACAACATGCTGGATTTGCATATATGTGCATACAGAGAGAACCAGAGCTTCCTCCAAGAGCTGTATTTCATCCTTGTGAGAGCATCCAACAGCTGGATTCCACAGCTTCTGAAAAGTCGAGGAAAAACCCAACCCTCACGTCTTGCTGAGCAAAAAAAAACCACCAAGCTCTCAACATGTGAATGAACTCAAGGCAGCTGTGGGGGATTGGCTCGGTTATCTCTAATGTCACTGTTTTATCTGCCAGCAGTGAGGGGCTGATAAGCCCTGGAGGTGGCAGAACTGGGGGACAGCCCCAGCACCCCCTGGCTGTTCTTGTCCCTCCCAGGCAAAGCAAATCCTCCTCCTGCCTCAGTTTCCCAACTAAACAAGGGAGACCAACACAACCCTGCCTCCCACACTGGGATTTTGAGGGGAAAATGTGTCACTGCACTGTCAATGAACATCACTTCCATTTGTCATTAGTTTGGAGAACAATTTTATTTTCCTTCTCTTGTTGGAAACACTAAATGAAAGGAAAAAAAACATGGGGAAAAAAACCCCTAGCCTATCTTTTTCATTATATGGCATGAATTGTGTGTGCCACACAGATGGGTTATGTCTGTGTGCAGCAGAAAGGGTTGGAGCTGGCCTCTGGGAGAAGTTATGAGATGTGTTTTTAAGCACTGTTATGTTGCAAAATGGTGATGCAATTGCTGCTTTCATCTGGTGGCAGAGCTGTAGGCAGCATCTTCTCTCCATCCTTTCTCGCCAGTAGGCCTGAGATTTTCTTAAGTAATGGAAAATTTTGCAGTGGAGAGGTGGGACACTGAAAAAAAAAAGTGATTTTTACTTAAAAAATAGAACTTAAATGACCAGAAGGAAGAAAATCTGCTCCAGGGGGATGAAGTTGAAATAAACTCTTTTCTTTTGGGTTAAACTGTGTATTGTGTGATGATGTAAAAGCCTGATCTCATGCTGACTTCAGAGACTTTGCAGGCAGCTCCAAAGTCCAGAGTTGGCCTTTTCAAATTATTAATAAAAGACAAAGGGAAAAAAAAAAAAAAAGAGATTGCTTTTATAAAATACAGAATAACTCATTTTTCACTAAGTGTTTGGAGTATTTTTTGGTAAGAGCATGCCAAATTGTCAGAAGCTTAATTTTTTGAAAGAATTTATCTGTGTTGAGACAACTGCCATTGGCAAAAGCTAATTCCACCTACTGATGGAATTTCGTGTCAAAGTAGGAAAAAAAAACCAAGAAAGGGAGAAGGCACATCCTCAGCAACCTTATCAGCTTGGAACAGGACAGAGCCACACTCAGGCATCTGTGCCAATAAAAAATTAATTATTCATACAAGTTCTTATGGAGAACAGAAGAAGACCAAGCACTGGGTGACCAAGAGCCTCCCCAGCAGCAGTGAGGTGGGAAGGTGGCGGGGCCAGCAGGTTGCTGGGAGGTGCAATGGGCATTCCAGGAGCTCCCCTGAGCCAGAGGTGCTTGAGGTGCTGGAAAGGGGAATGGGGTGCATGGTTCAGTCAGTTTGGCTTCATCCCAGGACAGTGCAGCATCTTCTGCAGGATGTGCAAACCCGACTGACCTGACTCATTTCACAGGTTATTGGGCAGTCTTATGGTTTGAGATCAGATTTTGGCCCAAAGAAAAGGAGAAATCAATTTTAAAAAAATGCTCCAATCAAGCCAATAATCCGCATTTTTAGTTTTTATTATTGGAAATATTTATATTACAGTAGCTTGGTATTTTAGAAGGCTATAAATGCATTTTTATATAATCAGCATTTTTAAAAGTCTATAAACATCCACTATGTTTGCCTAATGCACTATAAAAACTTCCAAAGGAGCTGTTATTATCCAACTTGTCACCTCACACAGGCTCCGAGGAGGAATTTTTTTTTTCTTGTCTGCTGTTAATAAAATGAAGCAAACCATTAACAGCTTTGGAGCTGAAGGGAGAAGCAAAGGGGCTTGTAATCTTGGACTCCAAAGGAAACGTCTGCAGCTTTGCTCCTCACCTCTTTGAGATTCCCAACACGCAACAACGATTTTAAACAGACAAAATCAGTTTAGGTTACATAAATTCAAAAGCCCAAGCCTGGTTCTTTTAAAGTAACATCTTGCATTTTGTTTGGAGTGTTGCAATCTCTCACGTATCGCTTTGAACTGGCTCAGTTTTACAGGCTGCTGTGCAGCTTCCTCAGATTTCTTCATTTAGAGGAGTTTTAATGCAGAATTATTATGTGCACACATGAATATATTATTAGGCATATGTGTATATATGTATGCAAATATATATATAAAAATATATGTATATAAAGCCTGTCTGATGGTGGTGGTTGCACATCCAGGCCCCAGCACTCCCTGCATCCCAAACTCCCAGCATTATCAGCCCATGGAACAAGCCCCAAACCAAGTCCTGATAAAAAGATGCCACGTACTTTGGAAAGAACACAGATATTTTAGTCCCATTAGGAGCTCAAGGGTGAGCGTGGTTTTTAAAGCAATTAGTGAAGAGCAGAAATCTGTGTGCAAACCCCAGGTCTGGGTTTTAAACAATCTCTTAATTCACATCTCAGAGATTTGCTGTTGGTTCATGTCCCATTACAGTTTGCTCCTGTTCTCAACATATCTCGGTGTCGGGATGGATTCTCCACCCAGGGAACCTGTCAGGGATGTGATAAGAGCTCACTCAACCCAAAGAAGGGCATGGCTGTGCCTGCAGGAGTGAGTGGTTCTTAAGAGCTCCCCTGTGGCCGAGGCAGGGTCCTGCTGGGGCACAGGGAGCCACACACCCTGGGCACTTTGTGATTTCAGATCACCCCAAAACAGAATGAGAACCTGTTGCTCCTGGCACTCAGGTTCTCAAAAGCCCCAGGTGCTCCCCAGGGAGTGCCAGGCAATGTTCCCCTGTGCTCCTGGGCTGGTGTTTTGGGTAAAGGCCTTCCTGGGGTGATCCTGAGGTGAGTCAGGGTGGAGAAGAGCTTCCATGGCTTTAGTTGTTGAAAGGGCACGGGCTGGGAAAGCACAGACAGTCCTGACTTGATGTCCAGGGAGCAGCAGCTTGCAGGACATCCCTGCAACAATGGAAAAAGGGAGGAGAAAAACCCAACAGTGGTTTATGTCAATGTGGAGGAATTTCCAGCTGTTCCATGGGGAAATGAGCTGAGGGTGCAGAGGGACAGTGGTGGCCACAAGGACCATGTTGGGTCAGAGGAGAGGGCATTGGGGAGAGGCTCTCCTACAATTTCTGTCCCCACTGCCAGTCCCATGAGGGGTGGCAGGTTTGGTGCTTGGGATCAGACAGAGCTGCCCGAGGGCTGCTCTATGTTGTGGTGACTGCAGAGATGGCTCTGGCACTGCAGGGACTCCAGACTTGGTGGTTTTGCTGCCACACACCTGTCCAAATGGTGACAGTGTGGGACAGCCTGTCCTTGGGAGTGGGGGGCAGGAGAGGGGAATCCAGGTTCCCAGCACAGGCTCAGGCTGAGACAGAGAAAAACCAAAGCTGCCCAGGACAGAGAGCAGACATGTCACCCATAGTGGCTATTTCTGGCATTGTCCTCGGAGCTGGGGATCTCCAGGACACAGGGAAGCACCTCTGGGACCTCCTGGGAGCCCTTCCCACCTCGTGGAACTATGGGGTGGTTCCTGCAGGCATTTCCTATCCTTAGCTGTCTTGTTATCAGCTCCCAACAAGTCTAACAGCCTCAGACAAGTGCCTGACGGTCTCACATGGATGTCCTAAGTGGGGGTGTCCGTGGGGATCACAGTGCCGGGTCTCTGTGGGTGGCTGTCCCTGCCACATGCCACTCATGGATTGCTGATAGGAGCAGAGGGTGTTGGGCACCTCACCAGGCTCATGCAGACTTCCCGAACCAGATCTACATCCAGCCACCACCAGCATCCATTGCCAGGAGCTGGTTCTTCCTGCCCTGATCCCCAAAGCCCACCCACAGCGCTGGTCTGTCAGCAGCGAGAGGTGCCCTTGGGTTCTGAGATGTCGTGGTCCTTCTGGGGAGCCTCAGCGAGGTGTAGAGACCCAGAGAGAGCTCGGCAGGGAGGGACATGGGACTGGGGAGGTGCTCCAGAATGGGGGTCTGCTGCAAGCAAGCAGCACAGGCTGGCTGAGTGCAGACATTCCATGTCTGTCATTCCTCTGCTCTCCCCAGGTGACCTCTCCAGGGCCCTGGACATCTTCACTTTGAAGCTGGGTGTAACTCAAGTTTCTGGAGGTGTTCCCCAGCTTCTCTGGGCACAAGCCAAGGGCAGTGCCCGCACTGCCAAGATCTCCCCTCCTTGCTGTACTGATGGATGAAACTTTGGAGGCTGGGAAGATCCTGTGGCCTCATAACCCAGGAGACAGCGCTGTGCTGGTGATCCACATTAACCCACCCTGACAGGGGGGTTTCCCTGCCTGGCAATGAGGCTCCCCAGTGCTCTCCATGTAGGGCAGAAAGTCCAACACCTTCCCAGCCTCCAGCACCTTTGGACACACAGGAGGACAGACGTGGCCAGACAATGAGGTGCCCAGGACATTGTGGTGAAGGACTTGGCCCCAGCATGAGGTTTTTGAAGCGCAGTTCTTCCTTCTGTAAGGTAAAAATCAGGATCTTTTGAGCTTCTTCCCCACCTTCTCACCCGGAAACCTTTCTACCACAGAGAAAGAAATACAAATGAAAGAAAGAAAAGGAGAAGAAAAGAACCAAGGTGGGAGACAGCCTAAGGTTTTCCGGCGTGGACAAGGTCTCCGCTCAGTTTGGCACTTACCAAACATAGGCAGGGCCCCGCAAAACCTCGGGCCGGCACAGAGTAGTAAGATGAGCTCCCTCTTTATTTGGCCTAGCTAAAAATAGCAGAGGGGAAAAAAAAGGCAGAGTCAGGACCCTGCAGGACCAGTAGTCAATGGGCTGCGAGGAGCGATTGAACTCCAAGCCCTGCTCGGCAGGCTCCAGCTGACGGGCTATTTTTTGCCGTGGTTGACTAAATATGGTCAGGGAGGGAAGAGCAGGAGCTGGGGCCGTGCGCCCGGGGGTGCGTGTTTGGGATGCTTCGTTGGGTATATAAGCACTGGAAAGGTGGACTCGCGTCCTGACCAGAGCTCCCCCCTCCCTCCGCCAGCCCCCCCAGCCGTGCGCATCCCCCCGCAGCCTGACCCCCAGCCCGGGCTGACCCCCGGGGGGGTGACAAGGAGGAGGAGGAGGAGGAGGGAAGTGGTGGTGGTGGGGGGGAGCGCAGGCACTTGTGCCGGCGCAGCCTCTCGCATCAAGGTGTGCTGCAATCCGGGCGGGCACGGTGGCTGCTCCTTAACCCCCGGCTGGCCGCGGCGCTGCCCGAGCGCGCTCCCGCCCGCCCCGCGCAGCCCCCGCGGCTCCGCGCTGCCTCCGCGCACCCCGCGGCACCGCGCTGCGATGCGGTGCAGCAGCGGGCACGGAGGGATGGAGTTGTGGCGGTGCCGGGCGGCGGGGGCGAGGTAAGGGTGGGTGGGAGGGGAGGGTTTGCCTGGTGGTTTTTTTTTTTTTTAATTTTTTTTTTCTCTCCAAGTGAGGACTAATCCCATCCCTGGGCCTGCTCTCTGTTCCCTTCCTGCATTAGAGATTGGCTATAAGGAGAAGGCTGACGGCTGCAGCATGAAGCGCATTATTACCTTGTGATTCCATGACCCTCCTCTATGCATCCCTAACTCTCGAAAGCTGATTCAGCTTTCAGCTAGTGCTCTGGTGAGTCCTCTGCTGCAACAGAAGCTCCTAACTGGTATGTCTTCTTTTTTTTTTTTTTTTTTTCCCTCTCTTCTGCTCCCTGCCTTGCCTGTAACCGCTACCAGCTCAGCTTGGTTTAAACACTTTTCCTGGCCAATGCAGGACTGAGTGCCCATCCAACTTACCCGGGGACTTAAATGTGGGCTTCTGCATCCGGCAAATGTGTGTGTGTGTGTGGCTGTGCGGGGATGTGCTGGATGTGTGTCTAATCTGTGGATCGCTTAGGAAACCTCACCCCCCCCCCCCTTTTTTTTTTTTTTTTTGTTCTGCCGTGGCATACTCTGCATTAAAAAAAAAAAAAAGAAAAAACAAAAAACAAAAACTAACAAACTGCAGAGCAAGCAGTGCGCTAGAATAATCTGAACTGAAATGTTAGAACTTTGACATGCAACCGTTCTGCAAGGTTAAACTGGCCTTTAAATGCCTAATTCAGACACAGGCTGGCTAATGACACCTGGGGGGATTGGAGCTTTATTTATTTATTTGCAACAAACTAGTGCTATGAGCTGATATCAGGCAGAGCAAAAGGGTGAAATGTGGTTAAACTTAGCCTAACTTGCAATGATCTCAATGCTGTGGTGATTAACTGTTAAAATGCCGAGAAATGAGTATTAACTACAGGCGCATGGTTTGTGGACATCAGAAAGGGAATATGGGGAGGAGGAGAAGTTACATTTCTCTGCAAGGGTTTGGAATTCAGGTTACATGAAGTGTAGCATCAATTGACTGTTATTGCTCCTGCAACTCAGAGTTGACTGTGGTTCATTATATTTTATATGATAGTGGTGGTACCTATCATGTGAATATATAGACACCAGTTTGGTGAGGTGGATATTGTGGTGCACACACACTCTCATGCAGATTTAGGTACGTTTTATGGCATGCATATGGATATTTTATACGCATCTTTATGCATAGGTATATAAATGCTATATACAAGCAGGTGTAATGTATCACCCAGACACAGCCCATCTCCAGGCTGTGTGGGGAGTATGGATACAGGTATATGTGTGCCTGTGCCCGAGGGAGTGTGCACTGTGTAATTGTATAGGCAGAAATCCGTGATTTGTGCTGTCAGTTTAATTGCTGGGTTCCTCTCGAGCAGATGGTTGTGTCTGTGCCTCCCAAGGTCTGAGCCCAGTCTCTCTGCCATGGGCTGTGCTGGGATGAGTGCCTGCCTCCACCACAGCCCCACTGGTATCTCCCTTCTCCAGTGCCCAGCCCTACACAGGGGCTGATTTCAAAGTCCCCAAAGGTTTGTGGTGCACAGCTTCAGTTTGACTTTGCCACTTGGATCTGAGCAGCACCATGAGCCAGAGGCAGAGCAGGGATATGATATACAGCATGTTGCTTTCCATCCCTCTCACCCCGCTCCTTCCCCTTTTGCCTTCAGGCAATACCTCAGGCTCTTCCCTCCCCTTTTATTTGCCCCTTGGCCTCTGCATGATCCAGGACTCCATCCATTTTTCTCTCCAGAGCAGCCACAGTTTTATTGCGCATGTTTTTCTGCCAAGAGCAAGCCCAGCGAGCCCAAGTGGGTTGAGGATAGTGGCTGATGTTCACCCACCACCACTCTACTCCTGGTGGTAGCAGGAGGATGGGATCCACAGGGTGCCTCTGATGTTACAATAAAGGCACCATCATGGCCATTTGTCTGCTCCTCCACCAGAAGGCACAACCCTGGAAAGCATAAGATCCCACCCAGGACCTCAAAGCAAATTTAAGTCGCCACAACGAACTCTGCTGCTGTGGTTGTGCCATTGTCTTCAGTCCTAGTAAGGATTTGAAAGGTCATTTTTTTAAAGCTCTTACACGGGGCTCGCTTTAGGTGGCTGGCAGCTGCTGTCCCGCTGGTCTGCAGAAGTTGGGACTGTTTAATGGGGACTGTCAAATGCATTTGAGGAAATCTAATTGGGTACAAGGTGCAGATGTTTAACAGCACAAGAAGTCCAGTAGCTGTCCTACTGCTGTCAGCCTGAAGGAAACTCAATACCATGGAATGCTTGGCTGTGCAACACCCCACCACCACTACTTTCTCTTTGTTGTTTGTTTTTTTTTTTAATCTGAATCACTCAGACTTTCCCTCACACTCTTCAGTTCTCCCTTTGCTTTAATTTCACTGCAGTCATGCATTACACCAGTGCCACAGCTCCATCTCTCTTCCCCTTAATCCAAACTAAAGGTTGAAATTTGCCTTTAAATGAGACAAATAATGATGATTAAAAGGGCCAACAAACTGAGGGAATGAGGGGGAAGCTGCACAGAGCCAGGACAGAGGCATGTGCGGGTGTTTCATGAGGGGTGTGAAGGGATTTTGGGGGTTAGGGCTGAACACAGTGGATTTCCACCCGGGCTCCATGCGGCCTTTGCTCTTTAGCGGTGCTGGAAGTCGATGGGGCGCAGGGAGATATTTGCTCCCCAGCTGGCAGTGGTATTTTAGAAAGCAGTAAGAAGCATCGATGCAATTAGGTATTCCAAAGTGCTTAGTTTGCCACTTGCTAAGTTTACTTAAACCCTCTTTAAAGGGTTCATTAGAAGACTGTGAGGAACGGTAAAATTCATTAACACGGAGGCAGCCATTGCACATTTGCCTGTAAATTGGTATCGATCTGCGGCCGCGGCGGGCGCAGGTGAGGAGGCACCGTGCCCGCCCTGCTGAGCGAGCAGGCAGCGCCCGGCGTGACCTCCGCCGCGCTCCTGCCTAAATCCTGCCCATTATAGTCTCCCATTCAGCCCGGGCGGCGAGCGCAGCCCTGCCACTCGGCCCACATTGTTCAGGGAGCTTTAAAGCTCAGCGCGGCTGCGAGGGAGGCGAGGGAGAGGGGCAGAGGCAGGGCTGTGTGCGGGACCGAGCCTCGCCGGGCACGGCGCGGGGCCGGCCGGGGCGCGCAGCCCGCGGGGGCTGCGGGAAGAACTCGGCGAGGCTTTGGCCCGAGCCCCCAGCACCTCGCTTTGGCTGCCTTTTATGTCTGCAGGTCTTCCCAAAGCCCCTCAGCTGGCGTGGAGCTCAACCGGATGAGTTATTAGAAGCA
This sequence comes from Prinia subflava, assembly GCF_021018805.1. Lineage (NCBI taxonomy): Eukaryota > Metazoa > Chordata > Aves > Passeriformes > Cisticolidae > Prinia > Prinia subflava. The sequence continues at coordinate 27,168,731 of NC_086254.1, forward strand.
ATTTTTAATTATTTTTTTATTTTTAATGCCCTGAACGCGCCAGAAGGCATGTGCTGTCTTTTGGGGGTTGCTTATCTGCGGGGTAGTGTGTCTCTCCCAGTGACCAGCAGAGGAAAAATCATTGGATTCACTAGGTAAGATGCTTTCTTCTTCTTATGCTTTAATCTCTACTTACTGATAAAGCAATCGCGTGTCTGGGGCTGATGAGTTCTCTTACTCTGGCGAATGGAGCAGTCCTTCCCGGCGGTGGTTTGTAAATCAGGAGCTGGCCATTCGATTCTTGGCTTTCTGAAAACAAATTGGCTTTTTGTTTCCAAATTGTAGGATGGAGGCAATTGGGAATTGATACATATTTAACTTTCTCCCACATGGCTTTGTCTGAAATGAAACCTATATGCGTATACAGCAAAGGCTTTCTTCTAAACCACATTTTGGTCTTTTTTAAATGCTAGAAGTTTATGATTTAGAATGAAACACCTACTTTTTAGGTGGAGTGGGAGGCTGGCTTTTACTCTGTGCCGTTTACGTTTCAAAGAGCCCCTGCCAGGGCAGCCACTGGACCTCTGCTGCTTTGTGTCCAGTGAATTATGCTGTTCCCCTTCCCAAAATCCATCATCTGCCGAGGGCTCAGCCCAGCAGTACCGGCAAGGATCGGGAGCTGGGGTGTGTGTCTGTCTGCACATGGGCTGGGCAGGAGGAAAGTCTGCTGGTTTGAACTGAGCCGTAACTCACTCTCAGGATGTAAATTGTAAATCAGCGTTATTTTTCCTCCTGTGACCATATAAATGCGCATATTGAAACTACCTGCTTGAGAGACATACTTCTTTATATGCCCATATGAACCTGGCAAGCTATGGAATGTAAAGAAGTATGTATTTCAGGTGGGAATCCTTCTCAGAGGAGCAATGTGTGACCCCGGGCAAGGCGGGGGAGAAAGACAGACAGATTATTTTATATTATTATTTTTTTTAACTGCCTGACCCGGCAGACTGACTGGGGAGTCAATTGATGATCTTGTTCCAGCGCGTGTATTGTTCTGTCACTTTGCCTGTGTCAGCAGGTGGAAATGCTCATCAGGACATTAAATATTCAATATGCTGACTGCGGCATGGGCTTTGAAAGGCGATGCCAGAGGAAAGCTGGCTGTCCGCTCCTGGGTTTTAACAGGGATGCAGGCCAATCGCTCCCTTTTCCTGCTTCCCCATCCACCCTTTTTACCCCAAAAATAAGGCTGGGGAGCAAACAAAGCTGGCTGATCTTTAAATCTAGGAACAACAAAAGGAGATGGAGGGTAGGGGGAGAAGAAGAGAGAGGAAAAGGAGACAACAGTTGTGACTAGGGTGTGCGGTGTTTTAGCTTTAAATTAGTGTGCAAATTCCGCTTTTTGAATCTTTCCCACATTAAAACTTTTTGTGCTTAAAATTGGTGAGAAGGAGATCTTCCTTGTCAGTGTGGTGAGCCATCAAGTCAGCGGATCACAGCTAAAGCCAGAGGAGTGCTTTGAATATAGGGGTCTTATTTTCCCAAAGGGAAAACAGACAATTAGATCCTTTAATTCTTGAAGCCTTTTCCTTTGTAACATTTTCCAGTGTAAAGTAGTTGGCCATTTCTCCAGGATCCTGCGATAATGTGGCAAGATAAATTTGATTTAAAGACATGTTTAATGTTCTGCCTAGGCGGGAATCACATCCAAGGGTTTAAAGCTTTCAGCCCCAAATTTCCTCATGTTTCTGTGAAGTTGCAATGATGTGCAAAGCTGAACTCCTCAAAAAGTTGCTCCCCAGTTTCCCAAACTCCGGTTTCCATCTCTGTGGGGCCACTGAGGGCAGCATTTTGCTTTTGAGTGATTTCCCTGCAGTCTCAGCCCCATCTTCGCCTTGCTCACGGGTTCCTCAGGCACCGTTTGGTAGCTGTGGTGCCAGGACATGTCATGCAGAGGTTAATCAAGTCTTTCCCATGGCAGCATCCTCCCCCAGGCGTGGGGAACAGGCGAGGCTCTGAGTTTGGATTTTGGGGAGTCTTTGTCCGTCTCTGTTCACGGTGAGCGCCGTCATCGCTTGTTCCAGGTACACCAAGAGGGACTGGACTGGAAGCAGGTGCTCGTGAGTAATGGGTGAGAAAAGGCAGACTGGGATATTGAGAAGATTTCCTACCTGTAGGATTTGTGGGGTTTGAGGTGCTTTTTTTTTCGTTGTTGTTGTTGTTGAAGTTAAATACCATGGCTGATGGAGGCGTGGGCAGTGCTGAGCCCCTTCCCAGCAGAGGAGGAGCCTTTGCTTTTTTTGCCAGGTGTCTTTGGGAAGGCTGGCTTTGCACTGGAGGATGGCTGGTGTGCACATTATCCTCTTGGCTTTTTCAGATGCTCTGGCTGTGCTGGGCCCTGGAAAGCCGGGCTGTTCCTGGCTGGCTGCGGCGCAGTCCCTCAGGACCCGGCTGCAGGGATGCAGCAACCCCTGGGCTCAGCCCCACAGCAGCCACCCTGCCTGGGGACAATCCTTGGCCCCATGACCCTACAAGGATTGGTCCTCTGGGTGTTGAGCCCCATTTTGGGGTCAGACTTAAATATGAAACTGGTGGATGCTGGGAAGCGAGCTGAACCCAGGCACAGGGCACTGGTTCCACACGGGACTGCAGTTCCGCTCCTTTGTAAATCAGCAGTGTTACCTTGAGTCTCTGGATGAAAAATTAGGACAATTCTCACCATTCTGAATATAACATAACATTATTTCTAATATATAATTTATATATGAAATTCCTCTCCTTTCCTTGCTGACCCTTTGTCCCACTCCTTCTCATTTCCCTTCTCCTTCTTTTTTTCCTTTCCTTTTTCCTTTTTTTCCCTTTTTTCCATTTTCTATTTTCTTTTTCTCTCTTTTTTTTTTTTAAATTTTCTTTTTTCTCCCCACTCTGTCTCCTTCCTCTTCTAAGCAAAGGCTACACTAAAACCCCTGTGCCACTGCATGTTGCTTTTGCAAAAGGTGTTCATGGTTTGATTTACAGCAGATACCTGCATTTGTAATGCAATTTTTATCTCCTTCCCCCCGCCTCTCTGAATTAATACGCTTGTTAATCACATGGAACTGCTAACTTTAGGAAGTCGCTAAGTGCTCAGATTTATTTTTTATGTAAATATTTTCAGAGGTATAATTCTGAGCGCTGTCTGGCAGCGTGGCAGTGGAGTTGGCAGGGGAGTCTTTGCCATGGGCGGTGTCACCTGGGCTTGGACGATGTTAAAAATGAAATGGGGTGGATGTGGCCCCCCAAGAGCCATGGTAGCCTTGCTGTTGACACCAATGGAAGCAGGTGATGTCTGCAGGCCTTTGCCAACCACTTTGCATCATTCTTCTGCTCCATGGCAGCTCTTCACCCATTTACACTTCTTTGGATTAAAACCGCGGCCGCTACATTGCACTGGGCCCGCTCTATTTTACAGCTAAATTAAAGCCACTTCTCTTAAACTTTTTATAAGCTGGTGAGCATCTCCTGGCCTTGAGTGTCGTGGTGGGTGTGATTTGAGGAGCACCCGTGCCGGACCTGCAGCGCTGGGATGCTCAGGTGCGCCCATCCATCCTGCCAGCCGAGGACTGTGCAGCGCCAGGCACAGGAACAGGAGCTCTGAGAATTGTAAAAGCCATAAATCCAGTGGACCAAATTAGTTAAATTTTTCTATTCTATGCCTCACAAAATCCAGCCGTTCTGGAGATGAATTCCCCGCGTGTAAGCGGAACTACCGGCAGGTATAAGATGGATATTTCGCACGTGCACATGAGAGCACAGGGACAAATTTGTGCCAGGCGGTTTTCCCTGGCGGGTTTTTCTTTTTTCTGTACTTTTGCGTGTTTGTTGCATTGATGATCCATTATTACAGTTGTTACTATTACTTAATGTTGGAAGACAGGTGGTCCCATAAATTCTAGCACCCTCTATTTTTTTTTTTTAAAGGGGGGGCATGTTTGCAATTCAAGTTTAATAGTGCATTCATCAAGAGCAATAAAGCATTTTATTGCACAAGTATTTCAAGGGATGTGCTGGCCCTGGTAAAAGCATTAGTAAAGGGGTGCATCAGCAATCTCATTTAAAACTGTCGACCCAACGTGAAAAATGTTGCGTTGAAGAATAAACTGCTATTAAGCATGATTAGATTGACCTGCAGGACAGATATTTTAGCTGCAGCAGCACAAGTCGATCAAAGTGAGCATCGCTTAGATTGCAAATTTTTTTTTTTAATGCCCTAAATTAAAAATGAAAGAGCCTCAGAATATTTAGGACCAGAGTGTGACTTTGGGGGTGAGATTTGTGCATTCGATTCGAAGCAGTTTGGAAAACTAGGGAAAGGGGGAAAAGGTATTAATTGCTGCCCCTTTAGCATACATTGAAAATATGTTACTCAGATCAACCAATCAAAAAAGAAATTGTGCTGACTCAGCACTCGGGCTAGTCTGCACGTCCGATTGCAGAAGAGATCAGCACTGCACTGCAGTATCTTTCCCTGCCTTTGACACCAGCCTAGCTGGGCAGGGCTTCCCTTGTGTTTCCCAGGACTGGTTTAGGCCAAGAACAAGAGAAGGCCCTGAAGAGAGGAGGAGAGAGTCAAGGTTGCACGAGCCTCGAGCTGCTAACAATCCTTTTTAGTCAGTAAGAAAGAGCTTCCATGCTAGGTTTGCCCTGCCAGATGCAAGCGGCATGCATTGCTTGGGAATATATCTATTTTTAAAGACTTTCACCACATCTTGCACTTAGCAGTGACTGTGGGCGAGGGGGTGGTGTGTTCCTAGCAAGAGAAATATCCTCGCTCCTCAGCTCGGATCCCTCCCCGGAAAGCCCAGGGCTGATTTCAGTGCCGCACTGGCGGGTGCCTCCCAGGGAAGGTGCTGGGTTAAATGTTTGCCGCGTGATGCTGGAGCCGCTCTTGACCTCAGCCAAGCGGGCAGCGGTGCTGAGAGCTGCCTTCCCACTGGGATGCAGGGGTCACGCTGGGAGCAGCCCAGTGCTCCAAGGATGGGAGCCAAGAGAGAGAGCTCGGGCTCCACTGCTGCCTCGCTGGGCTTGCAGACAAGTTGTGTAGCTCGCCTGCCTCAGTTTCCCTCCGAGGCAAAGGAGGTTCTTGCTGAGGAGTTGTTGGAGCTGTGTTTGCACTGTGAGGCTGAAGGTGGAGGTGGCCACGGCGAGTGGAGGCAACGGCGTGAGGCCAAGGTTGTTCTGGTTTGGTTGGCATTGGCTTGCACAGTTCTGCCCTTGCGTGTATTTGGGGACAGAGCACAGCCTGCCTGGACTGTGCCCCTCTGCCCTTGTGCTGTTCTGCAAAGACTCATCTGCGTCCCCCACACCTGGGAACAGGTTCAAGGGTGAGGTGTGGAGGCTGGACCTCACCCATGAGCCCAGGAGCAGTGGATGCCCGGGGGGTACCCCAGCAGGATGGGCTGTGCCAGGCTTAACCAGGTGTACATGCCCAGCCCTGAGCACCCTGGTGGGCACCTACAGGTGGAGCAGTGTCCCTGTGGGCTGCTGTCTCCTGACCACTGCAGCACCCCGTGATGCTGTTGAGGTGTTTTTTCTTGCAGTGTGCAAGCAGCACCAGCAAGCATCCCTGGGTTAGTCTGTACTTTTCCAGAGCAGTCTGTACGGAGGAGCAGCGCTGGTGGATGACCCCCTTGTGTGCAAGGGGAAGGCTTTCAGACACAGATACGTCTTGACTAAAACAGGATTTGATAGTCAAAGGTTTTAGCAGTTGGAACAGTTGCTGGTGGTGCTCAGGAGGCTCAGGGGAAGCAGGCGACTGACATCTCCAACAGATGCAGGGTTTTCCTTTTTTTTTCCTTTTCTTTTTTTTTATTCCTGAAGCACAGAGCTGTGCCTGTAAATGCCTCGCCATGCCCAGATATGGCCTGTGCTGGGACCTGTGCCTCTATCTAAAAACGCCCTGGGCAGACTGATGAGCCTGGGGGAACTGGGGAACAACTGCTATAAATAGTGCTCATTCTCAGCTGCCCTTCTGGGGGGACAGGATTAGGTGGCATCTGGGCAGCCAGGAGGCGTGGGACTCGTGACCACCAACCGCAGAAGTCACCCAGCAGCTGTAAGGACAGGAGCCATCCCTGCAAAGACCTTACATAGGCAAGTCAACCCTGGCATTTGGGGAGTCGGATAAAGCCACAGGAGCAGGAATCCAGTGACCTAAGAGCAATCGAGAATAAAGTTCACCGCAACGGCCGGGACAGCGCTTCCAATCTGAGCTGTGACCTGGCACTGGAGACAGGACTTGGCTTTTGGCTTTTCGAGCTGTTTGGTGCAGGCAAAGGAAGGTGTCAGGAGGGAGATGGTGACACAGGAGGCAAAGTGTCGCAAGGAGCTGCTGTGATGAAAAGATTGGTGCTCCCTTCTGGGAGGCTGCGGGTTAATTTGCTTGTTAATTTCCTGGCAGCGACACTATTGGAAGCTCTGATTTAATATTTGTGTTTACTTCGGGTAAACAAATTAACAAAAACACCCCAAGTCTTAATAATTTAAGACACCAACTTGATTGAAGCTAGCAGAAAGTAATGAATCTCATGAGGTCATTTCACTCCCAACCTGACAGGAGGTGGGCAGTGCCTGGAGCTCATGGCCATGGGGATGTAGGGTAACTGGTTCCTAAAAGTGGGGAGTGAGGACTGCAGGAAAGTGAAACAGCTTCTGAAAGAGCAGAGGAAATGGACTGTGTTGTGTTTGAATTAAACTCAGCCTTGGGTATTTGAAGGGAAAAGACGGAGCAGGGAGCAGGGAAGGTTTGGCCAAACAGAGGAGGTGGCTGTGCAGGTGATACCTGCAGGATGTCCTGAAATCTGTGAAGTGGGAGATTGGGGATAAAATCATGGAGCAACATTGCAGCTTGTCCCTGAGCAGGTCTGCTGTGGGATGGGCACTGGAGTGTGCAGGCAGGGTGAGATGTGTATTTATGTCCAGGCTTTGCCCCTTCTGTCCCTCACGGTGTCAGGGCTGTGCTGCACCACTTTGCCTTCTTTAAATGAAGCCAGCTTTGTCCTAAAGCCTTGTCTTTGAGACAATAAGATGTACCCGCTAAAATCTATTGTGCCATTTTTGCAAAGCCCAGCAAAAGTCGCCCGTGCACCGTCCCCTCCCTGTCCTCCACGCTCATTTGGCCTATTTGAAACTGAATTTATTCCTGGGAAGGTCCCCATCAATTTGCCTTGCTCTTTTGTTGACAAGTTTATTAAAAACCTGGGCAACTACATATTAAACTTTTATCAGTGTCGAGGAAGAATACGTCCTTTGAGCAGCCACAAAAGTTATGGATTGGGGCTTAATGTTTCTTGTTCCACCATTTGGCTGAGTCAGCGTAACAAATAAAAGCTGCCACTTCTTTTTTTTTTTCCCTTTCTTGAGAGACAGTTCCCTTAACAGTCTAAGTAACTGTGTCCAATAATGCAAAAAAGGTTTCAGGTTTGAGTAAACATGAGGAGTTTTGTTTCTCTTTGTGACCATGAGTCTTAAATCATTTGAATAACTAATTTAAAATAAGAAAATATTAATTCTGGGGAAAGTTATTGCTGCTTAGCTCTGAACCAATAGTTTTGGTAAATAACTACTACTTTATAGTGTTTATTTAAAAAAAATTGCTGTAAATTAATAATTGTTGTACTGCAAGTGGTGTGTTTTCATCCAGTGTGAGGGCAGGAAGGAGTTGGAGTGATGTTTGGTTGGGGATGTCCCTTTGCACCATTGCAATAGGGGATCTTTGCTCTTTTTCTTTAGTCATAAGATGAAACAAAGAGGAGGCCAATATGTTGCACCAAAGATGTTAAAAATAAAGCGTTAGAATTGCATAACCTAGTTCCCATTTTGCCATGCAGCTGAGTTTTTAGGGGTTGAAAGAAGCCTGAGAAATAATTGGTGGGAAGGAGTTTAAACTGATATAACAACAGTCAGGCAGGGAGAAAAAGTGAGCATTGGTGGGACTAAGCCACAGTTCTTAAACTCTGCTGGACAAATAAATAAATAACACAGCATCTTTCTCTGCCTGTCACCGCGTCCAAGGATTTTTTAGTTCTTAAACAGGTTTGCTGGCATAATTTGTCAAGTCCAACAGGGAGGTTTCCGTGTGACAGCCGATTGTTTTTCACCAGGCACAGTGGTGCACCAGAGCTGTCCTGCTGGCTCGGAGCAGCTCCATAATTAGACAAGAGTTAAAATTCCTGTGTGAGGTGGCTCATCCCTCCTGCCCAGGGCATGGCACAGCCCGTCCTGCGCCGTGCCACGGCCGGCGGGAGCGTTCTGGACAAATCCCCCCTGCCTCCAGGAGTTTATCTGCATCACCATTTGCTCCAATTATAACTAATTGGACACATATTGCATTTTCATAGAATCTAATTTTCTATTGATTTTAACGGGACTGCTGGTGTTTTGTACCATTAAGTGGTATCTTGTGTCAGTCGCTGTTTAAAAACGCTGAGTGCACTCCCCTGCATGGGATTATGCAGTCAGCACATGTTCTAAAACCTGTTTAATTGTTAGGTCCGTAAAATGCACAAACTGTATGAGGGAAGGGCTTTGTTCCCTTTGGAGAGTGTGAGTAGCAAAACAAAAAAATCCAACTCCACAACTATTTCCACAGCCGGTTTCAGGAGGTGCAGCTCCCAGAGACCTGCTCAGAGCCTTGTGCTTCAGGAAAAGAGCTCTGGAGGGACCATCCTGATCCCACGTGGAGCCAGCTCCCTCCAGGTAATGATGCTCTGCATTGTTGGAACAGAGCAGGTCCATGCTTGACTGTTGTTTTTACAGAGGGCCTAGGACCAAAATTTGGGTTAAGACAGAGATAAGGTCGCTTTAGATGCTCTGTATAACCAAGGAATAAGGTGATAACTGTAGGTTTTGGGGCTTTATCCCCTGTCACAGATATTGCCCTGCATCTTGGCAATACACTCAAATAAAACCAGACTATCAAATTAACCATTTCATTTCAGCAAGTACTCATTGGAGCAGCGTGAAAGCAACAGTCCTGTGGTCATCACTTTAAAAGTCTTTAAAGAAGAGAAGATCTAAAGGAGAGGTTTAGGGGAGGAAGAGAGAGGTGGCCAGGCAAAGAGCATTCCCAGCAATGTGTGGTGCTCACTGGCTCAGGGATATTGGATAAGAGCAATAATGGTGGAGAAGGCAGATTAAAGGAGATGGAAATAATGTTTTGGGGCAGCTGAGTTACCCCGGGCTGCTGGTGAGTCTGCTGTCAAGTTGCTGCCTTTGCTGCTCATTAGCAAGAACCACGTTGTGTTTGTTGGAGACAGGTGAGTTCATGAGGGTGTATAAATTAAATAGACACTTTATTAAGTTCAGGTAATAGTTTTGGTTTGAAAGACTGAGTGGCTACTGCAATGTCAGCAACTGCTTTAGTGCACAAAGGAACTGAATGCTTTTTAATTAAGTCAAATAAAATCCAAGCAGAAGGCTCTTGAGCCTTGTCTGGAGTCTACTTTTTGGGCTGAACATCTTTAATTTTAGAAATGTTAATAAAACACAGTCTACTTTTCCCCTGTAATAATATAAGTTCAATTAATATTTGATGTCTGTAAGGAAAAGGATAAAAGCAGCGAGCTTGTATTTTCTGGTTTACAAATGGCACATTGGGCAGATTCCTGCGACTGTGGCATTGATTTAAACATCCTCACAAAGACACCATGCAATAAAGTTGAATCATCTGCAGTATAAGTATGGCTGTTTGGGGGAAAAAATAGCAATGTGAGAGAGTAGACATTTTCCTGAATTATCAAAAGCCACTTCATTTTGAGGAAATTTCCTCCAATTTAGTAATGTTTGGATGGAAATCAAATAACACATTAGCTTTGGGAAAGGGGAAAAAAAACCTTCCAAAGCTAATTACAAAGGGAATGTGCACTTCATTAAGATAAAGCTGTAGGAAATCAATGTTCTGTATTGTTGTTTTTTCCTTTTGATTGGATTTTAGAATGATAAATTGTTCATGCATTTGATCTAAAAATGATTTGTTTATTCAGATGAAGAGCAACAGTACTTTGTCTCATTTGGCCTTTTAGCTTATAATGATAATGGCTTGGAGGGCTGCTCATTTCTCAAAAGTGTATTGGACTGGAATAGGCAGGAGATTTCTGGACTCAGAAGGATGGGCCCCATGCAAGGGTTCGTTGTAGGCTAATTCTATTGCATGTTGAATCTTCTGCTTCATTAGGAATATCGACAAATGCTGATAAATTCTTTGGCTTTTCTGTACTGTCTATAACATGTCTTTATTAGAATATTGAGGCTGAAGTGGAAAGATCTGCAATAGAGGAGATTCTCGTGTCAGGTACTACTGATCCCACTTGCCACAGCCCTGGGGGTTTTTGCCCATTTTCCTGGATGTGATCATGGACAGCACAGCCAGCAGCCAGGCACAGGCACCATGCAAGAGAGGGAACAGCCAGGCTTGTGTTAATTCTGCTGTTTTGGCTTTGATTCCCCTCTAGCCCCCAGCTCTCATTCATAGTGCCCATGGCTCCCCAGTGCCATCCCACAGCTCCTGCAGGCTTTGCCCAGCTCAGGATGGCAGAGGCCACATGCAGGGAGGCACCAGCACCTGCTCCTTCCCCACTTTTCCAGTGCAAGATCCAATTTCATGAGGAGATGGTTAGACCTGCCTTTGCTTTGGACACACACCTGGCCACGCTGGTGTTGGGTGGTTGAGGTTTTGGGTCTGGTTTGGGGTGCTGTTGCAGGCTGCACTTGCAACATTGGCACAGGCAGGAAGGGAGAGCAGCACCAGTCCCTGCCTGGCTGTCAGGACTGGCAAACTCTGCTGCCAGACCCTGCCTGTTGAATCTGGCAGCGCTCAGTGGGCAGAGGTGAACCCTGCCCCTCCTGTTTCATAGTGGAGGGGACCCACAGGCATTTGGAAATGGGCACTGCCTCAGTGGAGAGATCAGGGGCTTCAGCACAGCTCAGACCTCTGAACACATCTGTAATCCATCGTGTCAGGGTGGCTGGTACAGCCCCAGAGCCCAGCCTGGCAGTGCCTGGGCTGGCAGAGACCTGGGCCCTCCCTGCTGGGAGGCTACAAGTCCCCGTGGGTTGCAGCCCTCTCCAGCTTTATAACGTGGGCTGCTCTTTCTCAGCTGCTGGGAAAGCCTCACCACCAGAGAGACATCATTAGTTTTGATTAATGGCATCCAGAAGAGAAAACCTAATTTTCTAAAAAGGAAAACCTTACCCATAACTCACTGCAGAGAATTTAAACAAAATGTTATAGAGCATCCACGCCGACTCACATTGATTTCAAATATGTTCCAAGGCACTCCCCGAAGCAAAGCAGGGGGGAGTGCTCTGATCCCCAGAAGAAGATGCTCAGAGTAACGCCACATCTCTCTCCCACAGACTTTCAAAAGACTGACCCCAAATCTACAGGGCTGGGACAGTGCACACATCCCTGGTGGTGTGTTTGAGGTATGTTTGACTGTGTTTGAGGTGGTGATGCTCAGGCAGTTTGATGCACTCTATCCCAAAATCCATATGCCCACCAGGGTTTAGCTCTGTACAGCCTCGGTTGCTCATGCCACTTCCACCTTTACCAAATCACCAGTAAATAATTACTTTCCTTTGCCTCCTGTAAGTTACCAAAGGATGAATTTAATACTTCCAGGTCTTCACTGTCCAAGCTTCCATTTAGTTCCTTGGCTTGATCATCTCTTGAAAAGATACCTAGAGATAACTTGATGAAATTAATTGTAGATCTCTTTTTGAAAAACTGTTCTCTCTCCCTTTCTCTCTCCATCTCTCTCTCCATTTATTTATAGGCAGCTGAGAGTAACGGGTTTGGGCAGTTCAGTGATCTGCAGTGCTTACTGTGACAATGCGAAGCCTGTAATTCTTCAGGAGATAAAATGCTGGCCCACTTGCAATGCTTCTGCCTGCAGAGGTTCCAAGCACAGGTGCTTTTCCCTGGTATCATCTTGCAGCATGGTGGGCTGCGAGGGAGAAGGGGGAAAAGTCACCTTTGCCTCATGACGCATATAAATTCTTTAAATAGGTTATGCACATGGCAATGTGCAATATCTGCGCGTGGCTCGGGGTTCAGAAGGAAAGGCCTGACTTTATTGGCTCCCACTGCAGAAATGATCGGGGCTGCCGTGGTTTGTAAATTTGATTTACCGGGTTATTTTTAGCAGTGGGGTGTTCGTGCTGCAGGGCTCTCTCCAGGAGAAATCAACACCCCAGTGCTGAGATGTGAACCACCACAGGAGCCACTTGGACAGCAGTGGGGTAGCAGGGACTTGCTTTCCCCATTTGGGGACAAATTGCCAGATTATGAGATTGCAAGAAAAGCTTTTTTTATTATTATTTTTTTTTCTTTCCACCACTTTCCTGTTGGTTTCTGGTGACGACAGATACAACCATTGCTTGAGCAGGTCTTAAACCTCCTGAAAACGCTGATTTTAATGCCAGATGAGAAAACACAGGAGGTTTCACAGTAGGGAACTGAAGTTTGCTAACTTCTAAAAAAAGATTTCAGGTGTTCCAGCCTTTTCCCTCCCATTTTTCAAGGAGAGCCCTGACGGGAGAAGAGTTCTTCAGGCTGAGTTCCTTGGCTGTGAGCTGGGCTGGTTGTAGCAGATGACATCTCCTGCTGCATGTTAGGTGTCACTTCAGACACCAAAACCCAGGGCATGGAGGAGGACAGCACCCCATAAAACACTGAAAGGAAAGGAGGCAGGAGGTGATAATTAAAGCATCTGGATGAAAACAATAGCCTTTACTCATGTCACACTGTAATAGCAACGTGCCTCTCAAAACAGAGCCAAATATCAAGTTTAAAAATGCTTCAGGCTGATGGTTTCTGCTGCAGACTATTCCACTGCTGTTCACCCTGCCTCTTTAATTCAGACCCGCTCTTCAGCCTCTAAGAAGCTTAAATAAATCCTGACTGCCTGAAAGTGAAGCCATTTGAACCAGTGTGGAATCAGGCAGCAAGTTCAGAAGAGGTCCAGGCAGCTGGGAAAGAAAAGACCCCGAGGAATTCTCTTCTCTGCTGCCACAGCCCATGAGGCCAAATGCTTTGCTAAAGCTGGTAAAATGGAACCAAATCAACTGTTCAATGGATTTGGTCCCCTTCAACCAGCTGTAGCTGTGCATTGATCTCTCAGACGCACCTTGGAGGATGAAACACTTGAACCCGACCAGGGCGGCTCAGGTAGAAGACAAATGGCCACTTGAGCACTGCTGATAAGGAAATGATGATGATTGGCATCTACAGATCTATCACCCGGGCTCTAAACTGGTGGGCTGAGCCTGAGTCATTATGTGGTTGCCAGTCAATTCTGCCTAACGGAGACCACTCAAGATTGATAATCCCTCTCACCCTCCTCCATTGATCTCAGCTGTAACCCAGTGTGTTCCCACTGCAAATGCTGTGCATTTCCATGTGTGTTTGCTCGTGCCCACCCAGGAGCCCCGTGCCTCAGTGTTTCATCTGCTGCAGGGAAGAATAAAGGTTTTGAGCTGAAGTTCCCTCCTTGTGTTTTGTGCCATGCGCCGAGATGCTCCTTCAGCAGCTCTAGAGAAGAAATGAGCTGTTACAGGGCTGCCAGAGCTGGGAAGAGTTGGGAATACCAGCTGCTTCCTCACTGCCCCAAACTCCAAATATCCACAGTCTGCACTAGCCAACAATGTTCTTTTGTCAATGAGATAAAAGTTGTGCCCCTAAAAACCAGTTCCCCGTTTGACTTTGTTGACCCAAAAGACTTGTAAAGTCTCTACCCCAGTCTGGTCCTTATAAGCACTAATGTTATGCTAATGGAGTTAAAGAAAATCGCTCACTTTCCCGTGTAATAATGATTGGTGGGAAAGTAAGCTGGGCGTCATCCTTTCCTAGCCATCGTAAATCTATAGGACTCTCACGAGCTATGAATATTGCAGCTTTAATGAGCCATTTGGATGCAAAAGTCTGATGGGAGATTATTCATGTCTTTACTTCTTAGCAACACCTGGCCTAAGTTAACCCCTGGCATGAGGGTGTGCAGAGATTTCTCTCTTTTCACACGCTAGAAATTAGGTTTACTTCATTTCACATCCATGGTCCTTCAGGTACCGTTTAAGTGTTCTTACTAGAGCCAGGAGTATTCATGTGCTTCAAGATAAGGAGTCGTTTGATGGATCTGAGGCTTAACATGCATCTAATATTTATGTCACCGGGTATTTAAAAGGCAAAGACATGAGGAGCAATGTTACTGCAGGACTGCCTTTCATCAGCTAAAAGGAAAATAGTGCTTGCTCGATCCTGCTGGCTCATTTTTCTGTACTTTAACAGTGCCTAAACATCCATGTCGATATCCTACTGAAGTCTACATGTGTTTTTTTCCCCCATATAGTTCAGTCAGATTAGGCACATTTTCCTTCTTGCCATCAGCTGATTTCTTAGGAACATGTAAAAAAATTACAGGTTCTATTTTTAAATTTCTTTATATTCACTTTCTAAGCACCCAATGATGCAGCCAAAAGGGCTCTGGCCTGGCCAGATAGAAGACTCAGGTGAATGCAAAATGCATTTGTTGACATTTTTGCCTGCAAACAGAGGAAAAGGAGCAGCTCCAACAAATCCCTGTATTAGCATGGAGCCAGTTTGCAGCCATAGGGTGCTTGTTGCTTTCCAGTTGAAGCCTCCCAGCACAGCTCTGCCCTTGGCAAAATAGGAAAGTGGCCACCACCTCTGTAGCTCTGAGTCACCTCTTAACACATTACCTGTCCTGCATAATTAATTCCTTTGTAGTTATCCATCCTGGTTTCTGTGCACTACTCAATCCCAATTCCTAAATCCCATCTCAGAAGCATCAAGCAAAGGCCTCTGCTGAGGCAGAAATGACAGTCCATGCAAACCCTCTCAACACTGTCACTGCCAGTCCTGAGATCCCTGAATATCCTTGGGATGAAAGCACCAGGGAAGGGAAATCCTCAGCACAAGTCCCTAATTGCTGGCAGTCTGGGCTGTGAATGATGTTGGGACTCTAGAGGAAAAGGTTGAGTAGAAACAGATGCTTCCAGCAGGTTGTGGCCTGGGTTTCCAAAATACCATGCTCCTCCCGCCTGCTCCCACAATCTGGGTTATTTTCTCTCATTCCCCAGGGCTTCATCCAATGTAAACAACACCATTATTAACATTCTTCATTGGCAATGATAATTAAGTTACTAAAAAATGTCAAATGGGGAAGCTGGAGGCATTGCAACTTGAACAAAACCAGGGAGTGTAAATTAAATTTCTTTTCCTTAAAGAACCTTGGTATCCCCAAAGCCACCTTGAAGAGCAGGAAAGTTTCCAGTCCTCTGGAAGCAAGAGAAGATATGAATAAACAGGGATCCCAAAAGTTGGGCCGGGCATTCAAATGCCTAAATGTGGATCCCACCTTCAGGCACCCATGCTTGAAGATTTCTGGCTGTGTTTTTATTGCCTAATTATATCTTTATGGAATGAGAAATTCAGTTCACTTAGCATGGAATTTCTATAACAATAGAGCCATTATGGTCTAGTCAAGGAAATATGAGGCCCAAGAAGAAGGCAGAAGGTAGACTCCAGGGGAGCTCTCTAAGGACTGATAATATGTAGGAATAAATGTAAGGCAAGGGCCAGAACATTGTAATTATCCTTCCCAACAATTTGTGTTTCAGCCCTGCTCCCTCCCAAATCCTGCCTGAGGCAGCAGCAGGGTTTGGAGCTCGCTGATACCTGCCCTTTGCAGCCAGGAGCTGCCCAGATCCTGAACCTGTCCGTGGTCTGAAAACTGGATCTGCTTCAGTTGATTTCCCATAAAGCACAGCTCTGAGTGGAAATCTTACCACTGACTTTGAAAATCCCAGGATCAGGTCCTGGCTAAGTCATTAGAAACCTTTAGCCAACCATCCTTAACTACATCAAATCTAATTGTTTCCCATATCCCCTAAGAGGATGCTCTGATGGCTCACCAGACACTGCTGGTTTCCTGGAAACCCTATTAGCTTCTCAAACAAGGCAATCCTGAGGACTCAGTCCTGCAAACCTTTTGTGCAAATATTAAATAACAGCGAATAATTAGCAAGAATAATCCTTTTTGCTTGACCCTCTTTTGTAATAAAGACCTTTGTCGGCAAATGCAAACGTTATTTTGAGGAGCAATTCATAATCTAGAGCTGCTGAACACATCAGCCTAAATACACTAATACTCTAATATCCATATTTGTACAGGACTTAAAACAGACAAAAACAGGCACATTCTCTGTCCCAAAGACCTGAGAGCATTCACCAGCCAAGCATAGGAAGAGGAGGTGGCAAAAGAGGTGGCAAAGAAGGGACCCACTTCTGCCTTTGCTGCATCTTCAAGTGTCTCAGGTGGTGTGATCAGATCAGCTGGATTCTGTCCATGCAGGTTTTTTTCTGTGCATCCTTTCCTTTCACCTGTTTTTCTTTTATTTATTTGTTTTTTTCTGAGAGGGGAGAAAAGAAAGGACAATCAAGCCAACAGGCAGATAATTGTTCTGTGCTGACAGTTTGTCAAGTGATGGAGGCACAATTTTAGTCAAGAGAGCTGCGTTACAGCGGCGGGTGAGCAGAAGTCTCTTCTTTTCCTCCCAGATGGCATTGACATATAGCCTGAAGGGGCTATCAGGATACAAAGCTAAAGATGGTTAAAGACATTAAAAACTGTACAGTGTGAGCACCATCTACACCAGGACCATCATCTAGGAGGAAGATTCATCCTGACATATCAGGCAGAAGTCGGATATTCTTTTGGTGTTAGATAAAGCAGTTGAGCCAGAGGTATTTTTGAGATAGATAAAAAATATATATTCCTGCTACTAACTATATTTTTTCCATTAGGTCTTTATTGACTCTTGAATAGCTATGACCAATAAATGTAATGATCTGCCTTCCCTTTTCTTTCTGGGTGAACAATATCTTCTGCAGGGTGTTTATCACTGCTGGCAATGAGTGGTTTGAGCCATTCCTGTCTAACTCCACTTCCCAGCAAGACATTGAATGCATTCTCTTCATCACACTGTTTCCCAGATCCTGGCAGGGCTTTCGTTAATGATAAATATTGCACTCAGGGTAAGATTATAAATCTTGCCATAGGATGGAGGGAATTTGAATTCTGCATTCCTTAGATTTGGTGTTGTGTAAAGTTGCTTAATTAACTTGCACAGAGAATGGGCTTAATAACATTGCATTTTTTAATAAGCAAGCAGTGCAGCTGGAGGGATAGAGAACCACGAAGAGAGGAGTTCACCTGCAGGAAAACACCCTCTACTTCCCCCAAAAGCGATAAAAATGTCAATACATTGACACAACCCCTAATTAAAAACGACTGCCATAATCACGCGTATCATAGCCGTAGGACATTAGTTTGGATTAAACACAAAAGCAGCGTGTGCTGCATGTGTTTTCCAAAGGAAGGAAGGGTTGGATGATGGGATCTCCTGCACACCCAAGCCAGAGCAGAGCAAGGATCCCTCAGCTCCTGCGCACGGGCTGCTCCTTCGCCGCCCTTCCCGTGGAGCTGCACGAGGGCGAGTGCCTGCACTGCCTGAGCTGTCTGCAGCCAGGAGATGAACCCTCTCCACGTGCCCTTTTTTGGCTGAGGTTGGAGCAGACGTCCTTCCCTTTGTGTCTGACGTGGCCAGACAGCAGGCGCGTGGCCGGGCGCAGCAGCCTGGCGGCTTCGTGCATTACCTCAGCTCCTGCAGCAGAGCTGAGCTGTAGTAGCACCCAGCCTGGGGTGTGGATTCATCCTCCTTTTCCTCACAAGGAATCAAATCCCTCGTTTTGGGGTATTCAGCAAGCAGAGGGACAACAGAAAATAGCTTGTTGCTGCTCTATGTCAGTTATGTTAGCCAATTGGCCTGTCTGGATTGGATATGGATTTAATAGTTGGATTTGATGATTTTAGGGGTCTCTTCCAACCTGTCTGATTCCAAGACAGAATCCTCTTTTAATGTTCAACTGCTCCTGCCTTATGCTTGTGGTACCAATGTGCACCCAGGGATCTCAGCTGGCTCTAAGCACTTGTCTTTTATTGTAGAACACCAAAAATAAACACTGAGATGCTTCATGTAGCCCCGGGGCTGAAAGGTGGGATTGCACCACAGAGCTGGGGCTGAGGAGAAGCAGCATCTGCTACAGAGGGGCTACAAGGAGCTGAGTGGTGGGGCAGAGCATGGCCAGTCTTTCTCTTGAAGAAACTCAACACCAAGGGCTTCTTTTCCAATTCCACATGGGATGGTTACTTCACATCTCTTAGCATCTCTCATAAAATCTGCCTCCAGCTCTTTCTGCCCTCCCATCCTCTGAATCATTTTGTGCAATGCCTGACTGATGATTTCTGCTTTCTCCTGCACAGAGGGACAGGAATGGGGAAAGAGTGAGAGATTTGAAACTGTTTCCCAAATATTCCAGTGTCCAGCCCTGAGCTGATATCCTGCCAGGAGTAAGAGGTGGCCCCTTGCAGCACTCACTCAGGAACAAATAATGAATGATCCTGCAGCCTCTGCTCAGCACAGGGAAAGGAATTAATTTCTATCCCCCTTTTGTGGATCACCTGGGAAGTACAGGCATAATCCATCTTTCCATGGCGAGGATCGTGGCCTCGTGAGCCAAAAAAAGCCTGTGAAGGACAAAACCTGGGACAACCCTTTGAGCTGGGACATCCGTCGGTCAGAGAAAGATGCAGGAAAAGAAAGAAAAAGAACAAAACACCAAATGACTTTAACCTGCAAGGGAAGCTGGAGCTAAGCCCGGTGAAACATCCTCACTTCATTTTGGGGATGATCATTTCATTCCCAGCTGCCTTGGAAGTGCTAAAAACTTCACAATAATACCTTTTCATCATTTAAAAACTTCCATTGTGATCTCCAGCCTGCAGTGTCACACCGGACAATTTAATGTGGGGTGTGAGCAGGTTTTCAAGCACAGACAGATTGATTCATGAGTGAATTAATCTGATGCATCTTTTAAATGGAAAACTGACATAATTTTCCATCAGAGACCTGCTAATAAAGTACATTTACTTGGTGAATCCATTTTTTCCTGTACTAAGTGCACTATATAAGATATAAAAATAGTAAATCAATAACCAAAGAGTATATAAAAATGAGACTGACAGAACAGAAACCATGGGTGAGCCACCCTTGCCTTGTCTCCTTGGGGGACTCTGTTTCTGCTGCTGAAAGCCACATTCCCACAGTCTTCCAGGACTGCAAGGCTGCAAAACCCCAGGTGTCCTTGCAAGTCCCAGAGGGGACCAGGAGCATCGAGCCACCTGCTTCCAGGGGTCTGGTGGCATCAGTTCTCCTGCAACCCTCCCTATTTTTAGAAGTAGATAGTTTGAGGGGGTTGGGTATTCTTCTTTATTAGTTTCTTTATTATTATTATTGTTGCAGAAGGAACTGGGTAGAAGAAATGCATTTAAAAGACAAAGGCATCTTCCAGTATATTTGTGCAGGGAGCCTGCCAAGGGAATGTGCACAAACTCTCCTTTTTTTATTCTTTAGCTGGAGTACAGCAGCGTTATTTCAAAGGAAATGCCTGCACAGTCTTCCCTCTGCAAACACTGCAACCATCATTCGATCAGTGCAATTCTCCTGTGTGAGCTAATTTAACAAGCGGTTGCTTTGCAGGCTGTGGAGAATTGCCTCTTACCTAATAATTCTGCTAATTTGCTTAACTTTCCCAGATTGCAAATGGCCCTGCTCTGAACAGGCAGCTTTCTAAATGAACCCCCAGACAAGTTCCTGACAAGAGCCAAAGGAAAGGTGGATGGCTCAGGAGGTTAAAGCTCAGAGTCTTTTATTTTGACCTTTGGGCTAGCATTCAAATTTGCTTGTTGGGAAAACTGCATTCAGCATGTATTTTCTTCAGGGATTTACGATACCCTTTTGCTTGTAATTATTCTCAGTTGATGCCTTCCATAAATTAAAGAGGCTTCTATTAGCAAGCTCCAGTCCTCTCAATTATCTTGCAAAAGTCTCCTTATTTGTGGCTGGGAGCTACCCCACCAGGATTGCCATCCCTGCAAAGCTCCTGGTCCGTGGCTACAGGCAGAGAAATAAGGAACGTACACGGGTAATACAAATGTCTGAGCAATCCCAGAAAGAAATGAAAACTGCAGTAAAGGTAAATGTCAGACTATTTAAAGACAATGTTAACTATTGATTTTTTAAAGGAGACTACCTCTTCAAAGGATGGCAAGCATGACTTCAGATACAGACGGAGCAACCTAGATGGATGGCAGAGAGAGGGAGGCGAGTGATCTGGGAAGACAGAGATTTTCCCAGAGAGCAAAATGAACCCTTGATGAAGCCTCTGGGATTAAAGAGGTGGCTTAGTGCTTTCACAGCATCCACCCTTCAACCCATTTAAGCACCATGCCTTTTCCAAGAAATGAAGGGCAAAGAAGCACTGATAAGCAATAAAGAGATAAGCAGCAAAGTACTTGTTTCACTGGTGTTTCCCAGTGAAAAATGAACCCTCGAGCACACCCAGTGATTTGTTGTCTAAGTGGCAAAGCTCACCCAAGTTCCTGATTTTGCTTCCAGCAGAGATGCTCATTGCTCATTCTCACACCCTGGAGCAGCTCGGACTCATTATCCAGCACTGGTGCTTCCCGCCTGCACCTGCCTGTGTGCAGCTCACACACGGCCATATACATTTTATATATACATGTATATATCCTTGCCTTATGGCCCATGCTGTGATATCCCTGCCAAAGCATCCCAGAGCAGATTTTCCTGGCTGCAGGCGCCTGCATCTGCAGGGAATTGCTCCTTTCAAGCTGCAGTGCAGAGACAATGCTGTACATGGTGCTTTGGGGAAATAGCACGATAGGAATTTAGTTAGGGGAGTCAGAGGTGTTCCAAGGCTGCATTTTCAAAAAGGGTAACTTCTTATCTCCATGGGTGTTTTGGAACGGGAGGCATGAAGGATCTAATCCAGGGAAGTGTAATGTCAGAGAGGGCAAATTAAGTTTGCATTTGGATACAAACTCTCTTTGAGAGGCACATTTGGCTGTTGAAAGGAAGATTATTGTGAACATCTACACAGCAAAGGAAATGGGTGACACTGGGGGGCCACTCCTCACTTTAGCAGGCTTTGACATGGGTACAGGAGATGAACAGACCCTCCCAGTGCCCTCTGTTTCCCCTCTTCGAGTAATTTGGATGCTTCAGCTTGAAGATCCCCACGGGTCTTATAACCCCAGCTCCCCTTCTTTGGCAGCCAGCTCAAGGTGCAGAAAACCCCAGTTCCTGGTAGCTCCTGAACACAGCAGTGCAAGATGGTATTACTGCCTGGGGTAGCTTTAAGTTTAGATGTATTATTTCAATAAGGAGGTCTTCAGACAGTGTTAAATGACAGATAATACAATTTTTGAATGTGAGGTTCATCTGAATTTTATTTTCTGATGTTTTGACTCATTGACTTGATGTCTCTCTATTATGCACACACCTCTGGTGATGTTGCTGGCAATGATTATGCATAGCATTGAGTTAGTGAATAAAACCACTCCAGGAGCTGCTTTACAGATCACAGTATTGTTTTCCCTATAATTGTCCCACAAACGGGGGAAGTTATATGGAGAGAGCAGCATGCTCTGACAGACTGCATATTTTTGCAGTATGCATCAAATCTCTCTTTGGCCTCTGAGACTTATTTCTGATGGTTCTTGGGGATTTAACTTTAAGAGCAATGTATTTTAGTATCCATATACACTCCACTGTTCATGTCATCCGGCAGCAACTGAGGATGAGCTGTCTCCTTAATATGGATGAGACACCAATTTATCTAAGTTATCACCACCCAATCTCTCATACATCTCTGCTGTTAACTGCTGTGTTTCTGACACCCATACCTAAACTCTCTACAACTTCTTCTCCATCAATTGAAACCATAAGTAATTTTTTGGCTGGAAGTTCTTCATATGTATCTAATGGCTTCTTCATCTCCCGGCTTGAGTGCCACCATGAGGTGATGGAATCAGGCTCTGGACACTGCATTTTAAACCCACAACTCTGCATAGATCCACGCAGCACACTAAATCAGGGTGTCTTCCCAGCATCTGAAAATATATGGCTGAATTAACATGTCCCAGGCTCACGTTGAACAGTGCTGCAGCCCCGCAGTGCACAGCCCCAGCCTCTGACTGCAGACTCAGCAATACTCTCCTCCTTCCTCATGCACTCCCCAGCCAGCAAAACTTAGCCCTACTCCTGCTATTCTCTTTATAGAAGCTCCCAGTGGTATTATGTATCAAATAAAGGTCTCATTACTTAGATTCTGGTTCCTCCGTGGCATTGCTCTCGTTAATCATTCTGGTTTTCAAGCCTGTGCTACAAACCTTTAGAACTGTCTCGCTTCCCACCCCAAAATCAGAGAACCCCTCACCTGCTCCTCTGTGCCACAGGGGCCACCAACCCCCTGGGGATCCCTGGGCCAGTGCTGGGTGACTGGGGGCCTCTTGGCCATGAGCTCTGGGCTTGTTTTACAGCAAAGGGATGGTCCCCCCTTTTCTGCCCAGCCTCATTCTGGGGCCCCTGGGGTTGTTCCCACTGCTAAATACCCCACACTGCCAGCTTTGTGCCTTGCAGCATCTCTGGATGATTTTCACCCTCCCAGGTGAAAAGGAAAACTCTTTGGTTGTGCCCCAAATCTGTTAACAGAATCCCTGACCTCCCTCCAAAATTGTTGGCAACAACTGAAGGCAGGGAATCACCCCCTTCTCCCCCATCCCAGTTCCCACTGGAGTTTATTCCCAGGGAGTTCCAAGGTGTGGCACAGAGATCACCCCACAGAGTCCCACTCTGCATTTCCCACAGACAGAGAAGCAGCAGCCCCACTCCCCTCCCCTGCTCCCACTTCTGCTCTTTGCAGTGTGGGACCCAGGGAATTCGCCACTTTCTCCAGGTAATTTCTTTTTTAGGGCCACAAACGACTTGCATAAAGCACTGGAATGAGATTCTCTTTGTGCTGAGGATGAAATGCAAAAAGGCACAAGAGCAGAGGAGAGCACATCCTCCCTCAGCTCTATGAATTCACCAAATCTGATGGTTTATTCATTTTAATTAGCCTTGGAATTCATATATAAGTGTATATATTTATACATGTGAACTCATATAATGACACATAATTAATTTTGAATTTGGCATTTCCGAACAGGTAATTAAAATAGTTCATTGTTGATTAATCACTTGCAAAATAAATTATTAGCAATATCACTGTTAGCATTATGTTTATTACTACAATTTAGAGAAATTAAGGCAGTTCACTCACATTAAATTAAACACCAAAGCACAGCTGTAATATACCCTAGACAATATCTACTTACTCAGAGAACAAATGTGATGTGTGCATTACAGTACATTTGCTGGGTCATACATCTTGGATGGCCTCTTCATGTCACCACCAGAAACCTAATCCTGACACACAGAAGATTCCTGTCTCTTTCTGTAAATATAAAAATAGGATCTGCTGGACTTTAGCCTTGCTTCTGCACTGCAGCTTGCTCCAGGCAGCTCAGACCTGCCTGGGATGGAGGGAGGCTCTGCAGCAAAAAAACCTGGGAGCTAAGGGGGCTAGGAAGTGCCACACCCAATTCATAGAAGTCACAGAATGGGTTGGGTTGGAAAGGACCTTAAGGATCATCCCGTTCAACCCCCCCCAAAAACCATTAGCGGGAAAGAAAATCAAATTCTTCACTCCTCAGCAGGACCCTGGGTCACCATTATGAGTCAGATAATAGCCAAATTGCACAGAAATGGGATAAATCTCAGCCTGACTCAACGAGGTGCTAAAGGTTTAAACAGATCATTTCAGTAAAAGCTGAATTTAATTTTAAGCAGCTCTCTGCTGGGGTGGGAAGAGATTTTGTCCTGTGGGGAAATAGGTATCCCTTGCCTTTGATAATTGTTTTGTCTGGAGGACATTCAGCCTGGAGTTTAAGGAAGCAATAGGGAGAAGCCAGTAGAGATGAAGAGGACACAGATCACCTCATGACATATTTTCTGGATCTGTCTCTCCGTGGTTTTATAGCTATGGGAAATAATCCATAATTAGGTGTATAAAATAGCTCTCTGATCTCTGCTTCTGGCCCAAAAGAGCGCAAAATTGATAACTCAATTATCACTGCTGGAAATACAAATAAATTAAAAGCACCTGGTAGGAGGAACTCTAAGGGAGGGACACCCAAGCAGCAGAGTGGATGCTGCTCTTCACTTGTGAGCTCACAGGCAATTAAAGCCCTGGGGCTGGGGCAGGGCTGGGGACAGGCTGGGACAGAGCCCATGGATAATCCCCAAATTTTGTGCCGACGCCATCAATCAGTGCAAGGCTGACACCACCCTCCCAACCCAGAAATGAGCTCAGGGGGAGAGCTTTGGAAGTAGTGACACTCTTCTGGAAGAGAGGGACCCATGGAATGACCAGTGAGCTTATCTTGGTTACAGGGTGAGGGAAAGCTGGGTTGGGTTTTAACAGCTTTCAGCATAAGAAAATAATTAGTGCCTAATCCTGTCGCCAGCAAATTCCTGGGAGTTTTTGTTCTGAATTTACAAGCAGAGCAGTGCAGGATATTGAGGGTCTTCTTCACTTTTTGCCAAGTCATCTGGCATTTACAAAAACCTCTCTCTCCACTGAGGCTTGCTTTTAATGACTCTTGTGCTGAATTAACAGTCTGCACCGGTGTGACAATGAGAACAGTCACTAATGACCACTCTGTTTGTCTAAGCCACATGCTGAGCACTGACTTCAGTCCCTGCCACAGACTCCCACTGCAAAAAGGCTTCTGTGCCTTTTTAAGCAATTTAAAATGTGTAGGATGAGCTGGCCTGTCCATCCCTGCCCCATTGATATTCTGCTGCCTGGAAGTGTCCTTGAGTCAACAGTGAGCACCTGTAGGGAAGTGTGACCTGGAATGATGTGAGGAGCAGGAGTAGAAAAGCCTTTGAAATTCCATATATCCAGTTTGGATGACCCACACTGTAACCAGTGAAATATTTAAACGATCTGCCCTTTGATGCATCCTCTGCCAGAGCAGAAGGGCGAGTGCAGTTTTATGGAAAGGTCTGGTTTTATTAGGCAACACACTCTGTGACCCTGCGAGAACGTGTGACAGTGCTGACACAGGGAATCTGTGCAGGTATTTCTTCTAAAAGGAAAAGGACTCCAGACAACTCCCAAGCTTTGTGCCAAACCCATTCCCCTGTAGCACACTCAACAGGACACTTCCACCCATGGAATTGTTTCTTGGATGAGGGAGGCATCACCCTCAGTGCAGGGTTTGAAGGATGCAAAACCCCACTAGGGTCACACGCACCCTGTGACAGCCCTGCTGGGGACATCACCTGGGGAGAGGTGCCAGCTCTTCTCATCCCTTCCCACCCTGAGCACTGCTCCTGCTGCTCAGCCTGCCCACAGGCATGTGCTGCTTCTCTGCCAGATCTAAGCAGGGCAGCACAATAAAATTCAATTTCTGGGTGAGGCAGGGTTTTATTTGGTGCTGCCCCGAAGAAGCCGGGCTCACATCGCCCTCCCTGTGCCCACTGCATGAGGCAGGTGTTAGAGCAATTCCATCTGAAAGCTTTTAGTTCCCGTAACTGATGATTTATATTTGTGCTGGAATGGCAATAATAGTAAGGGTTTAATTGTTTTAATGAAAGTGGCTTTTTCTGCAATCGAATCAATTTGCTAAGTTTGGGTGATGGAATACAAGGCTGGATTTGACGACGCTTTTTGTGTGCCCTGAACAAAAAGGTGCAAGGCATTTCAAAAACATCTAGCTTGGCATAGTGAAACTTTTAATAAGTAATATCTGCATAACTAACGGCAATAGGAGCAGCCCAACCTGAAGAAAACAGATTTTACAGGAATTACAGTCTCGCTGTCACATTTGTAAAAGGGACACATGCATTTTTCAGATCTTTGCACATTAATGGCTGTATTTGATTCAAAATACAGTCACTGAACCCTCAGTAAATGGAATTAAATGGTATGTGTCTGATTTGAGGGTGACAATCCAGCAATTGTTTCTTGTTTGAATTACTACCTGCGTGGCTGGGCACAGCGGTAATTGAAACTATAATGTTTCATTCCTCTTTAGGTATAATTTGTCTGAAAAGTTCATTCAATGCTATTCTGTTCTCCCTCCTGAAACCCCTCCCTTTACCATTACGGTGCTCTCAGGGGCTGCATCTTTTCTGTGTGCCCAGATTTTGACCTGGTTTGGGCAATTCGAGCACACAACAAACGTGGTGCTGGTGTTTCCCTGGACCAGCCCCATTTGCCCCCTCTTGCTTTGGCCATGGGCTCATCTGCTCTCCAGGGCACAGAGTTATGCAGCCCTGCTTTGCCTTTGGCTCAAAGCTCAGGTGAGCAGATCCTTACGGGGTTCTTCACATTCCCCTTCAAAGCCAAGAATTTGCAGTGGCTTTGTGAGCATTTTATTTTGTGTGACCACCATTATCAGCTGCAGGACCTGGACCTGCTGGTGCCCTGAGAGCTGTAAATGGAAAGGCAGCAAAGGGCTACTCTTCCTCCCATCTGTGCCTTGTTTTGTTGCTTTATATGGTTCTTTCACATAGTACAGAAGTGGCTGTGGCAGTGCTGTGCATCTGCAAGGGGTAACAAATAGATTGCCTTTCTCTCAACACTCCCCATTTATAAGCAATTTCTAGTCTGTTTTCGCCCAATATTGATAAACAGAAGAAAATGGAATGTATTTTATTCACCCATAAAGTCTGACATTTCCAAAGATGGAATCAAATTATCCTCCTCATCTGTCTGCAGCTCGCTGGGTTGCTGGCTAGGTACAACTTTATGCCCACAGAGTAATAACACCTGGTAATGACACCTAATTTCAGAGCCTCCAGAACGAGCTGGTCTAGGACAAACAGGGTTATTTTGCTTACAAATAAAATGTTGCACAAAGAAAGACTCTGTGTCCCAGGTTGATAGCACTTTTTCTCCCATGGGATGAGGCTGGAAATCCCTGGGAAGCCCTTGTCAGCAATGGGGCATGTTCCTGGCATTTCCACAAAGGCATTTGCATCTTCTTGAGTTGCTGCCACTGCCTATGGTCTGGTTTTGATTCATGATGATGAACCTTAGATTTTTTTCACTGCTTTTGGGGTGATTTTGATAAAAAATTCCATGTGCACATTGTCTGGGAACGTGGTGGTGCCATGAGGAACTGTAGGGAGAGGCAGAGCTCTCCATTGCCCGCAGACACAGAGGGTTGGAAATAAGAACAAAGAGGAGATCATAGGAAAGAGCATAATGAGTTTTAAAAGATAATTAAGGCTGCTGGTTCCCGAACACTACAGCACTCCTAGCTGGGCTGGTGAGCCCAGGGGAAAGCCAAGGGCTGGAGTAAAGCTGGCAGCTGAGGCAGGGCTGCAAATCTGGAAGTGCTGCTGCAGGGAGGGGTCCTCAGTACCTCTGAGCCCCTGGTCCCTCTCTCCAGGCTCAAGATGTGCAGAGATGCTCATCCTCTGGGATGAATTCATGGCATTGATGTGCCAACCTTCACCTCCACCAGGGGATTCTGGCACCTTGACAAAGCAGTTTGAAACTAGGCTGAGCTAAGGGGATGGGTGGAGAATAACAATGAGCAAGGACAGACTGGCATCTAAATGTGGAAGGAGCCAGGCAGCCCATGAGGAAAAGCCTGGGGAAAGGAAGGAGTGGGGATGGAGTGAGACAAAGGATAAGTGCTGAGAAGAGAGCACACCCCCCAAAGGCAGAGTAGGACAGTTCCTCCCCAAGGAATTCCCTGAGTTTCCAGCACCAGGAGGACCCCTTGGTCCTTGTGGCAATGTCAAACCAGGGCAAGGAAGGCTCTCCTCCATCCTTCAGGACCCAAATGCTCTGGAGTTTGTCCTTCCAAAGCCAGTGGTGTCACATCCACCAGCACAGGGAAGCACGGGGGTCTCAGTGGCCTCAAATGTGCTGGCCAGGGTCAGAAATACCCACCCAGTTCCACCAGTACTTTGTCTAACCAGATTCCCAGCAGCAAAAGCAATACAAGCTGCCTCCAGTGGAAATTCCACCCAAAATGAGACCTCCAGGGTTAGTCTAAAATGCTCTTCCACTCCTTCCACATTTTCATACACAAACCATTGCACAGACCATTTTTGTTAGAGGTTGTACTTCTCCATGCCCAGTCACCAACCTCTTGCCTTTTCAAGTTTACCTACTGCATACTTTGATTACTTTTTTGCTTACCTTAGAGTGCAGCATGAATAATTAGAGCAAGTGGCTGCATTTCTCACAATAAAGCTGTGATTTTTAAGTGCCAGAGGACATTTGCAGTGCTGGAAGGGAAAGGTAATTGACATTCCCTTAGGGAAACCTCTTCAAAAATTTGGTCCCTGGTTGCTTTGAATTTATTGTCAGTGGTGCAATACAGGCAGGAAAGATGATAATCCATGCGAGCAAACAAACAAGCCAGCCAAAGGCAGCCAAAGCAGAAGTTCAGCCCTGTGTCTCTGATGGCTGTGACCTGGCTGATCCTCCAGTTCTTTCCTACAAACTACGATGTTAGGGCATTGCAATTCAAAAAGAAAAAGCCAATAAAGGCTTTCTATCTGGAACTGAAAGGACTCATCAGCAAACCCAGGACCCAGCAGGTGAAGCCCAGGAGGTGCTGAGTGCTCAGCTGTCCATGAGGTGCTGGGCAAGATGTGTTTGTGTGGGTGATGGCTGCTCCAGGGTGTCCCAAAACACTGCAGAGATCTCCCTCGGTGGTACACAGTGATACAGAGCTGATTGACTGCAGGCTCCCCTGGCCTTGCCAGGATTTCCAGGGCAATGATAGAGAGAACTCGTGTGGCATTCCACACCCCACCATGGTGAGAGGAGAGCCTGTCTGCTCCCCAGCCCGCATGCCATAGATAAATAAATATCTCTCTATAAGATATATATAGATATATATGCACCCACTGTGCTGCAGAGGCAGTGAACGTGTGCCAGGTGCACAGCACAGCCTCGATTAACCCTTGCCTGGGTCACCCTCCTCTTGCAACAAAATGTGCATTAATGGTGCTCTCAGGAGATGAGTTTGCACCAGATTCTCACCTGCCTAAAGGGAAGCTGTGATGTCCTACAGTTGGGATGTTTCAAAAGTGACTTGTTCCTTATCCCAGACCCCTGGGATCACAAACTGCTCGGTCTTCTGGAGCCAGGCACTGGCTGTCAGCACCAGGGCTCTGCATTCCCTGCAATTCAGCCTTCCTGTGATGTTTTGCTCCCAGCTAGGTTGAAGCAAAAGCTCAGCTCATTCATCCAGATTTACAGAAGGACTTGCAGTGTCCTGAAACTAAAATTAATTAAAAAAAAGAAAAAGACCCTCAAAAAACCAACAATCAAAAAAACCCCAACAAACAACTGAAAACCAAATTCCAGCAGAGACCCAACCACAGTACAGACCCAACAACTTTGTGGTGCTGGATGCTCCACTCCTGCAGCACCAGGGGCTGGGGATGGGATTTGCTGGTCCTTGGGACATTTTTGTTTTTTTGCAGTGACCTTGAGACAGGCTGGGCAGGGAGCAGTGCTTGGGGCTGTAGGACTCGCCCTACCCTGAAGGGTTTTCGGGGATTTTCCAGTCCTTCCTCTTCATCTGCTCCTTTCCTCAGGGCAGAGAACAGCCTCATCCCTGTCCCAGGCTGCACAAGCCTGTGACATTGTCATGTCTTCACCAGTCATGACCTGAGGGACCACAGGCCTCATTTCCACCCAGCAGCTCTCTTTTCCCGTTCGGTGATTTTGTAAAACCACCAAACCTTCCCTCGTTGTACCTCCCCTCCCAAACTGTGTGTCTTGTGGTCTCGCTGCTGCCGAGAGCGCAGCAGCTACCCTGCATTTAAATAGCTGATTTTTCCAGGATCTGATTCAGGTCTTGCCTCCAGTGATATCAGTTTGGCTGCTGCAATGGGAACACTGTGTTAAATGTGTTGGAGTGAAAGAGAAAAACACTCGGGAGCATCAGGTGCAGTGCAAGCACGGCTGGCAGGCAGCACCTTGGCTCCCCTCCACCCTGCTCTGCCTAAATTTGGTGCATGCCCTGAGCAAGGAGCAATGTCTGCCCTCCTGGGCTGCCCAGCCTCTGTCTCCTGAGGGGACAGGAGCACGGCTCACCCCGGGGTGTCACCCACACCTCCAGCTCAAATGCCAGGGTGCCGCTGTGACATCGTGCCGATGGCCCCAGATATTTTTCTGTGCTCCAGAGGCACACATGCACTTGTCACCTCCTGTGCACTGTCCCCTCAGCCTGAGGACACGAAGCACTGAGATTTTTGGGTGCAGCTAAATGTCTGTGAGCAGGGGAGGGCAGACAGGGTGGTGATCCATGCCAAGGAATGGGCTGATGTGAAGCACTGAAAAGGCTGCCCTGAAACAGAGACTGAACAGAGCTAGAGGATAAAGCAGATCTTGATTAAAAGGCTTCTAGGAAACACCTTGGGCAGGACAAGAACCTGACCAGGGCTACACCCAAGGTGGACTAAAAATGGTCACAAAATGGATGACGAGTCATGCAGTCTTACACTTTTCTAAGTTTTGGTCCATTTGCATATTGGGGTTTAATTGTCCAATTACAGCTTCAGGTTGTGGGGTCTCATCCTTCTTGTTCCTCCCTTCAGCCCACCCTTGTTTGTGCTTTTGGGCCTGAAAGTTGTACTCAGTGTCCTTTTCATCAGGAAAAGGATTTGTTTTGTCTCCCTACTCTGTGAACAGAGCTTACTACCTCTTAATACGAGGCTCAGAA
Source organism: Prinia subflava (assembly GCF_021018805.1). Classification (NCBI taxonomy): domain Eukaryota; kingdom Metazoa; phylum Chordata; class Aves; order Passeriformes; family Cisticolidae; genus Prinia; species Prinia subflava. Next base: position 27,199,504 of record NC_086254.1, read on the forward strand.
CTGCACCCCTAGGCAACACAGAATCTGAAAAACATGAAAGTCAAAACTTAAGGCATCAGTGTCCTGATGTTCCCCCTGACCTGAGCAGGGTTTACCTGCAGGACACCCAGAGGGGAGGGGGAGCCCAGCACTTGCAGTGCAGCTGGGCCCCAGGACCCTGCACACATGAACATTCCTTGGGAGATTGTGCACCTCCATTCCCCATCCGACACCGTGGCTCCAGCTGTGCTTTGCAAATTCAGTGGAATTACGGTTTAAAACGTAAATTAGGATTTCAATTGAATATCAAATTAAAAAGAAATAATCTAGAAAGAGCCTGAGAAGCACTTAATTTCTCATTATCTGCAAGCACTTCTGCCATGGAGAAGTGTCTGTGGGGAGGCAGGCACAGGACAGGATGGCTCTGGCCACGTTTAGCTCCAGTTGCAAGGAGGAACCCTCAGCACCTGCAGGCACCAAGGGCTGCTGCTGCTGGGGAAGGGGCTGATCCAGCAGTGCAGCCCTGGCTGAAATCATGCAGCAGAGCTGGGCTGGGAAGCAGCAGAGCATCCCGAGGGGCAGTGAAGGGCCAGAGCTGTGGCACTGCGGGGACACGTCGGGCACCGCTGCCCATGGGACACCACGGCTGTCACCAGAGGCCACACGGGGCTGCAGTGCCTGAGCTGGCTGGGCTCTGGCCACCACATGCTCACACATAATTCCTGACCTCAAGTCGAAAATATAATTCTTTCTGCCACATCTGACATTTAGCTGTACAGCGATCCTTGCCAGGAAATTGCCATCGTTTCAGTTCTGCTCCCAGCTACCCTTCTGATTTATATTTTTGTTTTTATCCAATTTTTCTGACTTGTTTTGGTAGGGTGGACAAAATGTTCTCACTCAAGACAGATGACAGTTTGCCGATAAGAGGAGCAACTTATCACCAACAGCTCCGATTCTTTCTCAAATGCTTAGTCTGTTGGAACAGCTTTAAAGTCTAATGTGATATCACAGGTTAGCCCCAAATCTGCTTCCCCTCCTGTATTTCATACTTTATGGGCCTGAACATCACTCCTTTTAAAACAAAACACTTCAATCTTTTTCAGATCATCATGGCTTTCCTTCCCCCTTTTTTTCCCCTCCTCTTCTTGATTTAACTATTTTAAAAATTCTTTGGGCATGGCAAATAAAATAAACACCAGAGATGAGTGACCTCTTGGAAGCCTGGTGTCCTTGAGTCTAACTTTAGAAATCATTTGTCACAGGCACAGAAATGTGCACTGCAATCAGAATTAGCTGCCAGAATTTTTTTTTCAAACAATGATACTGTAATTTGAGTGACATCCTTGATAATAGTTCAGGTTCTCCAGACTTCTCCCTAAGCCCCAACAAACCATGCACTAAACAATAAAACTTCTGTCTTATTCTGATTTTTTTCTTGCTGTTGTTATTTATCATATAGAAAATAAATGAGAGGGGAAAAAAGAGACAAGGAAGTTGAACAGCTTTGAGCTCTGGATATAAGCCCAGTAGGCTAACAGGGTATTATACAGTTGGGTTTAGTTCAGCAAAAAACAGGACATTCTATGAGAACTGGGTGAATAATTTGCAATTAGTAATTTGGGACATAAAAATCCAGGTTATTTCGAAACGTGCATCTTCACGGGGTGAAATGCCCTCTTCTGCTCGTGGTTGGCATGCTGGCAAAGCACAGTGTGCTCTGATCAGGGCTTTCACTGCTTGCAATTGTAGATTTTGTAGCAAAATTACTTTTGCTCTGCAAATGTGTAATTGCTATGTGAATGTTTATCCCTCATGCTCGGGCTGCACTGCATTATTTGTTGATTAATCACTTGCAAAATAAATTATTAGCAATAGCACTGTGCCTTGCACAGGGATGCACTGGAGCTTGTGAAGGGATCAGCCCCGGGGCACAGGTCCTGTATGGATGCAGGAGCAGCTCCCTTGGATTGCTCCCCCTGCCCTGCATTAAATAATTTCAATTTTTATACATCAGCACAATCCCCAGTCGCTGAAACCACCCCGTGAGTCTGCAGGTACCAACCAAGAGATCCCTGCTGGGTGCTCATCCCCTGCAGGGCAGCACCGAGGGACAGGGGACATCACCCTCCTTGGCTTCAGGGTCAGTCCCTGCACACAGAAAAGTCCTGAAATCCTTCTGGGAGCTCCCACTCCCACCCACAGCAGTTGTGGGTGGGTTTGCATCACCCCAGGGTGCACGAGGTGGGAAGAGCAATTCCTGATCCCTGGATTTGGATTATGGATGAGAACTCTACAGGGAACTCACTTGAATTGATACATCTTTTGTGAAAAGCCTCTGGATTTGTAGCATTATGTGAGAGCAGGAGAAAGACTCAATGTGCTGAAATTAGGGTTGCTGGAGCTGCTGCACGGTGGTTGTTCAGGGTCAGGTCTCTTGGAGGATTTACAAATTTCAAAAGACCTTTTTGGGAGCTCAAAACACAGCTGCCAGCCTGCCTGATCCCATCACCCCAGACCCCCCTGACGTGGGTCTGGCAGGAGGGTGTCCCACAAAAAGCAGAGCTGCCTGTCCCCACCGAGGGCACAGTGCCAGGGCAGGGCTCATTGCTCAGCTGTGCCACAGCATCGCCCCACAGAGCATCCCCAGAGAGGCTGCACCTGAGCAGCATTAACCTCTCCCAAAGGGGATTCTCCAGCTGGGCCCTGGACCTGCAGCAGGGGGGCTGAGCATCCCAGAGGCACAGAATCCTTGGATCCTGCCACAGCAGGGACCTCACCAGCCACAGCCCACAGCAGCCCTGCATAACACCAGCAAACCTGTCCCAAGGTCAAAACCCCACATGCAGCACAATGGAGCCTCCTGAGACCCCTAAGACAAGGAAAGTTTGAAATTCAGCTCTGAAAGTGTGTACAGCCAACAAGGCGCCTCCTTGACACCTGGTTGTTACCTGGAAATAGGACATGAAGGGTCTTGTAAGGGCTTCATTTTCCCTGTGCTTGAACTCCCCCAGTGCTGGCAGCTCCCCCTGTGACTTCCTGAGCTCTGAACGTGCAGGAGACACTTCCACATCTCTGTGTGATGGACTCATCCTCCTTCTACTAAATAAATGCCCATGTGTGCACTTCTAGCCTGTATCTGAACAGGAGGCACTGTGTGCCCGACTCTTTCAATTTTTCATCCTCCTGGAGGAAAAATATGATAGGAAAAGCCTAAAAATTAAAAAAAGACAGAGTGAACAGCTATGCCTAACACCTTTTTCAGCACAATCCACCCAATTATTTTCCTTTCTCTGGCTATTTTAGTTTTAAAGCTTCCTCCAAATGTAGGTCTCAGGTCAGCAGGGCATTAAGGCACCCCTGAAGTACTTTGACTTTAAAACATATCTCATGGAAAGGACACTAATCATCTCTTGCATCTTTAACTAAAGATACAGCATTTTATCTGAGATCCTGAGTGGGCCTATAAATATCAGGCAGGGAAATGCTCGATCCACTAGAGAAAGGGGTAACCTAAATCCTGGAGCAGGCTGGGGCTCACCCATGGTTAACCTTTGTCCTGGGGGGGAGCTGGACCAAAATCTGTGCGTGGAAGGATGTGCAGATGATATTACAGTGCAAACAAAAAGGTGTTCCCATAGAGATGTCCAGAATAATCCCACCTTCTCCAGGTTGTCTCATAGTCCTGTGGGCATCTGAGGTGAGAGGTACCTGCACCAGAGGTGATCCAGAGGTGTGAGGATAGAGGACACATCTGGAGGAGACCCTTCAGAAAATGAGATGGGCAAAAGTCTCTTTCTTATCCCTTCTGCTGGTGGTGGGTGCTGGATGAGTGACCACAGTGAAGAGAAAGCAGGTGATCTGTTGGCCATTGCACTGTACCCAGATCACAGGTGTACAGCTCCTGAAATGCACCTAAATTCAAAACTTCATGGCATTTTCAACCTTTTACTTTTGGCTAGCATTTTCCTGGCTTTTTTATCATCCTAAACTCATTTTTTTTTCTAGCACTTCTTCCCCAGAGAAGGAAAACCTCTCTGAGGGCCCCAAATCAGCCTTTTGTGAAGCAGAGTGGGCTGTGGGTTGGGTTGAACAGATCTCTCCTTCTTCCCCAAGCACAGCTGGGGTCCCTCTGCACCCCAGGGCAGATGCTCACCTGCAAAGGCTGTTCCCAGGAATGTGCTGGCAGGAGCACTGCTGCATGTGTTATTAGAGTCATTTGTTGTGGTTAGTGAGCAAAACCACCCCAGCTCATTTCTGTTCCATTAGAGAAAGGAAAAAAAAATAAAGGGGATAGAATAACTCATTTCAAGGTAATTTGCTGGGGATTTTGTGTATGATCAAGAGGGTTGTAAAAAGTGGGAATACTTGCAAAAGTTTGATATGGTTCTTGAGAGAAAAGTATCACAAGGTTATCAAACATGGACAAAGTGAGACCAAAGTGGGTGGTTTCAATGCATTTTGCTGCTTTTCTGGATAGTTTGATGAACTTTTGGTGAAATGTCACTGCAGTGGCTGGCAGCTCCTTGGGCAAGGATTTGATGCTGAGGTCTGGCACATGCAGGGCGTGATCCTGTTCTGTGATCAGCCACCACGGGGACCTGGCACTGATTCTTTTCTCTGTTCCCCACATCTCTGGGGAAGTGAGAGGAAATCCAAGGTGGGTAAGAGATACCTATGGGACACAGAGCTCAAGGAGACCCTCCAAAAATGGACATAAAATTCCAAACCACCACCAAAAGACAGCCCATAAAGCACTGGCTGCTCTTAGAGGCAAACTGGAGATTTCTCCTGCTAATTATAAAAATGGCAGACAAACCCCTGCACGATATGATTTCTTACATTAAACAAATTTTATGGTGGAGAAGACTTTTAGTGGCACTATTTGCAGACCTGGCCTTTCGCCAGCTCGCTGTCATTAATTCCGCTGATCTTAAGTATCAGCTGCACTTATTCCAAGGGGCTATAAATAAACCCCTGAAGCCTATTAAAGGAGCCAGCTTCCTCGGGCTGTTTGTCAAGCCTGGACAGACTGACATGGGCAGTGTTCAGCTCTGGCCAGTGCTGAGCATGTCTGGGTTCAGGTCTTTCACATGCTCACAGATTTACCTTTCATGTTGCTGGGCACATTGAAACATTTTTATTAAAAGAAAATCTCACTCTAGGCAGGCAACAAACAGAGCTGGTTGTGTTAGGGCTGGACAAATCCTTGACCACGTGCCTGGTGCATGGAACTGTTTGACCTTCACTAGCTGGAAGGGTTAAAAATGAACAGGAGAAGAATTGGAGCTGATATTTTATAAGACAAGGAGGTGTTTTAATGTAAGATATGGAGAGTTCCCCACTTCCAGAACATTATCAGCCACATTTGCACTCATGGTTGCTACAGTTCTGGCTCTCCTCTGGGATTTGCCAGGTAAAAATCCAGGCTATGGGTGCCCCCCACCACCCTGAGGAACCCATGGGGTGCAGGCAGGATGTTCCAGGCTGCAGCAGCCATGCTCTGCCTCTCTGGTGCAGCTCCTATGAAAAATGGGTGGCAGTACTAATGTGTGCTTAATGACCCATGGTGCAGAAATGACTACGATGCAGGAATTAAATTTACAATCAACTTCCTTTTTTTTTTTCTTTCTTTTTTTTTTTTTTAATCCCCTTGAAACCTTGAAACCAAAGTTCCTAATCAGAAAAGTCCATGTAAGTGCCTCTGTGCTCCCAGGCAGGGCAGGTGACTGCAGGCAGCTGCAGGATTAGAGCTGGGTGCTGTCACCGTGCCAGGCGTGACACGGGGCTGATTCGGTGGCAGGGTAAATTGATGACACAGTCTCAGGAGAGCTCACTAGTTGATGCCAGGCTTATTTTTGTAAGTGCAAACTAATGAAATTTAGAGTTTTATTAAAAAAAAAAAAAAAAAAAAAAAAAAAAAAAAAAAAAAAAAAGGAAGGAAAGAAAGAAGTGGAAGCTACAATTTATAAATGGAATTCATAATGGAGCAGAGTGCCAATTGCATTAAGGAAACGAGCAGCTCAGGCTCTTACCCAGAAGAGCCCCCAGGGTTTTTTTGGCAAGAGGCAGGGAGTCCCAGTTTGTCCCAGTGAAGCTCCTGGCTCCACACTGTCCGTCTGTCCTGGGCTCAAGCAGGGGGAAGCCACCATGAGGGGTTAGGGATGATGCTTGTCCTGGAGCAGGCATCGACCTCTACTACAGATCATTCATCCCTTTCCCACTCCCACACCACTCAGCTGGGGTGGACCTTGCTCTTCATATTCTGAATTTTAAAATGTAACAACTAAATTGTTTAAAAGGCAGTGAAAGGCACGGAAATGTAGTGAAAGGAATGGAAATGTAATCATAAACCCACAGCAGAGGCATCCCAGAAAATGAAGGTGAGTATCCAGGAGGAGATAAAAAGACATCTCCCAAAAGGAAGGGTGTGCAGTTTAGAGTAACCAGGAGGCTTTGTGGAGCTTTTTTTATTTTACACACTTTCTGCTCTCTTCTCCTGTGCTTCACCACCTCTCTACTCACAGCTTTAGCCCTAAATAATCTGATGAATTAAAGAAGGTGGAGGGGGCTATTTTCAAGAGTGGGAACAGGCACAGAGCCTGGCTATGGCCAAATCTACACAACTGCTGTGGTTTGGTTTTTTCCAACACAAACAGTTCTGATCCTATGGGTCTCTGGCTCTGTGATTCTGGGATTCTGTGTTATGGGGTCAACACAGCTTGTCCTGAGCTGGATTCATGCCAACACAACCTTGGAGCACACGCCAAAGGCAGAGGTTGAGGAGGTGAGAGGAAACCTTCAGATCTCCAGCCACATATGTAGTGCCCTAAGCAATATCTTCCTCTCTCCTGGCTTGGCATTCACAAAACCTCTGAAGATCCTCTGGGGACAAAAAGGCAAGTGAGATTCTACCCTAAATGTGATGTTTCAATGGAAGCCAAGTCAAAGCGCTTCTGTGGGGCTGGGGAAAGGTCACAGCAGCTTGAGCTGAACATGGGAAGCGGCTGCCAGAGGAAATGGTGATGTTGGAGGCTGTCAGCAGCAGACTCGTGACAGATTGTTCCTTGAGTCATCCTGCATGCACTGCCACGGTGACCCTGGAATCCGTGCTGGGACTGGCAGTGGCTGGGCTGAGGTTTTGCCTTCTACTGTGCCAGCTCTTTAGGCTGGTGACCTTTCTGGAAGGAGGGAACTTGGAGTGGATGAGCAGCGGCAGGGACTGGGGAGCGTGAAGAAGCGCAGAATTGTTTCAGCATCCATTCCTGGTTCATATCCCTTGCCCAAGTAAGAAATGAAGCTGTGGAGAAAAGGGCTAATGAACACACCTTCAGAAGTGAGGAGAAGAACATTAATTGGCTGTACAGCAGAGTTTGAGCATACGAAAAACTCGGAACGACTAATTTATGAGTACAGATTCTTTCTGGAGAGTATAACTTAAACTTGGGGAGAAAATCCATGTGCCTGGAATATTAAAATCAATAGTTTTAGCCTATTTAGTAAGAATTGAGTGGGCAAAGAAGGTGCAGGAGGGATAATAAATATCAGAAGTGACATTGCTACATTCCGAGCACCACTAGAAACTGAAGAGAAAGTGACCTCAAATACAAATAAAAACCAAAATAAAGCATTTTCCAGACCATCAAGTCTCACTAGAAAACAGGGATTACTCACTTCTTAGTCACACACCTGTAATACTTAAGAAAATTTCCCTGTGCTGTCCTGGAGAACTTCAACTCGAATGATGTGAGGTGGAGAGCTCACAGTGCTGGTTTGAGGATATTCTAAATGTCCTAGAAGAGTATTTCCTAACCAAAACAGGAGGATCCTCGACAGGATCATCCTGGCAATTGCAGGACTGTTCACAGCCCCCAAAACTGGCTACAGCTAGCCCAGAGGTGGCCCTGTTTGGATTGTACACGCTGGGCACAGGCAGAAAAGCCTGAGCTGACAGAGGGTCCCTGTGCTTTTCTGTGTTGTGAGCCAGGTCACCTGGAGGATTTTAAACAGAAAATGTGAGTGGTATTTGGCAACTTCTTGTTTAAAGAAGTTCTGGCTTCTAGGAAATCTAGTAAAATCTTAGAGTTGGGAAAGGGAAAGTTATTCTGGCTGAAAAATGAATCTCAAAAAAGAGTGAAAGTAGGTAAACTCCCAGAAAGAAGGAAGGGAAAATGAATAATAATGAACATAAACTAGCCCCAAGCAGAAGGCTGTCAGGTGAAACCTGTGGCTAGCAGAGCTGAGGGCAACAGGGATGTGCTCTTTAGACATAAGAGACTCAAAGTAGTTGTCTAGACAGAATAGCAGACATGAAAAAAAGAATACATAAAAGGCAGACACTAAATATTTAATTTCTCTATTTTGGGGGAAAAAAAAAGCTGAGTAAAACAGCCATGTAATATGATGATGTGGAATATCTTCTGCTCCAACTCAGGATGTTAAACAGCTGCTACTACAGCTAGAGGATTTTTTTTTTTTTTTTTATCAGCAGCTCCCAATATTCAGTTCCTGAAAGTTTTAAAATCTGTCCCAGGAGCGCCCCGGGCTGGCACGGAGTTTTCCAGAAGACCAAAGCAGTGTTGACTTTGAGCCAACAAATAAATGTCGATGAGGAGGATGACTTGCGTAATTATAAATCTGATTGTTTGATGTTGATTTGGTGGAAAAAAAAATAATGGAAGAGCTGATAAGGGACTTGATTAATAACAATTTAAGGAGAATAACTAATTACAATCAACATGAGTTAATGGAAAATAGATCTTATTAAATGAAATTGATATAATTTTTCAAGAATGTGATTATAGATTTGATTGATTTAGTACATTTCATCAACACTGTTACGTTTGACTTCAGCGAGGCATTTAACTTAATGTTGTCTCATTTATTAGGGAGCTAAAACAATGTAAAATCAACACGGCCCGTGCTAAACGGATGAGAACCCTGGTGATAGGTTTAGACATACCCGAGGAGCATCCCAAGCAGCTGCCTCTCTGTTCAGCACTTTCAGCAAACGGTAGAAAATCAAAACTCATTACTCAAAACTCAAGTCAGAGTTTGCTGAGGAGATTTGGAGGTGGCTGGAATGTGGATGGGTCTCTACCTCAGCCCTGCACTGTTCCTGGACCAGAGGGAAGTGAACCCCGGTTGGTTTAACACAAATCCACCCTCCCAGGAACTGGGATTTCACCGCAGGGAGGAGGGATCCTCAGCGCTGGAAACCCGAGAAAGCAGTGGAGTGAAATATCTCTGGTGTAACACCTAATGGGACACTGCAGCTATTTCTGGTGCCTGCAGCTCCAGAAGGATGGTGATGAACGGGAGAGGGCACACGGGAATGACTGAAGCGTCACAAAACATGCCTTACAGTGACAGACTCAAGGACCCCAATGTGCTTAGCTTAACAAAGGGAAGGTTAAGAGATGGCTTAATGACAATCCAGATGTATTCAGACGGGGTACAGGGATGCAGAAAGGGAGAGCCCTTCAATCTAACAGACAGAGTGATAAAAAGAGCTGGTGATTGGAAGCTGACGCTGTTAAATTCCATCTGGGAAGGGTGTGCTTTATGTTTGGGAGAAATAACACCAGAACAGCTTCCCAACAGATGGTTTCATCATCATTGGCCATTTCAAACTCATGCTGGTTTTTTTTTTTCTTTTGGTTTTTTTCAAGCCATAATCTGGATCCACCAAAGATCACTGTGAATCAACACACAGACACCCACACTGCATGAATGGGATGGGGTTTTTTGGGGGCGTTTAATCTTCCTAATAATGAATATTTAAGCCATCATCCTCAAGCGCTGAGTGGAACCATTCCCTTTTCCCAGAGTTATTGGTCTGGCCTTGGTGGGCACTCACGCAGACACCTCAGTGCTATTGGTACTTCATCTTTGCCAGCAGAGAGGTTGAAAAAGTCCTCTAAAACCCCATAAAACAAGCCCAGCCTACATCCCCCTGCCATAAGAAAAACCCAGAATGCAGTCCAAAGAGAGCAGCTCAAAGCTCACAGTACATGAAGAACGTGCATTCCAGTGGTTCAGTAAAATCCTGCTGATCCCCATCTGCTGCAGTAGCTTGATGGACTTTCCAGGGAAATGACACATCCACGCTCCTTAAGAGTTGCCAAAACTGTGAGTGGAAAGGGTAAAGTTTCATAACAGACCCATCTACACCCAGGGAAACACAGAATGAGAGAGTGCTGCAGTCTTGGGTGCTTTCTGCAGGAGTTCCATCACGTCTCTGCTCTCTGATTTGGAAGCTGCTGAAATTTCTCCTTCCATGGAAATTATTCAGCAGAATTCCCAGCTACAGTCCTCTCAGTCAGGAAACTCCAGGAGCCATGCATGGACTTCTGCTGGGTCTGCAAGAGGCAGCTGATGTCTTGCTGTGTGTCCAGATGTACTTGGGGACCAAACAGGTATAAATATATATATACATACATAATTTTTCTTCCTTTGGGTACTTGGCCATTATTTCTGTGTTTTAAGCTCAGAAAACAGAGTCACAAAAGAAGCTTTTCTGCCAAAGCAATACTGTGATTGGTAGAAGTGATTAGATAAGAACTGATACCCAAAAGCTGGACAACTAAAGTTGTTTCATAATTGATTTTTATATATGGGACTTTATCTTCTGGTGAGGTCTTTACCTTTAAAAGCAGGTCTGTACCTTATAGAAAGGATAGAAAAGAGAGGTCATTTGTTATCTTATCTTGTAGTGAGATCAGCAAAGAAAGACTTTTAAGGCCCTCCACAGCTTATTCATGATATCAGTGTGGTTCTTCAATTGCAGAATCAATCCAGGTGTAAATTGGGATGCTGGGACTTTGTCTCTTCCCTTCTGCCCACACCAAGGAGCATCTGGGACCATGCCCGTGGGCCCTGAGTTGTGCTGGATTTACCTCTGGTGTGATCCAAGGCATTGCTGCTGTCCCCACTGCCTGCCACCTCTCTGCTGCTGTCACCACATCTGATAATCCAGATTATCAGTGAGTGGTGAGGAGGCAGCACTGCAGGATGTTGCCTAGCCCCCCTCCCCACACATACACACCTTTGTGCCTCCTGCTCAGGGCAGAGGCCATCACCCAGAAACTTCTTCAGTAGTTTCAATTCAGTCTGCCAAAGCCCTTTGCTCCTAATGCCATTTAATCCAGTTCCTTGTTAGCCAGCCAATAAGATTTTCACTGATATCAGATTTTGGCCCAAGAACAGTGCAGATCCTTTTGAACTGAACATCTTAAGCACAACACTTATATTTTGTCAGGAAAAAGCCTGAACCAGCAGAAACTCTTTTAAAGCCAGGGCAGCATCATTACCATAGAGGCAAACACTAATTTAATGTGGTTCACAGTAACAACACACCATTTATTTAAATACTTCAACATTTAATTTATTCAGCATTTTATATTGAAGAGTATTTTCATTAGGATTCCTCTGCAAAACCGAAGAAGGCATTAAATCATTTAATATACTGACAACTCGCTTAATTTATTTAAGCACAGGAGTCTAATTCAAAAAAAGCCAGACCTTATACAGAGCCCTGTCTTTACAGCCCTGGCATACAAGGGCCTATTAATTTCAGGGTACTGTGTTACATGAATTTATTTTGAGATCCCAGGACGTGTTCTCCTGTGGTCAGCAGCCTGCTGTGGGGCTGCACCTGCCAGAGCTGCCTTTAGGAATTCCTCCCAGTGCTGCTCCATGCCTTCTGCTAATGCTGGTGAGCATCCAGCCCTTTGCATTTGTCACCTGGCTGGATTTGGTCCCTGATGTGCCACAGAGTGACCAGCACAGCTGGAGCAGCAGAGGTCAGCAGGGAAACAGAGGCAAAGCAGCAAGCACTGGGGTCATGAGTGATGCCTTCAGTTTAACTCCCATTAAATGGCATTCAGAGCACTTGGTAAAGTCTGGGGGATGCACTGAGATGTACCCCTGACTCAGCTGATACTGAATTAAGCAGAGACACTCAGTTCTGTAGTGAGGCCCCTCCAGCCCTGCCCTGAAGGTGCTGAGCAGCCTCAGGACTGGCCACAGTTGTCACATCAAAGCTCTCACACCCTGTCTGAAGCAAATCCTCCACTTGGTATTCTGGGTGCTCAGCTCCTTGGGCAATCCAGCCCTTGTGGCTTATTACTGATGTCCCCAGATCTCCCATAACAAATGGCAGAGAAGAAAATTGTCACCTGTGACAAAGCTCTGGGTGATATTGGGGTCCCCAGTGGCTCCTGGTTTGGCTGCTTTCCGAGATTGGTGCTGAAGCAGAACCTGGGAAACAATAGCACATTTTCAATAGGATGCACAGGGCGACATTAATAAACATTAGGGGGCTTGATATGATCAGGCAAAAGCAGCACAACGAAATGAGGTACCAAAAGCAGGCTGGAGAGGAGGGGAAGGCACCTGAACAGGGTGTTTAATGACTCGCCCCGCTGCGAAATGCAGCAGAGGGCAAGGCTGGGAGAGAAAACCTTTTAATAAATTCAACCAGTGTGCACCCTTTGAAGGCTTAGCTCCCTGTTCCCCAGTGGTGTTTGACCCACCTGAAGATATGGATCATACAGAAAATAATAACCAGTAAGTAATAATAATAATAGTAATAATAGGAAGAGCAGGACCTTCATCTCCAATTCATATTTATAATCCAGCAAATATCTCACCTTAAGCCACAAGATTTATGGGTTTGCATCTATAATTAGTATCCTTCCTCAAGCAGGAAAGGGTATGTTTTCCTACAAATAAATCTGGTGCTGTAGACCTGGATTTTGAAGACTAATATTTAAATCCCCAGCAAGACACAGTTATTGATTGTATAGATGCATACAACAAAGACACACCATGCACATTTATAGAGATAATATTGTACAGCTATTTTGAAAAGAAATTAAGTTTCTCTTTTAAACACAATAGATGAAGCTTAATCAGGAAAAAAAAGGAGGAAGATGGGGAGGCTGACCTGCTCCAAACTGTCCCAATTTCCCAAAGATTTCATTTGCATCAGACCCTTGCTAAAAGCAGGGCTGTTCCTGGGCGCCGAGACACATAAAGGGCTTTGAGACAAAGGTAATCGATTTGGTTTTAGTGTTATGAGGAAAATAAACAGTTAGGCTGATATAACAGTAAAAGGGTCAAACAGGGTCGGGACTAATGAAGTGACTTACAGCAGGTTGGAATTAAAACACCCTTCCTTTTCTCCATCCTCCTCTCCAGGAGTGATCCCTGTGAATGCCCAAAATCACACCTGGGGGTGACAGCAAAGCACCAGCTAAGGGTCTTTTGGGGCTGGGCACTGGACTTGCTTTGGCTGAAGGTTTTTATGACCAGCAGCACCTGCTGAGCTTTGGAAAACTCCAGCCAAGGCAAGCCCTGCTCTTCAGCTCCACATCCTAAGGCATATAACACTACCATTTAATGGGGATTTTAGTTAGTTGTGTTTAAATATTATTCATCAAAAATTTGTAAAAAGCCTTTATCACTCAGTCATTTAAGGAACTCATCAGTGACTGCATCTGAGAGCCTCATTCAAACCTCATGGGGAAAGAGCTTCTCTTCAGATTATGGGCTCCCAGAAGGGAGATTATACCCAGGGGAAGGAGAAGAAGAAGGAAGGAGGTGGCAGTAACACTTGTGTGGTGCCACAAAGGGGTGCTGAGCCCCCAGGCAGGATGGCTGCACCCTGCTTTGGGAAGTCAACTCCATCACCCATGGATTGGAGATTGTCCTTCCCCCAAATGTCACCTTCAAATGTCACAAACCCTCTGTGTAAAAGGGGAAGAGAAAAAGCAAACGAAACCTTCTGGTGAGCACTGTGCTGCTCCAAAACCTAGAGACCATGGAAAAGCTTTCCCTACAGACATGCTGTCCAAAAATGCCCTCATGGTTTTTATCTCTGTGAAGAACATGGGCTGTGTGTGCCCAGACTCTGCTCTTCTCTGCAGCTCTGAAAGGGGAAGAAATTCATGACTATTGCTCTTCAAGGCCAAATACTAGTAGCACAGGGGCTCAGGAAGCTGCAACCAATGTGGGGTACTCAGCCAAGGCAGAGCTTTACTGCAACTTGGTTTTCATGATTTAGCATTCCTGCTGTAAATAATTGATACTAATGTAAGTGAGATAAGAGACAGACTGTCTGTGGGCTGGGAGGAAGTGGATCCTGGTGACATCCACCTGGAAATGTGCTTGCGGATTTGTCTGAAATAAAAACGTTGAAAAGGCAAACACGATGTCCAAGAGGTGGGGAGGGAGCAGGGATGGGAAAGATAATCAGTGATCAGCTCCAAGCACTCCCATCTCTCTAAGAAAAAGCTACCACTAATAATTTCCTTAATAAGAGAATTCCTGCACTAGCTAGCACTTCCTCTCTCCCTGAACATGGCTCTCACACTAGTCCATAAGCTTTGTTCCTGCACTGCCAGAGAGCTGGGTGGGTGTTAGCACAATTTAAGGAATTAAAATGTCATTAAGGGGGTGCGTGGAGCACACCCTTCCTTGTTGGACACCATGCCAGCAGGAAAATGCCAGTGAGCTCAGCATATCTGATGCCTTTGGCTTAGGTTATCTACAACCAGCTGAGTACCAGGAAGGAGCTCTCCTGAATCTCAGGCTTTGAAACTGGAGAAGGCAAAATTATATCTCTGGTCCTGCGAGGGCGGCCGTGAGACGGGCGATGGAGACAATCCTGCTGGGTGGAGAAGGGGAGATTTCCCTGCTGGGAACCTTGGAATCCAGCACATGGCCGGCACCATTACACCATATCCATTTCTAAACCCTGATTTGGAGGCTGCTATTGGCATTTCACATCCTCTGAGGAGTCTGTGCCCGGCGGCAAACCGACATTCACTTCCCCCCGCGTGACATAATGCCTGTTTTCATCCTGTCTAGTGGATATAAAAAAAGATAATGTCAGCTGGAAAAAAAAATGACATCACTACTGAGCCACTTTGCAGCTCTCTGCTTCTCTCTGTCTTGTGTGCCCATCTTCACATCCCACCTGTGTTGCCTGTTGCTCACCAGCCCAAGGACCTCCCTGTAGCCACTGCACAAGGTACGTGTGCCTGATGGTTTTAACTTGCTGGAGGGTTCAAGTGCCAAAGTGAAAGGAATTTGCAGTGGCAATGCCTTCATTTAAAACTTCATTTAAACATAGGGAAGGTACTTCTTGTCCTCTGTCTCCCATGCCAACAGAAGGCAGCTTGTTGTACTCCTCTCCTGAAGGCCGTGCCTTTACACATCACTCTGGTAAGCACATATTCAGGGCTCTAAATTTGTTTTCAAATACACTTCTTAACCTAGAGATTTCATGCAGAAAGGCAGAGGAAAAAAAGCTGCTTTGGAAATGTTAGGAAGGAGCAGCATTGACTCATCAGTGATATGAATGGGGAAAGCCAGAGGGACCTTCTCATCTCTAATGTGATTTTATGATTCAGTGAATAATGCATATTAGCATAATACTAACTTAAAAAATCCATACTCATCATAGAATCACAGCTATCAACATTATCCCATTATTAATTATTAACATTTACACTATCAATCAGCCCCTGGCTGACTGATAGCTTAAAATCTTGCATAAAGATTGTTACAACAATAGCCACAGTACATCACGTAATGTGCTTCACAGTCGGGTTGTCATATCCTCTTCTATAAAGCTTTTTACTAATGCACTTTACAACATATCTTACAGTACATGGATGAAGAATGTGGCTGCACCCAGTAATAATTCCATTAATTATGAATAAAGCATTTACAAATGACATCCTTATTTAAAATTAGTGATGAACACATTTTGGTTTAATGCAGATGCACTGTGTAATTTGTAATTGGATAAAAAGCAATGTTGGCAGCATGGGGTAGGGAAAAAGGGCCAACATCTGATGATCTTTGCATCAGCAAGGAAAGGAGGAAAAAAACAGTGGGCAAAATGATTGACAAACAACAAAACATTGGCATAAAGCTGACCAAACTCCAAGGTGATGGTTGAAAGCAATGATTAAAGGTGTTCTGCAGAGCTGAAAGGGAAAAATCCTTACCCACTGACCTTGCACTACAGTTGTGTTAATAAAACTCACTCCGGTATTAATAAAGTCTATATTTTCACTGCTTTCTCTCATTTCAGTGTTTTCAGCTGGCTGGCAGCTCACCAAGACTCGTTAGCCACATACATTTTGCTTTTGCAGTACCTTGGTACCGCTTTGTCCTGTAGGCTCTCGGAGATGGCAGAATATTTATTACATACAATATTTCACTGAGGCTACTTACGTCAAGAGGCTATAAATACATTACTCTTCCTAGTTTACTTAAGGGATAAAAAGTGAGTAGCTAAGTTTACAGAGCAGGCCCAGGCTCTATTAATGTGTGGTCTGTTCATTTTCATATAGATCTCAATTGTTTGAAATTATTTTCCAGATTAATCCTGTGAGTGATTATTGCCTTGCTGATCATTTCTGAGCACTGCTGGTCTACTCGTGCAGTGGTCATAGTTAGGTTACTACATGTATTATGGAAGAAAAGTTAATTTAAACTCATCAAGCCTTTTAGTAATAAAGCTCTGAATATTTATGTGGTCACAGTTTTCTACTGAGATCCTTGTGCCAAGAACTTCTTATGCTGAAATTCAATTATTTCAATACACCCCAATCAGGGACACAAAAATCCCAGCGGCTCACTCCTGGTCACACTGGTATGGGAACAAGAGCTTTGGTGATCAGGAGAAAGTCAGAAAACTTCTTTTAATGACTTTTCTCCTGAATTTTTCCAGTGTTTACAGCAGTCTGGACCAACAAGATGCCTGGATAATGCACAGGCCATGGTGTTGTGTCTGTTAGCACAGAGCCAGAGCTGTGCACTGTGCTGGGTGCTGAGGGAGGTGCGGGGTTCTGCAGAGAGTCAGAGAAAGTAGAGCTGGATCCATCACATAAAGTTAAGGGAAAAAATTGCCTCGGGAGGGACCAAGTTTTGGGTTCAGGCAGATCTTTTTGCACATTTTCCAAGGAGGTGAGATTGCAAGCTGGAGCTAAGCCAGTCAGGAATTCTGTCTGAATTATTTTCACATTCTCTTTTAATGTCCCATCCATGGATGATATCTGGTGCAAAGCATGACACCTGACATGGCCCTTTCCCCATATTTTCAAGTTAATAAACATAGTAAAAAGTAATATACAGTGTTTATTGCCAGCACTGTCAAGGAGGACACTGTGCATTCCCCCTCTCCTCCCAAACCCAGGCAGTGTAGGAGAGGCTGCTGTAATTACAGGTCTCTTTGTGCAAGACTGCTTTGAAATTCCCAATATTTCTCCAAACCACCAGCAAGTTGGTTTTCAGAGCTGCCTGACAGAGAATTTATTTATTAAGGTCTTGGCTGTTTGCAGCAGTGGCTGGGCAGCAGCAGTTCTGCAGAGTTATCAAAAATCTATTTCCTTGCAGAGTCACAAGTAAAGTATCAAACCCCCTTTGAAAAGCCAAGTGCAACATTTACATTTTAATCTCCCCAAACACTTTCCTTTCTGACAAACTGGGTTTTTTGGTCTGTGTGTTATGGAGAGGAAAGGCAGTGGGGCTGCAGGAGGAAGGTTTATAGCCCTGGGAGGAAGCGTGGGCTGCTTTGAGCGTGTGACACCGCTGGAGTGGCACGGTGACCTCCCTGTGCACAGGGACTGCAAGGACTGTCACCCTGCAGCACTGCTGGGGCCAGGTGAAAAAGAAAAGCTGCCTGGCCCCAAAATCCAGCAGTGCAAGGTTATCAAACACTGAGCAATCACATGTACACGTGTAACAAAGGAGGGGCACCAGCCCTGTGCTGTGCTGGGCACAAACAGCCCTCGTGGAGGGGTCAGCGTGGGCTCACATGGGGCTGGCCGTGGCCACTTGCAGCCACTTATCTCTAGAGGCAAACAGCCCTTATTTTACTGTTTATTCACCCCTCTGCCTACAGGTTAATTGGGATGAAGTGGAGGGGCTGGCTGGACCCAAGCTCTACAGTTTGCAGTCTGGCAACAAAGGCAACCCTGTCTTTCCCTTGTTATCAGCGGGGCCGAGGTCCTGCGCTGCCTCTGTGGAGCCGCTGCAGCAAACCATGAATTATGGATGGAATGAAAACTCCCAGCCCGGTGCACAGAGGGAATATGCAAAGTGTAGAGAGATCACATCCGTGTGTGAGCCTCGCTTTGTGCCACCTCCACATGCATGAGGCCCAAAACACTCTGCTCTGCCTCGGCCCACAGGGCTC
This sequence comes from Prinia subflava, assembly GCF_021018805.1. Lineage (NCBI taxonomy): Eukaryota > Metazoa > Chordata > Aves > Passeriformes > Cisticolidae > Prinia > Prinia subflava. The sequence continues at coordinate 27,217,700 of NC_086254.1, forward strand.
AGGATTCCCCCCTCCCGAGGGATGTGGGTCGTGAAATGATATTTATTAATCTGAAAAGCACATCCTCGTGCTTCATGGGATCTTCTGGGAGCTGCTGAGGGTGCTGTGTGGATGAGCAGGGTGGAGCTCACACTCAGGGGTGCAGGCGTCAGGCAGGACGGGTGTCTGGGACGGGCTCGCCCTGGGGAAATCTGGCAGATCCCTGCTCCAGGGCTGTTCCTGAGCACACCAACACACATCTGCATGTTATAAATGCCAATCCAAAAGTCCAATTGAAAATACGATTTGGTTTATTGAAAAATCAAATTACAGAATTTCGGTAAAAACCCCCAGAGGAGTTAAGTTGGCGATGACCTGGGAAATCGTCAAAGGGTGAACAGGGACGCAGTATCTGGCACACTGCCACCCCTCAAAGTTCACAAATTTGCCTCGTTTGGGGCTCAGGTTTTATACACCTTATTTTGCCCCTGGCACAAGATTTCCCCACAGCCTCTTTGTTCCTGGGACCGGTTATTTGAATTCATAGTCATCCTTGGTTGGTTGAAAAAATTTCAGAAAAGATTTCAAAAAAGATTTCACCTTGGTAGTGCAAGGTGCCAATTTCGGGCTTCCCGTGGGTAAATGGAAACCAAGGTTTGTGAATGGAAAGGCTTTCATTTCCAGAGATCCCAGCCATGATGGTGCTCTGATGGCTCTGCTGTCCACTCGAGGAAGGACTGATTGCATATCTTAATGTGTCCTCCTTTCTGATGCCAAATAAGGAGCCCGGATTTCCCGACAATTCTTTGTCTTTTCCTAAATGGTCAATCTGGGGTGGTACCTGCCTCAGGATTAGTAAATTCCAAGGCTGGCTGGAACTATGGTTACATTTTCATATAACATATTTACAAGTGGTTACTTATGATTTTTAACACACCATAACCCATAAGAACACGAATTAACATTCCATGTTTTTTACCTGCAGGTGAGGCCATGCAGGGCTCCCAGCCAGGCTGGCTGTGAGAGCTGAGCCAGGCACAGCCTCTCCACATGCAGAGGAGCCCTGCAGAGCCCACAGCTCCCACCAGGGCTCCCTTTCCTGGAAGCAAAGTGTCGGGAAAGTGCTTGACAGGCTCTGACTTCAAGACTCTTTCAGTCTCTCTACTCCTAACCTCTCCTTCAGAGAGAAGATGCCTTTCAGGAGGCATTTATAAAATGTCTTTTAATTTTTAAATGCTTAATTCCTCCCTTGCAAATCCAGCTCTCTGCTTTTGTGCACCATCTAATAATGCGCTTCCACACAGCCATTTCTGAGTGTGCAATATCAACATCTGTGCTAAAACCAAGCAGAAATTTTTCCCTGAAGCAAAATTTTGCTGTGTATTATTGTTATTTTTTTTTCCTATTTAATGGTTTGCTTGTCATGGGGCCTCTTCAGCCTCTTATTTTCAGGAAATGAAGATTCTCTGCCTCTCGCTCCTTGTCAAAGACACCCTGGCAGACAAGAGCTTCATCACCCTTGTCCCACCTCCTAAAGGCATTTCACTTAGTGCTCACTAAAACTGTGCTGCAGTAAAGCATCTCACTGGACTGGGTGCCTGATATGCAGCAGGTCAGCAGAATTAATTTATTGGTGTTTGTACAGCCTTTTGAACTTCTTCTGTTACATAGGTGTCAATAATGATAATAAAAATAAAAATATTATTTTATTATTATTTTAATTGTTCTGACTTTCTGTCATAGCCAATGATGAACATTCCCCCGGGCAGGTATTTAAGCTATCCAGTGGGAGATGCTTTGTTCTTAATTTTGATTATTTGAAGAAGTCCTTTAGCACATCAAACAATCTCCCTAGGCAAGGATTTATAGGAAGGTCTTGAGAGCTGTCAGAGTAATGTTTTTCCAGCAGTGAAAACTCAACCTCCTCTTTGATTTTCATTTCTGTTTTGTCCTGGGTGTAGCTACAGCGAGTGTTTGGTCACAGCCATCAGGATGGAGGAGATGTGTTGTCAGTTGTTTTATTTTTGATCCCATTTGAATGTGTCAGTCAACTGCCTCAAATCAAAGAAAGTGAAAAAGGGCCTTTAACAGTTGTGATTGAAAACTTCAGACTTACCTTTTTTTTTTTCTTATTTTTGTAGACACTAAATAAATGGTTGGTGGGTTCTTCTGACTCATAACATTTCTAAATATATCAAAAAGGCTCTTTGCCAAGCTGCTGGAAAAGATGGTGCCTATTCCTATTGAATGCTTTCTCCCTTTCAGATTACTTTTACATTTAATAATTTCAAACCATAAGGAAAAAAATCAGGGACTCTTAACTAGGCTGGATAAGGCTGTGATTAATGAAAGTGTAATGCAAGCTACTGTACAGCCATTAGAAACCAGTTAGCTAATTAGTGTAATCACAGAGGTGGAAATAATTAAGAGACCATAAAATAGAGGTAACCTAATAACAACATTTTCCTCTGACCCAGAACTGGTGAGAAAAGGATGGTTTGTTAGGTTAGGAGCAGAGAGGAGTGAAGATGGAATGTTCTATGAGTAATCACTGTCAGGGAGGTCTCAGAGCACAGATAAGTAGAACAGAGCAGATTTTACACTAACATAATCCAGACTGCAGCAGAATCCCCTGTCAATGGTGCTTCACACCTCTGCATCCCTCTCCCATCTTATGCACTGCCACAATTCAGTGACAGACAATCAAGACAGGGTGAGGCAGGAGGTGGCTGCCCTGCTCTTTCTTACTTTGTTCCCTTTCTTCTTTCCCAGGCTGTTACCAAATATAATAATAAAACTAACTTCACCTTGCAGTGCCTGAGTCAACCAAGTTTGGTTTCAGAAAAAGGAGAAATGAGTAACCTAAGGTGTTTAAGAAGAAAATCCTGATAGAGGTTTCCCTATATTTGTAGAGTTCCTTGTGTATTTATGTATGTTATTCTCTATAGTTTCACAGGACTCTACAGCTGGTTGAAACATCTCAGGCTAAGAGGGAAGAGTCTTTCTGGGCAGAGGAAGATGATGCAGTGATTGATGAGGGCAGCAGTCACTTCTAGTGCTGCTTCCAGGAGAAGGGTGCCAAGCAGATGTGTCACCCCTTCAACCCTCACCTGCCGCCTTTGCACCAGGCTGGTGCAGCTCTTGGGGAGGGACCAACACACTGGATCCTGAACAACCCCCAGATGTGCCCCAGTGCTCCCCTTGCAGGAGTGTCCAGGTCAACGAGAGATGTGGGACAGTGTGATGGGCTGGATCTCACCCTTGGGGGTTAAACGTGACCTACCCCTGGCTGCTGGATGAAACAGCTGCGTGTAACAGGCAATAAAAATTCCTAACCTGTAATTTTCCAGCTGGAATGGGTCACCACTATGACCATCTCCATTGGTTCTTAGCATTGCTGCCACGGTCTGTGTGTGTTCGTTTGACCTGGCTCTAACGAGCAGAGAAGAGGAGCTGCAGACACACAATCAAGGCTCAGCCGCCAGGGCTGATGAGTCTGCCGAGACTGCTAAGTGGGTCTTCATTAGCTATTCACATGCGAAGGGCAACCCTTATTTGTTCTTCTTTCCTAGGTGAATCTATTTTTGAATATCTTTTGTAGTGATCCTGTCGGAGGAGGGAGATTGGATGGAGGGCAGCACTACTGCCGGTTAACCGGATTATTGTCCTGGAAAAACAGGCTGTGACACCGAGCTGGCAGCAGGCTGCAAAGAAGAAACAATGTGATGCCATTTAGAGAAGGAAGGAATCATTTTCCCCAGTGACATCTCTGGTGGGAGGCAGAACTTTATCTTCTCTTTGCAGCTCAAATGAAGCATCACAGCAGTAGCATTAACTGTGTTTCCACATTTCCAGCTTGTCTTTTCATTAACTTTTTTTTCTTTGTGCTGTAGCAGGGAACACGCTTTCCAGGGAGGGTTTGTGGCCGAGTCACTGGAGCTGCAAGCCCAGGATGTCCCAGGTGGGTCCCCACGCTGTGGCATTTGTGGTGTTGCTGCAGCTAAATGGATGAGCCTGGTGGTCTGCAGAGAAGAAGGGAAACCTGATTTATGTCTACCAGTCTGCTGGAGAGGGGATTTTGGAGCAGCAGGTCACGGTGAGCCTTGCTCCAGGTGTGTTTTCATCCCCCCATCTCAGACATGTTTCACGTCCTGGGACATCCTGGAGGATGCAGACGGGGCAGTGCCTGACCTCCGGCAGCACCAGCGGCTTCATGTTTTATATCAACACCCCCCTTTTCCACGCTGGGCACTTAAACTCTCTCCTGGAAGCTTTTCCTCGGGCGGGGCTGGGCCGGTGGGGTGCGGATCCTCCCTCCCTCACCTGCCTGTGGCGAAGGCTGCCCTCTCCCGACGCCGGGATCCAGGGATGCGGTGGCTGAGCCGGGCCAGCATCCCCTGCCAGGCGCACCCTGCACAGCCCAGCACGGCCTCGGGCACCCCCCGAGGTGCCCCGGCCCCAGCACCGCCTGCTCTGATGCTGGATGCGACCTGCACCCCCCTCTGGCATCATGGGGATGCTGCTTGAGGAGCCTCCTGATGATTTTCACCTCCTGCTGATTTCCTTTTTACCTGATCGATCCCTTCCAAACCTGCCCAGTACCTTTTCCCTTTTTGTTTCGTTTTTAGAATCTGGCAGTGTAGATGTGAATCCCGTTCTCCTCTGAGTTATCTTTTCCCAGCTGAGTCTGTTTGTGCTGCAGACTGTGTGGGTGACACCTTCGGGAAAGCCACGTTTAGCAGCACATTGCTCCAGGAAAGTGGTTTTTATATGAACAGAGATGTGAGACAAACTCTTGCACCTCTGGGGTTGGCAAACAGCTGATCCATGAGAAATGACTTTTTTTTTTCCCCTTGTGGTTTTGACCTTATTTGCTGAAAGTGAAACATCATCCAGCCTTCCAGGAAATACCACAAATCTTCTATCTGACATGAGAACATAAATCTTCTGTAAGAGACCTGCATCTAAGGTCTCGGGAACCGAGCTGTGGATGCTGGAGTTGGAATCTCAGCCTCCTGAATCCAGGGCTGCTGAACCTGGGGAAAAACATCCCCATGGGGTTGGCCCTTACTGAGAAGTTATTGGTTCTGCACCAGTTCCTTGTGGGAAAAGTGGGAAAGATTTGTCTGAATCACCTTGAGCCTCTTAAATTTTTGTGGGAGACACGAAACCCTTTCCCTCCAGCTCTGTGTGTCTGGCTGAAATAAAACAGCTTTACAGCCCAGAGTAACCCCCCTTTCCATGCTTCAGCCTCTCCTAATCACCTCCTGGGACAGGCTGCTGCACTGCAGAGGTTCTGGGCTCAGCAGGGCAGCCCAGCTCACACCTCCAAGAACACATTTCATGAGAGGATGCCTGCAGGTCCCTGACTTTGTGGTTTGTGCCCCCATCCTGCTTTTTGGGGGACCACAGAGACCTTTCTGAGAAGGGAGGAGCAGCTGTGGGGCTCCCACGTGGTTATTTGACGATAAGAGGTTATTTGTGTGAAGACGTGGCTGCAATTTTTTGCACCTCTCACCCTCCATGAATGGTTTAGGAGGTTCTTTTGCTCAAGACGTTTGTACTTATACTTTTGCTCCCTCTGGGCTGTATCCCTCAGGGTGCAAACCTCTTTGCTTCATGGCTCTTTCCCAGAGTAGGGGCACCTCAAACCCTGCTGGTCCCTCTGCAGAGGACTCAGAGCCACCTCTGCACTTTGTCCCTCTGGATCACTCTGGTGACATTCCCAGCTCTCAGCCTGCTGGGGATTATGGCTTTAACTGAGCCCACAATGATCCCCCTCCAAAAGCTCCAGAAATCAAAAGTTTATTTCTTTTCCTGCCTGGATCACTTTTCCTTGTTTTACCACTAGATGGGAGAGTGAGACTGGGCTAACTCAGCTGCTCCCCTCCTTATCCCGGTAGGAATTCCGAGGGGAGAAGAGAACGGAGAGATACCCGAAGGACATCCTGCAAATCCTCCCGCCTCAGGAAGGGATCGGGTAACTCCCAAAATATCTAGTTATTGCTTAACCCCAAAAATGCACGATTAAGGGGCACTAAGGCTTGCCTGGTGCTTTCCCAAAACAGCAACCCTGTGGATCCCACTCTGCCCTCATGGAAGGGGGATTCACTTCTTATTTTTCCTCAAATCCACCTGTCCTAGAGCAGAGGGAGACAGGGGAAGCACTTGCAATTCACTCCTCTCATCCATATCCCAAATCCTGCCTCCCAGGAATCCAGGTGACCCCAAAAATTATTTGGAGAGGTTAAAAAGTCATAGAATCACAGAATGGTTGGGGCTGAAAGTGACTTTTGGAGATGATCTAGTCCCACACCCAACAGGTAAATATAAATAAAGCAGCATTTTCTTCTCCTTTCCTTCTACAGGATTTTCTTTCTCCTACAGGATTCTTGTGTAAGGATCCTCCCAGTGATACCATTTTCCTGCAGAAAATAAAACAGGGCTGTTGCAATGATTGCATGTGTAGGAGGAGAAGTCATGCCTTGGTCTGACACCACTCACTTTGGGAGCTGCTGTGGGTGAGGGAGGGGACAGCCCCTGGTTCATTAATGTTTTAGTAAATTTACTTCAATTGCAGCACTTCCCAGCTCCTGAGACTTCCCAAGGTTTTGCTGAGACTGAGTTTATTTGGGAATTATATAGCTGCAGAAGCAGTTTCTCAACCCAATCAGATTGTCCAGTTGGAATATTTTTATTACTGTTAGGTTTGGGGCTTTAAAAAGGAACATCTTGCTTCCTGGGATTTCACAGATTTTGCAAGAAACCTCACAGCAGACAAATTTTCCGACTGCCTGTGTGACTACACCAGAAGATGTAATCCCTATAAAGCGGAAATTATCTTTTTGGAGGGTTTTGCCCTCTGCCCAACCTTCTTAATTTGTAAGTTCTTTAGAGAAGTGACTCGTCTTACTTGTTTAATGCCTGGCATAGTTGGGCAATGAGATGAAATAATTCTAATAACTTTCCTAACTGCAGTACCCTTGTTGCCACCTGGCTTTGCCACCACAGGAAATGTCTGACATCCTGCTAGACAGAAGTAATAGCCTCTTTAGAAGACAAAACTGGGTTTTTTTGTGGGATTTATCCACTCTTACTTTCCATAAGCAACAGCCACCCCACCCTGGATGTGCAACGAGGCCACTGAGTCACCATGAAGGCGTGACCAGCTCATTCACCTCCCAGGGGAAGACCAAAAAATCCCCTCCAGAGAAGAGAAGAGACATCTTCCTTCAGTTCTTAAATAGAGGTGAGAAGAAAAAGAAATAAACCAACTTGGATTTTTATAATCAGCCAGAACTAGAGTGATCAAGGCCTTATATGAGATAGTGATAAAATTAGCCTGGTGATTTGCTCTCCATGTTTACAGGGGTAATATTTTTCCAAAGTTCAAAGTCTTTCTCTGCAGGAAGCATGTGATGTGCTTTGCAGTCACACCATATTTTGGTGCTATGAACAATTAAAAAAATCCATTTCTGGAGCGATATTTTCTATGTTTATAATCTCTGACCTAATTGCAGGACTGGAAAATCAATAGCTATCTGGAAATCTTTCCAATAAGGCCAACTGAGCATGCTACAGATCATGCTGGAATATATTCTTCCCAAACACATGCTGCTCCTGACCATCTCCCAGATGCCACGGGCAGATGATATCACTGTCAATAAACCTCTGTACCCCACAGCACTGCAGTGGCAGCATTCACCAAAATCTGCAGGGGGCATGGGGCTAAGAAAATTGCTGAGAGCTGGAGCAATGCCTGTGCCAGAATTTTAAGCCAATGACAAAAAAAAAATGTTCAAAGACTGAGTTAGTTGAACAGGAACCTAAAAACCGAGTGTGAAATAAAGTAATTATAAGTCCATGCCTTAGTTATAACGTTGTTTTTTCATCAGGCTTTATTAAAATAAAAAGTAGAACCTTTGGTGCCTGAAAATAACCTCCTTCTCTTGTTTCTTAGCAAGAGAGAAGCAGAGTTAAATGGGCAGTTTGATGGTGATTACACTTCAGGAACACACATAAAGAGGAAGGGAGTTGCTCTGATGAACAGATCTCCTCTTGCTGTACAAACACGCTGTGTTGACCATGGCAAATCAGCTGGAACCAGAGCTCAAACCCTTGTGCTGGTGCTCTCCACACTTCCCACACACTGCAGGCACTGCTGGGATCCTCTCCAAGATGCTGCTGCCTCCCTCGTGCCCTGTGAGAGCTCAGTGTGCCTTTCCTTGCTGTGCTGGAGTTTGTGAGAGCTCAGTGTGCCCTTCCTTGCTGTGCTGGAGTTTGTGAGAGCTCAGTGTGCCTTTCCTTGCTGTGCTGGAGTTTGTGAGAGCTCAGTGTGCCCTTCCTTGCTGTGCTGGAGTTTGTGAGAGCTCAGTGTGCCCTTCCTTGCTGTGCTGGAGTTTGTGAGAGCTCAGTGTGCTCTTCCTTGCTGTGCTGGAGTTCATGCTCTGCTAAAGGAGGGCTCAATATTCCCACTGGACACGGTGCCAGCAGCACAGCAAGTGGATAAGAAGCACAGACCACAGTGCAGGGGATTTTCCCCACACTCCCATTTGCCCTCCTGCTTGGCACAAGGATGTGATGCATTCTGAGCTGTCACAATGCCACAAAGTATTTGCTCTGATTTTATATGTTTTTATCTGATTATTCTCCATAGCTTTTTCCAGCCAGTGAACTGAACAGAGGAAAAGCAGGAGTGGAGAACATCTCTGCCCTCACTGCCTCCCCAGGTTGGGAATTCCCACAGCTCCCCAAGGTGGTGATCCTTTTCCTAGAGTGGAGCTTTGGGTCTAGCAGCCCATGGAGGTGAGGTGCAGGATATGCCTTGTCCTAGCCCTCATCTCAGGAGATAGGGCATGATTTATAGTCCCTCCTAAATAAGAAGTTGGCAGGTTGGTTACACTCAAAGAATTTAAATTTTGGAGCTGAACACAACACATGCAGTGATCTGGATTGTAAATATTGTTCCTATTAATTTCTGTTTGCACTTCTGTAGCAGTCCCACGTGCAGCTGAGGAGCTCCTGTGCACACTGGGGCAGAGGAAGGAGCCCTGAGCTGCTGAAAGCCTGCCCAGAACAGCGGGTCCAGAGCTGACAGGGGCCAGGGGCGCTGATGGCAACACCCAGAACACATCAGTGGTGTGGCTTTGCTAGTCTGGGCTGCTTTCTGCCAGAAAGCAACAGGTACAAAAGCATTGTGTTTATCATCACCACAGTGAAAATTTCCCTTTTAACTGGTAAGGCTGAAAGGTCCTTGGTGGGACGTGGAGCTGCTGGGTGCCCAGCCCTGCTCAGGCTCTGCAGGGACAGACCCACAGCTGCTGAACTCAGCTTCAGCGTGTTTTCCCTTCAGATGATGGTGTCTTTGGACTCTGCTATCATTCTTGAATTTTTAATGTCATATTTGCTCCAAATAAAACTCAACTGGAGTGTGAGAACTCACTTCTGTTTCTCTCTCAGGAAAGGAAGGCTGTGCTGTCTGCACATCACCTAAGGGGAAAGACCTGAGGAAAAAGAGCTCAGACCCTTCAGAAATCTTCCAAAGAGAAGTTCCAGCTCTCCCTTATCTCATTTAAAATTAACACATCGTACTTTGCACGTGTTGAGCAATGAAGTTCCTAATATTGCTTCCCAATAACCCACAGGCCCAGTTGGGGCAGTGCCATTATTTTACAAAGAGGGTGAGAACAGGGCACTCACTCCCCTGGCTGGTGACAACCAGCACGGCAGGGACACCCTGAACTAGAGGTTTGCACAGAGATTATGAGGTTTAACAGGCACCAAAGCATGTGTCACCCATGAATTTGTATAATTCTTCCTTAAATGCAGTTACACTTTTGGCTCTGTGATGTCTCTGCCACCAGCAGCTGCTTTAAACCTCCTACCTCACCTTTCATTTACAGGAACCTTTGCTCTTGTAATAATGAAGGCAGCTCAGAGAACTGGACAGGACAGATTCTGAAGGTCCAGTTTGCAAAGACATCAGGGTCTCACAACAGCATAACACAAAGTCTGGTAAAAATCACAGGGGAGGATTTTCAGAAGTGTTTTTCACACTGCAAGCCAGCGCCAGCAGTCTTGAAAAATCCTATTTTATTCGTTATTTATTATATGTTTCCTGTGAATGAATTTCTGGCTCAAATTACACTTATAATAAAACTCTAAAAAATTCTGCTTTTGGAAAAAAAATCCAGATCTGTTCTTCTTTCCTGGAGATTCACTGCTTGTTCTGCAACAGGAGATGTGAATCATGGAAGTATTTATAACTGCAGTATTAGGAAATGGTCATTTGGGCACCAGAAATTCATATGAGACATTATGGCTTTAAATAAATTGTTTACTGCTATGTTAATCTAATCTTGTAAATACGTGCACACTTAACTATATTAAAAATGTAAATGCTCCCAGACCTGGACTTCACATGATGAATAAACTACTCCCCTTTTTTGCCTTGTCAGCTCTGTGGGTCTTGAAAAAATGAGAGTTGATGGGCATTGAAAAAGTTGACATCTGCACAGATTTAGGCAAAAGATTGTCACGATCATCTCAGGGCTCACAGGACTGAACTTGAAGAAACCTTTTTCAACATCTGCTCATGACAGAGCAATTCCAGCTCCAGGAGTGACTCCAGCCAGTGACTTCCCTGCCGTGGCACTGAATTAGCATTCATTAAACCCAGAGTTTTAATGATTTATGGAGATTTATAAAAAATGCCAGCCCAGAGCTGCTGACACTCCCAAAGCTTCTGACAGGAGTACAACACATCATAAATCCATTCTGGTGTGAAATATTGAATGAAACTGGTGCAGGAATAGCAGCAAGTGTTAACATGACCCATAAAATCAGGGATTCAGATTAACTAAAATTATCAGTGTGCCCCAAACCCAAGGAGATAACATATATAATAACAACAGTATGATAATTATAATGGTAGTAACAACACTACTAATAGAGTTACCAGTCTCCTTGTCATTGTTTATTATTGCCACTGCCCTGATAATTCTCAGCTCCAAGGACGGACAGAGGTATACACAGCCCCATGTTTCAAGAAACAACCTCTGTGTTTTGGGAAACAAATTCCAGCTTCTTTTATCCCTTAAAACAAGTTCCAAGATCTTTGGGATAAGCCTTTGGGAAGATCCTGCTACTCACACAGCAAGGTGTGCTCATACTGAGCCCCAGGGTTTGAAAAACTGGAGTTTAAACAAACATGCCCCTGGGACAGACTCCTTTTTATTTACAAGTGAATCAGAAGAGATGCAAGGCTGATTTGCAGCGCCTGCCCAGCACCTCTTAAAGATTTTAACAGGAGACAGACTTCTTCCAGGGCGACCTCTGTCCTGCCTTGCCACACCCTTGGTTACCTTATCACAGTTGCTATTAGCTCATGGAAATCCACAGCACAATCTCCTTATCTTTACATCTTCCTCACCAAGAGGTACTTCAAGATGCTGAACAACAACAACAACAAATCACGAAAAACTAAGTCAAAAAATTACTCTGCACCTCTGAAGACAACTTCAGGCAAGGCAGAATGGAACAAAATACATGTGGAGAAGTGAGCTGAGCTGAACTGAGGAGCAGGATGCATCCCCCTGCAGCCAGAGCCAATAATTCACTCAGCTCTGCACCGTGGAACAGGAAATGTGGGGGGATTCCCCCGCTCAGATGCCTTTGACGCACCGCTTCACCTTTGCACATCTGTTGTCCTTTCCACCCTGTTTATTTAGAATAAAAAAGGTTTGAAACAGAGCCTTATTCATCAGTGACTTCACAGTATCAGCCAAAACAATGCCTCCGCTTTGTTGTGCAGGAAATGATTTGTATATAATAAAGCAATATCGGTTTGTAAACGTGGAAAAAATGTTTCCTGGTTTTCCTGGCCGCAGCCTGGTGTAAAAAACAGGCTCTCCTACACTTCATTTTACTTTAAAAGCAGATTCAACAGCTCCCAATTTAACCAAACCCCACAAGAACCCCATCTACCTCCAGCTCCAAGGGGAGCAAGGATGGCACAAAAAGACAGCATCTTCCAGCTCCATCTTGGAGCCACAGAGGATGAGGGGGAGGCAGTGATGTGAACAGCACACCAGCACAGCCCAAGGTGAGCTTTGATCAGCTGCTGGGTCTGCTTCTGCCCCAGCTCTTGGTTCCTCGTGTGTCCCTGAGCTGTGGCAGTGGCTGTGGGAAAGGTGCCACACTGCTGTCCCTGCAGTGCACACAGAGGGGATGGCAGGGCTCGGCATGGCAGCTGCATGTCAGATGTCTTTGCCCTCCCCTGCCTCGTGCAGGGTTAGCTGGGCTTTTCCATTACCCAGGCTATCCTGTGCACTCCGGGAAATGGAGCACTGATTGCACTTCAGGAGCTGAACATGCAGGGCCTGAATTATTTATCTGCGAGCGTGCAGGAACCAGCCAGATCCCCAAGTGATGTGGAATGGCGCTTGGAAGAACAGCAAAAGGGGATGCAAAGGCTGCAGGGGTGGGCAGGAGGAGCTGCATGGTCAGAGTCCCACATGTGCACATCACATCTGCTGGGACTCTTCCTGCCTAGGTGGTTTATGTGCTGGAGGGGGTGGAGTGCTCAGGTGTGGGTTCTGACCCAGAGACTCTGCTGTGAAACCGCTCAAGAGCCACCTCTGTGCCTTAAACCAACCACTGTGACGCCAAGTCCCCAAAAAGCAAAGAAAAACGCCCAGCCAAATGTGTTAATGCAAATGCAGGGGGTTTGGGGTGTCCCACAGCTTTCCTGCTCAGCTGACTCAACTCTGGAGGGCTTCTGCATCCTCTGCAATCATTAACTGAGCCGTGCCCAGCCTGAGAGAGCCTGGCACGGTATCGCACCATGCAGATAGCGCCACGATAGCCGTGTGTGTGTCCGGGTTCAGTAACGCCCCTGCACCTCCTCCTCCACTTTCCCTTTTACGCCAGCTCAGCTCCAGCAAGAGCTGCAGGAAAGACCAAAGTCCTGTCGCTGCTCTCTGCCACCACAGCTCCTCCAGCTGTGTTTCCCCCTCGGTCTGGCGCAGGATGTAGCCCAGAATTTCTCCGTGAGCCTGCCGAGGGTGCGGGGAGGCGGAGACAGCCCCGGACGAGGGTGGGCAGCCCGAGCCCGGGGGCTGCGAGGCTGCAGGTGCGCGGGGCCCGGGAAACAGGGAGGGTTTGATGTGATGCCGAAGCCCTTACCCCTATCCCTACCTCTCCTCTCGCCCTTCTTCTCTCTCCACCATCCCTCCCCGCCCTTTCCTCGCCCCCAGACACGGGACCCTCTCCCCGCTCCCATCCCCGTCCCTCTCCCCGCATCCCTCCCGTCCCTCCCTTTCGCCCGCATCCTCTGCCCTTCCCCGCGTTACTCGGGCCTCAGTTTCCCCATTGGCCCTGCCGGCGGCGCGTTCCCCGGCGATTGGAGGAGGTGTCCGTCCGTCAGCGCTGCCCGCCCCGGCCCCGGCCCCGCGCCCCGGCGGCAGCGGCGGCGGCGGAGCGCGGGCAGCGGCGGCGGCGGCGGCAGGTACCGGGCACCGGGCAGGGCACCGGGCAGGGCAGCGGGCATGGCACCGGGCAGGGCAGCGGGCAGGGGCTGCGGGGAGCGATGCGACACCTGGGCATGCCCGGGAGAGCCTCCCCACCTCGGCGGGACCTGCCGGGCGGTGCCCGCGCCGGGAGCCCCGAGGGCGCGGGGATGGGCGCGGGGGATGCGGAGCCCACGGGGGAGCAGCCCGGGGGATGTCACGGGGGGAATGTCGCCGAAATGGCCTGAGTGACTGAGGCTTTCCGCTTGGCGGTGGTCTGCGAGGATGCTGCAAGGCTGCGTTGCCGCCTGAAACTGCGCTCGGACTGAATCACTGCGGTTTGGGGTTTTCCTCGTAGCGTGACCGTGTCTTTTTGTGGAAAATTTAAAAGATGCTGAGAAAAGATAGAGAGTAAGGAAAGGTAGTAAAGTGGCGTGGCAGGATCATTGGAACAAGAAAAAATGTTAAGGTAATGATAAATTAATCCCTGTTTCACAGGAGCAGAACTGAAGTTAGTAGTGGGCAGGATGCTGGGTGGAATTGGAGCACTTTAGTTTCTTGCTCTATATTACTTTTATAACCCATTTGTTCAGATGATACAAATCAAAAGCTGCTGTAATAAAACCACTTTTTTCAGCACTGAGAGCCTAAAAAGTACAAGTGGACCTTAATCACATGAGTTTGTTGCATTAACATTTTATTACCATTTTATAGGCGGTTTGATTTTACCAGGCAACACTCTACAAAACCTAAAGTTATCCCTGCCTGGCACCTTTTTATATATAAATATATATGTATATTTCTGGGCTCCTACTTTTTGTAATGCCACTTGGTTGTAAAAACACTCATTAAAACAGCATTTGAGGCAGAAATGAACACAAAGGAGATCTTGAGAAAAGTGTGTCAGCGCACTTGTGAACGTGAGAAAGGATGAAACTGCGGGGGGAGCGGGTTACTCAAATAATGAAAAGGAAAAAAAAATGTAGCTATTTATATGCAAAGAGGTCTGGCTTGCAAACTGCCAAAAGTGGTCGGAAAGTGAAGCAGCAGCTCTGTGCCCTGGGCGGGCTGGGGCACAGATCAGAGGCACCATCGGGGCCCTGCGGTGAGAGAAGAGCGTGGTCAGGTGTCACAGGTGCCACCTGGAGCTGGGTGACAGTGGCAGAAACAGAAGTGTGACCCTGGGATGGGAGATGAGGCCGGGAAGCAGCGATTCCTGCGAGGGTTGGATGTTCCAGTGAAACCAGAACTACCTGAGCTGGAAGTCTCTACAGAGATTAGAGATTTGCAGGCAAGGGGGAAGACGGGATCAGCCACTAACAAAAGAAATACCCACCGGCTTAGGGAGATCAGCATCCAGCTGCTCGGTGCCTCATGACTGCAAACTCCTCCGGGCAGTTTTAATCTTTTTTTGTGTGTGTTTCTTTGCAGCACAGAGCATGCTGGGGAGGATCCTGCCCTCCCCTTTGGGGCTTTACACCCTGCAGTAGCAGGGAATCGTGGCTCTGTTTTATGCTGCTCATTTTGCTCAGTCCACCCCAAAAAGCATCGCTGAGCACTCGTTTTGCTTTTCCTTATTTAATTGGGTGTACCAAGCCCAGAACCCTGCCTTTGCACAGATGAAGGTACTCATGTGCAGGATGTCACACACATTCTGCTTTACCATTTGGGTTTTTTGTCTTCCTCACATGGTTCCTTGAAGTGCTGCCTGTAAGTTGATTATTCAGAGCCTTGAACGTTTGTATCTTGCTTAATCACGGTGAATGGTGGAAAAGTTTTGCAAGACTCTGCACCCACAGAACAGAGCTGGCAGCTTTTTGCTGGTGGGTCAGTGAGATGCTGAGTATGATTTCAGGGAAAAGGTTCCTCATTTAGGTTTTGCTTAATGAATTGAGGTCACTGTGGTAAGGCAACACTTAAGAGTTATCAACCACGCAGAGGCTGTGAGCAGCCCTGAAATGCATCAGCCTGGGTTTCTCTGGCCACCCTGAAGGGCGCTGTGCTTCCCCAGCACAGTTAAAAACTGCATTGTCTTGGGCTGGTGAGGGGCTTATCCTTGTGCAGAGAGGCAGAATTTGGGAGCTGTAGCAGCCCAGAGCGCGCCACAGGCAGGATCGGGGGCTTTGTCCTCAGGGTCAGTGGCAGTGTGGCTCTCCCTTCACCTGTCCCCAGCTATCCCAGCCCTCTCTGGCTGTGGGATCTCCTCTCCTGCAGCCACTCTCCTTTTCCCTTTTCAAAACTGATTTATTGCTAGACTTCCCCGCCACAGAATTAGTTTTGTTCCGTGCTGGCCTGGAGTGACCTGCTGGCGTGCGGGCGCTGAGCGGCGGGGCTGGAGAACAAAGAGTTCCTGCACTGTGAGAGAGGTCACAGACTTCATCTGCTTTATGAATCCCAGACAAAAGCATCGTCCTGCTTCAGTAGATGGGATAAGTGCTTGTAGACAAGTACCCAGAGAGGGCCACTAACTTCAGTGGGTGTTAAGTCAGAGCTCTCTCTAGTACAGAGGAGAGCATATGATGAGGCAGTGAAGTGTTTAATATTAGCAGAGCAGTGTTGTTCTAACCTTAAATCTCTCTTCAGGCAGGAGTACCCCTGAACATGGGGTTCTGCAGTGTTGCTGCTGCCAGAAATACTGATATTCCAGCTCTAGGTTGTAAATGAGCTCAAGCAATGGGCATATGGTAGCACTGGGAAATACTCTGTTTATTCTGGTTCACCTTGTTCAGCAAAGTGCTGAGCCTTTCCAGCAGCTCCAGAAATTCCTGGAGCAGTGAAGTCCCCTTTCTTCTCTTGTGCTTCTTCACTGACATCTGTGGAGTTTCACTAAAGCTGAATTTAATTGCTGTTGTTAATGGCATATTGCTGTATGCCATCAATAATCTTCAGTCACTAGAACTCCCAGAGCTTGGCTTGGTTGCTTCAAGAAAAAACCGTAATGCTGATAAGCTTTGTTTAACTGTGGCTGATGGCTTGAAGGAGTTAGAGAGTCCTCTTCATGTTGAGAAAGCAAGATCAAACACTTTTTTCCTAAAAAATACTTTGATTTTGTAATATTCTGGCTGGAAAAAAATGCAAAAAAAATGTACTTTTTGTCATTTTTATAGCTTCGTATTTGTCAGTTCAAGTGCTTTGGATATCCTCCGTGACAGGAGTTTATTTTTCTAGATAGGATTAAGAGATAAAAAAAAATATTTAGATTTTGGAGTTTTGATAAATGGTAACAACCCATGACACAAAAAAAAAAGTCCTCAAAATATCCGAAGGACTTGAGCTCTTTTAGGCCTTTTTTTTTTCTCTCATAGCCTCTCCTTGAAAAACTGTATCAATCTTTTTAGCTTGCCATATTCCAAATAAATCAGATTTGAAATTTTAATTCAATATTCTTTTGCTTTAAAAGCCCCGTAGGAAACAGAATCTCAGCCAGTCGTGAGACTGCTCTACCTCGCCTGGGCTGGAAGGGTTTGCCCAGGGCAGATGCTGAGGAGCTTTATGTTAGCACAAGAATTCCCAGGAAAAAAGGGATTTCCTCACAGTGCTTTCAGAGCTACTTATGGTTTCCTTGGATTGCTGGAGTGAATTCAGTCGCTGAGGATTTAGATCTTTGAGCCAGATATGGGGCTTGGTTATAGCAGAATCAGCCTTTTCTGGAGTGCCCATATAACCCTGAGTAACCTGTGATCCCTTTGGTGTTGCATATTCTCCTCTTATTTGGCAGTAAACCTTGAAAAGAGTTTAATTCTGAATTAAAAGGAGTGAAAAGTAGGTAACCAGGCTGTGATACACTGATTACCTGTCTCCAATATTTTTGTTTTTAAATAATCTAAATTTTGAAGTTCTGCCTTTTTTTCAAGGGGCAATAAGAAGAGTTTGCCTGCTACCACGAACCAGCCAATTTTTGTTTCCTCAAATTCCCTGTTGCTTTCTTGGAGCGATCCTGAGAGCCTTTCTTGGATGCCTTGTGTGAACAACCACCACCCTGGTTTAGCAGCAGTGATCAGGACCATCATTTCCTAGGGAACAGGGGTCAAACTCAGTCCTCAGTGACCCCCTTGAGCCGATGGCCAAGGACAAGGTGATTCTGCTGTGTCCATTTCTGGGGGTGTGGAGGCTGTGGGGTGGGAGCAGGTCCTTACCAAGGAAAGCAGAAAAGTTCCTGAGCCAGAAATGGAAACCACACTGCTCTGCTGCTTGGAAATGGGAATCCCTTGAATGCAGCTTCCAGATTTCCAGGTAAATCCATCCTCCAGCAGCTGCTGTCCGAGGCTGTGATTCCTGGTGCAGGAGAAAGGGGAGGGTGCAGAGCGTGTCTCCCCACTGCCCATGGACAGCAAACCTCTCCAAATCCTGCAGATGTTTGGGATTGACAGTGGGAACATCATATTTTTATTCCTTTTTATTCCTTTATCTCAGGAAGAAACCCCATTTGGCACCAATTTGCTCCCTGGCAGCTGGAATGAGTTGCTGACCTGGTTGAGCACTGTCAGAGGAAGGATGTGCCAGCCTGCCAGAGGGACAGCCTGCAGAGCCTGTGGTGCTTGCAGGGAGTGTGCACTCGCCTCTGAACACCTCTTTGTCTGTCCCTTAGTGTGGATATTGATGTGTGTGTGTGTGGAATTGCTGTTTCATACTGAGGCAGGGTTCTCAGAGAAGCCTCTTAATGCTGAAGGATGTGGCTCAGCATTTTTCCACCTCTCAAAGGAGTCAGTGGAGTCTCACCTCTTCTGATCAGGGGGGATTTTTATTTATTTATTTAGAGGCATCCAGACATGGGAGAAGCCAGCAGGACAGCACAGCCAGGATGCACCTGCCCATTTACAGCTGCTTTGTGGCCATGCTTAAAATTTTCAGTGCTTTCTGCATGAGATGTTGCTGCATCCTTAGTTGGAACTTGCAGTACAAAGAGCTCCCATTGGAATGAATCTCAGGTTTCTAAGGGAAGTAGCACGCCAGGTTGGCTTCTTCCCACCCATCCTTGGTGGCAGTGATCAGCAGCCCTGCATGCTGCCACTGTGCTGATCTCCTGCTCTGCCACAATTCCCCTGTGGCCCTGAGTTCCTGCCCTTCCTACCTCAGAGCTGCTCTAATTCTTGGTTGTGGTACTGCTCTGGGATTTTGAGTCAGAGAATGAGGAGAAGTCATCCCTTTGAAAGTGTTCATCATTTCCTCTCGATGACACAAATAAGGATCTGTCCTCTTCAGAGAAATCCCCCTATATACCACAGCCTGTAAAGATCTAGGGTATTGCGTTAGCAAATGCAAATTAGCTGCAAGATGACATTCTATTTATCTAAAAGTATGACATAAAGTGAGGTGTGATGTCTGTTTAGCTCATCTTTAGGGGATGGATGGGCAGTGCTTGGTATCAGGAAATGTAGAGGCTGCAGATGCCATGTCAGAAGTCTTACAGCCATGTGAGCCTGTGCCAGTGCTGGACCAAATTCCCTGTGCCACATCAGCTTTGTGCTGAACGGGTTAATTTTGCACCATCTGGCTTTGTGCTAGATCAAATATTGTTTCTGTTGTGGTAGCCAACATGAGGCCAGAATAAGCCTGGAGTAATATCCTCAGCTAATCCAACAGAAATATGATTATGTACCTGTTCCTTTCCCAGATCATATCTGCAATAATGGGTGATTTAGCAACACAGAATAGTCCTTGTAGAGACAGGGGAGAAGACTGAGGGTGGAGTACTTCTGCTGGGAATACAGCTGGGGTTGTTCAGCCTGGAGAAAATCTGGCTCTGGGGAGAATTTAGAGCCCCTTCCAGTGCAAAAGGAAGCTGGAGAAGGAATTTTTACAGGGGCGTGGAGTGATAGGACAAGTGGGAATAGCTTCAAACTGAAAGAAAGTAGTTTTAGGTTAGATATTAGGAAGGAATTCTTCCCTGTGAGGATGGTGAGGCCCTGGCAAAGGCTACTCAGAGCAGCTGTGGCTGCCCCATCCCTGGAAGTGTCCAAGGCCAGGTAGGACAGGGCTTGGAGCAGCCTGGAATAGTGGAAGGTGTCCCTGCCATGGGCAGGAACTGAATCATCTCTGAGGTCCCTCCCAACCCCAACCATTCTGTGATTCTGTGACTTGAGGGCTGTTTGTAGCCTGAATGTGATGATCTCCTTGCAACAGAGACACACATTAGGTACTTAGCTTTAAACAAGTCATTATGAGACAAAAAATTGCAGTCCTAGTGTGGAATGGCTTCCTAGGGAGTCACCTGAGATGCAGAAGTGGAGGTGATTTAACTTTGCATTTTGCACGCCGCAGTGACCTCCGAGGTGCTAATCTGAGGTTAACCAAAGCAGCACAGCTGGAGTTCTGCTGCATTTTGAAGTATTGCACATTTCAAGCAGTGAATTCACTGAAGTGCTGCCTGGGAGGCTCTGCTGTTCCCCTGCTTGGCAGGAATCTCAAGACTAATACCTAAGAGGATTAGGGAGCATCGCTGGGTGTTAACCAGGATCCAGGCTAGGCGGTGTGCACCGATGAGCTCGTGCTCCCGGGGCTCTTTGGGGGAGCTGTTACTTGCTGATCTAGAAAAAACAAGTGGGTTTGTGGGGAAATACCCTTCCCTCAGCTGAATCCTTGCTGTGTGTTTCTTGTGCTCCCACCTGGCTCCCTGTTTCCACCTGCCCATCTCATGTTGTGCTGTGCTCACTGCAGTGGTGATTGTTGCAGGAGATGCTGATGAACACCAAGTTTCTTTTTCTGTGATGATTTTAGCTCTTCTAATGTGCTCCAATGAGCTCTGTGCTGTCTGGTTGGACATGAATGAGTTTGCATCCAGCTCACCAATGCAGGGTTGGGCTGGGGAACTTGTCATAGAAAGCTCAAGCTAAAATCTGTCCTTGGCTGGTAGAGCAAAATGACCTTGTGGTACGTGATTTTCCCCAGAAAGTCCCCTGAGTGCAGAGAAGGAGGGTTGGAAGGCAATTCTGTCTCAGGAAAAAGTGAAGTTCTAGGTAGTTTTATGGTAGCATTCCATCTGGTATTCCTTTTTGTTTCAACCTTCATATTAAGGATTAAACCTTCATTTAAGGATAAAAAAATGTAAGTGCCTGTAAATCATGGTAGATGTCAACATTATTGAAATACATCTATTCTGAACACAGCATCCTTGAGTTGTGTAACACAGGATGTTGCATTTTTTTGCATTTTAGTGCTTCTATCTTTAGAAGCACCAGAGAATCACGTGCCTCACATTCTTTATTTGGGTTTTGCTCATTTTGTTTAATTTCTTACATCATAAAGGATTTGTCTGAGTCTGCATCTTCCGCTTGGAAACAAAGAAGGGACAGCTGTAGGAGCTAACTGGTAATCCATGGGAAGAGCTGACCAGCAGCTCCTGCAAAAAGAGTGTGCTGAATATAGAACATTCTTTAATGGGTTGTAAGCATCCAAATTATGGAAAATAACACCATGCAGGGCTAGGGATTGGGAAAAATATCTGGAAACACCCAGCTGCATGGACAATGGCAGTGATGGAGAGCACCGTGCTGTGCCAGCGTGGAAACCTTCCCAGCATTGGCCAAATGTTTGGGTAGGAAAAAGACATTAAAGCAAGAGTGACATTAGGGAGGGAGAGTTAGGAATTACAGCATAAAAGACCCTTTTGTCTGGTTAATCTGTGCTATGTCAAAAAGCAGTGTCCGGGTTAAATCTGCTCCCTACGCTGGCACTGCAAGTTTTTAAAGATGGTCTGAGGCAGCTGCAGCCAATTGTATTTGCACAGATAAGCTGGAACAAGTAAATAGACTCAGAAAAGCTGGCTAGATTTATCTTCAAAGCATTTTCAAGCAGCTAATTGAAAATTATCCAAGCCACCTTCCTGATTTCTTGCATATTATTGCAATAATTTCCTGGTGAATGGAAAGCACTTGGAAAACATACAAAGGGTTTGTGTGTGCTAAGCTCTACTATTTGGAATTTGTGTAATTATAAATATGTCCTTGCTCATGTGATAACTCAAAGCCAGTTTCTGCTGCTCTCTTCCATGCTTCAGACTCCAGTAGGGCTAATCATGTAAAAGCAGGTTTCTGACATGAGGAGTGGGTCAGGATATTTTATTTTCCCTCATTCTTAGGAACTTCCTCCCTCATCCTCTGTCTGTCCCTGCAGTGCTGGTGGTGAGCACAGCATTTGGTACATGGTCTGCTCTCTGGGTGTGTTTCTCATTCCTGAAACTTTTTCACATGTGCAGGACCGTGCTGTTCCCACAGGAACTGCTCACCAAAGGCTCCAGTCTGGTCCTGGTGCCAGTCCCACAATAGCAGCATCCTCTGTGTTGCTGATCCAAAGGGATGCTTTTTAAAAATGGGTTAAAAATGTAAGATTTACACTTGGTGTGAGCTGGGTGAAGTTCCTCAGCTGCCAGGAAAATAGTTCAGTGTTACTCAGAACAACTCCCTTATCCCATTCTGGCTTTTATCTGCCTTGCACTGAACCAGTGCCCTAAGGACAAGCCCTGTTCACAGGGCTGGGACGTGGATTTATCTCACGTCTGGGAGGCTTCCCTGCTCCTGAAGCAGCCAGTGGATTACACTTGATCCATATGGTGTTTATCAGCCATGGCAGAAGGAGTGCTGCTAATCCTCTGCAGCCAAACCCTCCCAGGAAAACTCAGTGTGGGTTACTGAGAGAAGTTAAATGGACAAACCCGGATGAGTTTATCCCTTGCTGCAGTAATATGAGCTTGGTACTTGCATGTGGACTTTCCCAGATTCTAAGTACTTGATCTGTGAGTGCAGGCTCACTCACACATCAAGGGAGATAAAAATAGAGGAGACACAGAGGAAAATAAAGGAGACCCATCACAGCCACTGAGCATCACCTGGAGCTGCTCCTCTCCTGTTTGCAGTACACTTCCTGATCATTTTTAATCCCTTACCCCTGTTCATTAGGAAATATCTCCATGTATGCAATAGAATTGAAAAAAACCCAAAGACTGCTCATAAACTTTGCTCAGCCGTGGAAAGCAAAAGTTATGTGTAGATGTTATTTGCCACAATAATACCATATAAAAGTCAAAAACTGTAATGTAAGGGAAGATTAACTATTATTGGGCATGTTTCAGCAAATGGGATTATTTTGCATGTCAGTTATGAGTTAATTTGCAACATTAATCTCATTGCAGTCCTTGGCAGAAATACAAAATGTTTTTAATTGGTCCTGTGACTTTTTAAATGATCACCTGATGAAAAGCTTGTAAGTTTTACTATTGATTTAATGCTAAATATTAGGGGGGGAAAGTCTTTACAGATTTCATCAGGAAATACAAATCATATGCTTTCATTGCCTTGCTGCTTCTGCTGTGTTGACTCGATAATGTTGGCACTCTGGAACCAGCTGTAGAGTGGGGAAAAAAATAGAAATCTTGCAGCAAAATGAGGAAATCTATGGCAGAGAGATAATAGCATTGGGACTGATTCAGTGTGAGCAAGAAATCACCCGCTGAGTCATTAAAAACAGAGATGAATGGAGGCAATAAATGGATGGCTCAGAAGAATATGAATGATTAGGAAGTGCATGAAGTTGCTTGGGTTTTTTTCCCCTGAAGATTATATTTTGTCCTCTAAAGTGGCATATGGCTGCTGTGAAAGCTGATACCCACAGTGAACGTGTCACAGCCAATTTATAGCTACTTCAAGAGATGCCAAGCAGCTTGGGGGACAGCACAGAGCAGGGGTGGGCTCCCTGCCCACGGCACCTGGGCACGAGTCATCAGCCCAGGTCCACTGGGATGTGTGCTGGAGGGGGCTGTTGGGGCTGAGAAGGCTTCTGGGTGCAGGGAAACATCTGCTGCCTGGAGGAAAGGCTGGCTGCTTTCTTGGAAGTGTTTTACCCCATTTGCTGTTAACTCTCACCAACAGTGGCAGGAGTTGAAGGGGGGATGATGTGGTCACCTGGGTCCAGTGGCCCAGACTGCTGCCACCAAGGAAATAAAACCTTTGATGAAGAGCTGTAATCTCTTTCCTGACTCATGAAATACAAAAATATCAATATAAATTCATGAGGTATCAAAGGAGAGATCCCAGTGTTTAAAGGAGTGTTTCCTCCAGGGTGAAGCTGGGCCAGTTTGGGAGCTCATGGCTCCTGCTTGCATATCAGGTAATAACAGAGATGTGCTTTTTCTGTCTGCTGAAATCAGTGAGAGCAAAATCAATCCCCAGCCAAGAAACCTTCTTTATATGTGCAGTCAAGTGTAACATCAGACATGAGTCTGATACAAGTTTGATAGGAGGAGGAGGATGCAGCTGCAGCCCTGGCTGCTGTGCAAGGAGGCGTTTGATTTACATGAGTATGAACCATTCCGCCCCTTAGAGCCTGATTCAGCGCCTAATAATCACTCCTGACTTTAACAGAGTGCTAAGGCAGCCTTATTTATTGCTTCCAATATTGCATTCAAAGATGAGAAACAAATTTAGAGCTGTAAGAGTCATAAGAACACTGGAGAGAGGCAGAAAAAGTGGAAAAAATAGAGCCTTGCTCCGAGGCATCATTTTTTTGTGCCAGCACATTACTGTCTCTGCAGCACAGTGTCAACCCCTGCAGTCAGTTTTTGCATTTACACTTTACACATCAAGGTTACCTGGCTGTACTGAGGCAGCTCTGGTAGGAGTTACCTGGAGGAGTCCAGCGTGGGGCTGCAAGGCAGTGCCCTGCCAGGCTCACCTGCCCTGCACTGTCATCAAATCCCTGCTGGAATCTGGACCTTGAAGTAGGAAATAGTCCGTGCACTCTGCTCCCCTTAATCACTCAGACAGGGTAATTAAGATAAAAATATTTGCAAACGAAAGTTGGACCTCATTTGTTTAACCTACTTTAAGGACCAGATGTGTTACAGCACTAACTGCCAGGAAGGTTTAAGGTTTGGTAGCACATGTGGGATGTCCTCTGCCCTTCTGGGGTGGCAGCAGCACCTTGGTGCTGCTCTGAGCATCACCTTTTGCCCAGTCCTCCTGCCCCAGTGCCTGCAGGACCTGCTGGTGCAGAGAAGCACATCTACTTATCAAATGTCAATCATTTTTTTACAGCAACACACAGATAAAGTATTAAAATCTTCACCAAAGGCTGCAGTATTCCCAGGTTACAGCCATCTGAACATAGTCCATTTTATCAGGGGAAAAAAAATGCCCTTTTTCCCTCTTCCATGCTGATGAGGCTGTCATCTCAGGGGGAACATTTTTGTGGGAACCTCTCGAACAGATATTGTCAAAATTATTGGGAATTATAGGGTGCTTTGAGAATGTTCTCTAATAAAACAGTTCTCGCCTAGCATTTGTTGCATATTTAAGACCAATATTCAAGGGAGAACCTTATTACTTTCATCATTTATAGTTCAGCCAAGGCTTTTAAGGAAAAATACTCTTGGCTGCTGGTAGGGTCAGGTGCTGCAATGCACAGGAACAGGGTGAAAGAAGGCAGTCTGCATTGGTAATCAGGTTAGAGTCAGCTGCCTCTGCCCTCCAGCCTGCTCTGAAATGGCATGTAGTCTAATTAGTTATAGAAAGGATTTTACTGAATAGTTGTAAACAGATCTGAGGGCTTGGAATAAAATCAATCTGACTGTGGAAACTTTTCAGGATAATTATAAACTGTTGTTGGCAGAGTGTGAAAGAGAGACCAAAGGACTTCTAGCAGTGGGAAACTTGTAGCTGTGTGGGCTGTTCTCTGCAGGGGGAAGAAGAAGGAGGTTGTGGGGGTCTCATCAGGTCTTTATCAGAGGAGGGGTAAGGGGCTTCAGTCAGTGGTGCCTTAGAGGTGCTTTTATTTTAAGTTTTGTTGAAGTTCTTTTCTTTAAATGTTTTGTTCTTTTCTGTAATGTCAGTGATGCCCTGACACCTGAGGTAACAACACATCCCATGGTGGAAGGCACATGACCAGGTGAACTACACAGTGAAATGCTTATACTTACTTAAAAATATATATATATATTTGAGGGGTTTGAGCATGGTTTCATATAAAGGCATGTAAAAATTCTCTTTGCACAGATCAGAATGGTCTTGGCTCACTCCTTCACCGTCTCCCTACTGAAGTAAGGGCTGAAAATTGCACATCCTGGACAGGCTGCTCCTCGCTGCCCCACAGAGCCACCCTGGCCACCAGCCCACCTCAGTCTGCCACTGGACTCCGCATTCCCGTTCATGGCAATGCCCCAGAACTCCACCAGAGAAAATGGCTTTTGTTTCGCTCAGCCCCTCGACTTCTCCTGCCCGTCCCCCGGTCCCGGCGCGGCCGGCCGGCCCTTGGGTGCGCGGGGCGGGAGGGACGGCTGCAGCACCCCCCTGAGCAATGGCCTCACACCCTCGGGGGCTCCCAGCCCCTCGGACTCCTGTGCCCAGCCCCTCTGCACGCCCACCCCGGCAGAGGAGGAGACGCCGCTCCAAGAAGGGATTAAATACGTCTCTGCCGAAGGCGAGGAGCTGGCCTGCGGCTGGGGGGGGTTCACCCCCGGCTGCTTGCAGCTCTGCAACACCTCCAAGGGGGTCTTGTTCTTCCTCTGCGTGGCCTCCTTCCTGCAGGGCATGACCGTCAACGGCTTCATCAACACCGTCATCACCTCCATCGAGCGCCGCTTCGACCTGCGCAGTTACCAGAGCGGGCTGATCGCCAGCTCCTACGACATCGCCGCCTGCGTCTGCCTCACCTTCGTCAGCTACTTCGGGGGGAACGGCCACAAGCCCCGCTGGCTGGGCTGGGGGGTGCTGGTCATGGGCCTGGGCTCGCTGCTCTTCGCCCTGCCCCACTTCACCACGGGGCAGTACGAGGCGCGCTCGGCGGCCCAGGTGGGCGTCTGCGGCGGGAACCAGAGCCTGCCCTGCTCCCAGGCCGCCTCCAGCCTCTCGGGCTACAGGTTTGTCTTCATGCTGGGCCAGTTCCTGCACGGCATGGGAGCCACGCCGCTCTACACGCTCGGCGTCACCTACCTAGATGAGAACGTCAAGACCAACTACTCGCCTGTGTACATTGGTGAGTGGGGCTGAAGGGGCAGCCACAGCCCTTGACAAGCAGGGTGATGGGAGGGAGAGATGGTAGAACTCTGCCTTGGCCAGCCCACACTGGCAGCACCTCTCCCGTGGGGCTGAAGGGGCAGCCCCAGCCCTTGACAAGCAGGGTGATGGGAGGGAGAGATGGTAGAACTCTGCCTTGGCCAGCCCACACTGGCAGCACCTCTCTCAACACTGCTCAGCCTTTTGTTCCTGTTGAGGGCAAGGTGGAAATCACAGGGATGTGGCAGCTGTTGGGCAGGTTTTGGTTATTTACCAGGAGAAGAAGTGTGAGCTCCTGGTGTTTTTCCTCCCTCAGCTGGTGCCTTGTGGATGGGGAGTGCCTCCTGCTCCTGGCATGGGGCCAGCCCATGTGGCATTAGCATCACTGGCAGACAGCCGTGAGGCCATACCCCCATCCGTGCAAGGGGGGATAGAATCACAGCATGATTTGGGTGCAAAAGGACCTTTAGAGGTCATCCAGTCCAACTCCATCAGGTAGCTCAGAGACCCATCCAATCTGACCTTGAATGTGTCAAGGGATGGAACACCCACCACCTGTGGGTGGGTAGCTACACCAGTGTTTCATCACCATCATTTATATCTAATCTAAATCTTTAGATCTCTGTCCCTTCAGGCCTCAGCACAGCAGGGATGGTCACTGGGCTGCTCCTGCTGGTGCAGAACACAGCCAAGAGAAGAGGCTCAGCTCACCCCTCTGTATCGCTGGCCACTCAGCAGCTGCCAAACACTTACAGTCCTGTTGTGAAAGTGCCAAATGGGTGATCTTTTAGCAATTTCAAAATGTATCAGTTTGCCCACGCTGTATCAGAAGGCTGTGTAGTGTGGGAAGGAGATCACAAGGAGATCATCAGCAGGTTGATGATCTTTCCATGTGTCGTGGTTTAAACAGCAAACTGAAATGAGTGCCAGTGATGCTGTGTTCAGTGTAGACATTTCGTGTTGTCAGTGGGGAGAGAATCCTGCTGCTCATTGCTGGGGCAGTGGCATCAGCTGCATCTCTGGTAAATATAGTTTGTTTCTGAACCAATTTTGCCTGCCCCATACCGTAAAACTTCCGAGGTTGGATGCAAAAGCTTCCCTAGAACAGAAGCGTGAGAGGAAATCTTGTTGGAATGATCTGGGTTTGTGTCTTGGTGGTTTAGGGGGAAGGGTGTGAGGCAGCCAGAGGCTGAGCATCCTGCATGCAGGAGGGAATCAGGCTGGGGATCCCTGGCTGACGTGCTGCTGGTTGTCTAACACGACTTGTTTTCCCTTTCAGCTGTTTTCTACACTGCTGCAATCCTTGGGCCTGCAGCGGGTTATCTGGTAGGAGGAATGTTTCTAAATATTTATACTGAAATTGGCAGAGAGTAAGTCGTTAAAAAAAAATCTTGTTCCTTTCCCTTTCTGCTCTGTGTTTCCTTTGGGGTAGAAAAAATAATAACAATGATCTGGAGCAATGAGCTGGTGGCTGAGTGGAAGTGTGCCCGGGGTGTTGGGTGGTGTGTCTGCAGGTGGGGAGGCTGGAAGGGTGGTTTGCATTAGTGCTGCTGCTGGAGGGAAATTGCTGACAAACCTGTCAGCTTAAATCCTTCCTCACGCTGC
Source organism: Prinia subflava (assembly GCF_021018805.1). NCBI lineage: Eukaryota > Metazoa > Chordata > Aves > Passeriformes > Cisticolidae > Prinia > Prinia subflava. Next base: position 27,245,775 of record NC_086254.1, read on the forward strand.
ACTGCCTGTGCTAATGAGGCTGCAAGCAGCAGGTGAATTTTTGAATGAGTTCCCTGATGAGGCAGTGCTCCCAGCAGTGCTGCTCACCCTCGCAGTCATCCCACCAGGACGCTTAGTCCCTCCTTGCTTTGTAATATTTGTAATTTATTCTTGCTTCCTTACAAGCTCTTTGGTAGATCATAGAGTCACAGAATGCTTTGGGTTGGAAGGGACCTTAATGATAATCTAGTTCCCACCCCTCTGCCATAGGCAGGGACACCACTGACTTGACCAGTTGAATGGATTAAAGAGAGGGAATTTAAGGGGAAGAAATGGGTTATTTCCACCATTTTTCTTGCAAAGGTTGTTTTTGGGGTGGAACAAGGATGTTGGCAAACCTCAAAGCACAGCTGAAAAGGAGTGAGGCAAATGTGCAAACCTGAGATTGAGTGAGAATGGAACGGTGTGATTGCCTGTGCTTGTCAAGTGTTGTGCTCCGGTAAGGCAGGAGGGCTGGTGGAGGGGCATCCCCATCAGATCATGCAGTTCCCTTGGCTGTCACCCCCCCGTGACCCGCTGTCCCCTGCCAGCCTCAGGGAGAGGCACACGGAGCCGCCCCGCTCCGTCTCCGACCGCCGCCTCTCTCCCTTGTGCCCCTCGGGCTTCTCTCCTTGCAGGATCGACATCGCCCCCGAGAACACGCTGTGGGTGGGGGCCTGGTGGATCGGATTCCTGGGGGCTGGAGCCGCTTCCCTGCTCATCTCCATCCCCATCCTGGGCTACCCCCAGCGCCTCCCAGGTACGGGGCTGCTTCGCTCGGGGCTGGGCTGGCGGTGCTCCCGATGGCCCTGGGGCTTCCATCCTCATGCACGCGTGTAGCTGGGCACTGGGAGCAGAGGAAGAGCTTCCCGTGCTTAAGTTGTAATTCCTGGGTGGATTTCACCCCACTGGCTTTCCGTCTGCCTCTGTTGCTGCTCTCCCTGGCAGCTGTTGGTGGAGGGAGGATGTCACGCTGCCTTTTCCCCCTGCGAATCCATGGATTCTGCAGCTCCCACATCCCATGCCTGACATTCGTCGTTCCCTGTGCCTCTCATTTTCAGGGTCCCAGCGCTACATCGTTATGAGGGTGTCAGAGGCTCATCAGCTGAAGGATGGGAGCCACAAGAAAGCGTCGGATCCAGACTTTGGGAAAACAGTGAAGGATCTGCCTCGGTGAGAAAACCGCCCCACACAGAGCTTGGGGAGCCCTTTGCAGAGGGGAGAGAGAGTAATGAGCCCAAGAGGAGCTTCCTTTCAGCCCTGCCAGCTCAGAGGTTTTGCCCATCTTCAAGCAATGACACTTCCTTGCAGAGGAAGTGTCAGAGTGCCTGGTCCTGTCAAGGTCTGGCAGCTCTTGGCAAAGAGGCTGAGCTAGAACTGGTGCTGGTGGTCACACTGGGGAGCAGGGGACAAGTGGCCAGTCCCATCTGGGTTTTCAGAGGCTCGTGTCCTCCTGCAGTGCTGTGCCACACACTTGAGTTTTGCTGAGAGTGGCTTGATGCCAGGCTGTAGGTGATGGGAGCTGCCCAGGCATTGCCAGCCCGCTCCTCTCCCCAGCAGCATTATTTCTGCCTGTCTGCTTCTGCCTGGCCTCACCTGGCCCAATTGCGTGTTTCCAACAGCTCCTCCTCCCCAGCCCCTCGGGGCTTTATTCCTTTCCTCTATTTTTACTTGTGTTAGAGCCCTGTTTTGTCATTTTTAATGAGAAACAAGATGAAACAGGCCTTGTGATTCTCACTGCTCCGTTCCAGACCCAGGGAACAAGATATACCACACTGTAACTTTCAGTTCTCTTTCTCCTTTTTTCTTGGTTTCCTTTTTTTCTTTTGCCTTCACATCTTTCAGCTGCCTTTTATGTATTACTACTTCTTATCTCTCCAGCAAGGCAGTGACACAGCAACTTGCTTAATCCTGAGCTGCTGCTCAGTTCTGTGATGGGAACAAAGCAAGGGCCCAAATAAAACGTGGTATTTTAACCACAGATTTTTTTGTTACGGATTTTTAAAATATTTTCTGATTTTTTTTGTTGTTGTGTTGAGTTGTATTTAAATGAAGGGCAGGGGGAGAGGTGCTGCTTTATTTATTGCTTGGAGTTAGCTGGCGTGGAGGCTCTGGATGTTGCAGAGATACCTGGATATTTATTCCTTTTGGAGCATGCAGTCAATAAAGGGATCTTCCTTTTTTTTAAATTTTTATTATTTCTCCCAGGACCATTTTTAAGGAGGACATTTTATCCATGTGTAATGGCTGCTCCCTGCAAAGGCAAACCCCAGGTTGCTGCCAGCAGTCACTTCTGAGCTTTAGTTGTGGTCTTTGTTGTGCTGGCAGAGGAGGATGGAAGCAGGTGCTCAGAACAGGAATTTTCAGCAGCAGTTGAGCTGTGTTGTGTCAACACAACGACTCACACCCATCTGAAATTCTTGGAGACTTTGTAGGAAGTTTACCAGGGGTTAAGGCAGTTTTATGAAGAATATTACATTGAACAGATTTCAGTGCTGTTATTAAATGGCATTCTTGACTGGGTGCCATTTTCCGAGGTCATGGCTTGTTCTCCTCACGGAAATTGAATTCATAACCTGCATTTAAATAACGATAAGGCTGTGACTAAAACCAACACAAATGGGGCAGCAGAGAGGGATGAAATTCAGTGGCTGATGCTTTTCTTGCTTGCCTGGAACAAAGCTCCCACTTTTTGCTGTCTGACAGCAGGAACAGAGACAATCCTCCTCCAGGAGCATCTTTCACATCTCATTTCTGAATAACAAAAACCCAAAGGTGGGAATTTTCTGTCAGACAATTCAGACAAGTCCAGACCTCAGCGTGGTTTGACAGCAGGAACCCAACAGAGTTTTGTGGTCCCTGGTTTTGATTAATAAAAGGGAAGTGCCTTCAAGGCTTTCTGCTCTGGAAACTTGCATTAAAGAGGAGATCCCATCTGTGCAGGCAGCTCCTGGGGACACGTGGATCAGGCTTCAGGGTGAGGCCAAAGGACACTCACTGTTCCTTTTGTGTTAGGCAGGGATGGTGTGCCACACATTTTCTCACAGTATGGGCAGTAACAGTCTCAGAAAGATAAGCAGAAATAGTGATGAAATAAAATACTGCTCCCTGGCATCAGGTCCTTCCTAAGTGAGGTTAATGAATTGCTGCATTCACAGGAATGCAGCCCTTACAGCCTAATCCTCTGCCCTGGAGACATTTCTGTCTTAACTCTTAGGTTGGAAAGGCCTGCTAAAACAGCATTTTCCTTTCTCTGCTTCCATATGATTGCTCTCATGGAGTAACCCCTCCTGTCAGAGCACAGGGACTCAAAGGGAGGGCACGTAGAGCTGTAGCAAGAGAAGACTTTGTCCCTGCAAGCTGCAGGGTGGAGTTTGTGAGGGTCACTCCCTGTCCTGGCAAGCCCTGATCTTCAGCATGAGGAGCTGTGGTCAGTATTTCACTGGCCACTCCTGGGTTAGGTGCAGGGTGGAACTTTGTTTATTCCATGGCTCTTCTGCAGCTTCCCCACATTGCAGAGGGAGGTTGGTTTATTTTCCTGTGGGATACACGTGGTGGCCTCTGTTCCCTTGCTGCTGGTGGCAGTGGGTGTCATTTTGTGCTGGAAAAGCCCCCATTCACAGTCTGTAAAATTGTATAAATTCCCATTTATTAATGGCTCATTAGCTTGTGTCTGTACTCTGGCACAGTCTGGGGTGTCCTGGGCATGCCAGTGTTTCTCAGAGGAGCAGGCTCTGATCATGCAGGTGGTCCCAGAGAACCATTATGTGAGAAAGAGTTCCTGTGTGTGCCCATATCAGTAAAGCCTTGGAGGGTCAGCATTTCAGGTGTGGATTCTTCTCTGTGCAGTGCTGTGCCTCTGAAATCCCTTTGGCTGCAAGAACGGAGCACTGCCATGGCTATTAAAGAGTTAGGTGATTTCTGGGTGTGTTCAAAGTCCTACTGATGTAATAAAAAGGTTTGTGTTGTCTTTGGTAAGGTTTTATGTGCCATAGCTCCTCACAACTACATCTTCTGTCTTCAGCTAGATTAAATTGAGTAAATCCTTATTCTCAGGCTGAAAGGAATTCCTTTGCATTTTCCTACTTGCAAGTCCAGTCTGTAACTTTTGGGCAGAGGGCACAGTCACACTGGTGCCAGGGTGCAACTCTTCTCTGTAAAAAGGGGAAGACACTGCCTGTTTTTTGCCTCAGCCACAAGATCTACAAGTGTTTTCTCACTGAAATTGCAGGCATTATGCTTCCAAATTAAGCACAGTCAAAAAGATCTGGAAAATAAAATAGTACATTAAACTAATCCCAAGAGCTAGGCAGTGTAAAGCCTCCTGTAATCAAAGTGTAGGAATGTGTGATATTTCTGTCTTGCAGCTTCTTTGTTCTTTTGATGCAATGAAATTCTCCACTTCATGTGAGTAAAGTTGCATAAAGCTGACTCTGAGCCTCAGCACATCTCTCCCTTGCTTGTACCAGGGCAGGTTTTCTCTGATCTCACATTTCCACCAGAGCAGGAGGTGGTGGCTGTGCCTTTCTGCTCAGTCAGCATCCCGTGGCATCTCTCTTGCAGGATTTGTGCCCATCCCAGAAATGGGATAACCTGTGGCACAGGGGGAAGTCATGGGGCAGAATTCAGAGCTGGTTACAAAACATCCCCTGCAAAGCAATGTCAGTCCTCTTAGTCCAATATCCGAGATAGTGAGAGATAATTGAGACCATTCCCTGTGCCCAAGGGCCTTTCTGCATCTCAGGGATGGGATTGTTGCTGGATCTGCATATAAATGACACATGGCAATTTTTCAGGCATAGCTGCAGCTCTCTCCTAAATCCCAGTGGGTCAAAATAAAATGGAGTTACTCAATTTATACGTTAAGCTTCAAGTAAAACTGGGCTTAGATTGTGGCAGAAAGATTGGTTTCTGTGTTTCAGGTGTCTTGGAGGTGTTTCCTCCATACAGAAAGGCTTGCTTGGTATTTCCCCTGAGTTACAAAACATCCATGGTTATCAGAGGTTGTTACTGTTCTGAGAGTGTGGCTGCACAAGTAATGTATGTGAGGATGTAGCACAAGTTTGCTCTTAGTTGAGTCAGGAGTCCCAAGATATCTGCCAACAGGCACTAATAAAACCTTGAAATGGTGGAGATTAGGTGAGGAGTAATGTCCTCTCAGTACTGCCCCATTTAAAAAGAGAAAACACTCAGCCTGACCCTAAATGTTGGAAAATTACTGCTGAAATCATCCATGTAGAAGCCGTGGGTGCCCTTACTGTGAGTTTTACACTCTTTGTGTCACTGACTGCAAAAGCTCCTTCAAACAAATAAGTTCCTTTTGGTGTTTTTCCTTTCTGAGCGTTGTGGGATGATGGGATGCTGCCTCATCTTACGTGTGATCCTTCTGTCTTGGAAGACCTGAAACCAAAATGTGCCTGAAATGAGTGGTTCAATTCCAATGTATTTGTCCTTCCCAGGTCAGTGCTGCTCCTTCTGAAGAACCCCACCTTCATCTTCCTCTGCTTAGCAGGAGCAACTGAAGCGACCCTCATTGCTGGGATGTCCACATTTGGACCCAAATTCCTGGAGTCTCAGTTCAGTTTAAGTGCCTCTGAAGCTGCCACCTTTTTTGGTAAGGAAACCACATTTTTGCAATGTTTTGCTGTTTTGCCAACAAATAGAAGAGCACTTTTAGCTTGTTTAGAATGGGGACAGATGCTTTGCAGTTTAATTATGGAGTGGTTTTCCTCTTCAGCTGTTAGATAGGATCATTTCCTATCAGCACACCTACACCCAGTGCATTTCCAGAGCTGCATCTACTGACATCAGGAGGAAATGTGTCACTTCTGTAGCCATCTGTTACCCTCTAGAGGAAGGCAAAATAATTGTAATTCCTCCTAGTGCATTGTCAGGAAACATTAGCTAAATATTTCCTCTGAGAGATGTCAGAGCTGGGGGGGATATTTTGTCAGCATCCAGAAACTGAGAGGATCCTCACCTAAGTGCCACAACAAAGACCAAGGAATGGTGTCCAACAAGCACGAGCACCCATGATGTGCTCCTCAGAGTCAGTTTTAAGATCTCTGGGCAGGAGAAGCTGCTTTACCAAGCTCATGATACATTACCTGAGCTGTTAGAGAGGACCACCCACCACATCAGCATCCACTGAGCTCCCACCAAGAAGCCACACAGAAAACAAGGGGTCATTTATATGCAAAATACACTTCAGCTGATGTATTCAAACCTGAAAAGTCCTTGCTGACATTTCTAAACTCGCTTGTGGGTTTTTTCCTCTTCCTTTTCAGGTTACCTGGTTGTGCCAGCTGGAGGGGGAGGCACATTCCTGGGAGGATTCCTCGTGAATAAATTTAAACTGCGCTGTTCAGGAATCATCAAGTTGTGTTTGCTTTGCACAGTGTCAAGTCTGCTGGCCATATTTATTTTTTTTATCCACTGCCCTAACATGCCCATGGCAGGAGTAACCCAGATGTACGATGGAAGGTAACAGCAGCCCCCCTGTCTGTCTGTCTGTCTGTCTGTCCTGAGGGGCTCTGGTCAGAACAGAAGCGTAACTCAAACACACAGTGCTGGTGGCAGTCGTGTGGGGATGTGTTGGGGGTGCAAGTTGGGGTCTGGCCTGTCCTACAGGCAGATATCGAGGGTGAGAGACAGAAAATAGATGTCCTGAGTTTGAAAGTGAGATTGAGTTTATGGAAAAGATTCTCTAGTTAGTCAGGGAGGGAGGATCAGCACCAGAATAGGGGATGCTCCACTCTTCAGCTGCCTTTGCAGCAGCCCCCATCTCTGTCCAGTGGGATAAGTTGGACCAAAAGTGGGAATCTCCTCTCTGAATGGAAGTGTCACCCTAAGAGCTGATCACCTAAAGTCCCTTGGTGGCTGTGGGAGAGACAGCTCCAGGGAATGGTTAGAATTTGGTGGGATGAAAGCCTTCCCAAGCCTGGCTTTATGCTCCTTGGGGATCCATCACAACTCCCACTGTTGGAACCCTGGATGCTGAAAATATTGGGCTTTCTGCTTTGACAGGTAGTGACCCTCGGGAGGGCACTGACTTTGACCTGAGACTGTAGGAACTGCTTCCAATATTGAGTTATAGCACTGGGAGTGTGTGTGTAGTTTGTATAGAGGTGTGTAATGTCATAGGGTGAAATACTCAGAGTTTGGGGTTTTAAGATATAGAATATAGTAATATATATAAGAGACAATATGGAGCGATTTGGGCATTGCCTGGGTCCTTCTTCTTCACTTTCTTCTTCCTCCTTCTTCTCAGATTTTGGTGATCTTTTCTAATTGGTTAGTGGAAGCCCACATTGCGGACATGAGTGATCTTTAATTTGGTTATAAATAAAAATAACTTAGATGTCAGGTTTTAATTAGTTTTGCTTACTGTTTAGAAGTCCTTGAAACCAGGTAGAAGTGGCCATTTTCTTGCCTTCTTAGACAGACCTCACACCTTGTGAGAATGTAACTTAGATAAAAAATAGTAAACACCCAAGTCCAAATGAGATACCTTGGTGTCCATCATCTTCTGTCGAGACCTAGTGAGAGCTGACAACCTCCTCATCCCACTGTCCCTTCCTCTCCCCATTTCCTCCTGCCAATTGCTGCTCACTGACTGCTCCTGTGTTTCCCTCAGTGCCTTGCCAGGTGGGCACCTCAACCTGACAGCAGCCTGCAATGCGCAGTGTGGCTGCCTGCAGGACACCTACAGCCCTGTCTGTGGCACTGATGACATCATGTACTACTCCCCCTGCCACGCCGGCTGCAAGAGGGTGGCTGAAAACCTCAGGAATGGCAAGAAGGTGGGTCTGAAAGCACTGTGGGTGAGCAGGGTGGTGGCACGTCTCTGGAGTGACTTGGCTAGCTCTGGGAAAGGTTTAAGCTTTGCTGCAAATCAGTGTAAAGTCAGCCTGGGCAGGGTGGGTGCTTTCAGATGCCACATGAGATGAAGGCAGAAGGTGCTCTGAGGTCACCCTGCTTTGCTTCTCTCCTTGGCTCCAATCATCTTTGCCTCATTCTGGGTCAAACTGTGCTGAAATCCATGGAAAATCACCCAGGGAGGCAGGGAGCTTGGTAAGCACCTGGTTTCTGTCCTGGTGCTCATTTTGGGTCTTGAATGAACATGATGCACCTCCTCATCCTCCCAGCATGTTGCTCGTGGAGTCAGGCAAAGGCTTAGGAAGGGCAAGGTGACACTCAGCAGAGTTAATTTCCCTTCCTTAATTGACCTGTTTGGAAACAGAGATGTGTCAAAAATGCAGCTTGATTTCCACTTCATTCTGGGAATTCTAACCAGCTGCTTTCTGCCCTCCCTGAAGTTCTTGACTGTCACCGCACTCTCCTCAGCAGAATCCCCATCAGCCTTTCTTTCCCAGGTCTACCACGAGTGTAGCTGTGTTGACAAAGCCTTCCTGCCTGGCTCTGGCAAAGCAGAGGCAGGGAAATGCACCTCCTCCTGTGCAAAAAAGCCCTTGCTCCTGTGCTTCATGTTTGTGGTCATCCTCTTCACCTTCCTGAGCAGCATTCCTGCCCTGACTGCCACTCTGAGGTAAGCACAGGGTGGCCTTGCCCTCTGCCAGCACTGCAAGAAGCCTCAATGTCCTCCTCTCTGCTTTATCCTGCTGGGAAAGGTGTGGGAGCCATCGAGTTAGTGGCAGCCTGGAGACATCAGGACTGATTCCTGTCCCAGTCTAGCTGGGAAAGGAAATTTCAGCATTGGAAGCTTTGTGCTCTGACATGAGATGGAGACATTTACAGCAGGGGTGGAGAGACATTGCACTGGGATGATCCTAAATCTCCAGGGGGAGTGGAGGTCCCAGGCATGCTGGACTTACCTGGAGTTGTGCAGCAGGGAGGTGCAGCCTGGCAGCATTTTTAAAACAAACCCCTTTTCTTCCCCAGGTGTGTCTCTGACAGACAAAGGTCCTTTGCCCTCGGGATCCAGTGGATCGTGGTACGAACACTAGGTATGGAGCAGGGGGGCTTTGCACACCAGAATGGTCTGGTGGTTCTGGGAGGCTGTGCCAAGCTGTCACCCAAGAGTAAAACACACTGGGCTGGAAAAGAAGGGATTGGGACACACGCTGCTGAAAAGGAGGATGCATTCTTCTGCTTGGAAACCTAATTCCCTTTGCATGTGATTTGCAAACTGAATGGAGGGTTCTGTAACACGTCACAGGTGACAGAGGTTCAATGTCCTGCCAATGTGCCCTTATTTTAAGGAAAAGGAGCAGAGGTGTTGAAGTTCCTGTCAATGTTTTTTGGTTCAACAAAAATGTAGGTCAGGATGGCCAAAACACCTGCTGGACTCTCAAATCTTGAAATTCAGCATATTTTTGATACCTGGTGGCTCTGGATCATGCTATCAGCAGAGCCTGGTGCTTCTCTGCAAGGGCTGGTGTGTAAGTGCTGCCCAGACTGAAGTGCCCTCTCTCTGCCCACAGGAGGCATCCCTGGCCCCATTGCCTTTGGATCCATGATTGACAAATCCTGCCTGCTCTGGCAGGACCAGTGTGGTGAGCAGGGCTCCTGCTACGTTTACCAGAACTCAGCCATGAGCCAATACACCCTCGTCGCTGGGCTGGTCTACAAGGTGAGGCTGCTGCTCAACTCCACTCCCTGATAAAGCAGCCAGGTCTTTAGGACACAACGTTTTGCACTGGGAAAGAATTTTACAAAATTGGGTTGCCCTGATCTGGCCCGCCCCCAGATGAAATTAAATTTTCACACAAGAAATTTGTCAGGGAAGGCCAAAGCCCAGTTTGCTTCTCATCAGGTAATGGTGCTCTAGACACCATCATTCTGTTAAATTCCCATTGTTTTCTAGGCTTACAGCTTCTGTTGCACCATGTGAAATAACCTCCTTCCAACAGCAATCAAAGTGATTTTTGCTAGAAATAGAGTAAAACATCTAAGTGCAGTGTATTAGTGAGAGTGGGGGATGGCATTGTGGGCAGGCTGTAAATAACCATTCCCCAGTCACTGCTAAAAAATAAGAGAGCTTAGAGCTGTGAATTTTATTTATTAGCAGAAAACCATCATTTTAACTGCTCCCAAACAAGCACTTGCCCTAGATAGTAGTGTTTAGCAGCTGCTGTGATAAAGAGGTTTTCAAAAGCCTTCCAGCAAAAGGCTGAGGCAGTGTGGGCTCATGCAGCACTGTGCTCTGTGTGGGGCTGAACTTTTCCAAATTCCCATTGCAATGGGACTGGCTAAATTCAGATTTTTACCCCCACTGGCTCTGTGTGCCGTTCTGCTTCCCAGGCTGGCCAACATCTCCCCCTCCCCAAAGCTTGGTCAGCAAAGATGTGGGGTGGGCACCTGGTTTTGGGGGAGAGCAGAGAGTGATGGGGTGTCTCCATGGCTGCAGGTCCTCGGGACAACCTTCTTTGTAGTGGCCTGTTTACTCTACAAACCCCCACCCCTGGAGTCAGCCCCAGGCAGCTCGGATGCATCCGAAAATGGCACCAGTGACCTCCAGGAGCACAAGCCTTCACTGCCAGCTGAAGAGGATATATAGTGCTGTCCACGTGCAAGTGACTTTCTCAGCCTCAGAAACACCATGAGAAGACTTTATGCAGTCTCCCAAGGGGTTTTTAAATCAACAGTAATATTTTAAATTTTTATTCTTTTTTTTTTTTTTAGTTGAAGATAAATAATTTAATTAACCACTGGTGTGCTTTATTTTCTTAACGGCAGAAGCACATTTAAAGTTGTGCGCTGGTGCCACGTGCAGTTATTTAATTTTATTTAAAGAAAGGGCTACTGTAGCTTTATTCTGTGTCTGTGACAAGCCAGGACCATGTTCTCCACTCGTGGAAGTAATCACTGGTAACTCCAATGGAGCATGTGGGGTTTAAACCACCAGAGGATCTGGGCCAACTGTATTGAATATCTCAATTGTAAAGCCAACTGTAGCAATACTCCTGTTGGGACTTCCCAAGCAGGGGACGAGCACTGCAGTGCTGCAGTCTGCACTGCAAAGGGCTCAGCTGGCCCTTGAACTGCTGCATGCAAAGCAGACAGCCCTGGCAGTGTCCTCCTCCTTCCCCACAGAATCACTCTGTTCAGGAGCAGCTTCTCTTATTATGCAAGTTCCTAATACTGGGAGAGGAAATTTGATTAGCAAATCCATCAGTACACTATGGGCAGCCATTCCCAGAGCTGCTGAGCACTGTACACTCACTGCCTCACTCATTGCAGGGTTTACACCATGGTAACACTTCTTTTTTTTTAATTTGTATTGTTTAAAAGTGATGCCTTTTGTAATGTACTGTGCAAAACTTGAACTTCTTGCTGTTTGCAGGGCGTGGGAAGATGTGAGATACAGATCTATGCAATGTTTCTCTTGGGTTGTTCTGTAGAGACAATGGGTTTGGGTAAATGGAAAGGCTGGAGTGAATTCAGTTTGTCTCTAGACCAGCAGCCTGAGGGATGGGTCTGCCTTGCAGAAGGGGGATGCTGGCTTGCAAGTGGCCTGCTTGCAAGGAGAGAGGGCAGCGTTCCCAAAATGACCTTTGAATGTGCTCTTGCAGTATTGATCAGGACCTTTCTGAGGGGCAGGAGTGGAGCTGGGGCGTGTGTGAGTCTGGCTTCCCTCTCAGTGCAGGTCAGGCAGGGTCAATGCTTGGTGTGCCGGTGTTTGCACAGCCCCATGATGCAGGTGCATCCCCAGGGAGGCTGTGGGCAGCCCCTGCACTCCTGCTCTGTGTACCTGTGCTCACAGGGGATGGGACCTGCAGAACTGGCGCTTCCTTTGTGCCACCTCCGACTCAGAATTACCTTGCAGATGTTTTTTGTGTATTTTGTGTGTTTATGCTCTCACAAATGGACACAGGACAGGCGTTTGCTTCCTTCATTAGCAAAGGACTGACTCTCAGTGTGCCCCTGGCAGGCAGGGATGGTGGTGCTGGGAGTGTGGTTGATATTCAGGTCGATGGAGGAAAGCAGCTTCTTCCACTCACAGATCCCTTCCACCAAAGCCACATGGTGACCTCCCTGCTTCCAGAGCCCTTGTTCCCCAGCCCCTGTCGAGTGCTGGGACAGACTGTGCATCCCCTGCCCCATCCCTGAAATGCTCAGTGCCAGCTTGGGTGGGGTTTTGAGCAAACCCCTCCAGCTGAAGATGTCTCTGAAACAAAATCATCTTTAAGGTCCCTCCCAACCCATTCCATGATTCAGATTCACTCTCTAGTAACTGCTGGAAAAACTAAAAGTGATGAGGGTGAGATGGATGGTGGCTTTTGGCTGTGGATGGGCAGCTGGTGCAGCTTTGGTGGGCACAGTGGGCAGGAGAGCCCTGTTTTTCTAGGGAGGCAGGATTAGACCCACTGATGCAGGATTTAACCCCAACACTGCCCCAACACCTTCACCTGGGTTAGGAGCCACCTGCAAACACAAGCCTGTCCCCAGGCCCTGCCCTTCCCAGCTTAGACACCTTGGGTACAAGCAAGGATCTCAGATGGGGAAATGCATGAATGTATTTTGAGAGCATATTTTATGTATGATGTATTTATGAAAGGTAGACATTTTTCTTTATATATATATATATATATGTATGTATATATATATATATGGATATTGCAATGCAATTTTAGTGTTTATAAAAATGAGTTTTATCAGAGTGTGTTGTTTCCAGATCTAAACAAAAGCTCCTGGGATTTATGATGTTGCTGTGGGACTGGTAATTCAGTGATTTTAGTAAGCAGCAAAATGGCATTCCTGTTCCATAAACAGGCTGTTTAGGTGTACAGGTAACTTAAAATATTTGGAAGTATGTTTCCCAGTCTGATATGAAGTATTATATTGCTATAAAAGCATAGAAATATAATGAGTCTTTCACAGGTGCTTGTGTGTGTGTTTTTCATCAGCTGCCCCCCTTTCCCAGCTGCAGCCCTTGGCAGGGGTGTATCCATGGTGCCATTGGCTGCAAGGTCATCGTGGGATCTCCGAGGAGGAAGGTTGGAGCTCAGGTTTGTGTTTAATTTGTAGCATTAATAAAGCCCCTCATGGCTGCAGGAGCTTCAGGCATCGGGGTGACATCGAGGTCCTGTGGGTTGGTGTCACCTGCTGACTTACCTTCTCCTCCTGAGACAGAGCATTGCTGCTTTTGAGGGCAAAAAAAGAGGTTTGTGGTTGCTGGGGAAGAAGAATCATTTTCCTTCTTCATCCACAGACCCTGTTAAAGCCGTGGAATGTCTGCCAGCCTGTGCTGGGTAAATGAGGTCAGAAGTTCTGTGTCACCTGTGGTTTGCCCAGGGTGGTTCACGCTGCTGGGGACTGCAAACAAACCGTGGCTGGTGCTGAGGAGAGCCGCGGGAAATGCAAGAAATGAGCGCCCAGAGGGAGGGCAGGCAGGAGGAACTGTGTGTTGTTTATTGTGGGCAACATCCCAGGCAGGCGATGAGCCGTTTCTCTCTGCTGAGGAGTTTGTTTGGAAGCTTCCTGGAGGTTTGAAAATGCCAGTAAATAAAAGCTTTGAGTGGCACACAGATGGTTCTGCAGAGCTTCCCACCCTTCTCCTGTGCCTGGATGTGCAGAAGAGCCTCGATTCCTCCGTGGCCCAGCACCTGCATCCTTTGGCTTCCTCTGCCCCATCCCTGCAGCCCTCCTGCCTTTGTGCCAGAGCCAGGAGTGGGAGCAAATACTGACAATTCGCTTTTGGTGCTTAGCTTCACCTGACACAGGAGGGGAAAAGAAACACCAGCCAAACGAAGGAACAGAACGCGATGGGCGTGACTGACGTGGTGTGAAGAACCCAAACCTCTGTCCAAGGGTCAGCCCCTGCTCGTGGGTCAGGGTTTTGTGCAGGGCCAGGTGGGGCTGGGAAGGTGCCACTAGATGGCAACGAAGCACGGTGCCACGGCCAGCTTTATGGAGAGGACGGGAATCAAATCCATGGAATCGCCACGTTCCAGGTTTGCAACAGCAAAACACACGAATACATGTTATGAGATCCAAGTAAGGTCCAAAAGTAACATTTTAGTATCTAGTGATGCGTTATTCTAGGGAAAATATACAATTTGTTAGCAGAAAGCTGTGCAACAGGGGAGGGTTCAAACAGAGCAGCTGCATTATTTCTACAGAAGCTGGTAAATTCTTATTTGAAGCATTCCCTTCCCAAGCAGGGATGGAGGGCTCTGAGCTGTCATTCAGAGGACAGTTTTTATATTTTGATTGTCTTTCTTCAGATGTTATAATTGGGGTTGCTCTTAGCCTGATCTTCTCACCTCTCTCTGAGACAAGCCTGCCCATATTCTCCTGAAGTTAACAGAATGTTTGGTTTGGGGCACAGGAATAATCCCAGATGCTCTGGCCTGGGTAGAACTCCATGATAAACCTTATACTGAGCCCAGTGGTCTCTGGGTCAGCCTCATAATTAATAATTTATCTAGCTTGCTTTAAAATGAAGCAGAAAAAAAAAGAGTGGTGGGTTAAAGGAAATATGTGTGTTTTACCAGCCAGGACAACCTCAACCCAGCAAATGTGAGGGTGTTCAGGAGGTGTGAGGGTGGCTGGGGCTCTGCTGTGGGAGCACAGCTGGGTTTCCATCACAAAGGTGCAGGGAATTTGAAGAAGCAGAATGTGCTGGCATTTTCTGTGGCCAAATAATTTTCCCTGGAACTGAATAAACGCCAGGATTTTCTTGTCTTCCCTCAAGTTTTCCTGTTGACCTGCAAGCAGCAATTTTAGAAGAAGAAAATGAGACCATTCTGCTCCTTCTAATGAAGAGTACCTCATGTCTTCTCCAGCCAGGGACTCACTGTCCAATTTCCTAGAGATGCACAGAGGAATGAATCTCACATTAACTTAGAATTTTCAGTTGTGTTACATCTCGCCTGCTTCATTGTCAAGTAGCATTCTGTCAGTTAAGAGAGTCCTGAGAAACCTCCTAAAAGTGCATGCAAAGGGATGAACCCACCACAAATTCTCTTACCAACCTCTCCTTGTAGTAAGGGGGAAGCAGAGCTGCTGTAAAATGAATATTGCAGTAGTTCAGTGGAACACTGATGCACGAGTAACTATAGAAACTGTAGCTCCAGACATGAGTGTTCAACATACTAATGTGCCCTGCTTCAAACTAATGTGAAAAATGTGATCTCTTACTATTCTGGCTTTCTGATTTACAAATACAAAATCTGTTCCAAGTGGAGCAGTGCTCTGAAAGTTGATGGAATCGCAGATGAAGCCTTGAACCTCAGCAGGGGGAAGAATTGGAAATCCTGAGCTACCCGAGCTTCTGTGGCACTGCAGATAAAATATGCCCTGCAGTTCATAGAACCAGGGAACCATGGAATGGTTTGGGTTGGAAGGGACTTCAAAGATCATCTCATTCCACCCCCTGCCATGGGCAGGGACAGCTTCCACCATCCCAGGGTGCTCCCAGCCCTGTCCAGCCTGGCCTTGGGCACTGCCAGGGATGGGGCAGCCACAGCTTCAATGGGCACCCTGTGCCAATTCCAACTGTACACTTGTCACCTAAACAGTAGCAATGAGAGCATCTTTAATAGAAAAAGTAAAGTATTTGTTGTCTCTGCATGCTTTCATTCTTAAGGAGAAACTGGCAGAGGATTAGTCTGGGGAAATATAGATGCTTACTTTTGTTTTACCCTGTGAGGAAAAAAAAAAATCAGTAGTGTTGAGCTTAGTGCACCAAAAAAAAAAGGATGGATTTTTGCTTTTTAAGATCGAGGGCTGTCCATCTAACTTCCCAAAAACTTGCTGCTCCCTGTGCTTTTCCCAAGAGACACCCCAAGCTGCTAAAGAAACCCAGGCAGGGGCCTTCTGAGGTGTGGTTCATTTTTCTTTAACAGTATCTTAAAACCTTACTTTCATCTTTTTTTTTTTTTTTCCAATTTTCTTTTTTAAATGTGACAATTCCCAATTCCCCACCAGCAATCTGGGAATATCATTTGTGCCATCCTTTTAACACTTCGTTTGGATCTGCTCTAAGAATATTCCCTCATTAAGACACTGCAGTGTCTTTCCTTTTCTCTGTGCCGGGAGCTGGGCCCTCAGCAGTGTGCTACCTGCATCTGCATAAATCAGATAACCAGGAGGAAAATTGATGAAAGCCCAACTTATCAGTGTTTTTCAGAGATCTCACACTTTGTAGGTCAGTGGACTTGTGAGTGTTCCTGGCACTTATCTGTGTCTTGTCTTGCTCTGAATCTTAGACGCTCTTCTCTTGCAGATAAGGCTCCTCTCATTTTTTCCATAGCTCTGTTATTTTGCCATCCTGCAGATCCCAGTAGCTCCACGGGGGTGACTCCTGGGAAGGCCCAGTTGGGATTTAGGTTCCTGGTGAATCCTGTGACCTCTGGAGAACATCTGCTCCTCCTGGGCTCCGCTGGGATAACGCTGCAGCTCTGGGGCGCTGGGGCTGGGGGAGCTGCCCGGAGCACTCTGAGAGCTGCCAAACCTCTGCCTCCCGCCTCAGGCATTTAAAAGCTGTAGGAAGGACTGGAAATCTTCCCAGGATGTTCTCCTGGATGGGCACGGGGGCGGTGGGTGCAGGCAGCTGCTCCCGGGGAATCGCCTCCCTCCGGAGCATCTCCCCGCCAGATGGGCGCTGCTCCCCGGGAGCACAAACCGGAGAGCTGGGGGGGGGAAAAACGAAGTGGCTGTGCTCGTGTTTTGCTAATCTAATTAGGCAAAAGAACATCATTAATACTCTGTGTGTCTAATTGATTAACATTCCCGCTAAGCGCGAGGCTGCTCTCATTAGCGGAGTTTGGGAGCCGCGGATGCCCCAAGTCGCGAATGTGTTGCGTTATCTGGAGGCAGCATCTCCTCTCCGCCTTTGTGAAGTACTTTGCATTTTTACAGGGCTATTAGTGATGAGGAGAAAGGGAGGAGATGGGGGAAAGCCCCCGAGTACAGAACAGCAGAGGGTTTTGCACAGTGAAGCTTTGTTATATTTTGTGCCTCATTAACAGTGAAAGGCTGAAAGATTCTTACTTTTTTTCAATCTTGTAACAATAACATCATTTTTTTTCCTATCCCAAAACATGACAACAAGGTTTTACATTCTGCACAAGATAAAAAAAATATTAACTGCAGCTTGAGCGAGCTGAAAACCTGGAACTGTACCAACTTGTTTCCATCGGAAGGAATCAGATATCTAAATTTTCATTTTGCAGGTCTTCTTTCTTCTTTTTTCCCCTTTCTTTTTTCCCTTCAGTTTCATAAATACCTGTATATTAGTTTTTGCTTATGTCGGGAATCTTCAGTTCCTAAAAGGATAAATGTGAGATGATTTATCTCTTGCCAAGCACACACTGACCAGAGGGATTTCCCAGGCTCCAGCAGCTGATCTGAGTGTAAGAACAGAATTAAATTTAGGCCATCAAATCATTCCTTTTGCAAGCAACTAAATGCAAATTCTGGTAATATTTTTCCTTTTTCTTATCCTACCAGAGAGATAAAAGAGGTTATAAAAATATTAAGAGCTCCAGACTTTCTAAGGGAACTTACCAAGAGGCTGGTTTTTTTCAGACGGTTTTGCTCTGTTTCCCATGATTTTTTTTTCCTCAGTTGTATTTACCTGGCCCAATTTTCCCCAGCAGCAGAAATCAATCTACAAATTACACATGGTCCATCTGAGCCCATCCAGGGCAAATAAAAGCCCAGGGTGAGGCCAGTGCTACAAACCCTCCCTAAATGTGGACCAGGCTCTGCATTCCCTGGCCGTGTTTGGTCTCATTCCCCAGAGTTGTGACAAATCCCCTGTGAATCCGGGTCACACCAGGACAGTGACAAAGGAGCAGCACAGGCTGTGTGTGCTGTGGCTTCTGCTCAAGGACAGCCCCTCTCCAGCTGGGGAAAATGGGTTTATTCTTCAGGAATGCACAATTAAAAAAAATAAAATTGCGAAGCGGATTAATGCAACCAATTGAGTTTCACGCTCACTTCCTATACAGTCATTGTGGAATTTTCTTTCTGTTTGTTTCAGGGGAGCAAAAGGCACTCCCAAGAAGCAAATAATTGTATTTACAGAATTATTTTTGTGTTCACGGGCTCCTGGGGGGAAGCAGTGGGAATGAGCTGTGATCTGACTCACAGATAAACTGCTCAATGGACCCACTTCCCAGACTGCTGCTGCTAATTTAGGTTGGCATTTGTTTATTATTTTCCTTTCATGTTGCTCGTTTCCTCTCTAATGCCCGCCTGCCTGGCATCGCCCACACTTCTCATTTCAGCAGGACAAAGCATCCAAAGGCTCAGGATGTTAAGAGAAGGCCCCATCACAAAAGCTGCCCCGTGCCAGGAGGCAGCTGCAGGTTATTAAGGTTTATTCTTGTATTTTTTTCTGGCTTCCCATTGCCAAAGTGACACAGCTCAGGGAACCCAGGGAAAGTTTTCCTACCCGGATAAGGAGTCCTGTTAGTGAAATGGAGATGGGACAGAGGGGCAGCAGCTCTGGGAGGTGATTTATTAACCCTCCTCCTCCAAACAGCTGCCCTGGGGGGTTCTCCCATCCACATCCCCTCCTGCCACCTCTCCATAGCCACAAGGCAAGGAAGTGATCCCACATTTACTAAAATAAACTCCTTTCATGTCTCTGCAGCTCAGGGAAAAGCATCCATCCTTTACCTGGAGTCCAGTTCTTTTAAAACACATCTTTTTGCATGTTTTCAGCCTAAAATAGGCCTCCTGTGGATTTGGGGGGTTTTACCCACATCTATGCCAGATTAGGCTTTGAAAGAAATAACAGCTTATTCCACCCAGGATCACAGCAAATCCTCTACCTCTTGAGAGCTTTAGTTACCAGATTTGGTAGAATTCTTACACAAATCCTGTCAGTAGATTAAAGGCAGATCTGAGGATTTTGTACCCTCCAGGGCTCCAGGGCCAGGGGCCCTGGGTCCCCTTGTGGCCCAAAATAGGGGACAACTCTCCCCAGGCACTTTGCAAAGGTACTCAGCCCCATCTCCTCAAAATCCCTGAACAAAATAAGCCAGAGAGGAGGTTTCCATCATCCCCTGGCTCGTCTCAACATCAGGAATAATTGCTGTGACACTGTGATTTTCTGTCTGCTCTATTAAGCCAACCTTGGGGACCAGGCAGCACATGACATGTGTTCAGGCACCTGAATCCCTCCTCAAATGTCAGCCTCCTTCGGAAGAAGCCTCACACTGCAAAAATTCACCTCACTTCCCCTCTGGCATTAGGTTACATTGTGTATTGCAGGAGCCCTGAGCAGGAATATGCATACACAGGCCTGGAGGAAGAAAAGGAACACTTTACATGAAAGATCAGGTTATGAATAAAAGATAAAGGAAATGTGATTACTGAAGAAACCAACTGAGAGCAGGCAAATGCTGAGGTGGATTAAGGAGGAAATGCTCACTGAGCGTTGCCACATTTGCTTCCGTAATATTCTGTTCATAGAGATAAAACCAAAAACAATGTGTAGTTTGAAAAGAGCAACATTTATCCTTCCCATGCCAAGTGCTTTGATTTAGGCTTCTCTTGATGTGCCAGATGTAATTAAAACTCCTAAATAGCTGTGGAAATAATGGAACTCCATCCTTTCCTACCTGCAGCCAGTTGAAGGGTGTCACTGGAAGCAGGTGGTTAAGGAGGCACCAGGGACAGATCATTCCTGGTAACCTTTTGTCTGCCAAGTGTAATGTTAGGGGCTTCCCTTCCCTCTCTCTGCTCCCCAGCATTCCCCACCTCACTGCCTGCAGCTTTTCCCCTTCTCTCACACACAGGCAAGAACTGAGACTGTGCAGCCCTGGGTGTCTGTGGGGAAATTCACCCTGTGCTGCCTCCTGACAATACACAGAGCCCAGAGCTGCATCCTTCTGCTGTCCTGCTGCATAATTAGGTTTTACAAACCTGGGTAATGACATTAAATGGACCCAGACTGGAAAGTATCTTGGAAAAGACAAAAAAAGTTAAATTTTGACTCAATATAACATGATGACTGTGGTAGGTTAGCTTAAAACTCTGTACCAGACCCAAGTGCTGCTAAACCTTGACAGGTTCAGTTTTGAATTCAGGTAAGATCATGCAAACTTTGGTGCAAACACTTAATTTTAGGAACTTTAGGTCTGAGTAAAAACCCAAGGAGAGGTGGATCTTACATCTTCTTGCTCAGCACCTAAGAAATGCAGGTTGACTTCAACCCCTGCAGGGTCCTGGTGCTCAGCCCCACCTCTGACCTGGTCCTAAACTGAACTTTCTGCACAAATCTTCCCAGAACAAAGAAGTTTTACTTGATATTTTAGGAAATCATTCGAGGGAGACAGAGTTAACACAAACCATACCTCCCAGCCAGCAGTACTTGGAAAATAGGCTTCAGTTCACTAACTCGGGTTTTTTAAGCACTATCCCTGCTGGAGAAGATGGCAGACAGCAAAAACACATGGTGGAACCAGGAGCAGAGAGAGAAATGTTCTTATCTCATACTTACTCATTTATACCCTTAAGTTCTTATTTATCCCATGTCCACCAGCTTTTCTCCTAATTAATCCTCTTTGGAGGGTAAACCTTCCTCCCACTGCCTTCCCCACACATGGGCTCTTCCAAGGTGCTCTGAACTCTAAGCTGCAATTAAATTGTAGTCCACAAAGGCTAAATAAACAAAGAATCACCTCTTTGAGGGATCCTGTAGCTGCAGAGAATAGAGGGGACTCCCCAAATCCTGTGTGTTTTTTCCTCCTGCCTGGGACAGCACCTTGCTAGGTCTCAATGACATTTGTCTCCACACCTGCTCCTGGAAAGGTTTCCTGTGTGCTGTGCACTCAGCTGCTAATTTGGGTAATAGCATCACTGTAATTAGAAGGGGAAAAATAAACCCACAGAGAGAAAAGAAGTCCTGGGGTGTGTAGGGGAAACAATGAGGTTTGTTTGAGATTCCTCATTGCTTTCTTGATCTGAGTTGCAGTAAATACACACACACACACGTACATAAATTCACATAGTCTAGCTTTTTCCACAGCCTACTCTCCACAGACAGGATGTAAAAACCATCATCATTTGATACTATGAAACCACTTGACATTTTTCATCGTGAATATCAAGATTGTTTTCTTGCCGCTGCAAATCCCTGCGGATGCGTTACGCCCGGTTATCTCAGCTCAGCAGATTTCACACGGGGACATGTTATAAGAGTGGCAAGATTGACAAAAATAAAAATCCACTTCAGTGTAGAAGGCAAATCTATTTCTTGTTTGGCAGGCTCTGGCAACTGGTGCTTAAACAGCTCCTCATGCATTTCGGATGCACTCGCAGCGCTTGGGCAGAGAAATCGCTGCCTCCCAGCCTGGAGGAGAGACAGGCACTTTGCACCACCCGTCTGATCGTGCATCATCAGAGCTAAAGATGCACAAAAGCTGCTGCTTAAGAGCTGTCTCAGCCTGGGGAATTCAGAGCCGCCTTTGTAAAGCATTCTAGGCGGGTTGTATCAAAGGGAATTGGTTTGAGCATCGCCCCTACCCGCGGCGGAGCAGAGCGAGGGGTGGTGGAGCTCCTGCTGCCTCAGCTAAGCAAAGCAAATGGACATTTTGCACCACTTCTGGGTGCAAATTGCCTGCACTAGGAACGGGACCTGGGAGAGTAAAACCCGTCACAGGACTCAAAATATTTTAAGTATCTTGTCCAGCACTTCATTCTGATGGAGGCTTGCCTTCAGCAGAAAATAAAAACCTAACAAGAGCTGTGTGAGAAGAAAGCTGGGGGGACGGGCTGAATGCTTCCAGGGAGGCTGGTGGGATTTTGGTTTTGTATTTTCCCTGGATGTTTCATCAGTCAACTCATCTCCTGAGCTGGCCATGATGCCCAGAGATGTGGGGGCAAAGGCTGGGGTCCCACTCCATGGCCTGACATAGCTGGGAGCCAGCTGTGGGTGGCACCAGGGTGTCAGCTACAGACACTCACCACCTGTTATCCAGATTTATGGAAAACGGGCAGGAGACCTGGCTGTCTCCCCTGGGCCTGGTGAGCAACAATCCCAACGCTGAGTGAATGGCAGGAACAGAGTGTGCCTCATTAGAAGAGCTCCTCATAAGTTATTCATTGTTATTTAGACTCAATACCAGACAGCAAAATTTAATCAGCCAGCATTGTGAAATAGCAGTGAGGGAAAACTGGCGAGCAGCTCCACATTTCCAGAGGCATTATGAAATGGTCCCTGTGGCTTTTGCTGCTCATTTTGCCATGTCTGTTAGCAGTCCTGCTCTTCCTGTGTTATTCCTGCCAAGCAGGGGCCCTCAGTTTCACTCCTCTCCACCGTCCCCCCACGGCAGCTGGGAAGGGTCTGTGCTCACCTTCTGTGACATGTCCTGGTGGCTGAGACCTTGTGGTTGGTGGCACATGGGCAGGAGAAGAGCAACAGAGGGGTTTGGTGATGGATGTACTGACTACGCTGTGCTCACACTCAAAGCCAGCTCTCCTGGTCCTTGAACATTTAAACAGAGAATGACTTTCAAAGTGACCTGCCCCCAAAACACAATTACCTGGATCACAATGCAAGAATATTACCAGTCTTCCCTCCTTCTGATCATGCCAGTTCAAGCCAGCAGCAGAACTTGATTGTCATGGAGAAGATGTAGCTTTCCTCTTTTTCTATCTTTCCTATTTGTGATTTGAGTCTGTAAACCTGTTCTCAAGGCTTCATTCACTTGACAATAACGTTGTATTAAGATCCCCATTCACAGCTCCTCAGGTTTTTCCATTCCCTCAGTGCTGCTGTCCTGGGTGAACCAGAGAGTCCTTTAAATTGAAATGATGATTAATTACCATCATTGCAAAGAGATGCTAAATTTCCCAGTTGTGACTTGATGGTGAATTTGGTGCGTGAGAAGAGCAGAAAGGACCACTGGGGTCTTCTCACTGGAGTTTGAAAGGTGATATTTTAATGAAAGTTAGAGGCACCAAAGAGGATTACCCTGTCTGCAGTGGCAGCTCTGAAGGGTGAGCACAGCAGATGAACGGGCAGGGAGATCAGCACAAGAGCACTGCTAGGCTGGGCACAGAGGGAGGGAGACACCCAAGCTGCCTCCCAAAGAAAGGCTTGGCAGCCACACCTGGCCTGCTGCAATCCTTACTTGAAAAAAAACCTAGGAGAAATCATAGAATAAACTCAGCTTCTGGGTTTTCCCTGGAGCTCACAGGGGTTGCAATTGCTTTGGGAAAGATTGTCTTGTGTCCAGCACAAGTAAGGCCCTGACAAACCTGTGTGAGTTTCCCATGTTAATAACAATGCACGAGTTACTCCGAATGCCAGGGCTCGTTAAATCTCCACCAAGAAGGAAAGGGAAAACATTCCAGTAACTGCTATCATTGGCTTGTGGCTATTTACAGCACCTTGAGGGGCAGCATGCCCTGTCAGAGAGCTTTGTGATCCTTTACCTGAGTCCTCTCTTCAGTTAAAATTGAAGATACTCGATAGTCCCTTCTCATTTCTCTGAAGTCCTTGGCAGGCAGCAAGGCATATGCTTTTTAATACCTGTTGGCAATGGAATTTCCAAGTGCCCTAGAAGTCTGATATTTTTGTGTGCCTTTTTAAAATGGAGGGACACATTAATTAATCAATTCCAGGACCCAGGAGAAGCTCCTTGCTTCCCAGCTACACAGTCTCAGGGCTGGTTCCCAATATCCATGTCAAACCGCGCTGCATCTCTGTGAGACAAGGAAAAGGAGGGTAACAAACCCCCCCAAGCCTGAAAGGCTGATGGATTAGTTTATTGCCTCTCCTACCCTCACTAACACCATAATCTGATGGAATTAGGAGAGATGGCCCAAAAACCAGGAGAGTGGAACGATTCCCTCCAGAGCCATAGGTACCCGTGAGCCTCTGCCGGGCATCTCGTGTGAGAGGGGAGGCAGCAGTCATCCAGCAGATGTGGAGCAGCAGAGCCATATGTTTGAGAGGTTTATGGCTCCCGGGGGGGCTGCTGCAATCTCTGTCCTGTGGACAGCAGCCCTTGTTGGGAGAGATAACACAGGGGCTGAGGCAGAGCGTGTCTGGTCAGGAGATGGCTTCACAGATGTAAGGAAGGGGTGTTGGAGGGCTCTGCGAGTGCCTGGAAGAGGTGACAGGATTTTCTCACTGGCTTGGCCCATCTTCCCTTCTCCTATCAGCACTTGGAGGGGCTCCATCCTGCAGCTTCATCTGCTTGGCTTCCTTCAGCACTGCCTGTTCACAGCCAGCCTTCTGCTCTGCTTGCTGCTAATGAAGTAATCCAGCGTCTCTGCCAGCCACCTGGTGCCTTTGTTAAACGGGGAGGGAGCAGCAAACTGTTCTCATCTCATTTCTGAGCTGACAACTTTTCTCATGTGTAGAGTCATAAATATGCAGGAGATTCAGCGACCACATCAAATGCCTGATCCTAACTCAAACCTGACTCTCAAAGGAAGACACGTCTGCTCAGGAATCGCTTGTCCTGGATTTTGACTGTTGTGCAGTGCTGCTCTCTCCGTGATCTTTACTCTGTCCCCTCTTGAGTCCTCACTAAGTGAACAAATTCATACCTGTTAGTGCAAATCGGGTAGGGAACCCTGTACCAAATGGAGGAGAGACTTTGTGAATATTTAATCAAAAGGAAGAACAATGAGAAGTCACAAGGCATGCACTGTTTCCAGCAGGAGGTGATGGAAAGCAGGAGTGAGAGGCTCTGCTGGTGGCTGCATTTGGCTTTGCACAGGGATTCCACAATTGGAATGGTCTGGTGGGGAAATAAGTGGTGGAGAGCAGAGCTGGACCACTCCATCCATCAGGATTCAGAGGCAATATTGTGTACATCAGTCTCATGCATGCTCATGTTGGTTTCCCACATATCCTGTGTTATTCATGGCTTGAAGCTATAATTATTTGGCTGCAGAAAAGACTCTGGAGGGGTCCTGATCTTCTTCCCAGCCTACAGGTAATGGTGTTACTCCATTGTCTCCACCTGAGTGGGAGGGATCTGAATGTGAACATTGCATTTTGCATGCTGGAACAACATAAACTTAAGAGCCTTTCAAAGGTCACATGATGGAAACAGAAAATTATAAAGGTACTGGAAGAACATTAGATGATATCACATCTACAGGGCCACAGAGCTCTTAAAAGATTACCTCAAGCCATGACAGCACTGACTGTGTTTTGTTATTCACTGATTTGGGGGGAAAATATTTTGCCTAAAAACCTGCAGGACCTCTTAAACCAGAAGGACTTTCATTAAGACACAATGGAGTTCCAGCATTATCAGAGCTTTCCTTCTCCTTTCAGGAGCTTCTTCAGAGTCTAAAATAGTATTTGTAGGTCTAGCTGGAATGTGGGAATTAATAAATAAAGGTGAAGAAACCAAAAGGAAATGAGTTATTAACTGCATTACACACCCAGGCTAGCCCTTTGTACCAGAAGGGTAAGGAAAGTGGGTGAGTATGGATTAATTAGACTCAATCTTCTGGTTGCCAAAGAAATATAAATCTGCCATGCCATGAATCTGCCACTCTTTTTTTTTTTTTCCTTAGCTTTTATTTTCATTGGCCTGTAACAGAGTTTTAAATACTGATTCCAAATGTAATATGCTTCCAAAGCAGCATTAGTGCTGAGTCTAAACCAAACATTATCTGATTAAATCTTGACCCAGATGAGTTTGTCTACTTTCTGTGCTCCTAAATACATATTTACCATATGTTGCCTCATATGCTGCTTTTGTTTTTTACTGATTCTTGGGTCCAAATGCTGTAATAATCATATGTTCCCTTTAGTCGTGAGTCAAACAAAGCTCCAAGTTTGCAACCATGTTTGCAAGGGTGAAAATTAAAGAGCATCAACACCCGTGGTCAATCACCACCCTGGTCAGTCCTGGTGCTGTCTCATCTTCCCAGCTCCAGAATCAGCCTCAGTGGATGTGGATTTTTCCCTGTGCTGAGGCTGCCCAAGCACACAGCACCTTGCAGCCTCCTCAGGACCCCTTTTCTGCTACAAAGTCCTGTGTTGGTTAAATTCATCTAATTTTCACGGGAACCAGTCCATGGCTCCAAGCAATCCTTGCTGCCTCAGGGAGGGGGTGATGCCTGCTCCTGCCCTGGATATCTCCCCCATGAGGTTTCAGCTCTTTCAGCCGTAGGAAGGGCAGGGACAGAGCTGAGCAGCTCCTGAGGGCTGGAGTGCACAGGTCAGGAGACCCCCATGGGCACCCAACCCTCTCCAGCTGGGCAGCCTCAACATCACAAATCTTTTAGCAGCTGCTGAGCCTCCAGCCCCAGATCACACTTGAACTGTCAAATGAATCAACACAGAAATGTGGCAGATTGGAGTGAGGGTTTTGCTTGGACCTGGCTGGTCCCTGGCTCCTCTTCTGCAGCATCCTGCAAGGAAAATGTGTTTTGTCTGCTGGGGAGGGCTGTGTTCTCCCACCTCTGCTTCAGCACAGGTTATAACCCCCTGCACACTCCCATGCAGCTTCTCCTTTTTGTCCAAATTTCCAGACCAATTGTGAGGAGGCTGTATGGATCCCATTTCTACTCTGCTGCTTAAAAATATCTTGCTTTATGGGCTGGGCACAAGGCTTACTAAGCTGCATATTTATACAGAGTATTCAGACTTCTTCATCGACTTGAATCAAATTTGACAGTGCCTACAAAATCTCTGAATATCTGGAAAATCTAAATCTTTTTTAAAGTGTTTAAGTATTTGCACTGCTGAAATGAAAGTGAACATAAATGCTGGTTTAATATTTATCCCCGTTTGTCCATGGATTTTATTTTCAGGGTTCTGTGACAGTAACATAAATGTAAGTTATTGCTGATACATATTCACACTTAATTCCTCTCTCCCAAACCTCTTTGTGCTCATGATACTTATTTTTACTTGAGCTCTCCCTTTTTTTACCCGTTTCCTAGCAAATTATAGTTAGAGGTGAAGCATTTTCTAGTTTGAACCAATTTCTAGAATTATTCAAGCATTTAATTTAAGGAAAAGCGTGCAATTATAGCAAAGTACTTTGGAAAATTTTAATCCTTAACTGAGAAGCTGCCTTGAAGTTTCTGGGATGCACATCCCCTCATCACAGGCTGAACTGGGAGCCCACAGCAAAACCCATGAGCCAACATTCTCCAGCTTCAGCCCTGTGGTTGTGTTGTAGCAGACTCAACATTGATTTTGGCTGCTGCAAAGCTGGTCCCATTAAACACACCTACGAGGAAGCCTCCCAAGGGAGTGGGTTTCTGTCTGAATAGCAGAAGTTGCTGTGTTTAATTTAAACATTTAACATCGAACATCCTCTCACCCCACGCTCAGAATTGATTATAAAGCTTGGGATTTATGTCTTCTTTCTGTGAAGGAAAATCCTCAGTGGGCAGAAGTGGGGAAGGAAAGTGAAGGCTGCTGCTCCTCTCCTGGGCTCAAATCCACATGTGCAGGCCAAACCTAATTAAATCTAATATTTACACATATTCTGCATCCCATCCATGATCTGCATTATTGCACTGCAGGTGCTCAGCCTGGCTCCAGGTGTGGCAGCTCTGGGCAGAAATAGAAGGTTTCCTGCAGGTTTATTGCAACCTGCACCTCTAACCCTCTACCTTGATTTACTCCAAACCAAAAGCATTTCTCTGGATATCATCACACAAATTTCATTTCATTCATCTGTGTCAGGTGAGGAATTACACCCATGAATGGGGTTTGCTGTTGGAGTAAAGGAAAAACCACTTAATGTCATTTAAGCCATCTAGGACCAAACCTCACTGCCATGACACCCTGGAGGATAAATCCATGAGCTGCAGGGACCAGGGGGTTTCAAGGGAGGTTTGTTTGAGTTGTTTCCTCAGTGCCAAAACCAGGTATGAGGATTTGCTGCTGTTTTATAGGTTGGCAAAAAGATCCACATAAACACAAGCTGTAATAATTAGCTTGAGACAGTAAGACACAAGTGCACTGAGTTAGAGGAAGGCAGTGGATTTTGGCCATGTTGTTTCTCCACTCCTTTTGATTTAGTTGGTGGCATAGAATCATGGAATCATTAAGGCTGGTAAAGGCCTCCAGGATTGTCAGGACCAATCTTAGTGGAAATATGAACACGCATTGGTGGTGATATCTGAACCCAGCCTGTTATTTAGCTCCCAGTCAGCTGGGACATGGCAAAAATCAGAAACTCCTGAATTCTGGTGCAGGTCTGGGCAGTCAGAAAGGCAGGATCGGGCTGAGATGTGGAGCTCTGCCACTGATTCCAGATCAGAAAAAGGAGCCCACTGAGGCTGTGTCTCCATCCTCTCTCCACAAACTGGCAACATTCAAATCTAATTTGCCTTGTAATGATCCTCATCCAATGTTTGTTTCAGAAACAACAGCAAAATGTGTGATTTCATGAAGAGAAAATCGAAGATGCTCACAGGAGGTTCCGGTTATTATCTTCACATTTTGGGCTCTGTCTGTGTGATCAAATAAAGCAATGAGAATGATGATGATTATTGTTGTCACTTGCAGCTCCTCTCCAGCACAACCTGCCCATGATCAATGCCAGTGTTTGTGGATTACCTGGCTCCTGCTGAGCCCGGGCCAGCCCATCCCCTGGGACAGCAGGACAAGGTGCTGCAGCAGGTCTGGATCTGCCCCTGCTTCCTCCTCCTGATGAAACACAGCACAGGAGAGACCCTGCAGGTTGCTGTGCCTTGATTTTGCATTGCTGTGCACTGAATTTAGCAGAGGATGGGGGACAGGAGTGCTGTGTGCACCAGACACTGGAGTGAAGCCCTCATTTTGGGGAGAACGCCCTGCTGATCCAGCTGGAGGTGGCTAAAGCAGGGAGAAGTTTTCCCCTTCTGCTCATGGGCAAAACTTCATTAACCAGAACCTTGAACTTCACACCCCCCTGCACATCCTGGACAGTGGATCTCTAGGAACTGGGGGTGACATTTATTTGTTTCCATCTTCATCAGCTCCCTGGAGCCAGCAGGACCATTCCCTGTGGCTCTCTGGTGTGTGAGCAGTTGAAGCCGCATCTGGGAGCACACCCTGGCTGGAAGGGTCACCTCCAGCAGCAGCTGCTGTTTGCCAAGGAGCTGAGCAGGGCAGCTCCCTAGCAGGCAGGAGAGGAAGAAAAGGATTGTCTCCATGAAAGAACTGTCTCCTGGAGGAGTTTTAATAGTAGGCTATCACCTGGTGAGGCTGGTGGGAAGGTGGGCAGAGCCCTGTCAGTGAAGAGTGATTCACTGGATAACTGTTTTACAGGAGAACTCGCAGCACTAATCACAACTTCTCAGTTGCTAATGGCTGAGAAGAGTTAAATGAAGAGTAAAAATAGCTTCATGTCTTCTGAGTCCTCCATGAGCATGGCACTTGTGAGGAAGTCTGCAATTAGGCAAACTGAGAATCTATAGAGGAATGAATTCGACTTATCTCCTTGACTTTTAGCACCTGAAGAAGAAATTCAGCCTGCCAGGAACTGAACATGAGAGTATTGCACCTCTCCTGGATTAGGAGCATCACCTTCCCCCAGACCCTCTGTGATTAGGTTCAAAAGCCAAACAGGATCAGGAGTCACCCCTCAAACAAAAGAACCCACCTGGGCTCCCTGTCCCCAGCTCTCTTCTCCCTTTCTCTGAGGCTGGAGCTGAGAGCTGCCAGCACAGTGATGTGCTCAGTGCCCTGGGCCAGTTCCCTCCATGGGCTGCAGCAGGGAAGGGACCAGCTGTGACAAGACCCTGCAGTGGGGTTTGCAGAGGGTTGGTTGCTCGGTGAGGATGGGATTGTCACATTCTCTATCTCTTTTTGCTGTCAAAATCTGCTCTAAACCAATTTCGCTTAAATTTGCAAAATTGCTTCTTTGCTTCATCCCTTTTACATCTTGAAGCAAGTGTGCATTTGATCAAAATCTTTCTTTTTATACTTCAAGCTCAGCCTGTGACATGTCACGCAGCTAATTCAATATCTACACATGCCCTTTTATTCCAGAAAAGACGAACAGATAAAGTGATCTCCTCATCTTGCCACACAAGATGGATTTCATTTCTTGCAAGTTTGCCCTTTCTCAAGCATATCTCAGATCTCTTTATATGGCAGACTATCAATTTCTCCTTCTAGCTGGCAGATTAGGTTCCTAATAAAATGTGTTTGCATACTTATCAGGGAAAGCAGAGAGTCTCACAGAGGGCAGGGGTATATTTCTGAGCTCCTTGGAGGGGCCTCTGGGAAGAGAAGATCTCTGTTAAGGTGCAGATACAGGCAGGTGGGAATTACACATCTCCCTAATGCAAAGCTCAGCCCTCACAAAGATGAATTTAGGACTTGCTGCTTGCTCAGCTCCTTTGCCAGTGGTTTCAGAGGCTCATCAGTGCTGTTAATTTGTTATTCTCCCAATTATGATCCACTGAGGTGTCTCAAGTGCTTCTGTTTCTCCAGGGAGACACTCAAATGAGACATCCCTTGAGAGAAGCTTGTTTGGGGACAACAGGGGAAGAACTCCCAAAAGCCTTTAAAAATAACTCTAAAAACCTTTAAAAATAACTCCTGGTATTTATGGTCAAAATCCCACTTTTTTATATGCCCCATATTGTTATAGGCCCCAAACATTGGAAAAGCATTTCCAAGCATTGTCCTTGCTGTGCAAATTAAGCTGTAGAAGTGACAAAGTGTTGCCTGGAGACTTCTGCCCTCTGGAAGTATTACTTATACAAACAAAATCCAGGCAGATCCTGCCACCCTGACTTCAGCTTGACTTTTGGCTTTTAATTCTTGAATTTCATAGCTCTGTTTCTCCTTGTGCCTCCCTGGCAGAGGAATATTTCTCCTTGCCCTGAGGTCAGCCTGCTTCTCTGGCCAGCACAGCTCCAGGTAAGACAAGAGCTTTAAGAGTCCCTCTGAACCTCACACAATATCAGAGCCAAGCTGACCTGTGGCTGCAAAATTTGCTGAAGGATCAGAGCAAATTCTGGAGAATCAAGTCATTTAAAGGAATAATTTTGTTAATTGAACCCTGTCCAGCTGCCTGCCTGTTCATCTCACAGCTGCTTTTGTGGAAGTTTCTGTCATTGTTACTTCTCTTTGCCACCTGGTGAAATACGACTTCCTTTGATGACAGGATCATTACTGAGGAAGAAGGACTCCATCTAATTTTTCTAACCTATTTCACATCCTTGTCACCAGTGGGGCTTTGCTGATGTTTAGCAATTTCTTGTATGAATGCACCCTTCTCCCCAAATCATTCTCCAGACTTTTTTTCCTCAGGCATTCAGACCTGGGTTCAAGGCTGGGTGGGCAACTTTTTCTGTTTTGCTGTAAAATCGTGTACTGCACTAAAAGTGAACTTGTTCTGCCCTCAACATCTGTACACATGGGCTTTGTAAACAAAAGAGAAAAACTCCAGCCTGAGCTTGGGAAAAGAGAAGGCTCTGGAGTGACCTAATTGTGGCCTTCCAGTACCTGAAGGAGCTACAAGAAAATGGAGAGAGAGTACAGAAGGGCATGGAGTGAGTGATCAATGGGGAATGGCCTCAAACTGACAGAGAACACGTAGAGATCAGACATCAGGAAGAAATTCTTCCCTGTGAGAGTGGTGAGGCCCTGGCACAGAGAAGCTGTGGTTGCCCCTGGATCCCTGGAGATGTCCAAGGCCAGGCTGGACAGGGCTTGGGGTGACCTGGGACAGGGGAAGGTGTCCTGCCCACGGCAGAGGGTTGGAACTCAGCCTTTGAGGTCCCTTCCAGCCCAAACCACTCTGTGATTCTGATTCATCAGAGTTTCCTGAGGAGCCAGTCACCAATTCTAGCAAAGACACCACAGGATCACCCCTTTGCTTTGGCACAAGGCTTTGGAATGATATTCACAGGTCAGGCAAGACAAGAAGCAGAGCAGGGAAGTCTCTAGAAGGAAAAATGAAAAGATGTTGCAAGAGAACACATTGTTTTCTGTAAGATGAAAAAACCCAACTTATTTTTTAACAGTGAAACAGTTGGAAATATTTTCCCTTGGAGTCAGAACAGTTTGTCTGTGATTTATGAGAATCTTTAGAAAGATAGCTATTGTCCAGAGAGTTCCCCTTCTCAGTAAACATCTTTCCACTAAATCAACCAACGATTTATTTCCCACAAGCTGGGACTCTTTTTTTTTTTTCCCCAATTTTCTTCAGTACCTGCAGTTCCCCAAACATCTCTGATGAGACTTATGGAAAAAAAGATGTCAGGCACTGAATGCAGCCCCAGTAATCACTGAAAGGCACTGAATGAGCTCCCTCTCCAACACAAGATGAAAGGAATGAACTTCCCTGGCCATTTTTTGGGTAGATATTTTTGTCTTTATCTCCTGCTTGCTTAGGTTGTTTTCTTACAGTTTAATTTAGAGCAGTCCCAGGGCTGCTCTACATTATAGAGCCTCTGGAGTTGGAGCTTTTACCTGAATATGGGAGCCTTTTCCCTTGGGTTGGGTGCAACAACCTCTGAGCCATAATAGAAGAAGGAAAAGAAAATCCCTCTCCAGGGACCCTCTGCTCACTCCAACAGGGTTAAAACTGGTTTTGTCCTCTTTGGTCCAAGAGGCTTGAACTGAGAAATTGTCTGGGTAAATCTGGCCAATGGGAGGAAGGAAATCAGCACAGCCTGAGGTGGGAGATGGGGCTGGGCGGCGTCAGGGTGGGCACAGGGCTGGGAGCTGGTGCCTCTGCAGGTCTGCTGGGGTCCAGCAGGACAGTGACTGCCTCAGAAAAAAGGACCCAGGGCAAGCCCACAAAGTGATCCCAACAGTTTCCTGGCCACAGGAGTGTGAATAAACCCTTCCTCCAAATCCCACATTCACCATCAGAGCAGCAGTGACATCAGTGAGAAAGCAGCAGGATGGAAACTGGGATTGTGCAGCCTGAGTTCAGGCTGTGCCCAAACAGCTGCAGGGCAGGGATGGAGCTCAGCAGCCTCAGCAGCCTCTTCTTCCTCCTGGTGATGATCAGGAGGGACACTGTCATACCCAGAGGCTGCAGAGCAGCGTCAGCACCCTCTCCTCACACAGGGACAGGGATGCCAACGTGGGTTTGGGAGCAGCCCAGGCTCAGGAGCAGCCCAGGCTCAGGGTGTCAGTGCCCGAAAAAATAGGAGGATATTGGCTCTTAAAGGGAAGAATAGCAGGAACGAGCCACAGTACAGAGAACCAATAATAAACATTTGCCAGGTCACAGAGTGCCTTGGAAGAGGTGAAGTGCCAAGGTTTCGAGTTTGAAATGTCACAGAGAGACTCAAAGCCAGGGTAGGGAGTCCCAGGAAAGCTTCCACTGGGAATCTTTCTGGAGCTGACCCTGCTGCATCCCTCAGTGCTGGTCCCCCTGGAAAAGGAAAGGGATTTTCTGGGTGCAACGGACTAGGGTGAAGGGTCTCTGAGCACATCCTGTTGTTTGGTGACATAGAGCCAAGGAAAAAGCTCTTCCAGCCCATTTACAAGATTTAACAAAAAAAAAGCTCACACCAGGAAAGAGCACAAAGCATGCCCAGTGCTTTGTGTGTTTCCTGAAATCCAAGGCATTTAATCAGGATCTGGGAGTGTTTCAAACACATGGGAAGGTCACTGGGAAAAGACTGGGGAAAAGTAAAGAGTGTTTGGCCGCCAGGGATTTTTGCTGCGCTGCGTTTTCCTTTGCATTTCACGATTGCCAGGCCCACCGAAATTTTGGAAAACAGCTTCAATTATTTGGAGGAGGGCTGAGAAAATGAGGTTTGCTTGTGAATTGGGTCCTGAGACGTCCTGCACGCTGCTGGTGTGGTGTGTGAGGAGAAGGGAGGGCGCTGGGCTGGAGCTGCAGCGCTCCTGGCAGCCAGGGCTGTGCTCCGAGCCGGCACCGCTGTGAGGAGCTGTGGGAAGCACAGCTGGCAGAGCCTCTGCCAGGGCTGCAAAAGCAGATTAAAGCCCCGGGGAGCAGAGGAACAGCCCATCTGCATGTGCCCTGCTTGGGGATATCAGGGAGGGTCCCAGCCACAGCAAGTGCAGGCTTCCCATTTAGACGCCTCTATCGATTTTTTGTGTTTGTTCTTGGAAGAAACCCCAGGATTTCCAAAGAGAAACCCTGAGTGCAGCACAGCTGTCTGTGTGGTGAGCACTTGCACTGCATATATGAAGACAAAATACATTTATTGCCACCAGGAATCAGATTTGGGCTTGTTGCAGTACCAGCCCAAGGGACTCCAAACTCCTTTATCTCTAAACTAAAGCTGTTGATATCTCCTGTGTCTGTCCAGTTAATGCATCAGTCTCTGATATTTGAGACAAAGGCTCCAGGGTCTGTCAGCCAGTACATTCATTATCCTAGAAGGAGTTTTGCCTGAGTAAAGGACTGGATTTGACCATGCAGCACACAGAATACAGGACCTGTAGAAGGTGCATTGACACCTTATTTCTCAGTTCTTCCTTCCCAGAGACTGATCCTTCAGAGTGATTCTCCATAACAACACACACATCACAGCGTGTTCTGGGTTTCGGGCTGCCTTTTTCCTTTTTAAAGCTGCCCAAGAACACACATGCTGGGGTGTGGGATCACTGCTCTGCTCTGGGCATGCCTGTCCTCTGCCAACCCACGCACGGACGTGCTCACGCTGCAGAGCCTCAGCGGGTGAATCTGCCATGAAAACCAGAGTCAATAAATTTCCTGTGTATCAACTGGTTTGATTTAAAACACTCTTCTGAAATCAGTTCAGCCAAAGGCAGTAAATATTGTTTATTGCTCAGCCAAAGCAACACTTTATTTTGCAATCAGTTGAGTGCAGGAGTGCCTGTAAGTAATGATCCAGTCAATATTGCCACCAACAATGTTGATCGATGTTCCTTTTCTATCACCCCTTTCTCCCTCACTTCCTCACTTTTCAGGCACAGCATGCCCCAAAAAATCCCTCTACACTCCAGGATTTCACCTTCCCAACCCGTTTTAGACACTCCTGACTTTTAGGGGAGAGCCTGTCTATAGCGAGCCCACTGGGAACTGATTTTAAAGGTTTGTATCACTCCAGCATCCTCTGCCTCATGAACCTGCTCTAACAGGGGACTGGGGCTGGGTGCTCGATGGGAAAAAGGCTGATGCTGTCTCTTAGCACCAACCTCTTGCAGAACTTTCCCTTTGCTGCTTCCTGTGCCCTTCAGAAAAATCCCACCCGGTGAAATCAGGCAGGAATGAGATGAACATGAAAAATTCCTGGCGACTGGAATCACCTGGAAAAAGAAAAGATGAAAAATACTTGAGTCTACACAAAGGGGAGTGAGGCTTCACATCTGAGGCTCAGCGGGACCCTCGGCTCGAAGTCCAGGCAGTTTAAATAGATGAGGTCTTTGGGTGACATTTTCCTGCAAGATTTTAAGTAAATGCCTTGCTGTAACATTTGAGATCAGGCGTTTCTTGGTTTCCACGATTCTTTTCCTTTTTTAAGCCGCAGACACACACACACAAAATATATTAAAACGAGCCCAGATTAGCTAAAAGGTCGGCTGGTTCCGAAACAAACAGTGGGGATTTATGGCGGAGGCTTTGGAGCACCAGAAGGAAGGGGTTCATCCCCGCCTCTGCTTTGGCTGGAAGGGGAATTCGGATTAAAACCTTGCGGGGAGCAGAAGTGAAGGTGAGAAGAGATGCTTTTGTCATGCATTTTGTAGAAAGGGAACTCACAAATCCCCCAGGGCATGCGCTGGCAGCAAGGAGATAAAAGAGGTGCTTCACAGAGAGGCAGCAAAGGGGTGGGTGTGGGATGGGAAGGGCTGGGAATCTTGGATGGGCTCAGGCTGGTCCAGCCGCAGGTGCCAGCTCTGGAAAAGCGAGGTGAGGACAGAAGGGAGAAGCTGGGCAAAAACTTTCTGGAAATGGGGAGAGGTTGATCCATGCCTGGGGAATGCAAGGCTGCATCCCAGGAGACCAGCTCTGTGCTCAACACCCTATCTGTGAGAGACAGAGCTGTCTGCCCGTGACAGTGGGAATCCTTCATGTGCGGCTGAGGCAGATTTGACAAGGAACTAATAGAATTTACTAAATTAATTAGCTCATGGAAATGCGCTGCTGAGGCCTTTCCTGATGGGAACATTCAGCCCATTTTTGGGGTGGTCCCTACCAACTTTTGGGGTAGTACCTTCCCCATGCACTTTTAGGAAAGGAGATATTTGGCTTGCACCAGCCTGTTGAAGTGTTGATTGTAGATCAAGAGCCACATTATTTCCAGGTAGCTGCTATTTCAGTTTGCAATTAGAATTATTTTTAAACGATATCTCTTGATATTCCCTGCCAGTCCTTGGCATGGAGGGAAAGTGGAGGAGGCAGCACTTGGAGCCCTCGGGAAGAGCTGCTGGGGCAGTTCTCCCCTTGTTGTCAGCCGTGTCTTTGTGCAGAAACATGAGGCAGCAAAACCCAAACCAAAGCATTTCTGCAGACAGCTATTGATATAAACGTGCACATTCACACTGCAAAATTAGACCAGCAGATGGGTATCTTGTTTGTGGGAATAGCAACTGCTTTTCACAAGGTCAAAATGAAGTTACAGCACCAGAAGGGACAATAATTCTTTGTTACAGATAAAGATCCCAAAGGAACTCACCGGCTGCATCTGTGGGAGAGCTGCTTTAGTCCATAATTGTGGGTTTGTGCTTAAATCACGGGGCTCTGAGCTCCCCCCAGCTTGGGGGTTGAGGGCAGGGGGCAGTGGGTAGCCAGGAGAAGATTTGCATCCCAGCTGCAGCTCTCCTTCAGTACACCCCAACTTACCTCATGTTCCACTTTTCTTTTCCAGGATAAAGAATCTGATCCATCCCAAGACCTTGTCCAAGAGTCAGCACCAATGGGGGAGACCAGCCAGGAATGGCAACTCTGACAAACTCCTCTCAACTAATAGAAACTTCACAACAGAAGAGCTGAAATGGAAGGAACATTGGTGTTGAGAGATTATTAGTCATTCTCTAAACTAGAGTGGGATGAGTGCCGGAAAATACTTCTCTCCAAATTGGTATGAATAACATGACTAAATAAATCTGATTTTGGTTAGTTTTCCATAGTGTTCTTATTGGATGGATGTAAGAGGAGCAAAACTGGGGAGAACATTGGCTCTTGGTGCATGGCTGGGGAAAGTTTGCTGCTTGTATTCAAGAGCTGATTTGATTGACTGAAGAATTAGACATCTTTCATCAGCTCAGGAAGCAGTCTGGGTGAACACAGAGCCCACTGGCTGTTGGAAACGAGGTACTCAGCATCTCTTAATGAGCATGGAGAATTGTGGCTGTCTTTGGATAAACCAGTGATGCCCTGAGTGGGATTTCCCTCCATCTCCTCTCTTTATTTTTAAAGATTTTTATCTCAAAGGAGACTGAGTGGACAAACAGCTCACTAGAGTTTCACAGGGGGGCTGAAAGGGTAACCCCATCACAGACCACTCATCCTTGGGGAACCTTTCCCTGTGCAGCATCCATTTGTCACCTCCAGCATCACCACGACATCCCCACAGCCCCTGTCCCTGCAACAGGGCAGCTCACAGTGGAACCCACATCCCCAAATATGAAGATATTAAGGGAAGAGTCACTGATAGGGAGCTGTGCCATGGCACTGAGGGTGCCCCAAACAGGTCAGGGCACAGGTAAGTATTTTTAGGTACATTTTCCCCTTCACTTACATGAGTTTATCCTAGCAGCAGCAAGAGCTGAGTGGATATTTGGGAATCAGCAGTACCTACAGATGTACAAGAGTGTCAGAGCACCTCTGATACCTCTCCTCACCCTGTGGGGGAAGAAGGAGAGGGCTCAGACCCATGAGCAGCCCCGTACCAGCCCTCAGCTTCCAGATGTGCCTCTGTGACTCAGTGAGGGATGGAGAAGGTGTGAGGGGAGTCTCAGCGGGGAGGGCAGCGCAGCCCAGCCCGGGACCCTCTCCCTCCCTCTCTCCCTACACGGGCCGCACTCTGGGGACCGAGCTGGGGCTGCAAATCCCCTCTGGGCGGCGGGGCGGGGGTGGTGTGCGCTGACCGGCGGGGAGGGCGCGGGTGTGCGGGGTGGGCGGGGGTGTGTGCGGGTGTGCGTGTCCCGGTGTGCCTGTGTGTCCCGGTGTGTGTGTGTCTGTCTGTCCTGGTGTATATGTGTGTCTGTCTGTCCCGGGGTGTATGTGTGTGGGTGTCCCGGTGCGTGTGCATGTCCCGGTGTGCCTGTGTGTCCCCGTGTCCGTGTCCCGGTGCGTGTCCGTGTCCCGGTGTGTGTGCATGTCCCGGTGTGTGTCTGTCTGTCCCGGTGTGTGTCTGTCTGTCCCGGTGTGTGTGTCTGTCTGTCCCGGTGTGTGTCTGTCTGTCCCGGTGTGTGTGTCTGTCTGTCCCGGTGTGTGTCTGTCTGTCCCGGTGTGTGTGTCTGTCTGTCCCGGTGTGTGTCTGTCTGTCCCGGTGTGTGTGTCTGTCTGTCCCGGTGTGTGTGTATCCCCGTGTCCGTGTCCCGGCGCGTGTGCGCGCCGCCGTGCCCAGCCGGGCACACCCGTGCGCGGGGGCGCGCCGGGAGGAGGGCGCGGGGCCGCGGCGCTGGCTCCGAGCGGGGGGCGCGCCTCGCCCTCGCACACGCGCGGCAGCCCCGGGACCGCCGGCTCCTCCCGCCGCATCAAAACCCGCCAAGTTCCCCGCCGGGGGCCGCGGCGGCTCCGGGCGGTGCTGCCCGGCGCCGGGGATGCACCCGAACGCCACGGCCCCGGCCGTGCCCGCCGGGCTCCCCCCGCAGCCCAGCGGCTATGCCAACGCGTCCAACCGCTCCGACCTGCTCCCCAAAGTGCCCGACGAGGAGGACCTGGACGTCAACACCGACATCTACTCCAAAGTGATGGTGACCGTCATCTACTTGGCTCTTTTCTTGGTGGGCACCGTGGGCAACTCCATCACGGCGTACACGCTGGTGCGGAAGAAGTCGCTGCAGAACCTGCAGAGCACCGTGCACTACCACCTGGCCAGCCTCGCCTTCTCCGACCTCCTCATCTTCCTGCTCTGCATGCCCATCGAGCTCTACAACTTCATCTGGGTCCATCACCCCTGGGCGTTCGGGGGGGCCGTTTGCAAGGGCTACTACTTCCTCCGGGACGCCTGCACCTATGCCACGGCGCTCAACATCGCCAGCCTCAGCGTGGAGCGCTACATGGCCATCTGCCACCCCTTCAAAGCCAAGAGCATCATGTCCCGCAGCCGCACCAAGAAGTTCATCAGCTGCATCTGGATCGCCTCCTTCCTGCTCGCCATCCCCATGATCTTCACCATGGGGCAGATCTACGGCAAGGACCAGGATCCCGACTCGCTCATCTGCACGGCCATCGTGGACACCTCCACGCTGAAGACGGTCATCCAGGTGAGGCTCCCCGGAGGGAGCGGCGTGGGGCAGGCGGGGGAGGCTGCAGCAGCCGGGATGTCCCGGGCAGCCCTGGCGGGACGCTCCGGCCGGGGCTGCGCTCGGGAGGGATTCGTGGGGGTCTCAGCTCCGCTGGCCGCGCCCCTCCCCGCACGCTGAGCAGAGACCTTGCAGCGGGGTAAGTCCTGCCCCGTGGTTAATCCGGCCCCGGGCTGTGCAACCCTTCCCCGATTTCCTTTCCCTGTCCCGGTGCGGAGCTCCCGGTGCCGCACAGCCCGGGACAGCCCGGGACTCTCGGGTCCCCCCCCAAAGGTGGCAGATCATTGCCAGAAACCCCCAAATCTCCACCTTTTCTCTGCATTTTCTGCATCTCCTTCCCTTCTGCTGGAAAGCGGCCAGCAAGTTCAGGGGAAATAAAACCATCTCCCCCCCTCTCCCAGTTCCTTGTGTTGATCCAGAGCCCTTCAGTGTAGTGACAGCTCCCAATTTCAGAAAGTTTTGGACACAGGGTGTAGCATAGGCTTGTGAAAAGGAGCTGCATCGTGGAGGCCAGAGGCTACTATTTTTTGCTGTTTTGGGGAAATCCGTAGCCGGTTTTAGCAGCCCCTCCCGACTTCAGCACGGCTTTGCTGCTCTCCACTCAGTGCTAAATTCAACACGCCCATGCGTGGAACGGATTCCAGCATCAACACTTGCCGTGCTCCAGTGCTCTGGCGGGTTGAGGCATTTGTTTACTGGAGCATTCAGCTTGAAAAATGTAAGAGACACGGAAAGAGGGACAGAAGAGAGCAAGACACCAATCTCCACGGTCCCTGGGCTGCCAGCCTTGCATGTGATAGCTGCTCAATTTTTTATTTGGAACATGAATTTCAGGTGGGGTTAATCAGCGGGCAGTTGGAATTTAAAGCTGCATGTGTACTGAAGTCGTCGGGATGTTCCCACACTTGAAGGGAGGGAAGTTAAATGGAAATGAATCAGAACCATTCCTTCCCACTAAAAGCAGGTGAGGGTATGTGCATTTAGATTTAAGACCAGAGTCGGTGAATGTTTAGACATAAATCTCCCAGTTTCCCCTCTGTACTGTACCAGTAAACCAAAATCAAGCCCTGACAGAGGCTCTGGATTCCCTCTTCATTTTGTTATGATCCCTAACTTCCATCTGAGGTGCTGAGGGCTGCAGGTCTCCTGTAGATGCCTGGAAGGTTTTGTTAGCAGCAGCCCAGTGTACTTAACCCAAATTCTCTGCTCTCTGAGGAGATGTGAGCCATCTGATTTGAGAACAATGGGACTGAAATGCATTATTTCCACTCATTTTCCTTCTAGGATTAAACTGATGCTCATTGTTACCATGGTAGGGCTAAAACCAGAGGATTATTTCCTATCCATATCTTTAGAGATGACACTTTACAATGGACCTTATAGTCTTGCAATTATTCAGGCTATACCTTATCCCATTAGCCAAGTCAGGAGTAAGAAGACATAAATGTATTATGCATATGTGAAGTTCACCTGTGGGCTTTTACTCATATATATATATATATATATATATATTTAATCAACTAGTG
The DNA here is from genome assembly GCF_021018805.1 of Prinia subflava. Lineage (NCBI taxonomy): Eukaryota > Metazoa > Chordata > Aves > Passeriformes > Cisticolidae > Prinia > Prinia subflava. Next base: position 27,286,599 of record NC_086254.1, read on the forward strand.
GATTAATTTAAAAGTTAAAGAGGCAGCTGTTGAGGGAGAAGGAAGAACCAAACCCCAAACCGTGTCAGTCTGTTCTTTCTCAGGGGATCTGGCTGCAAAAAGTGGCTTTGCCAAGACAGGAAGGTTGTTTCATGGTTTCACTCCATTCCTCTGAGCACAGGGAAGCATCACACAACGTGAGGCAGGGCCCTGGGCCGGGGAGGGCTCTGGAGTGAATAAGCAAAGCAGCTGCAGGTCAGGTTTGGAGTGCGTTAATGGAAACCATCGCACAGCGTGTGAGCCGTGCAGAGGTTTAAAAAAAGACAAGTGATGGAAGATCCGGGAGAGAAAGGGCAGTGCTGATGTGGAGTGTGACGTGCAGAGGTCTTGCTGGGTGGCAATCTGGAGCCCTGGTCTTTCGTGGTGGGTTCAAGCTGCTTTGGAGCCTCTCTGCATCTCTTTGCATTCATTTTCTGTCTTTAAATGCAGGAGAGCAATGATGCACTTGCTCGAGCTGGCAAATCACTTGTAATAAATCACTCAGCATATTTCAGTGCTATTCCTGTTTGGCAAACTGTCTAAAGCAAACTGGATTATTCTCTTTTTTTGGAAGCCATAATTGTCCAAGTGGTTTTATTTGTTGACTGATTGAAAGAAGTTCAAGTTCTGTCCCAGAACAGAGCATTGCAACCATTTATATCCTCAGAGCCCAGTGAGATATGGTTTTGCTGGGATCATTACAGGAGAATGATCCTCTCTGGACTGGAACAAGCTTCCTGGAAAAAGTATTTCACAGAATATTCTGAGTTGTAAGGGCCTATTTGGTTGTAGTAATTGAACATCTCTGATTTTGAAAAAGTTCCTCTGTATTTGCTTTGAGCATTCAAATTTTAATGGACATTCCTGAGTGAAATTAGACTGAAAGAGAACAACCAGGATTCCTCGTAACATTAATAAAAAATGTCATTTTTCAAGCAATACTCAGGATATTTGGTTCTTGCACCTATTAACTGGCACCACTTAAGCTCCACAACAACCATAAGAGGTAATTACTGATATTCTTCTAGCAATTACAAATTGTTCAGGGCAGCACTTAATCAGGAAGAGCAGTGTGTGAGATGTTCTGTAGGTGATCCTTACACCAGGCACATCTCACCTCTTGCCATCGAGGCATAAGCCCTGTGTGGCCTCTAATGTGGAATTCTTAGAACTGTTTCCCAGCTTTGCTCATCACTGTCCTTGCAGCTGCTTAAATCAGCCTGTGGATCTGGTTTATTACATATTCTCCATTGCCAAGTTTTCATGTTGCTTCTGCCAGTCAGGGATGTCTGGTTTGGATTTTGGCATCCACGTGGGATCTGGTACCAGGAGTGAGTCCATTATAGCCACATTATTTAAGTCTAGTAAACTCTTTAGCTGGCAGACATCCTCTGAAAAGCACTGTTGTCAGTTTTAGGTTCTTTTTCCACATAGATTAAACACCTCTTAAAACCATACAAGTAAATTCATGTTGTCATGGCACTTCAGCTGGAGGAGGTTTTAAAGCTCCTCGTTGTGGCAGCAATAGATACCAGAATTCTGGAGCAGGATGAGAAGTTTTCCCTGTTCATTTATGAGTCTGTGCCCGTGGGGTTGGCTCTGGAATCAGCTCCTTCAGAACAGGATCCCACTGAGTGTCCTGATCTGCCATGTGCAGCCCTGTGTGCCACTAACATTGCACAGTCTCAGCCCTGATTCTCAAAAAGCTCTGCATTTTACTGGCTAGATGCAGTGCAAATTGATTTTCCTGCTTATTGCTTTTTTACCTTCGTACCTGATTTCTGGAGAGTCACAGGGTCACAGCAGAACCTGAGGAAAGAGGGGAAGCTGAAGGAAACACCTGCAATCCTGGTCAGTCCCCACACTCAGAGTGGGCAGCTCCTCAAACTAAAACCCCAGGATTTTACACCTGCAAGGGGAGCTGGGTGTGGGCAGCCCCTGGCACCCCAAAATCCACAGGGGTGAATTCACAGGTTTTCCCACAGCCTGTGCTCGGCTGGCCCTGCTGCAGAATGTCCCCAAGTTACAGCAAGTGCCTGGGTAGAGTGTCTGACACATGCTAATGTTTTATTTGCATGGACAGCTGGTGTGATCCCATTTATTACAACACATGGCAGCAGGCCCTGCTCCTCCAGAAACTGCCACAGCTCCAGCAGCTCCAAGTTGCTCATTTTTTAGGGCAGCACTTGGGGAGCTCCTCTGGACCTCGTCACCCTTTTGAAGGATCTCTGTTCCTTCAGGACCTGCTCTGCCTCAGCCCATCCTGCGTGGCTGCAGCAGCTCACCCATCCCTCCAGAGCCCTCATTTGTTGTTTTATGAAGCCTGCTCACAGTTTGGATGATTTGTAGAGTAAATAACTCCGCACATGAAACAATTGTTTGCCCAAGTGGTTCCTCAGCCTTATTTCTGCCTACATTTCTTCATGCAATGCCTTTGAAGGGACCTGCCAAGGACCCTCAGGTGTGAAGGGGATGGAAAGGAAGGACCAGGATTCTTGACATGCATTACCATGCTCTCTACACTCTTCCAAGGTCATCTGTTCAATTTCCATTGAGTCTGAGAGGCTCACAGAGTTATTAATTCCATGGGTGATGTTGCAAACACTCCCTTACCCTTTCCTCTGGTGAGGAGCACGTTGGCAGGGTGGTGGGATGTGCTCACTGCTCTGGTGCTGGGGAAGGCAGGGCCCTGCCATACCTGTGATGCCAAGTAAATAAACAGGGCAAGCATTTCCCCATCTTACGTGAAAATAGCAAGCCATAAAACCAAGCGGCTGATTTCTCTCCAGGTTTGCTGGCAGATCCTGTCCAGGATTAGTCAATGGTTCAGGAATCCTGTGTTTATACTGGTACTGACTAGAGGAACTGAAGTTGATTTGTCTTCCTTAAGTCACAGCCAAACTCTTGCTGTGGCTTTTAATAACAGTGCTATCCTAAATCACTCACTACACCAGAGAAGTCCTGAGTGCCACTCACCCCTGTGATGGCACCACAGGTGGCACTTTTGTGGCAGGACTGTGTCCCATCAGGTCACAGTGCTGCCACACCCACAGGTGGACAAGAAAATGAAGCTGTTGGTGTGTGAATGTGTCTGGATCCATCCCCACGGTGGTGGAGAGGGAACCCTGCCCCAGCCCCATCTGCTGAGGTGGGAGCATCCCTAAAAAGCTGCTTTTTTTTTCATGGACTATTCAGGGAACCCAGGGCTTTAACTCAGCATATGCACGACAGCCCAGCCTGCCTAATCCCAGCCCGTTTACACTCTGCTCTGTCTCGCAGCTAGATCTAATTTAAATAAGCTCTTGTGTTCATTGCTTTACATAACCACTTGGCCTGATGTGTTTTACCAGTTCTTACATAATTTCCTCTCTTTTTTTTCCCCCCACAAATTGATTTTAATTCACTTGATTTCTTTTTTCCCTCCCCCTTTCCAAGATGTCAGCTGGAGAGATAATAAAAAAATGAGGAAATGTGGCCAATTGATTTAGCTCTTAGGTTTTCCTCTTACCAGCAGTTTGCAAAGGCAGAAGAGATGAAGGTAATCTCATAGTTGCTTTTCACTGAGAAAAAAAAAATCCAAACCCCTTCATCTGCCTTTAATCTTTCAGATCTTTTAAAACAGCTATTTAATTGTCATCTCCCTGCTTCCCCCCTCCTTTCCCTTGAAGACTTTAACTCTTGTCTCTGTGCAGCATCTGCTCGAGACTCACAGATGGCACTTTTGCTTCCTGACGTTTAAAAACGCTTTTGTGTCCTGCCCGAGGCAGGTAGGATGGGCAGCACCCCCCTGTGGGACCCAGGGGTGCTGGGTGGGGGACAGAGGGGAATTTGGGCCTCCATGGTGCCCCCATTGCTTTTTCCCTGCTGTGAAATTGCCCCTTGCAGAGGGCCAGGGGCAGTGCGTGAGCAAAGGTGACGGGAGGGGCTGGGGAAAGTGGTGGGAAGTCTGAGCCTTAAAGCAGAGAGCATCAAATGCCAAACCATCAGTCCCAGAGCTGCCACCCCTCCTTTCCCTCACGTGAAGCAGGTGGATCTGGGATTTTACATCCCCAGTCTGTCTGGTTGCTCTTTGCCCTCCAGGACAGGCCACTCTCACTGTGTGAAGCTGGAGATGCCTCCAATGCCCAGCTCACTCACTGCGCTCCACTAACATCTCCCCCATGTCTTGCTTCCCATGGATACCATTTCTTCTATCCAATTGCAAAGTCTCTTTGGTGTGTAATTAATAAAACCCCAAACACATAACGATGATAAATCGCTTGGACTGATGAGCTATTCAGGAAAAAGGTGCTCGGGTTTAGAAAAGGTGGTGATGGTGGAGTACAAACCCTGGGTGGGGAGCAAATGTCTGGGCTGACATTTCATCCCCAGTATTTTTCTGCATTCACTTGTTTTCTGTGTATGGGAGGAAAACATTAGTGAGACAGATTTGTACCCCACTATTCGAGTGCCTCGTGTGTGGAGGTCCATCCTCCTCCTCCCTCCCTAGGGTACCAAAAACTCATCCTCACCTGCCCCTGCCAGCACAGAGGATGCAGTGGCACAGGGCTCTGCTGTGTGACTCTCACCCTCAGCCTCTGGAGAGGATGCATCTGGTGGGCTGGAGGAGCTGCTCACCTGCAGGTGGTTTCAGCATGTGAGATTTGCTCCTCATCTCCCGTGGCTTTTTCACTTCAGTAATTCTCAGTGCAGAGTGCATGGCTCCATGGGGGCTTCTCCTCTCCCAAGGAAAGAAAGATAGAATGGACAAGGTCTTTGCTGATGAACTTTTTCCTTTGAGGAAAAGTTCAGTGAGGTTTCTTTGAAGCTTTTGTGTTCTCGTGGGCTAGGGGCGATTGTCAGCTGAAGACAGGAATCAAAGAGATGAGATTTTCCTAGCAGAAATGGGAAAAAAAAAAAAAGAAAACTTTCATAAAGCCTAGTATTTGAAAGGGGAGAAAAAACATCTATTTTATGCAAAATGCTCATGAAAAAGCTGTGAGTACCTCTGAACTGAAGAGTCATGGACAGAGCAGAAAGCAGATTCAGAATCAGGGAGGCGAGGGAGGGGCAGAGGCCGTGCCCTGGGTTGGGTGGCCCTGCTCAGGGCTGTGTTGTCACCTGCAGGGGAGCAGCCCCCTGCTGCCAAGGTTCACCCATGGGTGTCCCTGCTCTTCTCCTGGGCAGCTCAGCCCTGCTCTGGTCCCTCCTGCCAGGCTCAGCCCGAGGTGCTCCCTGTGCCTTGGCTCTGCCCCCAGGGCTTTGTGAGGTGTCAGGCAGGCAGAGGAGGAGGAATCTCACCCCTGAGCCATCCCATTTTCTTCCTCTTTAGTCTTGAAAAACGGGGTTTATCAGCTTAGCAGCTTCACCCAGCCCTGGGAGCAGGGACCTGCTGCAGATCTGCCACGAGCACTTGGATGCAGGGTGACATCTGGCTCAGCAGACCCCGACTTTTGATCAGGACTACAAGGAGCTAATTAATACAGTCATTGCAATGCCACATCCTATTAATTTTAACTTAATCAAGAACAAAGGATGTGTGCACTGCTGAACCAAGTAAATGTGATTTTAATATGTGGCAGGACTTTCATACCACCTTGTTCCCTTGGAGAATTTGTTTAATAAGTCCATAACTGTTTGAGTATGTTCAATAAGAAATTAACCCACTTTTCCCTCCTATTCAATGATTTTTTCAAAACCATCTTATAAAAATGCAGCCCACACAGCTGCTGGGAAAGTTTAACTCATTATTCTCATCACTATTGATTCCTCCTGCAGAGAACTTACATTTTATCCCTTTGGGGGTAATTTATACATTTTAATATACCAATTTAATTCAAAAAAAGAAACTCAATCCTTTGAGTTCCCCATGTTTCATGTCTTATTGCTGTCAGTCATGGGCTTGTGACACTGTCATACTTGTTCCTTAAATCCAAGTGTGTCAAGTTTGATAAAGCACTGTAGGCAGAAGAAGGATGGGTTTAGGCTAATAAAGAGATTATTTGACCTCAAGGTCCAGTGATGGGGAGCTGTGTATGCCCCAAACACTTAACATGCTGCACTTACTAACCCAAGGAGCAAACTCTGCCTCAGGCTTGTCTCCCTCACAGCTTTCAGGTGTTTCCTGGCCAATGCAGGATGGAAAACCCCTCGAAAGGGAACCAAGAAAAGGCAGGAATTTGGTCAGTAAGTACCTCAGAGTGCAGCAGTCCAGAGGAGCCGGGCACATGGCCAGCCTGGCACTCTGAACACAGCCTGGAGATCAACCCGTGCCAGGAAACAAACCCTGTAACACCTGAGGCTCCACGAGGCTGAGGGGAGCTGCAGCAGAGCAAAACACTGAGGAAAAGCAGCAATAAAGTAACCAAGAAGTTCACTTCTCCTTTGAGATAAGTCCTTTTTTCTCCCTTGAAAGTCTAATTGAATTTTCTTTGCTCCCATCCTCAGCAGCCCAAGGGGAGGCTCCAGCACAGCCTCCTGCCTGCTCAGCCTTTACAAAGAAAATCCTTAAGCAGAGTGTGGGGATGCAGAGAGGGAAGGAAAAGCTTCCACAGTACTTCCAGCACTCATAGAGCTTGGGCTGACACCATTCATCTCACAAAACAGGTTAATTTTCCCCCAAAAATGAGTTTCTCAGGGCACCAGTGATGGAACTTGCCATCACTTTTCCCTTCCCATGCAGATGAGCAGAGCTGCAGAGTCCACTGTTAGCAGCTCTCACACGTGGGGCTGCACTCAACAGGGGGACAGTGTTTGACTTAAGTATGGCCTTTAATTTATTTATAACTGCATATCCACCACCCAGTATCATATTTAATGCAAATAATTTTTAAGTGAAATCCCCACTGAGAGGCACATTATGAAGATTAACAGCCTGGCTTTTCTATTACTCCAGTTTATACTCTGTGGATTTGTGCCCTATGCTTTGAAGGCAAGTGCTGGCAATATCTGAATCCAGAAATCTATATCTAAACCTGCTGCTTTGCAGAAATCAGTGCCTGACAGCCTGCTTGTGATTCCACAGCCAAAGAAAAGGGCTGGAGGCATGAAAACCTCTGGGAAATGCTGACATCCAGGTAGGTGAGAACCTAGAAAGGCTATTTTTGCTGATCATGCAATAGGACATTGGAGAGAGGTTTATTTCTTTTAATCATATAACCCACTTTTCTTTTAAACAGGCTGTCAGGAAAATTAATGTCACCAAGTTTAAGACCATACTGAACATATTCTCATGCCCTGAAATTATCTGGAGCTGGTTTGTTCCTTTGGATCTTCATGTGGTGAATTTGTCAGGCTTAACGCCATGGGCTCAGCACCTCTTTATAGAATTTGTTAGTAGGTTTGCCTGAGTTTGTGTCTGTTTTGGGTCTGTTCCTCCCTCTGTTCACCTTTCATGGAGGAGAAATGTGACCAACCTCACCCTGTAAAACGTGGCCAAACTGTTTGCTGCCCCACCAGAGTGATGTCCCTTGTTCCCTGTGCCATCATAGATGCCAGCTCTGTCACTGCTGCCCTTGCTGCTTGCTGAGAGCTTGTCTCTTGTGACAAAGGGGAAGGGAAACCTCTCTCCTCCCTTCTCCAAGAGGGAGCCAGGTAGGGATGAGACTCCCCAGGGCAGCTGTTCCTGAGGGCAGCATTGGAGAATCAGGAGGGAGCAACCAGCCCAGCTTGAACTGGAGAGAGGCCAGAGCAATGGCAGCATGGCCAGAAACTGCCTGGTCTGATGGTTGTTTTCCAAGAGCATCCTGGAGCCAAGGAAATACCACTTATTCTTTAGTATCTAGCAAGAAAGGGAGTCTGTTTGAAGACAGAGCGCTAGCAGCTGCAATAGCCATTTTTCTGAGTCAAAGGAAACAGCAGAAGCCTATTAGACCTTGTGTCACTGCTGAATACTCTGCTTGGGAGCAGCAAATGCTCAGGGAATTTCCAACTGAGCTCCATTATGGGTGCATTTTCCCTCAGTTCATCACAAGTCAAAGTATGGGGGTGTCACCAACAGTGTGTCCCAGGGCAGCGCTTCCAGTGGGAACAAAACCACAATTACCCAGTGAAAAGGGCTTTTCCAGGGGCAGAGAGGGGATAATAACAGCAAAACAGAGAGGCTGTGGCACCCAGCACCCACTGCCCAAGCTCAGCTCCCAGCCACAAACCCTCCCTGCTCCTCCCAGATCCCATCAGTGTTTCCTATGTTGTTTATTCCTATATAAAATTATTGTTTATTCCTATATAATAACTTTGTTTTAACAAAGTTTCAGCTTGGTGCAATCCCTTGCCAACCTGCTCTTCCTTTCCCCTCTGTAGGGTGCTTCCCACTGCACGAGGGGCAGGCTGGCAGCTCCAGGAGATGCTTGGGAGGAAGAGGAGTGTTCCAGGCTAAAACCAGGGATGGGGCTTTGGGATAGAGCTGTGCCTGAGGGAGCTGCTCTGCTTCTTTTATAAGAAAGAACAAGCCTCTTGCTCACCAGTGATATTAATGCTAGAAGTCCTGCAGGAAAAGAGAAGGAAGATGAAGTATGGCAGGAGCCATTTGTTTTTGAGAATGAGATGCCAGCTGCATTACTGCTCTGCAGTTCTGTCTCTTCCCAGCAGATGAGTCTCCCACCCCTGGCCCTGCCTAGCCCTTCCCCTGAAAGGGGCTAGAGATGTGATCTGCAGGGAATGGCTTTATCAGAGGGAGATGAGGCAGAAGGTCTTTCCTTTTCATGATGTTTTTACCTTCCCTCTTCCCCTTGTTATCAGTGGAGCTGCTGCAAGGAAGACTGTTACAAATATAGTGAACAGCTGGAAATACAGCTTGGTGCTGTCTTCATTACTTTAAAAGAAAAGTGTTTGGGAGAGGGAAAATCACTGGTCATACCCCAGAGGTTTTCTCATATCATGTGGTGCTGTGCTAAACTTCATCCCTTAAATATTGCCCAGGAAAAGTTGCTTTTAAGGGCCCTCAGGAGCTGCCCCCCTCATTGCAAGGTTATGTCTCTCTGCTCTTGCATAAACCAAGCTCAAATAATGTTTCTGTTTTCTGCTCCAAAGGTTGCTGCTTTTCCCCCCCATGAAATAATGGAAAAAATTGTTAAACTCATCAACTATTTAGGGGAAAATGCAATTTACTCAGTTTCAATTAAAAGAAAACACCCAAAGCAATAAAAAACCCATTGGCAGCCTGTAAGAAGCGGCAGCAAAGAGGCAAGGGCAGAAACAGGGCAAGAAATGACAGTTTTATAAACCTCCTGCTGGGTAGGGATAGAAGAGGTCTTTGTGCCTGCAAAACAAAACTGTTTTTTCTTGAAAGCAACTATTGACTGGAGCTCTACAACTGCAGCTGGAGCTGTGCACAGCAGCCACACGCCTGCAAACAGACTGACTTCCTCCCCACTGAATTCAGCAGAGACAGGCAATGCTTTCCCTTAGTGCTCTAAACCAGAGCTGTGCTCTTAAATTCAAGAAAAAACCCCTAAAACATTCCAGGTGGTTTTTGAGGAGAAAGAGTCAGTTCAGGTGATTTGCAACTCCTCCTTTTCTCCCCCCACTTTCACAGGGAGGCTGTGCCGGGTGCCTTTAGTGGGGCTGTGTCTGTCAGGGTGCAGTGCCTGGTTTTCCACGTGGATTTGCAGTAACACCTTTCCTGAGCCAGCCTTGTGGCAGCACAGAGGAGCTGGCTCAGAAGGCGCCGTGCATCGATCGGGCTGCAGAGATTATCTTGACTTGTGACCCGTGGGTGCTGCTGAGACAAGATTGAAACACAGCTGAAAATTTTCTGGGCGTTAATTCCATCCCAGCACTGGGCTTCTGTCCTCTTTGGGGGCTGGTCCATACCTCAGTTCCTTACACTTTTGAGGGTCAGCCTCTGCTCCCGGGCAGTGAGTGATAGGACAAGGTGGAACAGCCTCCAATTGCACCAGGAGAGGGTCAGCTTGGATGTTAGGAAAAATTTCCACACTGAGTGGATAAGCAATGATGGTTCTATGAAAACCTTAATAGCTAGCAGCTTTCCCTCTGTTTCTGTCCTAAAAATGTCCCAAGTTTCCCAGCACACTTGGAAATCCTGCTCGTGCTCCATGGAGCCGTCACATTGACGGACCAGATCCTCCTCTCCCCATCCAGCATCCTGAGGAGCAGTGCTGCTCTCCTGCCAGGACCCAGCCTGTGCCTGGGGCCTCTCAGGTCAGCATCTCAGCAGCAGGGGAACCACTCAGGTGGAGAAAGAGTCTTTCTGCCTGGCTGCCTTCACTTCTAAACAGACAGCAGTCCCAAACAGGGGGTTGGTATTGAGGTGGGTTCCCTTCCTGGGAGCTGCGTGATGCCGGTGCTTGGGAATCACCCAGGAATGGGTTTGGCAATCAAAGACCTCTTCACCAATGGTGAATCATAGAATCACAGGGTGGTTTCAATTGGAAGGGCCCTAAAGACCATCTCATTCCAGCCCCCTGCTGTGGACAGGGACAACTTCCACCAGACCAAGCTGCTCCAAACTCCAGCCTGGCCTTGGACACTGCTGTGCCCAGCATCCCAAGAGGCTGCTGGGGACAAAATCCCTCAACCCTTTCTGGGAATGAACTTGATGAAAATTATTACCAGCAAACATCAAGAAAGAAGCCTTGAAAAATAACTTTCCAGGCTGTGGCAGTGGTTGTTTTGACAGAGTTTTGATGCCTTCATTCGATATTCCATTGAAGCTTTGCTGGAGATAAGTGATCTTATAGAAAACAGGGCTTTTGTGTCTGGTCACAAAGAATGATTTGCAAAGACTGCTGAGGGAAGTAGAGTACTTATCCAGGGAGACAAGAATTTCAGCTGAATATAATCATGGCTTTTTCATTTATAATTCTAGCTGCAGCTTGTCAGAAATCTGCCTCCATCCAAGCTGATTGGGCTGGAAATGGGGCAAACCAGTGATAAAATGTGGACTGGTCACCCCTGAGAAACAGCTTGTTCCAAGAATTACTCACAAAATGCTTCCAGCTTCTCCTTCTCACAACGTGGTGTGCACCAAAACCTGGGATGTTTTTAGGAGCACATGGTTAAGGCAGAAATGTAGATGTGAAGTGGAGCTGGTGCCCTGCCAGCCTCTCACAGCTGTTGGGTGCAGTTTTGTGTTTAAGCTTTTTTAAGGTGAACGAGACAAACTTGCCTGGAGCACCAGCAGCAAACCCAGCAAAAAATGAACTGATTAAATAAACAGAGATTTCCCTGTTATTAGTGCTGTTTAGATAACTTTGAAATGCTTATTTTTCAAAGTAAATGAATTACATAACCCTTTCCCCTATTTTTGTCTCAAGAAGGAGTCAGTGAATTTTCTGTTTCAGAGCAGAACATTTGTGCTTTTCACCATGATTCAGGGAACAGTTTTTTAGTCTGAAACTGGTGTGTGGATGATTCACAGTGACACATTCTGTGTTGGCAGCAGGCCCCACCTCGAGAGCCTCGATTCACCATGTGGTCTGGGCTGTGCCTCTCCAAAATTTGGGCTTGAAGCTGCACTGAGAAGTGCAGCTGGGGGAACCAGGCTGATCCCTGGACCACACCGGAATGCAAGCTGGCATCAGGACTGGTCTGTGACAGCCTTTCTTGTCAGAGTACATCCTTACACTTGTGAAAAGTTTAATGTGTTGTTTTACTTCCAGTTTTCCCTTTCTTTTGTTCCACTCCCCATCATGGTTTACATGTTCTCCTCCATTTTTTGATGCTTTCTGGGCATCTTTTGGTTTGGAGCTCTGGGGTGCTTTTTTCTTTTTTTTTTTTATTTTTTAAGCAAAACAGGCAGGGTTGGTGTGTGGGTCTGCTTCCCAGAAGGCTGTCCTTGCTGCACTGGAAGGAAAATCATCTCCCACCTTAGCTGTCCCTGGCTTCCATCACTGAAAGTGAGAAGAGCTGGAATGGTGCAAAAAGTGTTGAGGAAACTCTGCTGCTTAACTCTCCCCTTAGTGTGTGATCCATCAAAGTAATTACATGCAGCTAAGGAACCTCAGACTGCTGCAGCAATGGCACTCTCCTGTAGCTTTTCTATTTCCATCTAATTAAAATGTTATTGTTTCATTCATGTTAGTTTGCATTTTAAATAAGGAGATAGGGACAGAGTGGCTGATTGGTAACTTATTCTCTGTGTGAGTAAAGATTAGCACTAATCACCCTGTCATGCCTGTGCTTTCCTCTTCCTTATGCATCTCAGACATCAAATTGCAAAAGAAGGGGAGAAAGAAGCTGGGGTTTGATGACAGTGATTAATTCCCTCTGCTGGGTGTCAGGAGGGGAAGGTGAAGTGCCCTTACACTGCCTGGGTAGTCACTGTCTGCACGAGTTGATTTGGAGGAGTGAAGGAATGTTCATCCCAAAAGAAAGCTCTGCTTTGAAACTTAATGAGCTTCCATCTCCTCATGCCTTCAATTTTTGCTGTGTTTTATCACCTGCCTCTTTGTTGTGTCAAGAGAGGGCAGGGAGGAGAGCGAGGCTGGGCGTGTGTGGAAACGCTCCTGTTGGAAAAATACCTTGAAACAATCTCCATTAAAACGTGCTATGGCTCAGCAGCACCTCAGAGCCACGATTTGCTCCCAGAACAGGCAGGATGCAGCAGGCACCATCCCCACCAGCCTGGGGAGGCTCAGCAGCACAGGCCCCACCAGCCCTCCCCACGCCCTGGCACAGAGCCCCCCAGCCAGGGGAATGATGCTGGGTGGAGGTTTGGGCACACGAGTTGGGGACAGAGGTGTGACACCCAGCCCAGCTGGGATGGAGGGGGATTGAGCTGGAATCTGGCCATTCCAAACCTCCCTTGCTCCCAGGGTTTCTGCAGCCCTGGAGCTCGTGTGCTTTTGGAGGGTATTTTTAGCAGACTTCAGTTTACTGAGGGTCACAGGGAAGTAGAGCATCAGCATCTGGAGGAGCTGTCATTCCACTTCCAGTCTTGCAGGAGTAACACATTGACTTATTTATGAGAGCAGTCAGCTCCCCTCTCCCTGTGTGTAACAATCTGCTTTACCTCTCCCAGCTCAGAGAAATAATTTTATTGTCAACCATTCTGTGCCTTTAATAAAACCTTTAAACAAGTTAAGCGAGCTTTGAGGGAAACAGAAATGTTCCCAGATTTTATTTTATTTTATTTTTTCATTCTTTCTAAAAGAACCCACTCTTTCATTGTCTAAACCAGTGAGCAGTAATCACTACTCTGGCCAAAGAGAGGGGGAGGAAATTACTTACTTTACAAGACAACATCCAAATACTTTGTGCCCAGTAGGAGAAGCTTAGTCTGTTAGCTGGAAAATGCCTGTGTCAAGAATGACTAATCTGAGACCAAATGATACCTGGAAAATGAAGATAGTCAATGCTCCCTGCAGAGAGGATCCATCAAAATGAAAGGACAGGCTGTTTCCTCCTCCTTTGTTTCAGTCCAGATGAACTTTCTTCATTTCTACACTTTTTTTTTCTGGATGGGGGCAGGAGAAGCAAAATACTCTGAAGGCTCTGGCAGTTCACACTTGAAAAGAAAGGTTCCTTGCAGTCACAACCTCTGCACCCAAATGCTGAGCCTCACAAAAGCTTTGGGAGAAATCTGGACCTTCTCTGCCGTGGCAGGAACCCAGAGAAATGTTGGGTCAGCAGGCTCCAGATAAGATCAGAGCAGGGGGTGATCCCCATGGGCACAGGGCTCCCAGTGCTCGTGGGCTGGGGTCACCATCTCTCCTTCCTCCTCCCTTTCCACTGCAGATGTTCTTTCTGCACGTGGGAGAATGATGGGCTTCGTGGTTTCATAGTGAAATAATTTGTTTTCAAAGGAGAAAAAAGAAGCTTGGGTCAAACCAAGAAGAATGAGTTAAGAAATTTATCAGGGGTGAGCTAAACAAAGCAATTAATTTGGGGTTGACCTGCAGAACTTTGTGTGCAAATTAAGCTTCTAGTTGGAGCTGAGGTGGATCTCTTTGCTTCATTTTGAGCTTATAGCCCATCTTTTTCTTCTTTAGCTTGGGACAATTTTGAAACAAAACAGAAGTTCAGGATATTTTCTTATTTAATATTTTGAAATGAAATGTCTTAGTGTTTCCAGGGGGGAAACAAGTGTTTATTTGAAAACACTGAAATAGTTCAACATTTCCCCTTTTGTTTGTCAGTACTGTATATTGAATTATTAGAAGTAGCTTTTGGTTTCCTTCCAAAAATTCATTTTGCATCAAATTCACCACTCTCTTAAGGTGATTATTTGTCTATAACTGCTGCATTCCTAAGCAAGAGCTGTGTCCTGAGCCTGCAGGTTTGTAGCTCCCCATCCTTCTGCCTCAGCCCTCGTGGGGTGACTGGTTGGGCTGCTGGAGCTTGAGCCAGGGACCTCCAGAAGTACAAGCACAGGGTGTTATCCTCAATTTAGAGGCTTCATTCTGCAGGAGGGGTCCAAGAACACACTGCAGAAGCTGTTAGAGCAGCTCCAAGTTATAGCAGATGTTCAAAGCTCATAACACAGGTAAAGGAGGTTTCTAGGGTCATAAGATTCACTTTTTCATTTTATTAGTTTTTTCTAATTGCCTCTTTCTAATTGTCACTGTGATGAGTCAAAGCATATCTGATTTGGCTTCATCACTCCCTGAGCCAGGTTCCACTTCATTTAAGCATTTTAATTAATGCATAATAAATACGTAAGCTGATACTTAAGTTGTCCCCTAGAAGTTAGGCACAATCTTCTTGGCATTCTGTCTTGATTCATTTTGTTTGAAGTATCTGTCTTCAGTGTGTCTTTTTTCAAAAATTTATTTTGTTTTTGCTCCTTCACTGCTAAAGATCAGATGTGTTTCCTTGCATGTGCCAGGTATAGACCAGAGAGGTCCTGATGGAAGAGTTTTTAATAAGGTCTCTAACTGGTTCTAAATAAATTAATCCAAATAGCACTCGAGAGGCTGTTGCCTCTCCCTCTTTATGTTTGGTTTGTGCTTTTTATTTTGGTTTTCAGGTTGTGAGACTGGCTGCATCATTAAAGATCAGACCAATGCCTTTTTTTCATCTGTACAGTCTCTGCTTTACCAAAGGCTGTGCAGCAAAGCAGAATTTCTGAATGCCTGTGCAGCAACAGAGTTCCTCACCTGTGAAGTTTTGACACACTCAAACTAGGTTTGAACTCTACCTTTAGAATTAAACCTGGTCAATTAAACCTGGTCCATGCAGGTATTCATACAAACAACCTTTTTTTTTTTTTCATGCAAAAATGGCTTTATAATTACATTGAAATGGTATTTTTGCAGAGCCAACACAAGTGCAGAGACCTGCATGTAGCTGGAAGCCCACAGGTTTGGGCTGAGTGAGGAGGGTCCTGCACTTCTCAGCTCCCTCGTGTAAGCTGTGAACCTGAAAAAGAGGTCAAAGTTGTCACAGACCTGTCCCTGTAGCATTTTTTTCCCAATTAAGCAAGGAAATAGAAGGTAAAATGAATGAGAGCTGTAAGTAATGGAGCAAGAAGCAGCAGTGTGTGTTAACCATCCTCACAGGAAAACATCTGCAGCAGAGATAGACTGATGCTCAGCGGTTCCTCTGGGCTGGCTGAGTCCTGGCTTTGGTCACTGTCCTTGTCTCCATCACTCTTCTGTTGATTGTAAACAGCAGCTGAGCAGGGAGTTGAGTTTTGGGAATGTTTAATTTCTATCTTAAACAACATCCAGCGATGTCTCTCTGAGCTGGTAACTCCATACAGCCTAAACGGAGGGAATGACTCACACGGTGGGGCACTGGCACAGAGTCCCCAGAGAAGCTGTGGCTGCCCCATTCCTGGAGGTGTTCAAGACCAGGCTGGACAGACCTTGGAGCAGCCTGGGACAGTGGAAGGTGTCCCTGCCCACGGCAGGGGTGGAATGAGATGGGCTTTCAGTTCCCTTCCAACCCAAACCATTCTGCGAGTCTGTGATCCCCACCAGATTTACCTGCAGGGCTTCACTTTTCCCAGCATTAACTGCAGTGTACGTGAAGGAAGCAGCACTTGTCTCCTTGCAAACATCTAGTTTTGAAACCAATTAAAAGCCAGGAGACAATTAGAAGGAAAATGTGCTGTGACTCTTCTCTCTTTGCCCACGTGCCGCCTTTGCTGAGCGCCGCTTGCCTGAGACTTTGTGAGTCATTGCTGCACAGGAGAGCTCAGAGTTCAGTGTGAAACCAGCACTTTTGTTCTTGCACACTCTTATTTGATATCCCCCCTCCTCGTTCAGCACTTCCAGTGCCAGTGGAATAATTGAGAACATGGATGTTTTAATTTCCATGACTCGGAGTTGGCAACAGAGGAGTCGCTTCTCCAGGGTACTGCAAATTCCTTTAAACAGCCATGACAAGGCCCAGTTCTCTCTGCATTGGTGGAAAGGCGAGTTTTTGTCCTGAAATCCAAATTTTGCTTCATTCATTTATAATATTCATGCACTCAGTCTGCCAGCCTGGCATTTCAGCTCCCCTGTGGGTGTTTTTATTGCCTTTAGTCAAGGCAATATTGCACAGGAGTTGGATTGAGGCACGGAAAGTCAGACTCTCCAGGGTCACTTGAAGGCTTCATTTATAAATAAACCTTGCTAGAAAACAGAGAAAGTCACTGTGGAAGTGCTTGGGAAGATGTTTAGGCCAGACCTAGTAATTTTCTGCCTCTGTCTATTTACCTCAAAACCAGGAATAATAAAAACTTTCTTGTACCCAGAAGGGAATGGATGGTTTTGCTTAATGAATCACTTAATATCTTTGTTCATAAAATGATGCATAAATTCGTCATACTTCCACCATTTCAGCGCTGTGCATGCTATTCTCTCTCCATGAAAATTCATTGCCGTACCTGAACGCTGAGTGCTAATGAGAATTCTCTGCACTTAAAGGGCTGAAATTAAAATACCGCAATTACCAAAGTGTCTTCCATTAGATGGAATTATTTATGAGAACTTGTCACTTCAAAGACTTTGTGATTTCACTGAATCAAAAATCAAGATGTTTCAGGCCATTGTCATGTCTTTCTTCTACCAGAGTGGCACAGGAGCATCTCTTCTACATTGCCAGGAGTTATTTGGGAGGACAAAGTTCAGGTTTTTCATAGCAGTCGTCTATAACCATTGTGGAGTCTCTGCAAACCATTCAGAGCTGAATTGCTTCATTTCACCAGTTTTGATGCTCATCCTTCTCGTGTCTGGTCCTTCATGGAAAGTGAATCTGGAAGAGCTTTGTTGTCCTGGATTAAATTTAATCCTAGGTATTGACCAGAGGGAATATTGCCCCACCAAATAATTAGATTTTTCAGGTTTTTTGGCAGAAACAGACCTGAAATTGGCATTCCTGATCTTCTGTGGTCCATCTCACATCTTCAAAGCTTGGAGTTTCTAAGGCTACACTCAGATCCCAACTGAATGGGGCTTTACTGCGAGCAATTCCTTTTCAAATGGAAGAGGTAAATAACGTCAGAAGAAAGCCTGTTGTCCATTGTGAACTATTATTTTGTAGGCAGAGAAAATATCTTTAATTAAAATAATGAACTTAAATGAAAAACAAGCAGACAAAGTAAAGATCTGGGTGATTTCCTGGGAAAGCAGGTCCTTCTTTGATGTCAGGTAGGAGCAGACACCTTGGTTATGTACCAGAAAATCAATCTCTCAGGGTAATTGTGGTGCAAAGATGCCCACACAAGAAGCCAAGGACACTCCTGGCAGCAGCAGAAGGAATTTTGAGATACATATTTATTGTCCCTGGGGTGGGGCTGAGCTGGGGGTATCTAACATGCCACAAAACCAGAGTCATATTCCATCTTGTGTTAGTTAAAGCACTAGCAGTGGCTCATCTCAGTGGTAAATGTTTATACTTAAAATAAATTCCTTGGTTTAAAGGTAGAAAGGGTCACCGTGTTTTTTGATTTTTTATCAGCCTTTTGCAAATAGAAATTATTTTAAGAAATGAGTAGTGATAGTGCTGCTTCTCTGTCCCTGACTTATTGTTGAAAGAAGAAAAAAGACTCGAGAAACTAATTACATTTGAAGTGTACCTGATATAAAAAAAAAACAGAAGAAGTCATCAGTCACTGAAAAGAGGAGAATGTTTCATTATGAAGCCAATTTGCCCTTTATTGTGACTGATGTGTGCAGGTGTTTGCCTGCTCTGTGCCTCAGAGTTGGGCTCTGAGCCCTCTGCTCAATGTAAGAGCTGATCCTGTCCCTCTTCCCATCCCACACTGACCCACAGTATCCTGGAGAAAATAATGGAGCATCTTGAGACCATTTTGAGACAGAAATCGGTCACCAGAGAGACCCACACCAACAAGGGCAGGAGCTGGAGCATCTCAGCCTTTCTGTTCTCACCGAGGTTTCTGCTCAGGGCAGGGGAGGGAGTGTGGCCCGTCACCCCTGAGAGCTGCCAGTCCCAGGCACGGCTTGTCCTTGCTCACTGAAGTGTGCCAAAGCCTGGATGGGACTGGGGGCTGCAGAGGAGCAGCAAAGAGACACCTGGCTGTCACTGCCAGAGGGGACAGGGATCCTGCCATGGCCTGGAGCCTGCTGCCTGTCCCTGGGCCAGCTGTGGCCAGCGTGCTGGGGGCTGGCACGCTGTCACCCTGGGCAGGGCAGGGGAGCTCCCAGGGTCAGCACCGAAAAGGCTCCTTCCCCCAGCCCCGGGCATCCTTTGAGCAGGCATCTCCCCCGTGCCAAGCTGGGCTTTGTCCTCGCCCTGGCCACGCTCAGGGCGAGGGGAGCTGCTGTGTTTGTGTGGCTGTGGGAGCCAAAATGCTCTGCCTGCCCCAGAGCAGAGGCCGTGCCAGCCCCGCACGTGGCACCAACCGTGCCAGCAGCTGCCCTGCCTTGGGCTGCCCTTGCTTTGTCCCCTGGCAGGGCTGGACGTGGCACATGCCAAAACAAGGGCAGTGCTGGCCAGCAGCCCCAGCCTGGCAGCAGCTTTTTGCCAGGAGATGGGAGGAAAAGGATCAAAGGATGATTTCGCTGTCGAATTTTGCTCGGCGGCATCAAACAGGAGCTGGGGATGTGTTGGTTCACTGTTAGGCAGCAGAGCCAGATGCTCCCAGTGCTTCAGATGAAATGGGCTTCATTTCATTCCTCCAGCTCTGCTCTGGAGCTGGTTTTTAGTAGTGAATTAAAAATACAAAAAAATTAAAGACTACATACTCGATTCTTGGCTATGAATATTTATGGGAGCATTGGACTTGCAAATCAAAGGTAATTTAAATGTCAAAACTGGTGTAAAGTCTCTCCTTTGGAGGATAAGTCAGAAAATTAAACTTGATTACAAGCCATAACATTTGGAAATTAGCATCTTAGGGTATCTGTGATAAACACTTCTGTACATCCCCTTTTTAAGTAATATATTTTTAAAAGATGAGAATTAATTTTAATAAAAAAATGGTCCTGTAATTAACAGTGAGGTAATTAACAGGGAAATCCTGGTTGCATTCACGACACTGTGATTACTTCATCTTGCTAAATCACTTCCTCTTTTGCAAGGAATCTGCCTCCACAACTGTTTGGACAGGGATGGTTCCTACCTGAGACAACCTTGTGTCTGGGCAGCCTGCCTGAGGGATAAAAGCAGCAATTTCTGCACTGAAATTTTTGTGCTTCCAAAAGGAAATTATTTTGGTTAACGCAGAGAAAAGTGTAAGCAAGTGCCAGCAACAGCAGCTGCAAGGACTCTGTGAGCAGAGGGGGATGAGGCCACAGCCACACTCAGAGCCTTGGACAGCACCATGAGTTTCTGGGTGCCTGCAGAGACTCAGCTCCTGATTCACAAACCAGGACATTGGGAGCTGATACCTGCTCCAGGTCAGCATTCCCAGCCATTCCCCCACAGGGCTCTGCGGTTTTGGGAAAGGTAAACCTGAAAAACAACCCTCCTGCTAAGAGCCTGTGAACTGTGCTGCAGGAGTTTGAGCTGCCATGGGGAAATGGTCAGAAATTCTTCTAAACCTGCAATCAGAGTCTTGATTTGAGGAACAGAGATTTATGCCTTTGCTCCATACAGAATACAAGGAAATATTAAACCCCGCGCCTCAGGCTTCCCTTATCCATCAGATTTTTAGCCAACCTCAAATGCTGGCTACAGCCAGGAGGGTACCCCTACCTTTTGGAGTAAGGTCCAGAGAAATTTATAACAACAAAGAAGCCATTCCACAGGCAAAACCTCCTTCTCAGGCCAGTCATTAGCTGGCTGGATTATGCTTTAGAGGAAAGCAGGTTACATAAAGTCTGTACTCAGTAATGACTCCTCAGCAGAAGCAAATCTGACATTTGGCCTATTAGCCTCATTTGCAGTCTGGTCCGATAGCATTTGGTCTCACATGTTCATTTTGTACTTTAATTTGGAAAAAAGAAAATCAATTTTGAGAAATGGGAAAGCATTCAGGGCTCGCCTGTGCTGTGGTTTGCAGGAGAGAGCCGTGACCTTCTCGACCTGCTTTGCCTTGGGTTCATTTTCTGAAAGACCATGTGGATTTGGGGTTATGGGGCCTTCCAGCTGCCCAGTCATGCTTTGGACCCACAGCTCATTAGGACCTGACCTGTTCAGTGCAGTGGCTTTTAATTGGCCAACAGAGACATTGTCACCAGGGACAGGTGGCTCGTGTCCCCTTTCCTCCCCACCTGTGCTAGATTTAGGATTTCTCTCTCTGTCACTTGATCCAACATGTCCTTCCATACTGTCCTCACTAATTGAGTATTTCCCTGCTGATTTATCTTCATGGCTCTGAGAGGGGGAAAGGCAGCAAGTCTGAAACCAGCAGATCCTCTGAGTTCCTTGGAGATGCCAGGTCTCTCTGCAGCCCCTTGTTTGTCTCGTCTCCCTGGCAAAAAGGCTTTTCTCCCAAAACCTGACCCCCACACACACCTCCTCAGGGTGACACCTGTAATTCTACTGTAAGAGCAGCAGAGTGCACAGTATTACTGTAAAAATATTAAATAGGCCCATTCAAGTAGTCTGAGAGCCTGTGCATGAACAATCACCCTGTCTCTCCTCAGGAGCTCAGGGCTTTCCATGCAGTAATGTTTCCAGACCCCAGGTGAGGCCCCCTGAGTGCCCATGGCAGCACAGGTGGATCCATCTGGAGGGTGGTACTGGCTGTGGGTGATGTCCAGGATGACTTGTGTCCACTGGGGACCCTCTCAGAGCAGCTGTTTTCCCTGAAACCCCCAAATCTGCAGTGCCAAGATACCCAAACCACTGCCCACCCTTGTGCCCCCCTGTGGCTCCAGTTCCCAGCTGGTTCAGCCCTTGTGTCCATCTTGCAGAGAGAATGTCCTGTCCCAAAGCTTCATGCATGGGAATGGCTCACTCAAATGGAAATGTACAGTTTCATCCAGTTCTTAAGCCTCCTTTGAAAAAAAAAGAGCTCTGAATGTCTCTGGCTATGAAGCTTTTATTTGCATTCCTTTCCACATTTATCTGAGCCATTTGTATTTCATCCTTACAACAGAGAGGAGAAAAAAGGGGAAAAAAAAGTGATAGACACATTGACTGATAGTGAATGGGCTTTTTTTCACCCTCTGGATTTTTTCCTTCTCCTCCTCCAGCTCTTCATATCTTCAGTTTCCCAGCTCTCTTTTTCTGTAAATATCCCTAACAATGATTGGACTCAGGAAATGTGCTCAGGAACACACAGTTCTGTGGAGAAACCAACAGCCACACTCAGATCACACAGCCTGGGCTGAGAAAGCACCTAAAAATCAGGCTGATTATTAAAGCTCCTTCCCAGAATGAGAGGCTGTTCAGGATGGGGGCTGTTTCATCTCCTGAGGATGCTGGGGCCAGGAGCAGGAGCAGGCAGCAGCCACCAAATCCAGCAGGGACCCTGGGAAGTCAAAGGGGCACATTTTCCTTCTGACCTCCCTGCCTTGCCCCAGGAGTGCTCCCTGGATTTGACCACAATGTGCACAAATTTTCTGCTGGTCTGTTTTTTCCATAACAGCCATGGCATGCACCCTGCAGGAAAAGGAGCTCATTTCAGCAGCTCCCAAAGTCAGCAGGAGCAGACCTGGAAAACAATGTAAGGACAAGTCTGTTGATTTGAGTGGCACATTCCTGGGAGCACCAATGGACCAAGAGACTCCCATTTCACATTGTATTCCTATTTTTTTCCCCACTGGCATTCATCTTAAAAACTGGGGGATGCAATGTAATTAATGGGTGACGCAGAGCTAATGTGTGATAAAGACAAATCTGCTTTTGTGTTCAGTTTATGTCTTGCCCACAGCAAGAGTGAAAAAATACCCAAAAGGATTTGGCCATTATAAAGGAGGTGGGTGCTCCATGAAATACAAATGTGCTTTCCGACTTCCAAAACTGAAAAAATGCAGCGGAGTGACTGAAATTTTATCAGGTTAAGTAAGATCACAGAGAACCTGACACCTCCATGAATAGTGCCTTGATGATAAATCAGTAAAAGAAGTCTATAAGCAGAATGTGCTTTGTGATTTGCCTCAGTCACACTGCTCAAGCTCAACAAAGAGAGATAATTTCACTCTTCCTCAAGACACAGCCTGGTCAATACTTTTCCTTGGCAGCTGATCCAATCACGCTGATGATGGGATGCTCTGAGGAGAGGCAGGGGAGGGAATCAGGGGAGGTGACCTCTCCTCTTGGGCAGGCAGAGCTCCTAGAAGGAGAGCTGGAGATCTCTCCAGCCACTTCAGAGCCTGATGAGGTGAGGGGCAGACAGGGGCTGCCTCCTGGGAAGGGCTGCCATGGAAATAGAGACGTCAGGAGAACCCTACAGCATTTCCTGAAAGCTCAAACCTCACTCTGCTAAATGGCACCCCTGTCCCAAAGTCTTTATGTCAACCACGAGAGAAGCTGGTGGTGGCTGCCCAAGCTGTGGAGCATTACTTTAGGCTGCAATTAATTTGTGTAAACTGGCAAAAAATAATAATAAAAAAAAAGGGGGTAAAACAAAACAAACCCCAAAGGAAATAAAAACAACCAAAGGAAATCAAAGCCCACATTGCCACAGCTTAATAAAGCATCTTGGGGAGGAACTGTAGCATTTTCTCTGTAAATTGAGGTATGTTCCAAACTTCAGCTTTAAAGTTCAGACCCCCAGAGAGATTGTTAGATTTTAATTGCTACCTTAATCAACATTTATTAGTGCTAACCAAAGCTCCTCATGGATTTAAAATTCAACCCAATTGTCAACTACTAATTACTCTAAGCAGACAAGCTGTTATTTTACCAGCTGTATTAATGAGACTTTTCAGCATATGTGAAATATTACAAAAAGCTTCAGAAAAAATGATCCTGAAATGTAATACAACAGATAATTTTTTTTGTCATGACATTGCTTGTCTCTCAGACACTATAGCATCTCTTACCCTCGTATACTTCTGCTTCACCTGGCAGAAATGCAAAACCAGAATTGGGTCTGATGTATTTTTCAATAGGAGAATGATTTTTTTATGTCCATTTCTTTGGGTTTTTGTTTAACCTAACTTTCCTTTGGATTGTTCTGAATTGGGTCTAATGTGTTTTTCACTAAGAGAATGATTTGTTCTTTCCATTTCTTTGGGTTTTGGTTTAGATTAACTTTCCTTTGTATCCTCCTGCAGTGTGTGCCTCATGCATCAGGCTGAAGGCTGTAGTCCTTGGCTGGTTTATAACAAAGTCTTTATCTTAAATCTTAAGCATCATCCTGGGGAATGGAGCTGATTTATTAATTACCCTGTGCTCTAATGAGTTTCTGCTCTCCTGTCAGCCAGCTGCTGGTTGCATCCTCATTTTTTCCCCACCAAGGGCAGGACAGAGGGGCCACTGCAGCTTTGCCCACCCAGCCCTGTCCCCAAGAGGGACCTGGCTGGGCATGGGGGACAGAGGGGAGCCAGCTCCTGCCTGCTCCACACTCACACACATTCCCAGTGTGGAACTGGAGTCTGGCAGGCACCACGTGAGCCAAACAGACCCACACTCGTCTCTGTCATGATCCACCTACCGAGAGAGTGTGGGAAGAAACAAAGAACTTGATTCAACTGTTTGCTGCTCTTCAAAGGCAGAAATCTTTGCTTGTTATGCTCCTGTGCTTGTGTCTTTGGCTTGGTTTCCCTGCTAAAGCAGACTGTTCAGTTAGAATCCTGAAACAGCCACTGCAAGTGACTTCATACCCATGTGGGCAAAAGGCATACATTGTGATTGTGAGGGGTGAAATGACTCAGTACTGCCAGAACAAGAAATGTTGGGGGATAATTGACTGTCACCAGGGTTTGAATAAAGTTTCTTGATGTTGTCTGTGAGTAAATATCCAAGCATAACAGTCTCATTCATGACAACATCCACCCCAGGCATGAACCAAAGAATGGAATTACAGGCACGGGTTAGAGAAGCAAGGATCTGGATGCTGGCTCACAAAATCAGCTGCTGTGAGTTATTTACGTGGTGATAGTGCCCTCAGACACACGTGCAGCCCTAAGGCTGTGGTGGCTGCCCCTCCTGCAGTATCCCAGGAAAAACCACACAGGAGTGTCAGATGTGCTGAGCACTTGTGGCCAAGAACACAGGAGAGAGGCTGATATCATCAGGACACGCTCAACAGAGAGCACCAGTCTGCTCCAGACACTTTCCTTGGATGAATACCCATCACGTGAGCCCCCACAACTTGTGCAACCCAATAGGAAAGAAGAACCCAAAGAGGATAGATAGAAAATAAGTGCAAAATCTGGATTAGGATTACTCAACTGTCAGGAGCATTAGGCACCGTAGGAACATTTATTAAATTATTTAGAGGGCTGACAAGCAGCAGAGCTGGAGAACCCCAAATATCTTGTGAAAGGCAATGGGCAATATCCCTTTGGCAAAAACAAGCAGGAGCCAAAATACCAGCAGATAGTGGGAACTGAAATCCAACTGCACTGGTAAATTATTTAAAGCGTATTTCCAATCTGTCATTTCAAGATGAAGTATTATTTCCCCTTCAGTTGAACATAGCTGCTGGGGAGGGTGAGGGAGAAATAGTAACAAAGGCCTGTGTGTTCAAAGGGAAAAGCATGAACATTATTCACTGAGTTTCTGTTCAACCAAGAATATTGCCCTAAATAGTGCAATGGATCTGAGAAGCAAAGCTGAGGCCAGCAAACTGACAGCAGATGAATTGGCTTTATTCTTGTTTGCAAGCAAAATTGGGTAAATTGAATTAATTTACCTTGTAGCTCACTGTACCAGTCACAGGAAATGAAGAAGGAAGGAGCTGAACTCGATGATCCTTGTGGGTCCTTTCCAGCTCAGAATATTCTGTGACTCTGTGATTTCCTGAAGGAGGAAGTGGGGAGGATTTGAAGCTTTTGGGTTACTGATGGTGTGATGGAGCATCATCACTGCTGCTCTGTCACTTCTTCTGTCCTCTCTTACCAGGTACAGGAAGGCAGCAGCTGTCCCATGCCAAAGCCCTTCCTTTTTAAATTCTACATATCCCTCTTAAATCAGTGGTAGGAGGCCCCAAATTAACTGAAGTGAGATGTATAAGGCCCAAAATTCATCATCTTCATCAAGCTCAGTCCTAAAGACAGCTTATGTTATTTGGTTTTCAATTTTTTTTCTTTGGAATTGGGCTTTTTTTGAGTACTCTTCCATTTTTCTAAATAAATATTTTCCCCTCAGTTTTATTAAGAGAAGAAGCTGAGTGTCCATGACACACAAGGCATTTCCAGTGCACAGTGATAAACCTTAGAACCTTCCAATCTATCTATTCTCCAGTACCTTATTTCCAGGATTTCCTGAATTTCACAGTTGTTCTTTCTCTTTGGAATCAGCATTCCAGAGCCATTCAAGCTTGAGTTTGGTGAGCAAAGACCAGGAAAGGAGGAATTTTTCTCTTAAGTACAGTTATGATGGAGTAGGTTCTCTGGCATTTAAGGAGGTAATGAAAAGCTCTGAGGTCCCCAGGGAGTTCAATATTTAGGTATTACCCTTGTGTACAATTAGGAATAATGAGATTTATATGAAACACTTATGGATGAATCACAACCTTTTGCTGTTACATACAATAAATAAATCTGGAAATAGTTCAGGTCACAGCATTGTAACCATGCATAGAAATGAGGTTAAATGATCCTTCAGGTATCCAGCCATGCTCAGGAATGCCACCATCACTCAGCTCTGACAACTTTCCCAACCCATCATGAGCAAGAGACCCATTTCAGTTGTTCTGCATCAGATGTTATTTCTTATGTACAAATGTTTTCTCCAAGGAGGGAAGTTTATGAATGGGAATGTTTTTGCCATAAATATGATGGATGCTTTTTGTCAGTGCGCAATTTATTTCCATCTGTTCTGTATCTGATTAACTCCTGCAGAGTGTGTGATTAACTCAACTTCTCAACATCATTAGCTGCTCTGCATTCCCATTATAGTTCATCAGTGTGGGACCACACACGGGCTTGAAAATGGTACACATTGGTTATTCCTGAAACCTTAATCCACATTGCCTGGTTATTCTCTGTGATGGCCACAGATCCACAGAGAGAAGCCAGGAAAACATCACTGCTGTGGAGCAGACACAAAATGCTAATGAAAACAGAGTTTAAGCAGATCCTCTTTCTGATCTCAATGCTGGAGCTAAATTAAGCCCTTCAGAAGAGTTCATGGCTGGTGTTATCCAGCTGGAGACAGCTCTGGGGGCATCCAGCCAGCACAGAGAGAGGAGAGGACCAGTGACCTGTGCATGGCCACGTCCTCCTGGTGTGCACCAGGTTTTAGGTACTGGCACCTTGTAGATCCCCAGGTACAGCACAGACTGCAGTCAGTGCACGCTGCCACCCCACTACAACCCTTGTAGTAACACGGATTTTCTTCTGATATAAATATCTACCAATACAAAACCTGAAACTCCTCCACAGCGCCGAGCAGCCAGAGCTCAAGAACAAGTCTTTTGCATTATCCTCTGAGTTGTCTTTGGAGGGGTTTTCCCTCAATGAGTAAAGCAAGTAAGTGGATGTGTCAGGAACAGATGCTCACATGTCCTTGCTGTGCAATTAATTGAGCTCCAGCCTCACTGACAGGGATGGCTGCAGGGCAGCAGCAGCACGGGGACAGGAACCAGTCCTGTACTCGAGAACATCCATCAGTTCCATCTGATCTTTATCTTCAGACTTACCTGTTCTCTTTCTTCACCTTGGCAACAGTACCTGCAGTCCCCTGTTCCCAGACCACATCCAAAGCAGGGATAAAGCTGGGGCTCCTGCAGAGGTCTGAAATACAGAGTTTTGGCCAATTCCAAGAGTTTTGGCCAATTCCAGCTCCTGTGGCTGATGCCAGCTGAGGTCAACAAAACCTCCTGAGTTACTGAATCAGCAACGGAATGGATAGGACAAGTCTGTGTTCCAGGCTTTTCTTTGGGATTTTTTCCCCCTGGATGAAAATCTCTGGGTGTCCTGCTCGTGTCTGTGTTTAGGTCAGGCTCACACTCTCACCACTGCCCCAGCCCCTGAGGTTTGGCTGCCTGTGCCTCCCATCCACGCCCATGTCCCCACGCAGCTGTGGCCTGGCTCCAGGCTTTGCCTCTGTAACTCAGAGCTGATCACACATTTTGACATCAATACCTGTGGCTGGGAGCAACATTTTACATCATCATAACCTTTCTTTGAAATGCCTGGGCTTGATACTCAGCGCTTTTGAAAAGGTCTCCCCTGAGGCAGAGGGAAGGTGCTCCTCAGTCTCTCGGAGCTCCTGCAGCTCCTGGGGGTGAACAGGGGAGCTCTTTGGGATCAGAGAAATTCACACAGCCACACTGATACCTTGGATAATGTGTGTGAGATGTGTACTCACCTCTGGCTGGGTAGAAGAGGTGCAGGGTATACCCAGAGATAACAACCAGAGGCTTTTGTGGCCAATTCTCGGGGTGTTTCAAAGAGAAAAATACTAGCTGGGTTTTGCTATCTTGTCTTTGATTATTCATTAAGCTAATGATGAGTTATTAGATCCTAGATCCACACAGATATTTGCATCCTGTCTCTCTTTAGCAGGAAAGGGGAAGGTTATTTCACACGGCTGAGCTCAGAGGGGTCTGTGTCACTCTGGTGCTGTGAGGGGACCCTGCAGGGATGCAGGATCCCACCCTACCCTCGTGCAGCCACCAGAAGTGTCACAGAGTGCCACCCAGCCACGTCACCAGCCAGCCCCTGTCCGAGGTGACAGCTGTGTCACCCCTGCCACGCTGCTGGGGAGAGCAGCTGCCCAAAATGAGGATTGACAGGCAAACCTGCCCAGGCTAAAACTGGCAGCGTGTAAAGGTCGAGCTCCTGCTCAAATGCACTGGTGGAGCTCCAGATACACACACAGGCTTTGGCACTTGGCCAAGGAGTCTGATTTATCCAGGATTTGTGCTCCCTTACCCAAGTTAGGGACCACTCTCAATACATTGCAGTACTGGTCCCCTCAAAAAATTCCAGAAGAGATAAATTCCCTTACTAGGCTGTAGTTGTCCAGCTTCCACATTTTTCACCATGCCAGCTACTGGCTCCAAAAGCAGGGGTTATTGTCTTCTGTCACTCACAAGCACTAACCTCTCCTGCCCTGTTGTAGCTAAGGAATGGCATTTACCTGATAATCCTGAAATACTTGGCATGGAAAGCTGGAGAGCTGTGTAAAGGTGGGGTCAATTGGATGGAAATTTATTTACTGTGGGGGGAAAAAACCTGTGGATTTTTTTTCATCAGGCACATCCTGTGAGCATCAAACACGAGTGCCATTGCCAAATGCTCCCTTTGGCACCCCCAACATGATGTACCTTCCCCTTGCCTGCTTTGTCTTGCACAGATTGCTGTATCCTGGAATGCAGTAGTGTGCTTATTAACGGCTGAAATTATCTACTGGCTGGTTAAAAAAATGCTAATTCTGGCTACTGAGTGAGATAACCAGTAATTTTGTGAAGTACATTTAGTCAAATAAGATTTTTTGGCAGCCAAATGTTGTTGTAGCAGAATGTGCTTCCCTGATTGACATATGCTAACAATACTGCCTCCACAGTCAGGGGGAGGATAATTTACTTTCCATTTCCATTGGAAATGAGGTGAACCAGAATGTGGTATATTGTTCAAATGTAGCTCTGTGGTTTAATAGATTTGCTCAAAACAACAAATCAAACCGTGTGCTGTATCCTCAGTCCTCTCCCTCATCACTTCCAGGGAACCAGCAAGGACACATCTCCTCCTGAGCCCGTTTGCAGCTCCTTTGGGGTTTCTCACCCATTTCCCCAGGATGTCCCCAGGAGTCTCTGCACTGAGAATCCTCCCCAGCAGAAAACAGGAAGGCTGCAGCCTTCTCACAGCATTCCCCAGGTGTGCCAGGGAAACCAGCTAGGACAGGAGTGTAGTGAGTACAGATGAGGTTTTAGCAGCTCGTCATCATCCACACTTCTCTCCATTTTAATTGTCCTTCCCACAGCCCTGAAAAGAAAGGGAGAAAAATCGCTCTGGGCATCCCAGCTCCCTGCTGGAGGGGGCTGTGTCCCTGGAGAGGCTGTGCTGACAGAGACCAGGGGCTGGCTCTGCTGTCACCTCATTTATCAGGCTACAAGGGAACATCTCTGACCTCTGACACAAAATCCCTGTCATAACCCAAGGTTAAAATTATCCCTTAATCTGAGCTGGCCCCCATGTCCACTCCAGGGGCTTTGCTCCTGCTGGCAGAGCATCCCAGCTGCTGCTCCAAGGGCTGCACCTCACTGTGACCAGCATTTCCTGCTCCGTTGGTTTGGGGGATCATTTTTACTTATCTGGAAAAAAGGCACAAGGGAAAACACAAGACCCGTGCTCAAAAATCTTTTATGTCCTCAGTATTGGAACATTTTCTATTATCTCGTCAAAACTCTTTCAGTTAAAATGTTTTGAGTAGTTCTGGTGCTTGTCTGTCTTTATCATAAATACTTTCAGTATTGAATTTACCAGTGTATCTCCAGAAGAGCCTTTAGCCTAACATTTTCACTTTTAACCACTTAAGTTCTCCAAGACCTCACTCATTTTTCTGTGCCTCTCCAAAATCGTGTGCTGATGGGCCATGGGAACACTCAGCTGCAGGTAGCTGAGGTGATGGAGTCTTGCTGGGAGCAAAGATGACCCATAAACAAGTGTAATACTCACAAATTTTACCCTCCTTGCCTTCAGACATATCTAAAAAAAAAGTCTTGGCTTGTAGTAGAGATCCAAACCCCACCTTTTTCCAAAGTGACCTTTGAATCTGTGTTCCTCCAACAGTCGCCTCGGAGCACAAAAGAATAAATCTTTGCAAGCCCTCTGATTTTGAGGACTTTGTGGAAGCCCTCTGGGGGTTCCTGTGTGCAGCTCTGTGCTCATCTGCTCCATCACAGCTGCCAGGGAGACGATGGCTGCTCTTAGTGGTAACCCAGGGAAACCACGCAGGAAAATAATTTGAGGGACGACTTGGCAAAAGTGAATCACGCCAGCAGGAAGCTCAGCAGAGCCAGGGGAGCAGTTTTCCATGCAAAAGATTTAGGAAGAGTCACAAACCTGAGAACTGGGTTCTGCTTTTTTGTCCCTTGGTTTTGCTGCCCTGTGTCTCTCATACACTCCTTGGAAGGAAGAAGCAAACTCACAAGGCTGAATTCTCTGTCTCACACAAAGTCTGATTTTTGTTGAGCTCACTGTGAGGCTGATAGCTGCTGATTTCCCTTCTGGAAGTTTGTTTCCCCCAAATTTCCATTTATCTTCTCATAAGCTTACGAGGCCCCACCCTCAGCTTTGCTCCGTCTCCTGTGTCCTGCAAAACCCTGCACAATTGTAATGATTCCTATTTCATATGAAATCCACCTTTGGCAGTAGATAGCCAAGAGAAAGGTGGGATGAACATTATCATTGGAGAGCCAGGAAGGCTCCGTGCTGGGGCAGGGCAGGACCTGCTGGCCTCGATGGGGCTGGGAAGGTCATTGTCACCACCCTGGGGACAACAAGGTGTTGTACCTCTGAGGTCTGGGTGGGTCACAGAGGTGTTTCTGCCACCTCCTGGCACCCATCGAGTGATCAGACACTCAGATGTGCCTGTGGGGGTTCAGGGTCTCAGCAGAGGTTTCTGCTGGGAGCTGACCTCAGGTGACATCTGCATTGTCATTGTCCTGCTCAGCACAGGCAGAGAGGGCTGATTTGGGTCTCTGGCTGTCACTGCTCAGGCAGGGCTGCAAGGGAAGGTTGATGTTATATCAGAGACAGAGCTCCATTTGGTCCTGAGGATTAATCCCATCCCACGGATGCTGCCAGCCTGGTGCTGGAGCAGCATTTAGGACAGCAGCTTGGAACTGGGTTAGTGTTTCATTCTGTCCTGCCACTGGCAAACCCTGCAATATTGGATTTCTTTATTTTATTTTATTTTATTTTATTTTATTTTATTTTATTTTATTTTATTTTATTTTATTTTATTTTATTTTATTTTATTTTATTTTAATGAGGATTTAGCACACAGTCATGGGGTTTGTGGTGGTGTTGTGTTGGTGTGGATTTTTTAGCCCACAGAGCAGCCAGGGCTGAGCCTTTCCATGCCCAGCTCCTGCACTGAGCTCTTTCTGCCCATTGTGGTGCTGGGTTCTGGTGGGTTTATTTTGGTGCAAACACGTCAGTTTTGAAGGAGAGGAGAATCAGACTGAACCATGCTTGGGGAGAGCAGAGATGAGGTTAGACCCCTGTGCACCCAAAGAACCCTGAATACAGCATTAATGTAAATCCAGCATTACACAGACTGTGCTTTCCATGGTGAGCCAACATAAATCTGAGACCTTCAGGTCAAAAATGAGCCTGCACGCTCTCTAAACCCTCCTTCCTGGGGCCAGAGCAGTCTGTAAAGATCTGTAAAGCTCCAAAGGCTCCCGTGGGTGTTGGCTGACAGCTGTAGCCACTTTAACCCACTGATGTTAGGAGACACTGTAAAAAATCCCATTAAACACCTCCACAAATCTTCCTGCTCCTCAGCTTTCGAGTACATAGTCCTGGGATCCCAGACCAGCTCCTTTTGAGCAAGTGGGAAATTTTCCACTGACTTTGAAGAGTTGCTGGAGGCACCAGCTCCAGCAGCGTGCAAAGTCACCTGAAAATGAAGTGTTGCTGCAGTGATGTGCACAGTGTGCTGGACTCCCAGCAAGCAGGTCAACAGAAAAACAGGGAATATAAAGGGTTTGCTCAGGAAAATCAGCTTTTCGAGCCCTTATATACTTTGGGACTTTGTGTTTGCAAATAATTCATAATTCTTTCAACAAATTAAAACATTATGCTACTGGGGAAAACATTGATTTTAAATTTTTTTTTAAGTTTAGATTTTTTTTTTTTTTTACTATATGAGAATTTTGCTACAAATCAAGGCAGGGGAAAAAAAATCTTTAAATATAGCCTTTGATAGAAAGTATGCAATATTCCCACTTTTACCATAACAGTTCCTAAAAGGGAAAGTTAATGCTATTCTAGCCAATTTCTTAAACTCTTTAAAAGACTTCGCAGTGGAATCATGGAATGAATCAACGCTTTCAAGAAATCTTGGAAAAGACTTTCAGAGCTCTGCAAAATTACATCAAGCAAGTCTAATTTCCAGCTAGGGCAAAATTTTAGAATGAAAACCAATAAATCCCGATTCTCAGGTGGCAGAGTGAAACATTTCCAGAGTTAAGTGCTGCGTTTTGCTGATGTGCAGACATCGTTCAGCAGTGGGGAAGAAGAAGGGCATTCTGCAGCTAGAGCCACAGAAATTGGAGTGGGGAGCTACAGGGTTCATTTCTTAGTCTGGCCTGGTAAATCTGAGCAATAATTTCACCCCTACGTGCCCCAGCTCAGCCCGGCTGCATTGCAAAGGTTAAAGAGTTGGTTTTTACTGCTTAATGATCTGTCTCAGCCTCTGGAGGCAACTCCAGAAGATAACCCTTCTTTACATACAGGAGGCTGTGAGATCTTTTAGAAGCATAGAAAACTGCTTTATACTCAACAAAAGAGGCCATTAGCAGCTTGTAGTGGTGGGGTGTATCTAGGAATTCACTCAGCCCGCAGAGCAGCTCTGTTATTATTGCCAGCATAAACGGGAGAGGATGTTCTCACCATGTGGGCGAGAGAGACAAAACCCAGCTGGTGCTTTTGCTTAACACCTTGAGCTCCGGAGCACAAAGTTGTAGGGAGGCTTGATCCATCCAAAAAAAATAAACCTGGACAAAACCAACAACACCTGTCTTCACCCAAAAGGGATTTTCTGCTTTAGATTTACGGACAAAGAAAGTGCTTCTGATGTGCCTCTGCTCCCATGTGCTGCTCATGACTTTTAGGATCCTGCAGCATCTTGGGGGTGCGGTTGGGTGATTCCCATTCACCCCCAGCATTTCTGAATCCCTCCAGAGCACAGATCCCGCCAATCTGTGCCAC
Organism: Prinia subflava; assembly: GCF_021018805.1. NCBI lineage: Eukaryota > Metazoa > Chordata > Aves > Passeriformes > Cisticolidae > Prinia > Prinia subflava. The sequence continues at coordinate 27,319,898 of NC_086254.1, forward strand.
ACAGGGTGTACAGAGAGCCTTGTCCCCGTGGTGATGGTCCAGCAGGGCAGGGTGGGTGGAGAGGGGGCATCTCCATCCCACCTGTCTCTAGATGAGGTCTGGCAGTCTGCAGAGGGACTTGGCACTGGCTGGGAGTGCAGGGTTGTTCTGTGTCGTACATCCCTGAGGTGAAAGGTAAATCATTGTCTGGGGAAGAAGTCAGCCTGCCTTGGAGCCCTCTCACAGAGCAAATTCCCTCTTGAGTTTTGTAATTTCATCTTTTTGTCATTTTATCAATTCTAATACAATTTTCTTCGCAGCGATTTGCAGCATGGTTTAATTCTTGTCAATATTTTGAAATTCTAAAAAGTTGAAGGGCTTTTGATTTGTTCCACACTCACCTGAGTGACATGCTGAATCTCCCCCTGTGCCATCCAGCAGAGAGGATGAGCCCTTGGGCTTAGCAGAGCAGCTCCCCATCCCACAGCCTTGCAGATGTGCAGGCAAACCCTACACGTGCCTGTGTTTCCCTGGGCTGCCCTTTGCAAAGCTCAGTTCCACTGAGGTTTCTAAACAGCCCAAAAGCTTTCCTGCATTTGACATGAACTGTGCCTTCTACTTGATTTGATCACTGCTTAATTTGATCCTCCATTTAATTTTATCAAAACTGTAGTAATCAAATAATTTGTACTAAAAAAATTACGATTTCCACTTGTTTATTGTGATCAGTTTTAATCCTTGAAGGCACAAGGTTTATTTAACTTAGTTATTAGGTAACAAAATGCTGTCATTAAATCTACGAGGAAAGGGCACAAGACAAAAAAAAGATAGTTAAAAAGATCCCGAGGAGTGTGCACAATGCAGGAAAAAGACAATAACACACTGTTATTTAGAAGTCACGCTCTGCATGATGAAAGCTAAGCAGCATCCTGCTGGTTGTGAGAAAAGATCAATGGCATGTTTCAGTCGAGACATTTCTGGCAATGAACTGCACTGAAAAGGGGAAAAGAATGTAATTAGACATGAATGATTTTGCCTCTTTTGGGTGTTGACCGACATGAATGAACCTGCGTCAGCAGCGTTCGAGTTCTCCCTCTGTGCAATAAACCTTCAAAACCAGCTGAGTTAAGAGGAGGGAAGGATTTCCACTGCAGGCTTTGAGAAATAAAACCCAACCTCCTGCTCCTGTGTCACCATGAGTTTTCCTAGTTTTCTGAGCATTCATATTAAAGTAGAATTCTCATGCTGTGTTCACATAAACAAGAGATTGTTTTTTGTAAATATTGTCATTGGTTTTGCATTATTTTTGATGAGAGGAGAGTATTGGTTGACAGTCTGTTTGACCAATGTGGCTGAGAGGTGAGAATTCTGCCCTCCAATCCACGGTCACCTTTCTAAAAGTATATAACAGATGAAACAAACAAATCCGGGCTTTTTCTGCCCTGCTCTGATTTCTCCAAAGTTCCAAATGTCCGTGCAGTCATTTCAGCATGGCAAACAGCGACACTCCCTGTTACATTCCCATGGGAATGGTTTCTCCCCCCTCAGGGACCCCTAGAGCTTATAACCATGTAGTTTAACCCTTCCTTCCCTTTCTGACCCTCTTGGCTGTGTCCCAAACTGCCCCTCCCTGGCAGGAGCTAAGACCCTCTTTCTCTGTGGATGCCCTCTTTCCCTCCGGACACCACCTGGAATAAACGTCTTGAACTGCATCTGGGGGGTCAGAGCCTCTTTTGGAGTCCTTTATCCTATCCATGAAATATTCCTCCAAAGCCTTCTAAGGACTGAGCTAGCACTGGAACCTTGGAGGGGTTAAAGGAGGATTTATTTCAAAGGATTTATTTCAACCCCCTCTGATCCTATCCCTGACCGTGCCCCATCTCCCCCTGCAGGTCAACACCTTCATCTCCTTCGTGTTCCCCATGGTGGTCATCTCCGTGCTCAACACCATCATCGCCAACCAGCTGCTGGTGATGTTCAAGCAGGCGGCGCAGGAGAACCAGGTGTGCACCATTGGTGGGCAGCAGACCATGCTCAGCATGTCCATGGAGCCCAGCAGGGTGCAAGCCCTCAAGCACGGCGTCAGGGTGCTGCGTGAGTATCCTTCCCTCGATGATAAACACAACCTGGAGGGTTGTAGGAGTTTCTTGGTGATGGTAGGGACAGTTCTCAGGGTTGCTGTTCCCTGAGATTCTCCTCGGGGTTGCTGTTCCCTGAGGTAATAAGGTTTTCAGGTTAAAGAAGCCTGGGTTTCTCTAGCCTAGGTTCCACGCCAGAGCCAGAGAAGACAAGCTGAGTCCGCCAGTGCATGTTTGCAAGGTTGTTTATTCTTAATTATCTCTCAGTTCTTTCTCAGCTCTGCAAGGCGTCCCCAGCAGAGCAGGACACGCGGCAGGACTGGGTGGATCAGAGAGCCCCGCACCTTAAGTACGGTACCCTTGACCCAACCACCATCCAAAATGTACTTTTTATTTACAAAATTTTGCCAATACCTACTACCTATGCTAACATGTCATTTCTACTCTAAAACTTAAAATCCAACTCAGCAAAAGATGGGGAATGAGAGCAAGAACAAGGAGGACAGGACCACTCCCCAATTCCTCCATCTTGTCTCTTCAACCCCATATACTAAAAATCCTAGATTCTACATTTACATTCTAATAATGTAATAATTCATATTAATACTATGAATTCATAAATTCATAATAAACTAGCTACTACTTATTTTAAATTCTTTCAGTCTGTGATTCTTCCTGCATGTGAGTGTTCACTCCCATGGCCAAGAATCAAGAGCAGTGAACTCGTGGGCTCTGTGTGAGGCTGGCTGACCCCCTTGTACAGATCCCAGACCCCCTGTCCAGTACCCAAACCCTCCAGGGTGGCCAGAGGGGTATCCTGGACTCTGACAGACAGTGACAAAATATCTCTATAAGCAAAACAGCTGTGAGAACACGTGGTTTATTGTGAGTGCAGGGGCCTTGCTTGTAGCTGGTAAGCACAGCTAAAGCAGGCCAGGAAAGAGCAGGAAAAGAGGAGGAAAAGAGGAGGAAAAGAGAGGGGAAAAGAGAGGGCAAGGTTCTGGTAACTGTACAATAAGTGTCCTTCTGAGTTGAATAGTCTGTATTGAACCAACCAATCTAATACAAGATACCAATCTCACATTTATATACAGCCAATAGAACTGTCACTTCACCTTGGGCAAGCAGGAGGGTGTTGTTTAATCAAGGGAGATTGCCCCCAGCTAGGCACACTACTGTTCACTAGCTGATGGCTTGGCATTTCACATCTCAAAGCTTGCCTTCATTTCTGTCTCACTTGTTGGTCTCATACTCCCAGAATCTAAACCATCATATTTACAAGGCCTCTCTTCTTCATCCTTCCCAACACAGGGTAACAGGCAGGAACTGGAAAGCGCTTTCACCCAAAACACCCTCTCCTTCTCATCTTTACTTGTTGGTTTACAAAGCTAACGAGCAGACCTGCTTACTCTGGAAAAGCAAAACCAGCCCAGAATTTTAATGGTTTTCTCGACAGCAATTTAAGCCTTGCTCGTGTTGTTTCGTTACTTCCCTTTTTCTGCGGAGCTTCGGTTCAGTCAGAGCTTAAATAAAAGATCCTGCTCTCAGGAATTCAGCTGTGCTGCAGAATAGTGGATGTCTTGGTTAAATAAGCTGAGGAAAAGACAAAAGGATCTGGTAAATTAACCTTACAGAGGATAAAGCAAAAGCTGTTCAAAAATAGTCTCCAAAATATCTAACCAAGTGTGCCCATAGTGGCTTTAAACATTAGATGGGGAGGATTTGTTAGCAGAAAGCTTTCTGATGTTCTGGTGTTTTTAGAAGAGTTTGGGTTGGCAGGGACCTTAAAGTTCACCTAGTCCCAAGCCCTTGCCATGGTCAGGGACAATTCCACTCTGCCAGGTTGCTCCAAGCCCTGTCCAGCCTGGCCTTGGACACTTCCAGGGACCAGGCTCCTTGGTATTTGAAGTAGTTTGGCCCAGACCACATTTCCAATGAGAGAAGTCCCTGGAGAAGGCACCAGGAGCCTCCAGGACATTTTTCCAGCTGTTTTTCCCATGCAGCTCTCCTTGCCCATGCCATAGGTGAGGCACTGCATGCATCCCAGCTTCCAACTGGGAAACGCCTACTGAGAAAAAGGAAAGAAAAGCCCAGAGAACATTAAATTCCCCACAATTATTTTATTGGACTGTGTTTGTTTACTGTCTCTGCACCCCAGTGAACTGTTATCCAGGGGTGGGGGAGGAGGGAGCCTTGCTTCTCCACAGAGCCTGCAAGGACTCTGCTCCTTGCTATCCTTTTCTGTTTTTAACACTTCTGCCTGCTGCCATGAAGTGAGACTCTGCCTTTTCTCACTCGTGCTGCACCACCTCACACCTCTCTCTCTCCTTTTAGTATTGCCATCCTCTTTGATCATCAAGAAGAGAGAGCTCTTCATGAATAATAGCAGAGAAACCTAAATCTACACCTGGCATCCCTAGCATTGGAGGAAGTGCATCCCTCACCCACAGGTCCACATCTCCTCTGAGGCACTGAAAAACAACCCTCCCCTTTCTGAACAATAAGCATAATTTTCTTTTTCATCATCTTCTGCTTCCTCTTTTTCTTCTCCAGGCAAATTTTTGGGTTTGCTGTGTACTGCAAAAGCTGGGAATATTTGGCAGCAGTGAGGGTTTCAGTCTGCAGCCTGAGATGGTTCAGAAGTGGGTCAGATGTGGCACCACGGGGTGCAGCAATGCCCAGGTATTCCAGGCATCTCCTCAGGGCCACCCCTGCAGCAGGACTGAGCTCCCCTCCCTGCTGGGAAGGCAAGGAGAGGGCAGCTGCTTATTGCATTTCTGTGCTGAGGAAGATGCAGCAAATGAAAAAATCCTCCCTGTCTTTTTTCAGGGATTCAATCCACCACGCAGAAATGCTCTCTTTATCTAGCAAATGGGAGTGAAATCCTGCTGCATTTCAGTTTTTCAGATGCACTTGATTATTGGAGGTGCTTGATTCACGCTCACATTTGTCATCTGGCCCCCCATGAATTATATTTTAATAACCCAGGTCTCTGAGCTGTCTGAAAAGCAGCAAAAAATACACAAGGATGCACATGATTTATCCTGGCATCCATGACAGCCAAAATCATGAACAGGGTCTGGGCTCACCCTGGGAAGAGGGTGGGAAAAGAAAAATGACACTTGTCTCTCCTTATAAAACTGTTGGCAGAGTATCAGGATTTCATGGAGGTAAAAGTATTTTCCATTTCCAAAAGTGAACTTTGGCCTGAAGTACAGCAGAGGCTGATTTGGGCTTGAGGGTGAAATTTTTTAGCACTCGTAAAAGTAGTGCTTAGAAAACAATATTTTGTGCTTCGTGGTGTGCAGAGCTGCTGGATAAGATCAGAGCAGAAAAAAACCTTCCTTGCTCCAAATATACTGAGATTAAGTATTTGTTTATATTGAAATGAGAGCTAAAAGTGGCCAGGCTAACAGCCTCACTCCAAACATCCACAACATTTCGGTAGCATTTGTGTGTTTTCTTGGCTCTGTCTGACTTTGGTCATGTACAGAATAATGAGGGTGATCAGAATCAAGGAATGTGTCAGGCCCGTTGCCTGGGAGCCACCTCATTAAGTCAGTAAGCATGAGATTCCTGATTGTAATTCCCTCTCTGCTGTCAGAGTTCACCAGGTGTGAGGATTCAAATTCAGAGGGCTCCAGGCACTTGCAGCTTCCCAGCTTTTTTTTTTTCTGAGGATAACAGGGTAACCAGTTCTGTTGTTAAGAATACCTTCCACTGAGAGATTTCATTTCATCCTTCCCATTCCTTCCACTGACTCCAATTTCTGTTGCTGTTCCTTGGCTATGTTGGAGCCCTGGAATGCTGAGTCTCCCAAAGCTGTGTGATACTTCACAGAAGTGTGGACACTCTCTGATTGCACAGCCTGATAGGCCAATCACTTGACAAAATTCTAAATAATCCTTAAATACTGACATGCACACACACCCCAGAACAATCATGGAATCATGGAATGGTTTGGGTTGGAAGAGACATTAAAACTCTTCTCATTCCACCCCTGACATGGGCAGGGACACCTTCCAAGTTGCTCCCAGCCCTGTCCTACCTGGCCTTGGACACTTCCAGGGATGGGGCAGCCACAGCTTCTCTGAGTAGCCTTTGCCAGGGCCTCACCACAATCACAGGGAAGAACTTTTTCTTAATATCCAGTCTAACCCTTCCTTCTTTCACTTTAAAGCTATTCCCCTTTTCCTGTAACCCCAGGCCCTTGTCCCAAGTCCCTCTCCAGCCTTCTTGGAGCTCCTTTAGGCACTGGAAGGCTGCACCAAATCCTTCCTGGAGCCTTCTCCAGGCTGAACAAACACAATGCTCTCTGCTGCTCAAAAAATCAAGGTGTATTTGAGCTTGGCTCAGGGTGAAAGCTCTGTTCAGCCAAAATATCTTCTGGAAAGGGAACAGTTTTGTGGCATGGACTGACACCCCACCAATGCACCTCCCTGCAGCCCCTGCCCCTCCGAGCAGCCCTCAGCAGCTCCTGGCTGCCAGATCAGTGTTAGATCAGTTCCCACGTGGATGGGAGGAAGGCAGGAGTTACTGAGAGCCACAGCTGAGCTCTGATAACAACATTGAGACAAATTGATGGACATCAAGGGGAGGCTTTGCAAGGGGACGTTGGCTAAGCCTATTAAAATGTAATCAGTTCCAGGTAGCGTTTGCTCTGTTACTGATGCTGCTTAGTGAAAGCAATTATAAAGCACTTAGAGGTTTAACCAATTAAAAGAATATCCTTCAGTCTCCCACAGCTGGCTGGGTGGTGCCTCAGTAAATGCTTTTTAGCAGATGAAGTCAAGCCGTGTTTTTTATTGAATGTCTGTGAATTCTTAAATTATCATTTTGGGGCCTCTGCATTTTGTCAAGTAATACAAGACAAAGGCCAAGAATTAATGATGTATTCATGTATTTCATTAATTTGTGCATTAATAAGTCCCCTTCTGAACAAACACTTTGAGGAGTCCATTCATTTCTCCTCATCAATGCTCCAAGTCTGAGTTATTCATTTCAGGAGGAGAATATTGCCATGAGATTTAGTATAACCAGCCTACAGACAGGAAGAGTAAATAGCTCATACTTTGCAACCACAATACACAGAAGAGCATCAGTCTAAAACTCCTTAAACAGTTGTATTTCATAATTCCCATATTCTAAGGAAAGCAGATTTATTTGTTCATGAATCATTTCTTTACAAGAAAGGAACAAAATGCATGGCAGTTTGTATCTCTAATAAAAAGTCTGAGCAACTCCAAGTGGAGTTCAGCAGAACCCCTGTGGCATTAAGCTTGAGTGGAAGCTGATTTTAACAGCTGAAGTGTCACACTGAAATTTGGGAGGATAAATTACCTATTTAACAGTTGTATATATTTCCCAGAGATGTTTGCAGTTGTAGGTTTACTCTGCAGCCTGCCAAGTGAGATAAAACGAGCAGCATCAGAGGGCTCTATAAACACCCTCCAAGGAGCAAAAACCAGGGGTGGCTGCACCTCTTGGGCAGGGAGTCTCTTTTTTCCCCTCTCCCAAGACGTGTCCCTTTGCTGGCACCACAGCTCAGCCTAGCACAGCATTCCTGCAGGAATTGCAGGTCCTTGTGGCTGCATCTCTGCAGAAAACTCCGGGATTTGCCATGCCCTGAAAGCAGATTTTCCAGGTGTTAAGCTGTGCCAGTGTGAGTGTTTCAAAGGTTAACTGATGTGATCTTAAACATGAAGTCTGGCCAGGGCTTTAGTCACTGTAGAAGCATGCAGTGAATACAGCTCCAGGGTCCCTTTGATGAGCAGAAACCATTCTGGGAGGAACAAAGGATCTGTGAAACTCAAAACTGGAGGGGAAAGAAGAAAGGGCTGCAGAGGAAGCCAGTTCAGGTTACACCTGATCTCACCAAATAGAAGGAGACTTGAACCTGGTGAGGATAAGAGGGATCCCTTCTCTACCTTTCAAAGGGGAAATTCTCTTCCTTTCTTCTTCCTTCTCCTCCAAACATTCAGACATCCCCAGGAGGAATGGCATGGATAAAGTTTAAATGGAATCAAGCAACCTCTTCTCTAATTTCCAAAAGAATAATTACCTTAGAAGGAAACTTGGGAAGAGACCCCAGTTTGCACTGGGACAGCAGTCATGTGCTGCTTGGTAGTGTCTGTACTTGGGCCAGCTTTAATCTGTATTTTCTGCCTTGCTCCTTATGGATGAAACTGGTGCCAGGGGATGATTTAACCACTGGCGTGAGCTGGGGCAGAAATTCACATCTATTTTCAAATCTGTCATCTGAAGCCATTAAAAATCAGGACTGGAGAATATAGTCTGAGTGAAACATGTTGATTTTGAATACCAAAAGGTTTTTCCATTCACTGTGCTGTCTCGCACTAATAAAGAAGAAGGTAGGATTTTTCAATAATATTTTCAAGAGCATTAGGGGATTGTATCCAGCAAATGCTGTGTGTTTTCATTGGTGTCTAAAGGAGCTGAGGACTTCCCAAGCTCATTGTTATTCCCAATTTCTTTGCTCTCCTGGTTCACGCTGGTGGTCCTCAATCCCTGCTGATTGTTATCGACTTTTATGGAAATCCTTTATTCCACAGCCTTATGACCCAAATACCAACATAAGGAGTTTTAATTTTACTGGGCTCATGCCTACCCTGGCAGCTCCTGCAATCCCTACTTTGGGGCCTGCTGATATAAACATTGCCAAGAGCCTGTCAGGTAGAACATCGTGTTAATATAAACAGCACCTCCAGGTTTAACGAGGCAGCACCAGCTGTGCCTGCACTTGGCCCAGCTTTCACCACCTCTCATATCAAACAGCATTTTGTGAGAGGTTCTCCTGTAAGGGCATCGACTAAATATGTGTATAAACTGCAGGAGCTTGGGATATACAGGGACTGTTTCTCCAAAAATCATCATTACCCTGCCACAAGTCTGATAACCTTTAGAACACCTCATTAGCTCCAGCTGGAGTGTGTGCACCCCTTGGGCAGCCTTGGGGATGAGCCTGAAACACAGAAAAGGCTGAGAGCTGTTGTTCAGGGCGGTCAGTGCCTCCCCAAACAGCTCCTGCCTTTGCTCACAAATTCCACCGTGCTGTTCCACATCTGTATGTGGCTCAGCTCCCCTTCAAATGCAGAGAGAAAGAAAGAAATTGGTTGAAATAGTCTGGACAAAGCTATCAAGGGATGATGGATCTGAGCCTCTCTGGAGGCTTAGCAGCAGCAGAGGTGGTTGTAGGAAGGAGCAGCATCCCTTTTCTGCCTGTCCTGGAGAGAAAGGAGGACAGGACAGAGGGACACCCTCGCCGAGGGCCACCCCGGGAGCAGGGCTGTGACTCAGCACTCCCAGAGGGGCTGGAGGAGATGAAGGGAGGAGGAGAACACCAGCCCAGCCCTTGGAGCTGCAGCAGCTCCCCGGGTGCCTGTGTGAGTCAGCAGCTCCTCACCCCTGGCTGTCCCGGGGCTCTGAGTCACTCCCAACCTCACACGGCCCCAAGAAGGTTTGGGGGCTTGAAACCCTCCTGAGCATCACCCCTGAGCTCAGCCAAACCAGCCAAACCAGCCAAACCAGGGGCTCCTGACTGCTGGTGCCTTGCCCTGTGCACATGCTGACCCAGAGGTGGTCCTGGAGCAGGGCAGCTTCCCAGCCTCAGCCCAGGAAACACTCAAGGCAAAATAAAACACCCGGTGTGATCTAACAGAATTTAACTCCCAGGATTGCTCCCACACCCAGTTTAGTCTGAGAATTGAGACTGGCACAGTTTAAATCTCCTGTGCAATGAAAAAGATGTCAGTCAGAATTGATGCTTCTCTCTGCAGGACTTCCTGAAGGAAAAACAAACCAGGGCTCATCCTCTGCCACTCCCCCTTCCTCTCCCCTTCTTCCCTGACATGCAGTTCAAACAAGCAGAGAATAGAGCCATTATGAGACAAAATAGAAAGACACAGGATGTAATAATTCAGGGTTTAATACACATTTAAACTGGGAGTTTGATTTAGAAGGGGAATGAGGGCATACATTGGTGAAAGGATCATTCCTGGCACACTGGGGTCATCTTGCTGGGGTACCACATCCACTCCCCAGCCTTGAGGTTTGGCACCTCATTTGCTCGAATATGGGAAATATCAGGAGCTCATGGAGCAACTCTGCTCCTATTAGAACCTTATTGAATTAATTAGAAGTGAGGGATGTGTCTGGTTTATTTTTAGTTCAAAAAAGAAAGGCAGGAAATCTCCAGGCTCACAAACGCCATCCTGGACAGTCACCCCATCACACACTGAGTCAAACCCTGCCCCTGCAGTGCTCAGCCACAGCAGGCTGACCTGCTCCTTACTCCACCAAAGGAACCCATGTGCCAAGCTTTTGATGATGAAGAACACATCCTAGGAGCTCATAACAACAATAAAAAATCATTTTGGCAGACAGTTAGCTCAGGAATTTTTTTACAGCTCAACTGTTTTGACAGGCAGGTGCTCAGGGAAGAACAAAACAGCAGGAAAAGGAGCCAGGTATCTGAGAGAAAAGGATATTTTCACTCTGTATTAGGTGAAAGTTAACACAGTCTCGTGTTTCATATTTGTCCCAGGGGAGAGGAACCAAGAGGGAAGGATTGCCACCCTAAATCTGCTTGATCCCTTGTATGATAAAATGAAAACATAGGGATTAAGGGTGACAAATTCAGGTCGGGATCTCCTAAGCTGTGCAGCACAGAACTGCACAGTGTGTCACCCAGCTGGGACTCCCAAATCAGACCATAAGAGTCTCCAGTGCACTTCACATGTTTAATAGAGTTTTAATTGTGGAGTGATTGCATGTGATATTACAGAATTATCACAGATTACTTAATTGCTGATGTTAAGCAGATACTTCTCTCAATATGTGTGTTTGTTACTATAGATCCATATTATTTGGCACAGCATTGCCTGAGCAGCAGAAGCAGAGATCACTTACCAGGAGAAAACCACTTTCATTTAACGTGTTGGTAAATTTAACAAGCAGATGTGTGAGATTCTTATAATTGGCTGTCGAAAGAATCTGGATCCTGCCGTTCCTCAAGAGCCGCACACGGGGCTGAGCAGCTGAGAAGTGCCAGTGCATGGAGGTTTCTGCAAAAATCATGATGTGCCTGAATGAACTTGTGTTTGGAGCCATTTGGGAAGCTGCTTTTGCAGCCTGAAAATCCAGCTAGTGCTGTGCAGGCGCTGGGAGAGCAGATGGGCTGGAGCTGTGATGTTGGCTCGCTCCCGTCGGCCCGAGGCTGATGGATGAGGAGGAGAGGCTGGAGAGGGTTGCTTCTCCTGCAGCCCCTGGGAGGGATCTCCTGCAGAGTCACAGGACTCCATCCAGGGCAAACCAAAGGCCCATCTGGCAGAGAAATGAATTTCTGGAGGTGGCCAAAAGTGGGTGCTCAGAACTGTGAAGGAGCAAGGCAGGCATCCATGCTCCCACTGAGGTTCCCAGGGGATGTCCCCACCTCTCCTGTGCCACACGTCGTGCAGGGGCTCTCCTGTCAAAGTCCCATCAAAGCTCCTCAGGGAAGGATTAGACACAGGTCAAATTCATCCACTTGATGGCATCTGAAGGGCTGCAGGCTGTCTGTGATGAATTACATCTGTGATCACTGCGGCCAGAGAGCAGCCAAAAAACAGCTTGAAAAAATGAATTCACTTGGACAAGAGAATAAAAACAGACCCTCTAGCCTTCTTTCCAAAACATATCCCTTCAGTTGCTTAAATCTTTACTGGATAAATGGCTTTTGCAGCGTTCCTGGAAGATGCTGTCATGCATTGTGAAATTTAACTTTCTCCATTGTTAGCTGTGTGTTTAATGAGAGAGGAGCTCATGGAGTTGGAGTAGGGCATGAGTTTGGAGCTGGACACCAGGGATTATTTAATTCCTGCTCTCCTGTGCCTCCTGGCTGAGCATGAGTGATGGGGAGATGCAGCCACAGCCAGACTTGTTCCTCCTAGACTGCATTATCCAAGGGAAACCCATCTTCTGCACATCTTCTCCTTGAGCTACGACATGGTCCCTGTGGGATGAGAGCATCTGGAGTTGGGACATATCCACATCAATATTTTCAATCCCAAGGCAGAAAACATCCCAGTCTTTGGCTCCACGTGCCAAATCCACATTGCACTTGTGGTGCCTCACTCTGGAGCAGAGCTTTGCTGCTTCCCAGCTCCTTACAGGTCACATAAAGGACAAGAGTGATGTGTCCCTTGTTGTCTGTAGAGCAAATTTGGGACCAAAAATTAACTTAATTATTTTATTTAGTTTTTATTTTCTTCTTGCCTTTTATTGTGTTATGTTTTAACTGAGATTTCTTTATTTCCTGTGAGGATTCTGCTTGAATCCTGCTGGTCCATAAAGAGGTAGAGACTATACAGCAAAAGGAAACAAATCTTTCTCTTGATTGCCTGATAGATCTGCTTTCTAATCCAGACTGACAAATGCACTCTATCAACAGCACTTTTATGCCTCAGAGTTGTTGCATTTTATTTTCCATTGTTTGACATCCCTTAGAATCTGGGAAGGAAAAAAAAAGCCATTGTGTCTCTCTCTGCTTGCCCTGTAATTGATCATTTTTATTATGGCAAAGTCCAGATCCAAACACGTTGTAATCTCAGGTATGGCACAAATGTAGAACAAAAAGACTAGAAAGAGCAGTTTAATGATGCTCAGCCACTGTGGGCCAGTGGCTCCATGTAACAAACTAATGGGATTAGAGTGGCCTGGCTGTCTGTCTACCTGGGTGAAAAACACACCTCAGCTGTCCCTGTGAATACCTTGGGTGAGATCCCAGTGCCGCAGGGGCGTGAAACACAGCTGCAAACAGAGTTTCCTTTCAGCCAGTGTCTGAACCAGGCACCACCAGTCTTTCATCTCTACCTTCTGCTGTTCCTAATGTCCCTGCCCCAGTGCTTTGTGCTGTTCTCTATTACTTATTTTACTTGTTTTTACAGACATTTGCAGGCTGGTTGTCCCTCAGAGTTATTAATCCTTTGCACTACAGCAATACAACAACAAGTCGGGCTGCAGGAAAACAGTCACAGCAATTAAACCTGAGCAGACAGGTCCCTTTTTCACCCTGAAGGAGAATTGCTCACCAAGTTAAGGCTTTTTTCCTGCCTTGCAGGTGCCGTGGTGATCGCCTTCGTGGTCTGCTGGCTCCCTTACCACATACGGCGCCTCATGTTCTGCTATGTCCCCTCCAGACACTGGACAGAGTGAGTCACAACGAGGGGGACACGAGGGGGACACGAGGGGGACACGGTCCCCCATGCCAGGACAGCCTGGGGGCTCAGGCTGGGGACCCCAGGGCACCCACAGGGGTGGAGATGGGAACAAAGGTGCTCTCCAACTCAGGGGTTACAGCCTCAATCTCCTAATTGCTGTTTTGTTTTTGTTTTCTTCTGGATGTCTCAGTGTTTTCCAGGCAAATTAAGAGTCTTTGTTTAACCTAAATCCCCCAGACACTGTGTGGGCAGCATTATCTTGAACCCCTCCTCCTCCTCACCCCTGCTGGTAACAGCAATGGGGCTTCACTCTGGCAGCCCCTGATGAAGTGATGTTTGCACAGGGGTTGGTACACCCAGAGTGGATTTCAGGCTCTGTGCCAGAGATATTGATCCCCAGCCCTGAGATGCAGCAGCTCCTGTCACAGTTTAGCTCCACGAGGCCACATTTCCTCTCTGACAGGGGAGGTGATACAGGTGGGGGAATAACTGTGCTACTTACTGAGCCTGGGCCAGGTTAGTTACTGGGTTTTTCAGGCAGTGCATCAAAATGAAATGCCAGCACTTGCTGCTGATTAGGAAGTGCCCAGATTGTCAGAGAATTTCAGGGTAATTGCATGAACACACGTGCACTGCTCACAGATGTGCAAAGGCACCCCAGGAGCTCCCTGCTCCTCTCTGAAGCACCAGGCCAGGTTCTTCAGCAAAGCAGCCACCAAACTAATTATTGTTTTTAAATTTGTCATTAAGAGCTAATGCTGTCTGGGGACACATGCTGAGGAAGCCTGGGCTGCCAAGGGATGCACTCTTGTGTCTCCTCCCATGGTGTTACATCCCTGTTCTCCCTGAGACCAGGGCTGTTTCATTCAAGGGAAAGAAAAAATAACTACAATACCAAAAAACAGAACAACAATAAAAAACTAAAATTTCATCAACTCCAAACACAAAATATAATAAATTAGGATATAGCAGTATACTGAATGGCACTGTGGATCCAGCCATAGTAAAATCCAAAATCTATCTTCAGTAATGGAAACAGAGCTCTGGGCACACACTGGAAACAAGAAACTCTTGTTTCTCCTTTGCTTTCCTATATGAAAAGCACTTAAGGCACTGTTCAATTATGTAATGATTGCATTTGCTTTGAGCAAGAGGGGTAGAGAAATCTGTCTGCAGTTAGTGGGAATTTACACATTGTGGCTGCATTCACATCATATTTTTTTTCTTCTTTTTAAAACCATGAGTGATTTTAGGAAAACACTGAATTTACAGAATGATAGTGAACTATCAGTCTGGTGGCTAACCAAGAGTTTGCAGCAGCTTGGCATGTTCATTTATAAACACACAGGCCTTGCCCCTGAAGAAGAGAAATTTTTCCAATATTAATTCTTCACAAGTACACAGAGGAACTCTGTAAGAACTGGATAGGCCATAGAGTCCTTGGCAGTGCTGAGGGGGTGTGGAGGGATGGGCAATGGAGTCCAGCACTCCTCTATTTATCTTTTGTTAGACACTGCTCAGACTAGAAAAAAGGTCTGCAAT